>NC_143039.1:55048614-55648614 GCF_057628025.1 Oncorhynchus mykiss | reverse complement strand
CACCGTGCTTCTACATCTGCATTGCTTGCTGTTTGGGTTTTAGGCTGGGTTTCTGTACAGAACTTTGTAACATCAGCTGATGTAAGAAGGGCTTTCTAAATCAATTTGATTGTTCAAAATGAGACCAATCAATCAGTTGGAACCCTCTTGGATCTGCAAGAACCCCAACCTTTGCTCGTCATTCAGTACTACACAAATTGATTTAATAATTTATTTACTAACTAAGTAATAACACAGAATACACATACACACTTACATGAGACAAAGGTCCCTAGTGGATTGACAAGCCATGACGGCTTCTTAAACAGAGAACGGGGTGGGGAAAATAAAGAGAGAAAAGGGGACATTTTTCGTGGATACATTCTATAACTATTCTGACATTAATCATATACCTTGTACATGAAACACTGCCAGTTTGTGGTCAGAAAATAACTAATATATTTTACATGTTGAATGCCTTCGTTCGTCATCTATCTCAGTCAGAACCAAGCCCTCCCAGAAGGTTGTTTCAGGGGGCTCTCCCATGGGTGTAAGGCTCTGATTGTCCACCAGAGGTCACAATGTCCTTCTTCTTTGTTGTCCGGTCTCCAATGGGCTGTTTTTCTTCAGAACTTGTTCTTAGCTCATGTGGATAGTCAGAATTTGAACCCCTTTTACACGGACAGCAGCAGCCTGTTCATGTTCAGGTATTTTCTGGTGCGTTTATCTTCTTCACCTCGTGTTGGTTAAACATTTCAACCATTTCCCACATGTAGCTAACACTCCACGTTTCCTGGGCTGGTAGGTGAGGTTATCTTCTCAACTAGTGTTGAGGTTGAGAGTTTGAGTTTCCAACCATTTCAATGTGTGGACCATGGTCTCACATCGTCTGGTATGATATGTTATTTCTTAGTCATTCCTTTTAAGCACTGGTCGAAAATGGTGGTTCCATCATGCTGACAAGCTCTCTGACCTCATTTGAGGCGTGGCTACTTAATTGTTTTGAGAATACTTTGCACATTATCTTATTAGAAAACTAAAATCACATTTCTATCTTAGGAAATACTTTCATCATTCTTCAAATTGTATTCACATCAGATTGGGTGAAAACTTGACAGCCGAAGGGGGTTTCCTTCCTAAGTTACAGCATTTGGTTCATACAGTTTTTAATGACATCACAAAATGAAAAGCAATATGACATTAGTTTTCTACATCTACTCAATGACCATTTCCCACATTTGCATGTTCGAAATATTTGTTCCAATGTTCACTTTTTGGACATTCGTTTTTGAAGGGCAAAAGTCTCTCTAGACAAAAATATTCCGATCACAATACTAGAGAGCCAGAGAGAGTTCTCTCCTGCTTGATTTATGACAGGGTGTGAAGGTGACCATCCAGGAGCTGTAGGAGAGAGAGAGAGGCCTGATTACTGTCACCCCCACATCAGTCTGATCTGCCCATTCTGATTCTCAAAGGACAGACATGACACAACACTACACACTATGTAACACAAAGCTTTTACTATCTCATCCTGGAATATACAAGATCTGAGATTATCTGCCTTTGGCCTAAAGAGCAGGAACCCAGACTTCATCAAAGAAATCGGAAATACAGACATTGTTATCCTACAAGAAACATGGTATAAAGAAGACTGGTCGCCCTCTAGGTTATAGAGAGCTGGTAGTCCCATCCATCAAACTACCAGGTGTGAATAGGGAAGAGACTCAGGGGTATGCTAATTAGATATAGAGCGGACATAACCCACTCTATTAAATTAGTCAAAACAAGAACATTTTACATCTGGCTATAAATGAATAAGGAAATAATCTCAACAGAGAAAAAAGTCCTCATGTGTGGTACCTATATCCCCCAATAGAATCCCCATACTTTATTAACAATGACAGCTTCTCCATCCTACAAGGGGAGATCAACAATTTACAGGCCCAGATACATGTACTAGTCTGTGGTGACCTAAATGCCATAACTGGACAAGAACCTGACACCCTCAGCACACAGGGGGACAAACACCTACCTAGAGGTGACAGTATTCCCTCACCCACAGGCCCCCCTAGACACAACTACGACAACATAACCAACAAAAATGGGTCACAACTCCTGCAGCTCTGTCACACGCTGGGTATGTACATAGTCAATGGTAGGCTTCGAGGGGACTCCTATGGTAGGTACACATATAGCTCATCTCTTGGCAGTAGTACAGGAGACTGACCTCGACCCAGAGTCTTAGAGCGTTCACAGTCAGTCCTTTGACCACCTATCAGATCACAGCAAAATCACACTCTACTTGAACAGAGCTTTGCTCAATCATGAGGCATCAAAGCCAAGGAACTGAATACAATTAAGAAACACTATAAATAGAAGGAAAGTAATGTGGAACTCTACCAAAAAACAATTAGACAACAACAAATTCAATCCCTTCTAGACAATTTCCTGGACAAAATGTTTCACTGTAATAGTGAAGGTGTAAACTTGGCAGTAGAAAACCTAAACAGTATATTTGACCTCTCAGCTTCCCTATCAAATCTGAAAATGTCAAGCAGACAACCTATATAATAAACAACAATGACAAATGGTTTGGTGAAGAATGCAAAAAAACGATCCAACCAAAAACATATAGACCCAGGAAGCCTACGCCTTCACTATGGTGAATCACTAAAGCAACACAGAAGTACACTACGGAAAAAGGAACAGCACGTTAGATATTAGCTCAATGTAATTGAAGAATCCATAGAATGTAACCGCTTCTGGGAAAATTTGAAAATTCTAAACAAACAGCACAGAGTTATCTATACAAAACTGAGATGTTTTTGGTTCTATAACAAGGAACAAACAAAAAAAACGTATATAACATCAAATACAGATTTGAGAATCAACTATTAAAGACAACTAGAACCCTTCTCCAATTACATTGAATGAACTACAGGACAAAATACAAACCCTTCAGCCCCAAAAAGTCGGTGGGGTTGATGGTATCCAAAATTACATGATAAAATACACAGACCACAAATTCCAATTGGCTATACTTCAGCTCTTTAACATCATCCTCTGCATTTACATATTCCCGAATATTTGGAACCAAGGCTGGTTCACTCCAATACACAAAAGTGGAGACAAATTTGAACCCAATAACTACCGTGGGATATGCGTCAACAGCAACTTTGGGAAAATCCTCTGCATTATCATTAACAGCAGATGTTCATTTCCTTAGCGAAAACAATGTACTGATCTGTAAAAATGGCGCCGATAGAGAGTGCTGCAGTGCTTATAGCTCTTATGAAACCTGGTAGTATTTATTTATTTATTATTATTTATATTATTAACCCAGAAAATGTTTTATGTTATTCCAAACAGTCGGGAAGAACTATTGGATATCAGAGCTGCGGTAACTCACCAGCACTACCAGCATTGCAACCAGGAATACAACTTTCCCGAATCGGATCCTTTGTTCGTACCCCCCAGGGCAATTAAACTGATTCCAGGGGCCGAACCGAAACAACTGCGGCAGAGGAGAGGTACTCGGAGTGGTCTTCTAGCCCGACTTAGGAGGCGCACACACCACCCACCGCTTTCTAGTATATTACTCGCTGTTCAGTCTCTGGATAATAAAGCTGATGAGCTCATGGCAAGGATTGGCTCTCTCGAAATATACTATCTGTGACCGTCCAGCCAGTTGGGTTCTCAGTTCATCGCGCAGACAGGAATAAATATCTCACCGGGAAGAAGAGGAGTGGGAGCGTATGTTTCATGATTAACATCTCATGGTGTGATAACATACAGGAACTCAAATCCTTTTGTTCACCCAACCTAGAATACCTCACAATCAAATATCGACCGAATTACATGTTACGGGTAGTCTCTGAGAATAATATCGATGCACATACCGATACGGTGACTGAGTTTATCAGGAAGTGTATAGGAGATGTTGTACCCATTGTGACTATTAAAACCTACCCAAACCAGAAACCTTGGATAGATGGAAGCATTCGCACAAAACTGAAAGCGTGGCAAGGTGACTGGGAATATGGGAGAATAAAAACAGTGTTGTTATTCCCCCAATAAGGACATCAAACAGGAAAAATGTCAGTATAGAGGCAAAGTGGAGTTGTAATTCAACGGCTCAGACACGAGACGTATGTGGCAGGGTCTACAGACAATCATGGACTACAAAGGGAAAACCAGCCATGTCGCGCACACAGATGTCTTGCTTATGGAAAAGCTAAACACCTTCTACGCCCGATTTGATGATAAGACAATGCCACCAACGCGGCCCGCTACCAAGATTTGTGGGCTCTCCTTCTCCGTGGCTGATGTGTGTAAGACATTTAAACGTGTTAATAATCGCAAGGCTGCTTCCCCAGACGACATCCATAACAGCGTCCTCAGAGCATGAGTAGACCAGCTGGCTGGAGTGTTGACAGACATATTCGATATCTCCCGATCCCAGTCTACTGACCCCACATGCTTCAATATGTCCACCATTGTTCCTGTACCCAAGAAAGCGAAGGTAACTGAACTAACTGACTATCGCCCCGTAGCACTCACTTCTGTCATCATGAAGTGTTTTGAGAGACTAGTCAAGGATCATATCACCTCGACCTTACATGACACCCTTCACCCACTTCAATTTGCTTACGGCGCCAATAGATCCACATACGATGCCATCGCACTGCACACTGCCCTATCCCATCTGGACCTTCACAAGGTCCTATTGTTGAAGTCGGAAGTTTACATACACCTTAGCCACATACAGTGGGGCAAAAAAGTATTTAGTCAGCCACCAATTGTGCAAGTTCTCCCCATCACAGGTACACATCAACTATGACGGACAAAATGAGAAGAAAAAAATCCAGAAAATCACATTGTAGGAACTTTAATGAATTTATTTGCAAATTATGGTGGAAAATAAGTATTTGGTCACCTACAAACAAGCAAGATTTCTGGCTCTCACAGACCTGTAACTTCTTCTTTAAGAGGCTTCTAGAAAGGCCAAAACCTAGGAAGAAACCTAGAGAGGAACCAGGCTGAGGGGTGGCCAGTCCTCTTCTGGCTGGAACGGAATACTCATTTGCGAACAAGCTTTAACTTCCTGACGGATGTCTTGAGATGCCATCTAGTTTGTGAAGTACACCAATCCCTCCAGCAGCAAAGCACCCACACAACATGATGCTGCCACCCAAGTGCTTCACGGTTGGGATGGTGTTCTTCGGCTTGCAAGCCTACCCTTTTTTCCTCCAAACATAACGATGGTCACCATGGCCAAACAATTATTTTATTGTTTCATCAGACCAGAGGACATTTCTCCAAAAAGTACAATCTTTGTCCCCATGTGCAGTTACAAACCGTAGTCTGGCTTTTTTATGGCGGATTTGGAGCAGTGGCTTCTTCCTTGCTGAGCAGCCTTTGAAGTTATGTTGACATAGGACTTGTTTTAGTGTGGACATATATACTTTTGTACCTGTTCCCTCCAGCATCAGGGTCCTTTGCTGTTGTTCTGGGATTGATTTGAACTTTTCTTACCAAAGTACGTTCATCTCTAGGAGACAGAATGCGTCTCCTTCCTGAGCGCTATGACTGCTGCGAGGTCCCGTGATATTTGTACTTGCGTACTATTGTTTGTACAGATGAATATGTTGCCTTCAGGTGTTTGGAAATTGCTCCCAATGATGGTCTTGGCTGATTTCTTTTGATTTTCAAGCAAAGAGGCACTGAGTTTGAAGGTAGGCCTTGAAATACATCCACAGGTACACCTCGAATTGACTCAGATTATGTCAATTAGCCTATCAGAAGATTCTAAAGCCATGACATAATATTTTGGATTTTTCCAAGCTGTTTAAAGACACAGTCAACTTAGTGTATGTAAACTTCTGACCCACTGGAATTGTGATACAGTTAATGATTAGTGAAATAATCTGTCTGTAAACAATTGTTGGAAAAGTTACTTGTGTCTTGCACAAAGTAGATGTCCTAACCGACTTGCCAAAACTGTAGTTTGTTAACAAGAAATTTGTGGAGTGGTTGAAAAACTAGTTTTAATCACTTCAACCTATGTGTATGTAAACTTCTGACTTCAACTCTATGTAAGAATGCTGTTCATTGACTATAGCTCAGCATTCAACACCATAGTACCCTCCAAGCTCATCATTAAGCTTGAGACCCTGGGTCTGAACCCCGCCCTGTGCGACTGGGTTCTGGACTTCCTGATGGGCCGCCCCCAGGTGGTGAAGGTAGGAAAACACCTCCACTTCTCTGACACTCAACACGGGACCCACAAGGATGTGTGCTCAGCCCCCTCCTGTACTCCCTGTTTACCCATCACTGTGTGGCCTCGCACACCTCCAAGTCAATCATCAAGTTTACAGACAACACAACTGTAGTAGACCTGATTGCCAAAAATGATGAGACAGCCAACAGGGAGAAGGTGATGTCCCTGGAAGTGAAGTGCCAGGAAAACAGCGCCTCTTCAACCTCGGGAGGCTGAAGCAATTTGGCTTGAGACTGAAAAACAGCTTCTAACATAAGAATATTCAATTATTTTAAATAGCCATCACTAGCACATTAAAGGTTGCTGCCCTATGTACTGTACATAGACTTGGAATCACTGGCTACTTTAATAATGGAACATTAGTCACTTTAATAATGTTTACATGTCTTGCATTACTCATCTCATATCTATATACTGTATTCTATCCAATTCTACTGTATCAAAGTGCCGCTCTGACATTGCCCAATATTTTTATATTCTGAATTCCATTCCTTTACTTTAGATGTGTGTGTATTATTGTGAAATTGTTAAATATCACTGTTAGATATTACTGCACTGTTAGAGCTAGAAACACAAGCATTTCCTTACACCCGCAATAACATCTGCTAAACACGTACAGTATGTGACCAATAACATTTGATTTGAGCAAATGTCAAATTGGCTTTTTATCAAATGACTGTACGACAGACTGTGTATTCACCCTGCACACCCTAATTGACAATCAAACAAACCAAAAGAAAGGCAAAGTCTTCTCATGCTTTGTTAATTTCAAAAAAGCTTTCAACTCAATTTGGCATGAGGGCCTGCTATACAAATTGATGGGAAGTGGTGTTGGTGGAAAAACACATGACATTATAAAATCCATGTACACAAACAACAAGTGTGCAGTTAAAAATGGCAAAAAATACACACATTTCTTTCCACAGGACCAGGGGTGAGACAGGGACGCAGCTTAAGCCCCACCCGCTTCAACATATATATCAACGAATTGGCAAGGGACCTAGAACAATCTGCAGCACCCGGCCTCACCCTACTAGAATCTGAAGTCAAATGTCTGCTGTTTGCTGATGATCTGGTGCTTCTGTCACCAACCAAGGAGGGCCTACAGCAGTACATAGATCTTCCGCACAGATTCTGTCAGACCTGGGCCCTGACAGTAAATCTCAGTAAAACAAAAATATTGGTTTTCCAAAAAATGTCCAGTTCCCAGGACCATGAATACACATTCCATCTAGACACTGTTGCCCTAGAGCACACAAAAAAATATACATACCTCGGCCTAAACTTCAGCGCCACAGTTGACTTCCACAAAGCTGTGAACGATCTGAGAGACAAGGCAAGAGGGGCATTCTATGCCATCAAAAGGAACATACAATTTAACATACCAGTTAGGATTTGGCTAAAAATAGTTGAACCAGTTATAGAACCGATTGACCTGCATGGGTGTGAGGTATGGGGTCCACTCACCAACCAAGAATTCACAAAATTGGATAAACACCAAATTGAGACGACACTGCATGCAGAATTCTGGAAAAATATCCTCCCACTATTTATCAAAACACAGAAAAGTGCTGCTAAATTCTGCAACCACCTAAAATGTAGCAATTCCCAAACCTTCCATAAAAAGCCTTCACCTACAGAGAAGAGCCCCCTAAGCAAGCTGGTCCTGAGGCTCTGTTCACAAACACAAATTGACCCCAAATAGCCCCAGGAAAGCAAAACAGACCCAACAAAATCATGAGAAAACAAAAAGACAATTACTTGACACATTGGAAAGAATTTACAAAACAACTAAGCAACTTAGAATGTTATTTGTCCCTAAACAGAGAGTATACAGTGGCAGAATACCTGACCACTGAAATTGATCCAAAATGAAGGAAATCTTTGACAATGTACAGACTCAGTGAGCATAGCCTTGCTATTGAGAAAGGCCGCCAAAGGCAGGCCTGGCTCTCAAGAGAAGACAGGCTATGTGCACACTGCCCAAAAAATGTGGAAACTGAGCTGCACTTCCTAACCTTCTGCCAAATGTATGACCATATTAGAGACACATATTTCCCCCAGATTACACAGACACACATTTGGATAAAATCCCATATCTACTGGGTGAAATACCACAGTGTGTCATCACAGCAGCAAGATTTGTGACCTGTTGCCGCAAAAAAAGGGCAACCAGTCAAGAACAAACACCATTATAAATTCAATTTATATCTATGTTTATTTTCCCTTTTGTACCTTAACTATTTGAACATCATTACAACACTATATATATATACATAATTACATTTTAAATGTCTTTATTATTTTGGAACTTTTGTAAGTGTAATGTTTACTGTTGATTTTGTATTGTTAACTTCACTTTTGTTTGTTATCTATTTCACAATAAAGCCCTTAAATTGAATTGAGAGAGAGAGAGAGAGAAATATCTAATAGTACTGTTATCTAAAGGGCTGCACTCTTTAGTCTGGGTCTACGGTTGAGTTCGTCTCATATAACAAAGGCCTCTTTCATGTTTCCCTAATCTTGGCCTGTGTCCCAAATGGCACCCCATCCTTTATAGTACACAAAATAGTTCACTGTAAAAGGGAATAGTGTGGAACAGATGGTTTTGTGCTAAACTGTCACTACACTGACAGCTGTCAATTAGTGAGAGTGGACACCCTCAAAGAGAGACGTGTGAAAATGAGGTGAGTAAAACACCAGACACATTTCATCATTCTGTATACATCTGGCCCTTCTTTGGACTCTGTGTTAACAACCCTCCAGACGAGCTTCCGTGGCCTCCAATTGCTCTTAATTACAAGCAAAACTAAATGCATGCTCTTCAACCGATCGCTGCCTGCACCCGCCCGCCCGTCCAACATCACTTCTCTGGACGGTTCTGACTTAGAATATGTGGACAGCTACAAATACCTAGGTGTCTGGCTAGACTGTAAACTCTCCTTCCAGACTCACATCAAACATCTCCAATCCAAAGTTAAATCTAGAATTGGCTTCCTATTTCGCAACAAAGCCTCCTTCACTCATGCTGCCAAACTTACCCATGTAAAACTGACCATCCTACCGATCCTCGACTTCGGCGACGTCATTTACAAAATAGCCTCCAATACCCTACTCAATAAATTGGATGCAGTCTATCACAGTGCAATCCGTTTTGTCACCAAAGCCCCATATTCTACCCACCACTGCGACCTGTACGCTCTCTTGGCTGGCCCTCACTTCATACTCGTCGCCAAACCCACTGGCTCCAGGTCATCTACAAGACCCTGCTAAGTAAAGTCCACCCTTATCTCAACTCGCTGGTCACCATAGCAGCACCCACCTGTAGCACGCGCTCCAGCAGGTATATCTCTCTGGTCACCCCCAAAATCAATTTTTACTTTGGCCGCCTCTCCTTCCAGTTCTCTGCTGCCAATGACTGGAACGAACTGCAAAAATCTCTGAAACTGGAAACACTTATCCCCCTCACTAGCTTTAATCACCAGCTGTCAGAGCAGCTCACAGATTACTGCACCTGTACATAGCCCACCTATAATTTAGCCCAAACAACTACCTCTCCCCCTACTGCAGGGGTGTCAAACTCAAATACCCAGTGGGCCAAAATGTAAAACCTGAACAAAGTCACGGGCCAACATTGAACAAATTAACCTTTTAATATGGACCCAAACAAGTTTTGCTTTAACATTGAATATGGAACAAGCATCGCTTATTACCATACAATATATAATTTAATAGTGGAGACATGCAAAATCGAATTTCAAATGAAAAAACACATCAATAGCATTAATTTATTAAATAAATAAAATTTAAATAAAAATTGAATGCCTCTTTTCTATTTGCAGCCTTCTGATTTAAATACCAAAATAAACTTTTTCCACTGGCTAATAATTTTACAAATAAAATTATAATAAATCAATCAACCATTCAAGCCCATGCCTTGTAGCAAGAAAAAGTGCATAAAGAAAACGTTAATTATTGCACACTGGTCTAATCTGATGTGCCCAAGCCAGATACCTGGCATCTCTTCTTGGATGCTAGTTCATCAATGTCTGGGCTCAAGCTCTGAGCTGAAGAAATCCTCAGTATCGAGCGAAGATGTTCATCAGTCAGACGTCTCCTGTGAGTTGTTTTGGTCATCTTCATCGAGGAGAAAAGTTGCTCGCATAGATAAGTGCTGCCGAACATGGAGAGCATCTGAGCAGCTTGGGTGCGGAGCTGAGGCATTGTGTCAGGGATGAACCGTGGAAACTGTGCGGCGCCCACAGCATCATACTTTGACTTCAGCGTGTCGTTGCACTGGAGTTCAATCAGCTCCATTTGGATGTTGGTTGGTGCATTTTCCACATCAACTGCGAAGGGATTACTAAGCAGTTCAAACTTGCATTTCTGGGCATCGAAGTCGGCAAATCGCCGGCTAAACTCAGCGGCGAGAACACTGGGAACGCGCATGGGAACACGGCGGTAGAGATCTGCGCTTTTATGGATTGGCAGCAGGGAAAATGGCAAGGGTTTCCTTGCAGCATCTGATCCTCACTGCAGCGTACATGTCTGTGATGATGCGCCCCCGCCCCTGAAGCTGCAGGTTCAGCGCATCGAGATGGCTCGAGATGTCACAGAGAAAGGCCAGCTCACACAGGAACTTTTGCTCCCGGAGCTCTGCTGTATCCTTCCCTTTGGTTTCCAGGAATTGACATATTTCCTCACGCAGCTCGAAACATCTGTTCAGTACTTTTCCTCTGCTTAGCCATCTCACCTCTGTGTGATACGGCACGTCTGCGTATTCCGAACCACACTC
Source organism: Oncorhynchus mykiss (assembly GCF_057628025.1). NCBI lineage: Eukaryota > Metazoa > Chordata > Actinopteri > Salmoniformes > Salmonidae > Oncorhynchus > Oncorhynchus mykiss. Next base: position 55,637,560 of record NC_143039.1, on the reverse strand, counting down.
CTCCAGAAAAGATTTAAACTGGCGGTGATTTAGACCTTTGGCTCTTATAAAGTTAACTACCTGTGTTACTGTGGTCATAACATGTTCCATCTTTAGGGCTTTGGCACACAGTGCTTCCTGATGTATGATGCAGTGGTAAACAGTTAGCTCACCTGCACAGTTCTCTTCCCGCATCTTCTCCCGAACCATGCCCACCAGTCCACTCTTTTTACCGCACATCGCTGGCGCACCATCTGTCGTTAATCCAACGAGTTTATTCCACGGCAGCTTTATTTCAGTTACACATTTGGAAACCTCCTCAAAGATTTCCTTTCCTGTGGTTGTGCCATGCATTGATTTGAATCCTAATAGCTCCTCCGTAACACACAGATTTGAGTCCACTCCACGGATGAAGACTGACAGCTGAGCAGTATCAGATGCGTCGCAGCTCTCATCCACAGCGAGGCAGAACGCAACAAAATCTTTTCCCTTTTCCATCAGCTGGTCATACAGATTGGTGGCAAGATCACATGTGCGATCAGCTACTGTGTTCCTGCTCAGGCTCACGTTTGAAAATGCTTGTTTTTTCTCTGGGCATACGAGGTCACAAACCTTCATCATGCACTTTTTCATGAACTCTCCCTCATTAAAGGGCCGGGCTGATTTTGCGATCTCTGCTGCCACTATATAACTAGCCTTTACAGCAGCCTCGCTTTGTGATGTGGCTTTTTTAAACATATTCTGTTGTGAAACCAAACTTATTTTCATCTCCTCTACTTTCTGGCTCCTTTGAGTCATGTCCAGGTCCTTGTATTTGTCATGGTGTTTCGTTTCATAGTGTCGTCTAATGTTGTACTCCTTACTTACAGCCACGTTGACTCCACAAACAAGACAAACAGGTTTGTCTTTTACATATGTAAACAGATATTCTGCCTCCCACTTGTCCAGAAAGCTCCTGTTTTCTGCCTTTCTTTTCGCCATTTTTGGGAAGGGTTAGCTCGCTGACAGTTGTAGCGTCTATGTTGCTATGACTACTGTCACAGAGGAGAGAGCGTTTCTGGGTCCTGTCCTGATTGGTGCGCGAAAACAGCAGAGCATTATGGGATTCGTAGTATTAGTGGTGAATGCGCTGTATAATACTGGCGGGCCAGCTCTAGTAGTAATTTGGTATTGTCTCGCGGGCCAAATATAATTACCCCGCGGGCCAAATTTGGCCCACGGGCCAGAGTTTGACACCCATGCCCTACTGTATTTATTTATTTTGCTCCTTTGCACCCCCTTTATTTCTATCTCTACTTTGCACATTCTTCCACTGCAAATCTTCCATTCCAGTGTTTATTTTTTTTATTTATGTTTTACTTGCTATATTGTATTTACTTCGCCACCATGGCCTTTTTTGCCTTTACCTCCCTTATCTCACCTCATTTGCTCACATGTTATATAGACTTATTTTTCTACTGTATTATTGACTGTATGTTTGGTTTACTCCATGTGTAACTCTGTGTTGTTGCACCTGTCGAACTGCTTGGCTTTATCTTGGCCAGGTCGCAATTGTAAATGAGAACTTGTTCTTAACTTGCCTACCTGATGAAATAAATAAAGGTAAAATGAAATAAATAAATAAATATATGGCTGTACTGAGATTAAACAGCCATAAAAGTGATTCAGGAGAACAAATAGGGACATTTCTCTTTTATATCAGGACAAAGAGAGCTGTCTTGTTGCTGTTGTTTATTGTTTTCTACTTTGGAGTCACAATCATTCAACCTAGATAGAGTTAGTCACAATCATTCAACCAAGACAGAGATAGTCACAATCCTAAAACGGCATTCAAACACTTGAACACACACAGGGAGAAATGGATTACGTACAGTACCAGTCAAAAGTTGACACACCTACTCATTGAAGGACTTCTCTTTATTTGGACTATTTTCTACATTGTAGAAAACAAGTGAAGACATGAGTTTTACTATTTGATCATTTGTAGAATAATAGTGAAGACATCAAAACAATGAAATAACACATATGGAATCATGTAGTAACCAAAAAAGTGTTAAACAATCCAAATATATTTTATATTTCGGATTCTTCAAAGTAGCCACCCTTTACCTTGACAGCTTTGCACACGCTTGGCATTCTCTCAACCAGCTTCATGAAATAGTTACCTGGAATGCATTTCAAGGAACAGGTGTGCCTTGTTGAAAGTTAATTCATAGAATTTCTTTGCTTCTTAATGCGTTTGAGCCCATCAGTTGTGTTGTGACAAGGCAGGGGGGGTATACAGAAGATAGCCTTATTTGGTAAAATACAAAGTCCATATTATGGCAAGAACAGTTCAAATAAGCAAAGAGAAATGACAATCCATCATTACTTTGATACATTAAGGTCAGTCAATAGGAAAAATGTCAAGAACTTTCAAAGTTTCTTCAAGTGCAGTCACAAAAACCATCAAGTGCTATGATGAAACTGGCTCTCATGAGGACTGCCACAGGAATGGAAGACCCAGAGTTACCTCTGCTGCTGAAGTTCATTACAGTTACCAGCCTCCGAAATTGCAGCCAAAATAAATGTTAAAGTAACAGACACATCTACACATCAACTGTTCAGAGGAGACTGTGTGAATCAGGCCTTCATGGTCGAATTGCTGCATAGAAACTATTACGAAAGGACACCAATAAGAAGAAGAGACTTGCTTGGGCCATTAAACACAAGCAATGGACATTAGACTAGTGAAAATCTGTCCTTTGGTCTGATGAGTCCAAATGTTAGATCTTTGGTTCCAACTGGCGTGTCTTTGTGAGACGCAGAATAGGTGAACGGATGATCTCTGCATGTGTAGTTCCCACCTACAAGCATGTAGGAGGAGGTGTGGGGGTGCGTTGATGGTGACACTGTCAGTGATTCATTTAGAATTCAAGGCACACTTAACCAGCATGGCTACCGCAGCATTCTGCAGCGATACGCCATCCCATCTAGTTTGTGCTTTGTGGGACTATCATTTGTTTTTCAACAGGACAATGGCCCAACACACCTCCTGGCTGTGAAGGGGCTATTTGACCAAGAAGGAGAGTGATGGAGTGCTGCATCAGATTGCCTGACCTCCACAATCACCCAACCTCAACCCAATTGAGATGGTTTGGGATGAGTTGGACCGCAGAGTGAAGGAAAAGAAGCCAACAAGTGCTCAGCATATGTGGGAACTCCTTCAAGACTGTTGGAAAAGCAATCAAGGTGAAGCTGGTTGAGAAAGAGCCAAGAGTGTTAAAAGCTGTCATCAAGGCAAAGATTGGCTACTCTGAAGAATCTCAAATATAAAATATATTTTGATTTGTTCAACACTTTTTTGGATACTACATGATCCCATATGTGTTATTTCATAGTTTTGATACCTACACTATTATTCTACAATGTAGAAAATAGTAAAGAAAAAAAACTTGAATGAGTAGGTGTGTCCAAACATTTGACTGGTACTGTGTGATGTTGACATGACACGAACATGAACCTGACAATCTAGCTAGAGACATTTGAAACGTTTACAGTGTACCAGTATACATGTTCCCTTTCCATTTCTCTCCATTGAGAAGAAGGATTGAGATGTAGTAGAAATGAAAGGAAAGCAAGTCTTGTGTGAATTCCCAAAATCCTTTTATTGTAGCTATAATGAATCAGAACCTGCATGACTGTTTCTGTTGTATGTATTTTGAATGACCTTAAAACTGGTGGCAAAGGAGACAATAGGGAATAGCCACAGACTAAGTCCTCATCTTGAAAATCTCATTCCATGGCTCTGGTCCACAGTTAAAGACAAACAACTCTGTAAGTCCTGCCAGCTCCAGACTATTCACATTCATTGAAGGTGTGAGAAAAAGTGGAAAGATGCTGAAAATCAAATGTTGTTGTTCGTTGTATCCCCAATGCTGTGTGTGTGTGCGTGTGTATGTGCGTGTGTTTGTGCGTGTGTTTGCGGGTGTGTTTGCGCGTGTGTGAGAGTGGTGGGCGTTTGCACATAGGGATGCAGGGAGGTATTCATTGCCTTTCCATGCCTACACACACACCATCTCCCCTAGGCCTCCCTCAACTAACCACACACACGCGCGCACGCTCTCTCTCTCTCTTTCTGTCTGAGGCTGATAACAACACATCCAGTCTGCCTGAGTGAGACCCATATCTCCATCCCACATCCATCCTTCCTTTCTGGATAATTGTCAAAGTCACATAGGGTACAATCAAAATGGCACCCTAATGCCTATATACAGATGTCAGATCTTAATTTGATCATGCCTTTTTTTTGCTGAGAATTTTCCTGCAACCCAAGAAATGCAGTTGAGCTTCGTGATTCACTGAAAGCCCACACTAAGACATGATTATACTAACAGTATTGCACTTTTCATGTAGCCTACTTTTGGTCAGTAATAACCACCGATCAAGCAACATTCTGGTCTAAACGTTCAAATCGTGTTGCTGCTTTGGGTGTCACTTTAGACTCAGCCACAGCCTTATCTCTGACCTCACTGTGACTCCTCTTGCTTCAGACCGTTCCATATCATCTGGAGGATTGTTGTGAACACATCATTCGTTCCTCTCAGTCAGCTCAGCTCCAGTCTGAAGATCAGATCAATATGATCATTCATTATTGTCATTGGAGGGTTTGTGATCTGAAGCTCTTTCTCGTCCAACCATTTTGCATAAGATCATGCTACTGAAGATGTTCCTCACCAGAGCCTGAATCAGTCATGGTAATCGGGTTAGACTGGTGCTGCGGCTGCGGTTGAAATGGCATCCTATTCCCTCCTACAGTGCACTGCTTTCGACCATAGCCTAGTCAAAAGTAGTGCAGCATACATAGGGGAAAGGTTAGCATTTTGGACGCAGACAGTCTAACCCGATTACCAAGACATATTATGGTCTGGTGATGAATATCTTAAGTAGCATGATCTTATGTAAAATGGTTGGATGAGAAAGAGCAGAAGAATAATGGAGGAAGAATAATGCATCCTTTCTCAAAACTCACTGGTTTTCCAGAAAACCTGGTCGGAAGATTCAGGATATCCTGATGATTCCCTCCTGATTATAGGGTTCTTACAACTAGGATTCATGGAAAAACTGGGATTTTTTGTTTTATTACCATAGTTTTCCAACCCTAGTACCTGTTAAAAACCTGTATCCTTTCCTACCGTATCTGAAACTATATTTTCCCTAACATTATCATTCTATGAAGTCCAGAGTTAAGATAGCCTTTAGGGAAAGTTTTACGAGCTTTAAACATTTGATGATTTATTTTACGATGAATATGAGGCAAATAACCTTCAACCTTAAGATAAACTACATCCTTCTGTGGAATGGTTTTAGCATTCAGGGAGCCTACTACAGTAAAGCCTATTGTACCTGATAACAAAAGTATGCGAGAGGAACTATAACCTTGGGAGCACAGCTCTCGGAACAAAAAAATGGCTAATGGAGCATGGTTGCGTCCCAAACAGGACCCTATTCCCTATATAGTGCACTACAATGCTCTGATCGAATAAAAAAGTGAAACACAGAGGCTGGTTTGGTCTCTGCATAATTTATTTTTCCTTTAGGGCTGACATACAGTCAGCCTCTGGAATTAACCGAGGGATAAAATACATGTGCTTTTTCATTATTGAATTGAGCATGATAACACAGTGACGCTGTATGCTATAGGTCAAATGTCCAAATGGCTGCCTCTTTTGCAAGGGAAAAACAATATGGTTTTTGTGCATTCATTTACCACACAAGCCAATTAGCCAATGATGGACATTCTAGGTCTTCTTCCATCTAATCAAATATTCTCAGAATCTATAGAATGTTGATAGATTCTATAGCTGGTGGCATGTCCCCATTGGTTCTTTAGCCATGTGAAATTGTGAGCTATAAGGCTATATCCAGCCCATGGGAGTTGTTGAACCCCTTTGTATTCCTCATATGAATAATTATCTTTCTCCTTGTTTTGATCTTTCATCCTTAAAGCTACAAATGTCACTTTTGGGGGGACTGACCAAATTCACATAGAAATGTGAGTTATAAATCTTTCATTCTCATTGAAGGCAAGCCTAAGAAGTGGTAGATCTCTTCTATGTGCTCTATTTCTATGCTTCCCGTTCTTAACTTTTGTTTTTGTCATTTACTTTCAGTTTTGTACACTAGCTCTGAACATCTGAAAATGCAATATTTCTGGTTATGGAAAATATATTTCACAGTGGTTTAGATGGTACAATGATTCTCTACACAATAATATATTTCACAGTGGTTTAGATGGTACAATGATTCCCTACACGACTGCTTGTGTTGCCACATAAACTGAAATTAGGTGAACTCTAAGGGTAATCAATATGAGGCTGGTAGAAAGAAAACTCCCCTTAATTAACCATAAACACTTCAGATGCTTCAGTGAAGCGAATGCTCTGCATCTCTGAGGGCAGTGTTGTTTCTACCCTTGTCTCCATGGTAACTGCAGTGAATGATGTTGCTTGCTGGATCTGCAGAGGATGCAAACAGAGTAGGAACTTTCATTTTCTGACAGCGAATGGCTCGATGCAATGGCACTAGCACGCTAGAGCTCACTGACAGAGGCCTTCGGGCCATCTTTGTGACGCATTCATATTGAAGGCGGCTAATTGGAAATGCCTTTACGATTTGATTTTGTGATTTACTTTTATTGAAACAGACTTCGGAAGCACTTTAAAATGTATTATTTTAAAGGGGCAATGATTTCTGTGACATTGGAAATGCCAGTAGATAGTGTTGTGTGGTGGAAATGATCCAATCGTTATGTCGAAATAATTTTGAATATAATAATACATTCATCAATCTGACAATATTATGTGAATAAATGCAACAAGCCCTGTACGTCTCTGGAGGAATCTAGTCAAGGTATCAAGCCTTACATCACCTTTCAGTATGACTACAATGAACGTGTCTAACCTGCACAGCAATTAAGAGATTAGATACAAATAGCTAATCCTGGTGACCAGCGTTCTATTATTCATTTCCTAAGGCAAGCACTATACTGAGTAGTGTAATTAACAATTACCAATAGACCTACTAAATTATAAGCTTATAAGTGACTCTGTCAAATGAGGAATGCATTTACCCAATGCAACTAATATAATTGATTAGTCATGAAATAATTAACACCCAAACAATTACAGTATACATGAGATACATGATAGAACAACACAGAGTAAGTGACTATCACCAATAGGCTACCACTTAACATGGTTACACGTGTCTTCAGTTCAGAATAATCTAAGAGAAAAAACTCTGTGATACACACAGGAGCTTGGTAACAAGTTCTCAAAGTATGATCAAATTCACTGTCCTTTTAACCAAATTCAAACAGAATCCTACCCCAACCTAGTATTTCTTTGCATTTTGCTAGTAAAAAGAAAAGACTGGAAAACACACCCCGATTGTAATCAATAAAAGGATAGGAGCACACCCCTGTGTCGCTCCCCTTCGAACTATCCGCCATGAGCCGAACAAAATAACACATTATCCCTGCAACAATAAATCCATAGCACTTACAGGACAATAAAACATAAAAAATTGTTTGGCTCTTTATGAACTCTGGAAATAATCCTAACATAAAAATGTATTTCACAGAGTAACATTCATTTAGTTGATTCAAGTCTCAGTCTTCACACCTCTCCTGGCATCAGTGACCCCAGGATTCTGAAGGAACATCTCTTCCTCGACATTGCCACAGAGAAGGTGTGTTTTTATTTAACCTTTATTTAACCAGAAAGGGCCCATTGAGATTTAAAATCTCTTTTTCAAGAGCGTTATGTCCGTTGTTAGGAGACCAAGTTGCAGCGTGGTAGGCGTACATTATACTTTTATTTTAAATGACACCAAAAAACAACAAAATACAAAATGAACCTAAAGCTATATGCAGTGCAGAAAGCAACTACACACAAACAAGATCACACAACTGGAGGTGGGAAAAAGGGCTGACTAAGTATGATCCCCAATCAGAGACAACGATAGACAGCTAGCTGCCTCTGATTGGGAAATAGACTAACTAGAATGCCCACCCAAATCACACCCTGACCTAACCAAATAGAGAAATAAAAAGGCTCTCTAAGGTCAGGGCATGACACTGGCCAAGATAGGCAGCACCAAGTCATTACGAAAATTACAGACAAACAACATGAAAAACTGCAAGTAATCTAGTAAAATCCATAGAATTCACAAGAGTATAACAAAATCAAAAACAGAAAATGAAAAACATTGACAGGTCAGGGAATCAGTCTCAAGATCATTCATCAGTGATTTAAAAATACCAATCGGGACAAGTTCTTCCAGTTTAAAAGTATTTGTAAGGCGTTCCAAGACTATGGCGCAGAGTACATAAAAGCCCTTTTACCAAATTCAGTTCGGACATTTGGAACAGGTAGCAGGATAAAGTCCAGCGAACGAAGAGAGTACCCACCACATTTCTGAACAATAAAAATGCCCAAATAAAAAGGTAGTAAACCCAAAATGGCTTTGTAAATTAAAGTATACCAGTGACTGAGCCTACGGGTGACTAGAGAAGGCCAGCCAACCCTGGTATACAAAGTGCAGTGGTGCGTAAGGGTTTTGCAGTTTAAAATAAATCTCAAAGTGCCATGGTAAAGGGTGCCAATTGATCTCAAACACTGAGCGGAAGCATTCATCTATAAAATATCCTCATAGTCTAGTAAAGGCATAAATGTAGCTGATACTAGCCTCCTTCTGGCTTCAAAAGAAAAACAGGCCTTATTCCTAAAATAAACTCCCAATTTCAGCTTCAATTTTTTTGTAAATTGTTGAATATGCAATTTCAAAGAGAGGCCGTCATCAATTAAAATTCCAAGATATTTAAATGAGGTTACAACCTCAATCTCCTTGCCCTGACAGGTAGTAATAGGTGAAAGGTTCAGGGGTCTATTTCTTGCTTTAGAAAACACCATTAATTTAGTTTGTGTGTTTGACCCCTGTGATAGCCCACAATGGTCTTCCATCCAAGCAATTATATATATTGTGATTGAGTTGTCACGCTGTGCTCTCACACCAGCCAATAGAGAGTATCACTTTCTCTCATTCTTCCACTACAATAGTTTCTCAGATGTTGTTTACATTTTTGAAGATGAAGAAAGCTTACATTAAGCTTGCTTGCATTAAAGCCACAACACTTTTTAATGCCATTTTGAAATCATCACTGGTATGTCTAATAAATGACTGTGTGTATTTACTTCTGGTCGTACGAGCATATTGTTCTGCCATACTGGTTGTTCCTACTTGGCTACCTACCAAACTTTTTTGCTTTTTAATCTCAACTATTTTTACGGTCTTAGTTTTGTCCTCACACAACTTTTATTATTCAACTTTTTCAACCCAGACGCTTTACCTGGACAAAGACCTGCAGAACCTCCTCCGGCCCCCCAAAAAGATAACTAAGTAACATTATGCCTTCTCAATGCAGTTGCTCTACTCTTAATATATAGGATAACTATCTCCTTACGGTGAGGATAGCCTAGTTGCAAGCTCAGCTTCTCAGACACAATCGTTAGACAAGGGAATTTTAAAAGTAGGAAAGGATGATACAGCGTCTGTGCCACCAGTAAATAAATGTAGAAGCTTTAATCGCTCTGCCCAGTCCACGCAGCCGGAACATTTTATCATGACTTCTGGAATGATATACTTTCGCTCAATCGGTGTCGCTCATTAAACCGATAGAAACTTCTAACCAGTTTTTCCCCATGAAGCAACAAGTCAGAGACAGAACTTTAGCCTTCTCTGGTCTCTCCTCCTCTGGTTACGGGGACTGAGCTGCTGAAGCCTCCCACCATTAGCTCTGACAAAATGAAAACCCTAGTCATTGGCGACTCCATTCCCCGCAATGTTAGACTTAAAAATAATCCTCCAGCGATTAAAGGCTACCGACGTAAAGGCTAATCTGAAGATGGTGCTGGCTCAGTGTCACAACTTTGGAAATGAGAAGACCAAGGCGCAGCGTGAATTGAGTTCCACATCTTTAATTACAAAGTGAAACTAGAAACAAAATAACAACACTTACAAAGACCGTGACGACGTAGTGCTCAAACACACTAACACAAACAATATCCCACAAATGCAGGTGGGGAAAAATCCTACCTAAATATGGTCCCCAATTAGAGGCAACGATTACCAGCTGCCTCTAATTGGGAACCACACAAACCACCAAACTAGAAATCTATAAACTAGATACCCCCCCAGTCACCCAGTCACGCTCTGACCTAAACACCATAGAGAACCGAGGGCTCTCGATGGTCAGGGCGAGCCGGACTGGGGAGGCGCACTGGAGGCCTAGTGCGGGGAGAAGGCACAGGACGTACCAGACTGGGGAGACGCACTGGAGGCCTGATGCGTGAATCCGGCACTGGTGGCACCAGACTGGTGACACGCACTTCAGGGCGAATGCTTGAAGCTGACACAAGACGTACCGGATTGGGAAGGCGCACTGGAGGCCAGATGCGTGAAACCGGTGCAGATGGCACCGGACTGGTGTCATGCTCTTAAGCACGCCTGTATGGCAGCATTCTCATCGTACCACCTCTCTCCGGAATCTTTCATCAAATTCCTCCTCCGACTCCCAAACAGGCTCTGACAGTCTCCGCTGTGGACCAAAGCGCAGCGTGAATTGAGTTCCACATCTTTAATTACAAAGTGTCTGAGCCGTTGAATTGCGACTCCACTTTGTCTCTATACTGACGCTTAGATTGTTTGATTGCCTTGCGGAGGGAATAGCTACCCTGTTTGTATTCGGTCATGTTTCCGGTAACCTTGCCCTGATTAAAAGCAATAGTTTGCACTTTCAGTTTTGCGCGAATGCTGCCATCAATTGGGGAATGTTTCAGCATACGCTGTGGGTACAACATCACCGATGCACTTGCTAATTTACTCGCTCACCGGGTCAGCGTATTCGTCAATTTTGTTATTGTACGTTATGCGGAACATATCCCAGTCCATGAGATCGAAGCAATCTTGAAGCCTGGAATCCAATTGGTCGGACCAGCGTTGAACAGACCTGAGCGCGAGGGCTTCCTGTTTTAGTTTCTGTCTATAGGCTGGGAGCAACAAAATGGAGTCGTGGTCAGGTTTTCCGAAGGGAGGGCAGGGGAGGGCCTTATATACATTGCGGATGTTAGAATAACAGTGATCTAGGGTTTTGCCAGCCCTGATAGCACAATAGATATGCTGATCCCCAGCTACAATAAATGCAGACTCAGGATATGTCTTTTCCAGTTTACATAGAGTCGAATGAAGATCTTTCAGGGCCGTCGATGTGTCTGCTTGGGGGGGAATATACACGACTGTGATTATGAACGAAGAGAATTCTCTTGGTAGATAATGCGGTCCGGCATTTAATTGTGAGGAATTCTAAGTCAGGTGAACAAAAGGACTTGAGTTCCTGTATGTTGTTATGATCACACCACGTCTCGTTAATCATAAGGCATACACTCCCGCCCTTCTTCTTACCATAGAGATGCTTGTTTCTGTCGGCGCGATGTGTGAAGAAACCAGGTGGCTGTACCGACTCAGATAGCGTGTCTCGAGTGAGCCATGTTTCCGTGAAACAAATGACGTTACAGTCTCTTATGTCTCTCTGGAAGGCAACTCTTGCTCAGATTTCGTCTACCTTGTTGTCAAGAGACTGGACATTGGCGAGTTGTATGCTCGGGAGCGGTGCGCGATGTGCCTGTCTATGGAGCCTGACCAGAAGACCGCTCCGTCTGCCCCTTCTACAGCGTTGTTGTTTTGGGTCACCGGCAGGGAACCGATCCATTGTCCTGGGTGGTAGGCCAAACAGAGGATCTGCTTCGGGAAAGTCGTATTCCTGGTCGTAATGTTGGTGAGTTGATGTTGCTCTTATATCCAATAGTTCCTCCCGACTGTATGTAATAAAACCTAAGATTTTCTGGGGTAGCATTGTAAGAAATAACACACAAAAAAACAAAATACTGCTAGGAATGCGAAGCGAGGCGGTGGAAGTCACATACACTACAGTTGAGGAACAATGGCAAAATAATTCTGCTTTGAAAGTTACTAATCTTGAAACTTCACTTTTGAGAAAATGGCCTTTAAAAATGTTGTGGAACACCTACTGGAGAGCACTTCTTTGTCTACACCCATTCAGCATCGTTCAGCTCTTAAGCTTTAGCCCCACCCATCTCTTTATGTGTTGATCCAAGCATTCTGTCTCATCCTGGCAGAGCTGGTTAGACTGTATGTTATCCAGAGCATTGGTGAATGCATCTGTGCTGCTGGTAACAATTTATGCTTTTTTTCCAGCGTTGACTGACACCGGCCATTTTTTTTACCTAACTAGGCAAGTCAGTTAAGAACAAATTCTTATTTTCAGTGGGTTAACTGCCTTGTTCAGGGGCAGAATGACAGATGTTTACCTTGTCAGCTCGGGGATTTGATCTTGCAACCTATCGGTTACTAGTCCAACGCTCTAACCACTAGGCTACCTGCCGCCCCAATTCAACAGGTGTTGAGAGTTATTCTGCTCTCTGGCACACTCAGACTAGAATGCTCTGAAATCAGAGTAGATAAGCCAAAGTAAATTTACCAGGTACGTCTACCAACAGCTCGCAGTGACATCATGAACATTCTATTAAAATAGATACTTGCATAGTGGAGTATTTTGTTAAACATGGAGCTAGCTAACTAAATAACGAACCATAATCCTAACTCATAACGTTACTACCCAGCATGAATCTGCAGGTAGCTAACCAACCAGGTTCAATATTAGCTAGCTAACATTAGGCTATAACTAGCAAAGCAAATGGCTCTGAGATATGAATAATACTACTACACAGATCATACACATAATTTTAGCTAGTGAACCAGCCAGGTAACGTTAGCTAGCTAGCTAACAGTACACTTTAACTTGAAATGAAAACGAGTTTATGACAAAATTAGAAATGCGTAATATCTGAAAACTTAGTTAGCTAGACTATCTTACCTGTATACATTGAATGACACTTCTCCCTCTGTCACGGATGCCATGATTGCCCTTAGTTTGAAGATGTAATCCAGAGACAGGCATTTTCTCCATCTCCTTAGCTGTCATACACTAAGCCTGGCCTGCTGAGGAGTGACAGACTCCATCCTAGCTGGATGGGTGCTCTCATCTTATCTACGAACATAGACAGGGCTCTAACTCCTCTAGCTCCACAATGAGATAGGTTGCAGGCCAGGCAGCAGACGGTTAGCCAGCCTGCCAGATTAGTGGAGTCTGCCACCAGCACAGTCAGTGTACTCAGCTCAGCTTTCCCATTGAGACCGTGTCTGTGCCTCAATCTAGGTCAGGCAAAACTAAACATGGTGGTGTTCGCCTTAACAATCTCACTGGAATAAAGCCTCATCTAATCCTGTCATTATTGACAGAGATTGTGATAATACCTCTCATCTCAAAATAGGACTACATAATGTTAGATCCCTCAATTCCACTCACTAGTCAATGATCTAATCACTGATCATAACCTTGATGTGATTGACCGCCCAAGCCTGATGAATTTACTGTGTTAAATGAGGCCTCTCCTCCTTGTTACACCATATCCCCTGCGCATCCCACAAAATTTACGACAGCAAATTTCAATGTACAAAATAAGACTGTTTTTTTGTCTTTTGAGCTTCTAGTCATGAAATCTATGCAGCTTACTCAATCACTTTTTATAGCTACTGTTTACAGGCCTCCTGGGCTGTATACAGCGTTCTTCACTGAGAACCCTGAATTCCTATCGGAAAAGTCCACAGACACTTTTGATTATGAGTTTATTTGTGCTTCTAACGGTGTTCTTTTTCCAGAGGAAAGGAATCTGAACAGGTTGGAAGAGCCAGTGCACAGTAAGGGCGCTCAACGGAGCACGCCACAAACATTTTAAACATAACGATAAAATAAATCACTTACCTTTGAAGATCTTCCTCTGTTTGCAATCCCAAGGTTCGTAACATTGCAAAAAATCTGATTTTTTTGGTCCAAAATATGCAGAAAAACAAATCCATGATTTTGTCACTTCTAGATTAAACTACTACAATATTCTACTCTCTGGCTACCCGATAAAGCACTAAATAAACTTCAGTTAGTGCTAAAATCTTGACTAGAAACAAAACATTTGATCATTTACTACTAACCTACAAAGCATTACATGGACTTGTTACTACTTATCTCTCTAGTTCTGCCATACATACCTACACGTACGCTACAGTCACAAGATGCAGGCCTCCTTCTTGACCCTAGAATTTCTTAGCAAACAGCTGGAGGCAGGGATTTCTCCTATAGAGCTCCATTTCTTTGGAATGGTCTGCCTATCCATGTGAGAGACGCAGACTTGGTCTCAACCTTTAATAAGTCTTTACTGAAGACTCATCTCTTCAGTAGGTCCTATGATTGAGTGTAGTCAGTCCCAGGGGTGTGAAGGTGAACAGCAAGGCACTGGAGTGACAAACCACCCTTGCTGTATCTCCCTGTATCTCCCCTCTCTCCATTGTGATTATCTGCCTCTGACCCTATTATGGGGCTGCCACTGACTTCCTAATATTCTTCAATGCCGTCCCTAGGAGTGGTGCGTCACGTTGCGCCAGGCTTTTTTAAGCTATACTCGACTTGAGTGGGATGAGTCACTGACGTGACCTTCTTGTATGGTTTTGCTCCCACTCATGCATTGGAGGATAACTTTGTGGGCTATACCCTGCCTTGTTTCAGGGTAGTAAGTTAGTGGTCTTTTGATATCCCTCTAGTAGTGTAGGAGTGTGCTTTGACAAAGTGGGTGGTGTTATATCCTGCCTGGTTGGCCCTGTCCAGGGATATTGTCGGACAGGGCCACAGTGTTCCCCGATCCCTCCTGTCTCAGCCTCCAGTATCTATTCTGCAATAGTCTATCTGCTGGGGGGCTAGGCTCAGTCTGTCCTATCTGGTCAAATTCTCCTGTTTTATTTGGTGTCCTGTGTGAACTTAAGTATGCTGCCTCTAATTCTCCCATCTCTCCCTCTCTCTCGAAGGACCTGAGCCCTGGGACCTTGCCTCAGGACTACCTGGCTTGATAACTTGTTGCTGACCCCAGTCCACCTGGTCGTGCTGCTGATCCAGTTTCTGCTGTTTTGCCTGCGGCTATGGAAACCTGACCTGTTCAACGGACTTGCTACCTTGTCTTGAATCTGCTGTTTTTGACCCTATCTCTCTCTCTCTCTCTTTCGCTCTCTCTCTTTCTCCCTCCCTCTCTCTCTCTCTCTACTGCACCTGCTGTCTCGACCTCTGAATGCTTGGTTACAAAAGCCAACTGGCATTTACTCCTGAGGTGTTGAGGTGCTGACCTGTTGCACCCTCTACAACCACTGTGATTAATATTTTACCTTGCTGGTCATCTCTGAACATTTGAACATCTTGAAGAACAATCTGGCCTTAATGGCCATATGCTTTTTAAATCTCCACCGGCACAGCCAGAAGAGGACTGGCCACCCCTCAGAGCCTATGTTTCTGCCTTTCTAGGGAGTTTTTCCTAGCCAACGTGCTTCTACATCTACATTGCTTGCTGTTTGGGGTTTTAGGCTGGGTTTCAGTATAAACACTTTGTGACATCTTATAAATAGATGTGATTTGATTAGATGTGTGATTTGAAATTTCAATATATTTACATACACAGCTCTGATTGGCGAACAGGATTGTCTACACTCTAGCCTACCCCTTCAAAGTGGGAAGATACATTTGCAAATAAAACTGACTGGTCAGAATAATTGTTCAGAATAATCAGATCAGGTTGTGATGTCATGCGGTGAACCACAAACTCCATCTCATCTGAACAGGGCTTAAAAAAAAAAAGCTCTTACAATAAAATTATATTTTTCATAAAGTGTTATTTCAACCTCACAGTGTGGAAATATGTATATATATATAAAGGAAAATAATTTTGACTTCACTGCCAATTTAAGTGAATTCCATAGACTTATTGGTTCATAATGAATTATGTAGGGAAGGTCTTTATTATCCATTTGCTCTGCTACCAACATACTACCAACAAATGATCTGTTGATAAGCAACTGCTTGCTAAAGTTAGGGTTATGGTTAGGTTTAGAATAAGGTTTAGGGTTAGGATTAGGGTTAAGGTTAGAAGTAAGGGTTAAGGTTAGGGTTAGGGATAGTAGATAGTTAGTTGAAATGCTCCTGATAGTTGTAGAGCATCTACAGATGGACTATCCAAATAAAGTGCTTTCGGTCTTTGTTCTTCTGTTTTCGGCTTTTGACTGTTACAGTGTACTGTGAGAACAGCAACTAACAGTTTAGCTATCCATCCACAGTTCCTCAAACTAGACATAGTACACCCCTGACCCTAACCACTTACCTAGCTAATGCTAGCCACAAACGCTAACGCAACAAGACGTATGATACTGTACTACCGACATTCCTCCACCAGACCATTCGTAACATATCATATAAAATGGAGGGACACAAGAAAAAACATAATATAATGTGAATGGGTGTGAGACACCATTGGCTCTACAAATCATCCCATGGTTTTTACAAATTGGGACACATCATTTGCTACCATGTTAATTTTTATTGATTTGTGTTGTTTTAATCAATAATCCTAGACAGGCTTCTTGTAAAACATCTTGGCTTGCTGTTCGTTCATCAATGCATTTTTACAATAGATGCTCATCTATCTTAAACTATAAACTATAATGATTACTGCATGACCACTGCAAGGTTAACCATGATGGACCACAAATACCTTACAGTCTCTGGCAATACATTGAATACAAGCAAACATACATCTTTTTTAAAATTAATGTTACAGAAATGTTCCAATATTTTATCGTTTGTAAAGGAGTTCCATATCAATTTATATTAATTCATGAAAAAATGATCTAACTGCAATATCCAAAGCACGGCAGAAGAGTGATAGAAAGAATATAGGAAACACTTTGTTTGGATGAGATAGTCAATCTGTAGGCTAAAGACAAGCTGTTGAAATGCTGCTGATTGCCTATTGATAGTTTGTTGAGCATCTGTAGATGAACTCTTATATAAAGTGTTACCAAAATATAAGTATAAAAAACAGGAACGACAGATTGTGAACAAAGAAGATAGGAGATTCAACACAAAGAGTGATTCACATAAAGAGAGTACGGAAAGGTACAATGCTGCAGCTATTGACAGCGGGTTTCGAGAAAAATTATGCAGGAGTTAGCCTTAATCTAAATAACATCCATTATTCTATAGCAGACACTCAGAGGCAAGAAGGCTATTAGCAACTGTTCCTGTTGATGTGGCCATTTTCTAATTTGTGACATTAGCACTTTTTTTCCAGTGTGATGTACTGTTACCTTCATGGTCCCACTGTGTATTAAAGGGTGTTAAAACCATACTTAGATGGCCATTATATTGCCATGTACAGTTCATTTACGGAAGGTGTGAACATTGTTACAGGGTAGAAAAGTACTTAAATATCTCTACCCGGTAGATTTGTGCTTGTTTGCAAAGCTAATGCATGTCATTATGTCAATATCATATCTGTAATACATAAGGATGTGTAGGCTGTTCACATTTTAATACACTATCTTCCTTTGTTGCTACCACGTAAATACATGACTTTAGAAATCACATATAAGGTGGGTCTCAGGAATACTGACAAAAGCGATGAGAACATAAACCAGAAATTGATTCAGCTGTAAATAATTCAGTAGTCTGTGTTCTTAGTGCAGAAGCATTTTTACTCACTGCCATGAAATATACTGCAAATAAGACTAGGTATAAAATAGTCTCAGTCTATAATTACATTTTTACAATTTAAGTCGGACTGAATCAGTTCCTTTCTTATTTTTTTTTTTAGCATTTAGGGTTAGCCTCAGCAGTAGACTATGTGATCAATTATCACTATGAAAATATCATAAAGTTATCATAAAGAAAGCATACAGAATCACATACACCAGTTGTTTCACCTATAACTGAAAAAGTCAGCGAACTTTGACCTCAGAACAGCCTCAATTTGTCTCTACAAGGTGTCAAAAGTGTTCCACTGGGATGCTGGCACAATTTGACTCCAATGCTTCCCACAGTTGTCACGTTGGCTGGATGTCCTTTGAGTGGTGGAACATTCTTGATGCACACGGGAAACTGTTGAGCGTGAAAAACTCAGCAGTGTTGCAGTACTTGACATACTCAAACCGGTGCGCCTGGCACCTACCATACCTTGTTCAAAGGCACTTAAATCTTTTGTCTTGCCCATTCACTTTCTGAATGGCACACATACACAATCCATGTCTCAATTGTCTCAAGGCTTAAAATCCTTCTTTAACCTGTCTCCTCCCCTTCATTTACACTGATTGAAGTGGATTTAACAAGTGACAACAATAAGGGATCATAGCATTCACCTGGGCAGTCTATGTCATGGAAAGAGCAGGCGTTCTTAATGTTTTGTATACTACAAAGTCATGTTAAGTGATTTTAGTTTTGAACTGACTTTTGTTTTGGCAGCTGTTGTATCCTTCTGACTTCAGTATGTCCACAGACATACAGATACACATCATTAGAAATATCTAACCATAGTAGTTACATGTAATCTACAGATGGAGGATCTTAATTTGAGCCAGTTGGCTACAACAGGAAAATAATCATGCAGCAATAGGAAAGGGAAATGATTATGTGGCTTATAATTTATGGTAATTCTTGTAAGAGGTGATACATTTTTCTTAAGTTAAGTTTGACATTTCAAATAGGAAATTACAAACTTCGGGAAGCCTTTTTCAAAACTCAAATACTGTACAAGTTTCCATTTCCTACTGTGCAGGAAAATTCACAGCAGCAATTAAGATCCTACACCTGTAAGAATGAAGTCGACATAATCAGTAATTATATTATATTTGATTTCTTAGTCTGTGCTACCTAGTATCATTTGGCTAAATGATTCACAAAACTTTCGTCATCATTTTGGAGTTTGTCACAGTGGTTTGTGACATAGCATCATGTCCAAGGTCATTCAAAACTATAACTGCGTCTGAAATGGTACCCTAATCCCTGCATAGTGCACCACTTGGTCAAATCTAGTGCACTATATAGGGAATAAGGTGCCATGTGGGGTGCAATCTATGGCAGGATTTACAGGCTGGATATTTCATCAGCATTGATTTTTTGCAAGGTTACCGGGAGAATGTATACCCTATAATAAACTCAAATTATAGCCTATGAAATACGAAGGTTGATTTTCAACTTAATGGCTATCATCGATTGATGCCCTCAAAGTATAATTGAGCGCTACGATAATCTATTTTAGGAATCTTATCATGACTTAATGCCATAGTTAAGTCTCTCTAATCTGCCATAGATTTATTTAGACAGATGACACAATGTTTCTCTCCAACTGCACAGTTTCATAGAGCCTGCGTGCCACATTTCTCCCTATTCCCTATAGTGCACTACATTCTTATAAAAAAAAGGTTCCAAAAGGGTTCTTTGGCTGTCCAAAAAACGTAGAACCCTTTTGGGTTCCATATGTAGAACCCTCTATGGAAAGGGTTCGACGTGGTACCGAAAATGGTTATTTAAAGGGTTCTACTTTGGGGACAGCCAAAGAACCCTTCGTAGGTTTTAGATATCACCTTTTTTTCCTAAGAGTGTACTTTTGACCAGAGCAGAATGGACCTACTGTGTGTTCAAAAGTAGTGCACTATATAGAGAATAGGATGCCTTTTCAATGCATCCTTATTTAAACATAGTTTAATCTGCTATAGATTTTATTTGACAGATGACACAATGTTTTTCTCCAATTACACAGTGACACAGATAGTGAGTCCTATTCAAATCTCACTTGGTTCAGCTATATAAATGCTCAGTGATTCTCAAGAGGTTTGTGGTTTCGGTTTCACAAGCCGCCATACTCTTCCAGTTTAAAGTTGTTGTGCTGTACACAGTGAGTGTTCTGCAGTTGTTGTTCAATTTTCACATTCATCAGAGTAGTAATGCATTCACAAAGAGTGTAGATCATGATTGGACTATGCAGCCCCAGCGTCTTCCGTCTGCTCCTCCAACCTCAATCAGTGGTCTATAACTATTTAGTTATTCCTCTCAGTGGTCCCTTCCATCTCTCTGCTCCTCTCTGCTCCAACCGATAAAACCTACCCGTGAAAGTAGGATTGGAGCCGACAGCCAAGGTGTCGTTGGAAAGGAAATGCAATGGTACAGTAGATTGAACCCTCCTGGATTCTCAGCTACAGGGCACAAGCAGGTACAGAGCTCTGTGGTAGATTTTAATGTAGAAATGTTCCATGTTGCAAATGTCAAAAATATAAAATATTCAATTCATATCAGGAGTGTTGTAATATTATCTCACTTTGACAACAACGGCGGTGTCGGAGCGTATTGTCAATCAGTAGGGAATTCTCTACGCAATGTTATTATTTACAGTATATAGTATAAAAAAATTATGTTGGCTACAGAATCACATAGCTATCAGCCCCATTTTCCCATTTTGATTCTGTGTCTCGTGCCCAGTGCTTTGCACTAAAGTATGCTTTCATCCATCATCCAACCTGTCAAAAATAATCTGTAGTTTCTTCTTCTACATGTGAAATGTCACTGTTTTTCCTTTTGTTTTGAAGTAGATGAGAAAGTGGAAAATAATGTTCTGTTTTTCCCATGAGATCTTAATTTGACTCCATGGAAGTAGAGTTAAGTGTGATGCTTAGAATATGCCTCAGCAATCTTTAAAGTTCCTCATCAATGTAAGTTTACAGGTGCTTGCTTCCCAGGGAATAGAAAGAAGATCAACCAAGGCAATGCATTCGGAAAGTATTCAGACCCCTTGACTTTTCCACATTTTGTTAAAGCCTTTTTCTAAAATGTGTAAAAATATTTTTTTGGTCCTCATCAATCTACACACAATACCCTATAATGACAAAGTGAAAACAGGTTTTTTGATATTTTTGCAAATGTATTAAAATTAAAAAACAGAAAAACATTATTTACTTAAGTATTCAGACCCTTTGTACTCAGACCCTTTCCAGTGATCATCATTGAGATGTTTTTACAACTTTATTGGAGTCCACTTGTGGTAAATTCAGTTGATTGGACATGATTTGGAAAGGAACACACCTGTCTGTAAGGTGACACAGTTGACAGTGCATGTCAGAGAGTCCAAGCCATGAGGTCAAAGGAATTGTCCGTAGAGCTCCGAGACAGGATTGTGTTGAGGCAAAGATCTGGGGAAGGGTACCAACATTTTTTTGCAGCATTGGAGGTCCCCAAGAACAGAGTGACCTCCATCATTCTTAAATGGAATATGTTTGGAATAATCAAGACTATTCTTAGAGCTGGCTGGCCGCCCGGCCGAACTGAACAATTGGGGGAGAAGGGCCTTGGTCAGGGAGGTCAACAAGAACCCGATGGTCACTCTGGCAGAGGTCCAGACATCCTCAGTGGAGATGGGAGAACCTTCCAGAAGGACAACCATCTCTGTAGCACTCCACCAATCAGGCCTTTATGGTAGAGTGGCCAGACGGAAGCCACTCCTGAGTAAAAGGCACATGACAGCCAGCTTTGAGTTTTCAAAAGACACCTAAAGAACTCTCAGACCGTGAGAAACAAGATTCTCTGGTCTGATGAAACCAAAATTGAACTCTTTGGCCTGAATGCCAAGCGTCACGTCTCGAGGAAACCTGGCAACATCCCTACGGTGAAATATGGTGGTGGCAGCATCATGCTGTCGGGATGTTTTTCAGCAGCAGGGACTGGGAGACTAGTCAGGATCAAGGGAAAGATCAACAGAGCAAAGTATAGAGATATCCTTGATGAAATCCTGCTCAAGAGGGCTCAGAACCTGACTGCGGTGAAGATTCACCTTCCATCAGGACGACTCTAACCACAGAGCCAAGACAACGCAGGACTGGTTTTGGGACAAGTCTCTGTATGTCCTTGAGTGGCCCAGCCAGAGTCCAGACTTAAACCCGATCAAACATCTCTGGAGAGACTTGAAAATAACTGTGCAGTGACGCTCCCCATCCAACCTAACAGAGCTTGAGAGGATCTGCAGAGAAGAAGGGGAGAAACACCCCAAATGCAGATGTGCCAAGCTTGTAGCGTAATACCCAAGAAGACTTGAGGCTGTAATTGAATACATTTTGGAATAAGGCAGTAACGTAACAAAATGTAGAAAAGGGTCTGAATAGTTGTAGAATGCACTGTGTCTACTCATTTGGTGGTTTCCCTTACCCTGTTGCCTATATTTAAAAACATCCCCAGTCCCATATTTTTGCAGCTTGTCATCAGTCACAAACAAGGATGACTAAATGATGAAACCAAGTGGCATTCTTTGGACCACTGTCCTTGACAACATCCTGTGTATTCTCTCTGCAGCCAGACATCCATTTGTCACAAACCAGAAATGCGCTACTCAAAAGCTCTGGCACCGTCACAGATTGTCTCTGGATAGCGGAAAACGATTTATGGTGAAACATTGAATCTGTCTTCTTCTGAGCAACAATAAAGAAGATTCCTAAATCTCACTGGGAGGAATATCAATTATGTGGTCAAAAAAATAAAAAAAATGGTGTGGTTTGGACCCCTCTTTACTGACAACTCTGTGAGTCTCACTAAATCAATGCTTATCCTGTCAGAACTCTGTTGTGGAGATCTGGGTGACCTCAGACTGCAAGTCTTGCTGGGCCCTCCTGGATTGAGAACCAGAACCACAAGGGATCTGGTCCATGCCTAGTCATACAGGCTTCCTTTCCTTCCCAGCTACAGTCGGAGTGCAGACTGACACGGGCTCCCTGTTGGCGTTCCGACCCCTGTTGAGGGAGTTGCGTTCCACGCGGGTCCGGCAGGGCAGGCAGAAGTCCCGGAAGCACCTCTTGAAGTTCTCGTCCAGGAAAGCGTAGAGAACAGGGTTGAGACTACTGTTCATGTAGCCCAGCGCAATGCAGAGGTGCCAACTGGCTTTCACGTAGGGGTTCCTGTTAATAATAAGCAATGATAAATGATGCATAATTCATTTTATTTTATGCCCTTTTTCCAAGTAATTTGACCTAATAAAATAAGCAAGATTAATTAAAAAGCAATACAAGCACACAGTAAAATTAACAAGAAAATAAATACCACAAAACATAAATTCTTACGTAGAGTTGATCTCCACCAGGGTCTTGATGATGATGAAGATGTGGATGGGTGTCCAGCAGATGATGAAGGCTGCGACGATCACGAGGACCATGCGGGTGATGCGGCGCATGTTGCGATCCTTCTCCTTAGAGCCGGAGAGCAGGCGGACGCTGCGCAGACGCAGTATCATCAGACCATAGCAGATGGTGATGACCATGACAGGGACGATGAAGGCAAAGATGAACACGCAGATCTTAGTGACCGTGTCCCAGTACCAGTCAGGGTCGGGGAACTTCAGCATGCACATAGTCTGACCTAGGAAGAGAGGGGTGAAGGGGTGGAGAGAGGGGTGAAGAGGCGGAGAGAGTGGTGAAAGGCGGAGAGAGGGGTTTTGACCAAAGATTTAACATACTGTAAATTTGCAGGATGAGGGACTTAATCCCCTTATTTAATGGGATTAAAAAACAGACAGTTCTAGAGAGGAGACTGTAGTAGGTTTATGTTTTAGAGATAATTTATATTTTGACCAAATATTTAATATACTGTACATTTTTGCAGTAAGAGGGATTTATCCCCTTATGGGATTAAAAAACAAAGAATTTAACAGACAAATTCCCAAAAACATGTTGAGTTTCAAATGATGAAAACTCCAACATGGGTGAGGCTATACAAGAAATCCTTTTGAAAGAAGTGTAAAAAAACGTGCAAGTTTAACAATGCTGTCTCACCACTGTCTGTCGTTTTGGTCACAGCCATGACCATGATGGGCACTCCGATGGCAGAGGACAGAACCCAGATCAGAACGTTGATGATCTTACCCTTGGCAGGCGTCCTGAACTCCAGGGCTCTCACTGGGTGACACAGGAAATTACGGTTCAATTGCAATATATATTACAGTGACTGCTGGCCTTTTTTAAATTTTATGTGGTGGATTATTGGTTCTAAGCACCCTTTCATTTATTTACGCGAGAGGATAGGAGTTGATCAGGATGAATTCCAAATGGCACCCTATTCTCTATTAAGTGCACTACTTTTAACCAGAGCCTCCCTAGGCTCTGGTTAAAAGTAGTGCACTATAAAGGGAATAGGGTCCCATGTGGAATGCTTCTCTCCCTTTACCTGGGTGGCACACAGCGATGTAGCGGTCCACAGACATCATGGTCAGGGTGAAGATGCTGGTGAACATGTTGTAGTAGTCAATGGCGATGACCACCTTACAGAGGACCTCTCCGAACGCCCAGGTCCCCATCAGGTACTTGGCGCTCTGGAAGGGCAGTGTGCTAGTGGCTAGGGCATCCGCTAGAGCCAGGTTAAAGATGTAGATGTTGGTGGATGTCTTCATCTTGGTGTATCTGTGGACAGAGGCAGATGAGTAAAGATAATTGATCTTTTGCTGTGTGTTGAACATGGGTGGAACAGCAAAACATGCTATTCTAATTGTTTTCAGGAAACATTTCTATTTCTATCTGAATGAGTGATTAGAGATTAAAGCATTAGTGAGCTACAAATTGCTCTAACCACATAATTCAGTGTATGGTTTTGGTAAAGCATTGACATGATCAGATCATGATCACTGTTTTAAGATGAACATTTTCTTGATAACATTTCCCACTATGGGTCTGTATTAGATCATAACTACTTCTGATTTTCTTTGGTTTATTCCTCTAAAATAAGCCAATTTAGAATTTCTGAAACTCCCTCAAAGATAAGTTTTCTTTAGTGTTTATTAATTAGACCTTCTCAAGAGCATGTGATCCTAACTGACCTAAAACAGTGATTGTTTACGAGGATTAAATGTCAGGAATTGTGAAAAACTGATTTTAAATGTATTTGGTTAAGGTGTATGTAAACTTCAGACTTCAACTGTATATTCTATCTTAACTGACTTTGTCTTCAAAACAGTATTCTGTTAGTCATTGCCCGTGGGTCTGTATGTAAAAGGCTGTAGAGGTACAGACTACATTAGTGTTGTCATTTGTTTGCCTAAAAGAGTACAGTGCTTGTCGAGTAGATATTTGCACTCCGCTGAACGGCTTTGTGGATAAATTAAGTCCATTTAGTCAATGGTCCAGATGTGTGTGTTCACCATAAAAGCTATTGCCTTTCAAAAGCCAAAATGACAACAAAATTAAACCAAACAACACTCAGAATGAAGTAAACAACATTTACTGGAATATGGAAATCAGGTCTGGGCGCTGGTCAGTAGTTGACAGTGACTGTAAGCTCCAAACCTAACTGTTCCCTGTTGCTCAGTAATAAATACATTGTAGCCTGTTAATTTTCCTCTCCTTGGTCGATAACATGTATAAACAGACACTTACAGCTCGTACTATATAAACACTACCAGCTAATTCCCTCTGGGGACTGGGGCTATAATGGAAGTCAGCAAAGAGACCTAGAGCCAGAATTGTGATGACCATCCCATGTTTAGGCATCCCATTTGCGTATTATACTAATGGTGGGTTAGGGGTGAGAAGGGGCAGGGCTGTCGAGTGCCTGCTGCTGAGAGCTGCTGGTCATTTGCTGTTTACTCTTCTGCTCCTATGGCTCCCACAGAAGTGTTAAACCTTACTGACTCTGTACTTGACCTGCTATTCCTTTTGGTCAAAATACATCTCATCAAGACACACAGACAAGCATGCCAATGTACACATAGACACACACATCGAATTACCAGACGACTGGAGGCTCTAGTCCTCGATCTCGATCAGGGGAGGGTTGCGATTTAATCACAATTGGTTTTGGAGTTGGAATTAGATAAATGTCCTCCTTTCTGTACTGAATTCTCCCTGTAGTTAAGGAACTAATCAATATGTAGTATGATAAGACACAGAGCTCTGAGCTCTCAGCTGGGGTGGATTTATCTTTCCTTGTGCTTCTCTTGCTCACAAAAGTCTCTTCGCTGTCCTTATTCTGCCTAATGTCATGGAGAGATGAACTGAGACGATCAAAATGGCCTATTGCATACATATCATCTCAGTTCCCCGAGACATAATAACATATTTCTATTGATCAGGTGGAGGGCGATCGATTGTATACGCATGACAGATGGCTGAAAGACGTGTCAATCATGGGATAAATCTGAATTATTATTAGCCAATGCCCGTCACGTGTTTGGGTCCTTCTCACAGGCATCTCAGCTCCAAAGTAGGCTACAAGTGAAGACAGACACACCGGGGACGCAACTGCATGTGTCCTTCTTACTGAATTCCGAGGTGCATATCTTAGAACTGTCTAAATGTACTTTTCGCCAGCCAACAAGATGAGTATGTCTGACGAACAGCAAAAACACTAGCCTACAGGTATGTCAATCTAAAATGCCCCATAGTACATTCAGTTTACCTAACCTATTGGTCAACTTGTCCTTCTGTGTGAGAAAAACATATTCCATACGTACTCCGGGACAGTTGTGGGATGCGATAGATCCCAAATTAATATAAACACCCGCATCAAAAAAACTTTTAGGCTAATGCAACAGAGAGGCTATTTCTTCACATTATAAGAGCATCAATACGCAAACAGCAGTAGGCTATACATCCGAGTCAGAGCCAGATTAAAACTGTTGCCTGGAGTTTCTGGTGCTCAGATGTGTTCTGAGGCACAATATAGCAGGATACAGACATTTTTATTGTTCTTGATGGGAGGTTTCTTTCTCCGTCTGTTAGAACCCTTTGATTCAGCATAACTTAATCTATGAATCTGTCTGTGCTCCCTAGCTCCACTGTCAGCAGTGTCTCATATTTATCATATTTATAAAACAACAGTGAATCAGAGGCCGTTGTTATACCCCTTGGATGGGTTTGCTATCTGCATATGTAGAATCATCATCGCCAGCCCTAAGCTGGCGTGATCGGGATTACACTCCTACACTACTCCCTCCACACACACACACGCACACATACACACACACCTCCCCTTCACCACCAAGTCCCTTCTGGTGTTAACTGTCTAAACCATGGCCTACTTCCATCTGCCTTGAGCCAATGTTACAGGAGCCAGGGCTTACACATGATGCACACACACATTCTTGCACACACGCACACTGAGACGGAGATGTGACGAGAGACACATCGAGTGGGTGGCCTCTGGGCTCTGTGGGTGGATGTTGATAAAGTGGCTAGAGAAGGAGAGAAGACGTGGGTGGGTGGTGGGGGAAGAGCCATGATGTCATATGCACGGTGTCACACAAACCGGAGCTGAAACACACCAGTACTGGCAGGATGGTAAAAGGATACGGTGTTCTGTACAGCACTGTACGGTACAGTCGGTTCAGGGAACTGGCTTGGATATTTTTACGGGGGTTGCAGCTGCCAACCCGAAGCATTTTCTCAGCAGGTTACAGCATCAAGGCAGGATTCATCACAACGTGCTATGTTGATGACAGCTGTGCATTAATCACAGAAAAGGAGGGAGAAGATGAGCTTTGATATTTGCCCACAGTGCCTACTCTGTTAATGCTATCCTTTTAACTGGTTCTGGACCTGTAGTAGTTAGCTAATGTCACAAGTTTATAGGGGTGTTTTTGTATGTCCATCCTCCCTGTTGGAAGCTTGAAAAAAAACTGTGGGATATTTGTTCCAACGTCGTATTACAGTTTTTCCCAACTGCTTTTACACGTTTTCAAAACTGTCTCCTTTTTTCAAAACTCTACACACAATTCCTAAAACTGCACACACAAAATGCAAAATGCCTCACATCTCCTTCAAAATGTAACACTGCATTCAAAATGCCATAAACACACGTCAGAAAGAATGGCAAACACTGCTTTCAAATGGCAAACACTGCTTTCATAATAGCACATTTTTGGATATACCATGTAAACACTGTTGTTCTAAATCTAAAGCTCTTTGGTCCTTCATAGGCTTATATCTACATTTCAATACAATGTTCCACGGTGAAAGTAATCTGCTGAGAGGGGTAACAAGTACACTGTAAACGCCAATTCAATGTAGAAACAGAAAATATTTATTAGGCCAAACATTACTGTTGTATACAATAGCATACAACAAAACCTTAAACATATGTAAACCAAAAGTATATTATTTAGAATACAGTAAAGAACACAATTGTGTGTGTGGGGTCCCGGGGGGGCAGTCACCAGTGCTAAGCTACGCTTCATCTCTTCTCCGGCCTCTTCTCCGGCCTGGGTCTGGCCACAATACTTTGTCCACATCACAAGATACGTTTTCTCTTGCCAAACATCGAGGGAAGTATCTCCTAGAATGGCGTATCCAACCTTGGACAGAGGCAACCTCTATGTCCCCACACGCGCGCGCGTGTGTTAGATTCACTGTTGCAGGGAACAGAGGGTCATTTAAAAAATGCCAGTCAGTGGCCTTGGTTCCAGGAGAAACGGGATGGAGATGGAACGTTTCCTTCTCTTGACGCTGGTGAATATTGATTACTGCCTTATTGATCACAGCTTCATCGGACCACAGGCATCATTTGTATGTTAGGCATGTACACCCAGAGTCATTGATCACACTCTGTCACCACTAGCTAATCACTCATCCCAATATTGACCTTGTTCGCTGGGCTCCAGTCCACAGTGTGTAACTTTCAGACAGTTTAAAAGGCAGCAAAACATGAAAATATATCTTACTGCTGTAACGGAAGTGGTATAGTGACACATTCTTGCTTGATAACTAACCAGATGAGTTGAGGAAGAGTTGTGTTTGCTTCATGACTTATTACTGAGGGTTTAGCTCAGAAGGCTAACAGAGTCGTGTGGTTCTATGGAGACGCAGACTCGAACCCGAGTTAGTCACACTGCTTGTAGACATCCACTGTGAGTACACACTCTGTTGTGAGGGTGTTTCAATCAGCCAGTTTACTACGAATTGGAGACATTAGCATTTAGACCTGGGGATTGTTGGGCCAAAATATGATCTGGTTGGTAGCCAAACAAATATACATTATGTATTTAGAAATATAGAAGGTAAACAATGGCTTTTTAGTAAGCAATCAAAAGAACACACTTCAAAAAATCAAATTGTAGCCATATAACACATAACACATTCTGGTTACCAGTAAAGACGTATTTAAAAGATTGAACAGTTGTGGCACAGAAACTGCAACCATCTTTCTATGTTCATGAGGCTAATAACTTGAATATGTTTCAAATAACTTGAATATAGGAAAGGTGTAACAATTTGTCTTTGCAGCAGGAAGTCTGATCTGTCATAATCTCTCCCCCACTGTTTTCTCCATACTCTGTGGCAGTGCCCTCTACCCCTCATCGCTTCCCACCGCCTCCCTGACCAAACACACACTACTCATCCCAGAGCTCTCGCTGTGTTCTTCAAGCTGACGGGACAGAAGTAGAACACACGCACTCTACCGAGTAAGAGAGGAGACATGCAGCAAGACACGGGAGCTGGTGTTAACTCACACCCATCCTAAAAAACACCCCAATAAAGTTTCCACTCCACTGGGTACAATATTTCAGGCTGGAATTGATCATCTTTGTGTGTTTGAGTAAACACTTCTCCAAAGAAAGGATTTCAACCTAATCAGAGCCATACGATGGCAGTTTATGGTGTATACCAGAGTTTGAAGGTAATCTTACTCAAACTTATGGGATGATTCTCCACAGTTTTGGAGTGAGCTTTCCCCCTGAGACAGCTCTACTAATTCCCTACGTAATGATAAACCAAGCACACCACCTACTGTAGTACCCCAGCTACACGACTCAAGCAAGACATTTTATCAACTGCACCCCCACACATTCGTAACATTAGCCATTACAGTTTTTAACAATTGCTAACAAGCGTTTACCTATACTTAAGATACTTTTTCTAAACTCTTAACACAGCAACACACCTACATCACACAATTAGCAAAATAGTTCATTTCTGCTCAAAACCACATTTTGTTCATTGAAGACCAACTCTACATTTCAAAATGCAAAAAAACATTCTATCAAAACACGCCAAACCCGACTCAATATCTAATCAATTCATGTTTTCTATCCAAGAGGAACATATAGTCAATTATAGCACAACGGCTTTCAAAATACTAACAGTTGATTACATTGCAAAAACTGCATTACTTTCATGTTTCAGTTCTGCCTGCATACAATAGACAATATGAAATCCATAGTTTTTCATAATTCAGTTTCTTTTTACTGTAAACCACTCCACATTTTTTGGTTGAGTGTCGAATGTTTGCATTTTTGGCAACATACTATCTAAAAGTGAATGAGTCATCTTTACTTTATAGAATGTACAGTAGAAAAAATAGTACGTGACAGATTTGCTGCAGTAAAAGCTTTATTAGCAACATGAAATTACTGCCAGTGATCAACAACACATCCAACATACATGACCTTTGGTTCAACAACACATCCAACATACATGACCTTTGGTTCAACAACACATCTAACATACATGACCTTTGGTTCAACAACACATCCAACAAACATGACCTTTGGTTCAACAACACATCCAACATACATGACCTTTGGTTCAACAACACATCCAACACACATGACCTTTGGTTCAACAACACATCCAACATACATGGCCTTTGGTTCAACAACACATCCAACATACATGTCCTTTGGTTCAACAACACATCCAACATACATGACCTTTGGTTCAACAACACATCCAACATACATGACCTTTGGTTCAACAACACATCCAGCATACATGACCTTTGGTTCAACAACACATCTAACATACATGACCTTTGGTTCAACAACACATCCAACATACATGGCCTTTGGTTCAACAACACATCCAACATACATGGCCTTTGGTTCAACAACACATCCAACATACATGACCTTTGGTTCAACAACACATCCAGCATACATGACCTTTGGTTCAACAACACATCCAACATACATGGCCTTTGGTTCAACAACACATCTAACATACATGACCTTTGGATCAACAACACATCCAACATACATGACCTTTGGATCAACAACACAACCAACATACATGACCTTTGGATCAACAACACATCCAACATACATGACCTTTGGTTCCAGAAGGGAAAAAACTCTAAAATGCCCCATCGTGTTCTAATCTATACCATCTTCAGCATTTGGCCACATGTTCTCATCCACATCACATCTTATGTTGTCTCTCGCTATGCACCTTGGATAGAAACGCTTGGCCTGCCTTTTCCACCCCTGGCAGTCTTCAGCTGAGATGTGTCAGCAGCCGGCATCCATATCCAGGAGGGACATTTGGTCATGTGACCGATGATCATACACTTTCCACCTCCAGGTAGAAAAAAATCCTCAATGGGTTTGAGGAAAGGTGAGTAGGGGGGGAGGAAAAGGGAAACCATTCTTAGATGGGCTACAAACCTGTTTGTGATTGCATGTGTATGGTGGAATGCTACATTGTCCCATACATTCACAAATGTCCTCATGTTCCCTGCCCACCTTTTCCCTTTCTGCTTCTGGCACCAGTTGTTGGTGGAGGTCATCTATGAACAAAAGCTTGTTGTAGGTTTCAATCTGACATTTCTGCAGGAACAAACCAGCACTCAAGATTGCAGCACACATTGTGATATTTGCTCCTCTCTGACCTGGCATATCAACGGGGACCCTTTTCCCGATGACATTTCTTCCCCGCCGACGTGCTTTTGCCAGGTTAGGGCTAGACGTTCCTCTACCGGGACAACTTCCGGTGAACTGGAGGGCGTGCAATTCAAATAATCATACAAATTATGGATATTAAACATTTAGGTAAATATAAGTGTCTTATATCGGTTGAAAGCTTAAATTCTTGTTCATTTAACTGCACTGTCCGATTTACAGTAGCCATTACAGCGAAAGCATGGCATGCGATTGTTTGAGGACGCCGCCCCACATCAAAATATTTTTCCACCCTCACAGTTTTTAAAATTCACAAATAGCTATTAAATATTCACTTACTTTTTGAAAATCTTCCTCTGATTTGTCATCCAAAGGATCCCAGCTATAACATGTAGTGTCATTTTGTTAGATAAAATCCTTCTTTATATCCCAAGAAGTCTGGTTAGTTGGCACCATTGATTTGAGTAATCCACTCGTTCAACAGGCAGAGAAAGGAATCCGAAAATCTACCCCTAAACTTTGTTTCAACAAGTCAAAATATGTTTCAAATATTCCTCAGATACCCTAAAATGTAATCAAACTATATAATTTCTTACGGAAAGAAGTATGTTCAATAGGAAACCGATTTTATCAGGTGCGTTCTTTCTTCATCGCTCGCACATACACACATTTCCAAGACTGTGTCCCTGTACTAAAACTGATATTTCTTATTCATTTTGGAAGTTACAAGCCTGAAACCTTGAACATAGACTGCTGACACCTGTGGGAGCCATAGGAAATGCATCCTGGGAGCTAGAATTCAGTATGCCCCTATACTTTCCATTGTAAGAGCATCAGCTGTCAAAAAAACTATTTGCGGTTGGTTTTTATTTGGATTTTCTCCTACCATATCTATTCTGTTATTGTTGTCTTTCCAATGGTACCAATTACATGCATATCCTGGTATCTGGGCCTGAGTAACAGGCAGTTTACTTTGGGCACGTCATTCAGACAGGAAGTGGAGAAAAAAGGGGCCTAGCCCTAAGAAGTTTTTAATTAAACCCTGCCTCGTCTACATAAATGATTTCATGTGAGTTTTGATTAGCCTCCAACTCCTTGACTCTCTGAAACGAATCAAACACAGTATGTGTAAATGCTTTTCAGTATGTCCTACTGTATGTACTGTAACCCATGTTTACATGTAGAGTAGCATAGTGTAAATCTCACTATAGAACAAGACATATTGGATAGACACCATACCTGGTACGTATTGGTGCCGGAGTTACTTGACCCACTCACTGTTCCTTTCAAAAGGAACTGTGTACAACTGTTTCATTCGAACTCTGTATTTGGTCAGAGTCCGAGCAATGGTAGTCAGGATGATGCTTTCACATTGTTGAATACCAGGTTGTCCTTTACAATTCTGGTCTGAATTTCTCTCAGTTTTACTGCATTGTCAGCAATGACCAATCCTACAATGGCATGCTCTTGGTCTTCACTGAGGAGCTTTCCTCTTCCTACGAGGGAGGAAGACGTTGCGTCCTTTAGAGGAACAAAAAACAACATATGTATTTGCATTGGGTCTGGTGGCCTACAGTTATAGTGGGAACATAGCAACAGTAATGATAGGAGAAGTCCTTGTGAAATGCATTACATACCTGTTGGTTTGTTGAAAATTATGGATAATGGAAGCCACGGTTGACCGTATGAGATTAGGCTGGACTCTTTCACCAGCATCTCTCAGCGATAGATCGTGGTTTATCACATGGTCCGTGGTGGTGGCTCTTACGTCATCAGTGACAACAGCTCTTACTCTCCTTTAAACACCACCACGCATTCTTACTCCTCTCCCCCTACCTCTCCTTCTCCCTTGTCCTGGTCCAACTACTCCTCTGCCTAGTCCAGCTACTCCTCTGCCTGGTCCAACTACTCCTCTCCCTGGTCCAGCTACTCCTCTCCCTGGTCCAACCACTCCTCTCCCTGGTCCAGCTACTCCTCTGCCTGGTCCAGCTACTCCTCTCCCTGGTCCAACTACTCCTCTCCCTGGTCCAGCTACTCCTCTGCCTGGTCCAGCTACTCCTCTCCCTGGTCCAACCACTCCTCTCCCTGGTCCAGCTACTCCTCTGCCTGGTCCAGCTACTCCTCTCCCTGGTCCAACTACTCCTCTCCCTGGTTCAGCTACTCCTCTGCCTGGTCCAGCTACTCCTCTCCCTGGTCCAACTACTCCTCTCCCTGGTTCAGCTACTCCTCTCCCTGGTCCAGCTACTCCTCTCCCTGGTCCAACTACTCCTCTCCCTGGTTCAGCTACTCCTCTGCCTGGTCCAGCTACTCCTCTCCCTGGTCCAACTACTCCTCTCCCTGGTTCAGCTACTCCTCTCCCTGGTCCAGCTACTCCTCTCCCTGGTCCAACTACTCCTCTCCCTGGTTCAGCTACTCCTCTCCCTGGTCCAGCTACTCCTCTCCCTGGTCCAACTACCCCTCTCCCTGGTCCAACTACTCCTCTTCCTGGTCCAACTACTCCTGTAATAATGACAATTACAACAATACCTAATGAACACTTTTATTTTAACTTAATATAATACATCAATAAAATCAATTTAGTCTCAAATAAATAATGAAACATGTTCAATTTGGTTTAAATAATGCAAAAACAAAGTGTTGGAGAAAAAAGTAAAAGTGCAATATTTGTCATGTAAAAAAGCTAATGTTTCAGTTCCTTGCTCAGAACATGAGAACATATGGAAGCTGGTGGTTCCTTTTAACATGAGTCTTCAATATTCCCAGGTAAGAAGTTTTAGGTTGCAGTTATTATAGTATTTATAGGACTATTTCTCTCTATACCATTTGTATTTCATATACCTTTGACTATTGGATGTTCTTATAGGCACTATAGTATTGCCAGCCTAATCTCTGGAGTTGACAGACTTGAAGTCATGAACAGCGCAATGCTTGAAGCACAGCGAAGAGCTGCTGGCAAATGCAGGAATGCTGAGTGAAATGCAGGAGTGCTGTTTGAATGAATGCTTACGAGCCTGCTGCTGCCTACCACCGCTCAGTCAGACTGCTCTGTCAAATATCAAATCATAGACTTAATTATAATATAATAACACACAGAAATACGAGCCTTAGGTCATTAATATGGTAAAAACTACAATTTCAAAAACAAAATGTTTATTCTTTCAGTGAAATAAGGAAATGTTCCGTATTTTATATAACGGGTGGCATCCCTAAGTCTAAATATTGCTGTTACATTGCACAACCTTCAATGTTATGTCATAATTATGTACAATTACGGTCTTTGTTAGGAAGAAATGGTCTTCACACAGTTCGCAACGAGCTAGGCGGCCCAAACTGCTGCATATACCCTGACTCTGCTTGCACTGAATGCAAGAGAATCGACACAATTTCCTTAGTTAAAAGAAAGTCATGTTAGCAGGCAATATTAACTAAATATGCAGGTTTAAAATATATACTTGTGTATTGATTTTAAGAAAGGCATTGATGTTTATGGTTAGGTACACATTGGTGCGACGGCAGTGCTTTTTTCGTGAATGTGCTTGTTAAATCATCACCCGGTTGGCGAAGTAAGCTGTGATTCGATGATAAATTAACAGGCACCGCATCGATTATATGCAACGCAGGACAAGCTAGATAAACGAGTAATATCCTCAATCATGTGTAGTTAACTAGTGATTATGTTAAGATTGATTGTTTTTTATAAGATAAGTTTAATGCTAGCTAGCAACTTACCTTGGCTCCTTGCTGCACTCGGGTAACAGGTAGTCAGCCTGCCACACAGTCTCCTCGTGGAGTGCAATGTAATCGGCGTCCAAAAATGCTGATTACCGATTGTTATGAAAACTTGAAATCGGCCCTAATTAATTGGCCATTTCGATTAATCGGTCGACCTCTACTTTATACTATATTTACAGTTTTTTTCGATTGCTAAACGACAGTGGACACAACTGGAGTCACATGTGCAAAACTCTAACTACAGTCTGCACAGCAGCAGTTCATGTGGACCAAACACTAGTTCGTTTTTCATTGCTTGAACACAGTTTTCAAAACTCTACACACTTATCCCATGACTTTAACCACAACCTGCACAACACTGTGGATTTACAGCACTTTGTTCAAATGCTAACACACTGCTGTCAAAACTGTGAACCACACATTCAAAACGGAATAGATTTCAGCCTTGTACCTTTCAAACACTGCTGATTGCAATTTCAGCTGAAAGGCTAAGCAGGTGTCTTGTTTTAGACTTGTTAGTGAACACACACACATATTACAGTATATATAGGTAGAGCTCAGAAAGACTCATTTTGGAAATGGAACAAGGAAGATGGGTTTGTGGAGGGAGAAGGGTGGCAGGGAGAGGGCGGATGCGTGGAGGAAGACAAAGAAGACAAAGAGCTGTTATTTCAGATGAAATAAGGGCTACACTTATAGACCATGTCGTGAACCATGGTCTCTCATTGAGAGAGACAGGGTTGAGGGTGCAACCCAATCTGCAAAGATCCACAGTGGCATCTGTAATGCGAATTTTCCATCATGCAAACAGGTGAGAGTTACATCCTTACAGTAAATGAAAACATTACAGGAATCTATTTTGTATTGCAATTATAGAATATTTACACAGATATATATTACAGTAAGTTTGACTGTAAAATATATTTTTACAACAGGACCCAAAGGCTGCCCCCAACAGGGGGAAGAGGGAAAATATTTTCAGATGGGCAGGAAAATGCTATTGTTGACATGGTTGTTGTCAACAATGCAATAAAACTGCGGGAGATTCAAGATAGAGTGCTGGCTGATAATGATATATTTGAAAATGTTAATTCTGTCAGGACAACAACTATTGCTCGAGTCCTAAAGAAACACCAAGTTACAATGAAACAGTTATACACTGTACCGTTCGAGAGAAACAGTGAACGGGTAAAAGAGCAAAGATACCAATATGTCCAGGTAAGACGTCTGAGGTTACGTACACAGCTATACAAAATATTTACAGTAAAAAAAAACACTAGCATTTCTACAGTAAAACTGTGCACTTACTGTTTTTCAGAGAGTAATGGAGGTGGAAGCACTGGAAAGACCACATTCATTTGTATTTATCGATGAAGCTGAATTTAACCTTGCCAAAACACGGCGCAGAGGAAGGAATGTTATAGGTCAAAGGGCCACTGTGGAGGTTCCAGGCCAAAGGGGGGGAAATATCACCATGTGTGCTGCAATGGCCAATGATGGTTTGCTTCTTAACACACCACTCATTGGCCCATACAACACAGAAAGGCTTATAGCTTTCCTAGAACAGCTCTATGATCAGCTAGAGCCAGCAGAACAGGGGGAGCCAGTAAGAAACCCCCCCAAAAGGTTTTTGTCATAGTTTGCGATAACGTTGCTTTTCACCACTCTGCAGCTGTCACAGATTGGTTTGCAGCACATCACAGATTTATGGTTTTGTACCTTCCTGCATATTCACCCTTCCTCAACCCAATAGAGGAGTTTTTCTCTGCCTGGAGGTGGAAAGTGTTTGGTCACCACCCACATGACCAAATGTCTCTTTTGGAAGCCATGCGTGCCGGATGTGAGGACACGAGTCCAGAGGACTGACAGGGATGGATAAGGCACTCCAGAAGGTTCTTCCCCAGGTGCATGGCAAGAGAAAACATTAGATGTGATGTTGAAGAAAACCTGTGGTCTGATGCTAGAGAGAGGCAGGATTAGCCCCTCAATTATTTGTTCGAATTACAGTATGTACTTTTAGTTTCAACCTTTTTTTTCTCATTACTGTAATTCCGTAAATTACTACAGACTATTGAAGCAAACTGCTAATTTTCATTTACCTTAAAGAATTGTTATGTTCTAAAAATTGTAATAAATCATGTGAAAGAATGTTACTCTTTTCTTTGAAGAAAATATTACTTTGTATGAAGTCACTGAAATTGTTCAAACTGTAAAGATGAAAAGTTTGTATTTTCTGTATTGGTGTTTGATGCTAGTGTTTTTACTCTCAGTGTGTTCTGAGTGACAGTGTGTGTTATCTCAGTGAGGGTTGTGCATAGTGTTTGGCTGCACTGAGCGTGTTTTGAGCCATGTGTTAAGAGTTGTGTTGCTTGGAATGAGTTTTGCAGGTGATGTGAACTGTTTAGCTCAGGTGACTGTTGGTAGTGCAGACTGTAGTTAGAGTTTTGCACATGTGACTCCAGTTGTGCCCACTGTCGTTTAGCAATCGAAAAAAACTGTAAGGTTTTGAATATTAGGTCTTCATTTCAGGCATGCTGTGTGCAAGCATTTGTAAATAACAAAATAAACATCCATAACTTAGGTATTGGGTAAGCTTGTATGTAAAGAAAATGTAAGCATTTTAGAAATGTGTTAATTGATTGCATATTCCCCTTAATTTTTAAAATAAAAAAATAAATAGAATTGACAGCATATTCTGTGAAAACACCATGAATTGTGTTAATGGTATGGTCCACAACAGACGGCTAATTGTGTTTAGCGTTTAGAAAATGTGACTACAGATTGGACAAAAGGATGTTAGTGATTGTAAAAAGTTGTAAGATGTAAGTCATAGCATTGTACATTGGGTACAATCATCTCTACACTCATACTGCTTCTGTGTGTGTGTGTGTGTGTGTGTGTGTGTGTGTGTGTGTGTGTGTGTGTGTGTGTGTGTGAGTGTGTGTGTGTGTGTGTGTGTGTGTGTGTGTGTGTGTGTGTGTGTGTGTGTGTGTGTGTGTGTGTGTGTGTGTGTGTGTGTGTGTGTGTGTGTGTGTGTGTGTGTGTGTGTGTGTGTGTGTGTGACTTGGATGGCTGACTGTCAGGTAAGGAGGAGTGCTGCAGACCTGGGCTGTGTTACAGTTGAATGATCCACAGCAGTGGTGGTGTCAGCTCCAGCTCTCAGCTCTCCCGTCAGTCCCCTTAGTCAGTAATCACAGAGGACTTCTTCAGCTCTGTTCCAATATCAACACTAGAATACCTCTCAGAATGAGGTAATGTATTGGGCATGCATTATAAGTGATGCTAGCATGGATACTAGAAAATAACATTCACAGCCACACCAGTTAGCTCTCAATCTGGAGCAGGCTACACCTGGGTTCAAATAGTATTGGTTTTCTTTCAAATACTTTGAGTGTGTGATTTAGCCTACCTGGAAAGCCAGATGGATACAGTCAACAGCTCTCTAGAACGGAGGGAGGGGATATACTGTACACTCATAAAAAGCTGAATTACTCACTATGCTGTGCTTTTAAAACTGATATTCAATGTCAATCACGATTCACAGTGAATGAACATTAGCAACTCACTGTGGTGGCTAACGCACTCGTTTTACTCCACTAGTCAATGTTTTTTTTCCTGTGTTCCAGACAATTAGAACGCATCGAACCCAACTCGACGTCACAGCTTTCTCCACACTCCTCCTATCCATTTTAAATGTGTGTAGTTCAGTCCTTGATCTGTTCTTGTCAAATGATGTTATGTATTATGTCATGTTTATATTTTTGTGTGGACCCCAAGAAGAGTAGCTGCTGCTTCAGTAACAGCTGATGGGGATCCTAATAAAAGACTAAATTTGTCTGTTTCTCTCTCTCTCTCTCTCTCTCTCTCCCACTTTCTCTCTCTCTCTCTCTCTCTCTCTCTCTCTCTCTCTCTGTCTCTCACTGTTTATCTCGCCGTCTGTCTGTCTCTGTTTTTTGCTATCTTCCTCGTTCTATCTCTCCCTTTAATCTTTCTCTCTCTTTTTTTCTCTGTCTCCTTAAATTTTGGGGTGGTTGTCATGGTAACGTAGTCCATGTGCAAAAAGAAGAAGAAGAAGAATGCAGAATGCAGAAGGCATTAAAGTGGTTGTGGCTAGATGGTATGTTGTGCTTGTTTATAGCGGGTTATTTCATAGGGAACTGTTGGAGGCAGTATCATATTGTTACATTGCCAACACTTTGAGAATAAAGACGGAATGTATTGGGCATGCATTATAAACATGGCGTCCGTTCTAAAACCTGGCCGAACTCTCTTAAAAATAAATGGCTCTGGGAGAAACCAACAAATGTCCTTTGTCATGAAAACCCCTTTTATTATCTCACAGTAGACAGCAGAAGAGGCCAATAGATGTATATTTTTCCTGACAACCAGAGAGAAAGGTTCGTACTGTTGGTAGCCTACTGGCTCTTACCGTCAAGC
Source organism: Oncorhynchus mykiss (assembly GCF_057628025.1). Lineage (NCBI taxonomy): Eukaryota > Metazoa > Chordata > Actinopteri > Salmoniformes > Salmonidae > Oncorhynchus > Oncorhynchus mykiss. The sequence continues at coordinate 55,597,736 of NC_143039.1, read as the reverse complement.
TCCATTGAACTATAATATATTACAGAATTGGGGTCAATTCTGCAGATTGCTCTTTATTTCCAATTCAATTCATGAATTTGAATTGAATTTGAGTTGGATACACTCAACAGGCCGCAGAATTTTAATAGAATTTGAATGAAAGGAAGTGGAATTGAATTCAAAGAAATTCATTGAAATTCAAATGGCTTACTTATTCTACACATCACCATAAAACATTTAAAAAATCATATTGTGAATTGTATCACCGTTTTTTGGCTCTCCTGCTGTTGTTATCATCAATTGAACATTGAAAATCATTCCAGGATCAGGATCAATGGCCTTCTGGAAGGCCTTGAAAGGGACAGCTATCATGCGGACCGGGACGGCCGCTGCTCTTCTGGGCCTAACACAAACTGTCAGAATACAGAAAGCCACAGAATAAATGGGCACAGGCTGGTGTATGTAGCAGCGGAAGGGGGAATTACAGCAGCCATTTAAAGATGAGCTCCCAACCAGAAAGGTTCAGCTCTCCACCCTGCAAGACACTGAAGAGTTTGATGTCCTCGTCATAAGGGGACAGGCCGCGAGCTCCGGATGTGTTGTCACACGTAACCTTAAGACTGCCCTGGTGGAGAGGAATGGTTTCTCATCGGGGACCAGCAGCCGGAGCACCAAGCTCAGCCACGGAAGAGTATACTACCTCCAAAAGGCCATTATTACATTAGATTATGCAATACATGATGGTGAAAGATGCTCTCCATGAGCGCTCCAACCTGCTAGACATCGCCGCTCATCGCCCCACTACCCATTATGTTCCATGTTTACAAATGGTGGCAGCTGCCATACTACTGAGCTAGTATAAAGATGTAAGACCTGGTGACTGGAGGCCAGTGTCTGAAGAGTAGCTCTGTCCTCAGTAAGAACAAGGCCCTGGAACTCTTCCCCGTGCTGAAGAAAGACAAGCTGGTGGGAGCCATCGTCTACTATGATGGACAGCATAACAATGCAGATTGCCCTGACAACAGCCAGACACACTGCTGCAATCGCTAACTACAGTACACAGAGGTGGTCCACCTGCTGAAGAAGACAAGTGCTGAGATGGGCAAGGAGAAGATCTGTGGGGCACGCTGCAGGGACGTTATCACAGGAAATGTATTTGACGTCAGAGCCAAATGTGTCATCAACTCCACGGGACTGTTCACTGACTCTCGAAGGAAAATGGATGACGGGAAGAACGCTAAAATCTGTCAGCCCAGTGCTGGGGTTCACATAGTCATCCCTGGTTATTACAGTCCTGACATGATGGGTCTCCTGGACCCGGCAACCAGCGATGGCCGTGTCATGTTCTTCCTGCCCTGGGAGATGATGACCATCACGGACGACGGGCCCTCTGACGTCACTGCCTACACCATCCCCAGAGAGGAAGACATCAGCTTAATTCTGAACGAAGTCTGCAACTATTGTACCTCAGCCCTGATATAGAAAGGAGATGAGAGGAGAGGAAACGTCCTGGCAGTGTAGGTTGGTATCCATCCTCTGGTCACTGAGCCCAACTCTAAAGACACTCAGTCCATCTGCAGGATCCACAGTGGCCTGGTCACCATTGCAGGAGGGTAGGGCTGCCGTCTTATTGGCCCTCAATCAATCATGCAATTTTTTTTTGCGTTGTTCGTAACTTGTTTTGTACATAATGTTGCTGCTACCATCTCCTGTGACGAAAATAACTCCTAAACATCAGAACAGGGATTGCTCACCTCAAACTGAACAAGAGTTTTTCCTCAATGAGTCGGACGCGAGAGATATACTTTTGACATCCGACCAGGCCCTGGTCCACGTGACTCGCTGGAGAAGGAAACGGCGATTCTGAGGCAAAAGATCAGGGTGCCTTGTGAGGACCAGGCGACGAGTGGCTAACCTGCCCTTGCCCTCCGTTCTGCTAGCTAACGTTCAATCGCTAGAAAATAAATGGGACGAACTGAAAGCAGGTATATCCTACCAACGGGACATTAAAAACTGTTTTTATGCTTCACGAGTCGTGAATGAACGACAACATTAAGAACATAGAGTTGGCGGGTTATACACTCTATCAGCAAGACAGAACAGCAGCCTCTGGTAAGACACGGGGCGGGGGCCATTGCATTTATGTAAACAACAGTTGGTGCACGATATTTAAGGAAGTCTCAAAGATTTGCTTGCCTGAGGTGAAGTATCTTATGATAAGCTGCAGACCTCACTATTTACTCAAATAGTTTTCATCTGTTTTTTCCCGTAGCTGTCTATATACCACCACAGAGCGAGGATGGAGCTAAAACCGCAATAAATGAGCTGTATTCCGCCATAAGCAAACAGGAAAATGCTCATCCAGAGACGGCGCTCCTAGTGGCCGGTGACTTTAATGCAGGGAAAATGAAATCAGGTTTACCGAATTTCTTTCAATATGTTAAACGTGCAACCAGAGGTAAAATAATTCTAGACCACCTTTACTCCACACACAGAGATGCATACAAAGCTCTCCCTCGCCCTCCATTTGGCAAATCTGACCATAAATCTGACCATGTCCTCCTGATTCGTGGTACAAGCAAAAATTAAAGCAGGAAGCACCAGTGACTAGGTCTATAAAAAGTGTTCAGATGAAACAGATGCTAAACTATAGGACTGTTTTGCTAGCACAGACTGGAACATGTTCCAGGATTCTTCCGATGAGATTCAGGAGTACACCACATCTGGCTTTATCAATAAGTGCATCGATGACGTCGTCCCCACAGTGACTGTACGTACATACCCCAAACAGAAGCCATGTATTACAGGCAACATTCACACTGAGCTAAAGGCTAGAGCTGCTAAATAAAGTTAGAAATCTATATTATTCAATTATTGCACCCTCACTGCTTGCGCGCGCCAACGAGCGTCTGCATTGCCAAGGGCTAAAACAGAAGTCAGTTCTATTTTTTATGTAGATTGTGCGGCAAGTCTTGCCTCTCCCATCTCCTCATTGGTTTAAAGAAGCAGGTACCCACGTGCCATCTCTTTATTGGTTATACCCACCTGGGTGACTGAAAGACGAACGAGCTCAGTGGCGGTAATGCACCTAATTTATGAAAGTTGCCAATCGCAATATAAAGTCAAGAGAAGAAAAAGCCTAGAGAAGAGAGATGACTAGAAACTATTTGGTTGACCGTTTTATGTGTGGATTAATTGTCGGAGTAGAGGACCTTGTAAATTTCAGATAAAAAACAACTCAATGTTTATATCCCAGGACAAATTAGCTAGCAACACCTAGCTAGCTAAATTGCCATAAATGTTTAATGCTTTTCGACCTGTCCCCAAATTAATGTAATTGGTTCAGAGTTTTGATATTTTAACCTGCGTGTTGTGATCGCGTTTGGTATGGGGAGACAAAATACATTTATGCACGATGGCGCACAATGGCGCACGATGGAGCACGATGGCGCACGATTGCACACGCACGCAGCCAGTTTGGTTTCTGTGTAAATTTTAAATGGAAAATCATGTAAGATTACAATACCATTTAGCATAAGGTGTCCCATCTGCTCTTACAATGCCCTCTACTGCTAATTCTGTGTCTCCTTGACCTGCTGCCACAGTACTCTCTCTCAGTGTGTGTGTGTGATTGTACGGGCGGAGACAGGTGTGCTGGAGTCAGAGCAGATCCCCACCAGCTGTAACCTGTTCCATAATCAAGACCTCGACAAATACTCAGCCCTGCCACTTCCACGCTGCCAGATCGTAATCTCTGCTCAGTCAGTCTATGCTTCTATTCATTTGTTACTGTTAGAGCCTGTTGTGCCTGTTTTCTTTGCCTGGCGCTGTTTTCCTCTCCACTACAGTTCCGCCCGCTCTGACTGTGGTCCCTCTCCACAGTTCCACGTCTCGTCATCCTCTCCTGGATTCCCCACTCTACTACTCCCTTGGATTCCCCTCCGGACCTGCTTACCCTGTCTAAACCCCTCTCGCTACAGCCTCAGCCTCCGCATATGGTTCCTTGCAACCCACCCGAGCTTCCCCTGGCCTGCACTCCATCTTCCCCCTGTGTTTCAATAAATACCTTGGTTACTTCATCTCAGTTTCCTAATCTGAGTCTGCTCTTGGGTTCCCCTGTTTCACTCCGCATAACATAAGGTTGAACATTTTCATTTTCAAAACTCATTCTCGTAAAATAATTGTAAATAATTATAGTGGTCTGGAAATATTCTACAATTGTGTTGTGGGTTGTCTATAATTATCCATTATTCCCTTAATGTTCAAAATGTTAGAAAGAAAGAAAAATGCCAGAATGCATTAGGTTAAACACTGCAGTATGGAAGGGAAGAATCTAACATCTCACGGCAAAGAAAAATACTGCTTGACATCGTTGAGTTATCATCTAATTAATATTTGAAATGGTATGTCTATTCTTTGCTTTAATAAGTGGCATAACCTTTTGATAAAATCTTTTTTAAATGAACGAGACTCATGTTTCACATCTTAGTTGAATTTGTTTTAATTGGTTTTAATCCAATTATACTTCCTTCAATTCAAATTCTGCTTCCTGTGGGATTTAGCCAATTCAATTCAAATTCTGCTTCCTGTGGGATTTAGCCAATTCAATTCAAATTCATTGTTGGAATTAAATGAAATAAAACAAATCCGAATTGACCACAACCCTAAAGCTATTAGTGGATTCAGAGCTACTAGACTGGTCACTGTTCTATAATGTCTGACTGCAGTGGGCAATAAAGAGGAAGTCCAGTTTACTAGACTTGACACTCACTGTCTTATAATGCCAGACAGTTTAGTAGACTAATAGGGTTCAGTTTAGTACACTGTGAGGGTTTAGTCCCCAAAGTTTGGCCATAGCCTGCCATGTCGTTAAACATGTCAGAGGGAGTCGCCTGTGGTGCAGTGGTTCAAGCAGTTTAGTTATGTGGGCATAATTATTCTCCTTAAGGGTACACTCAGCATGGTAAGGTCATCGTAAACAGTAACCACATCACTGACATCAATGCTATTTAAATTAAGGGAGGGTGCAGATCGGGAATAGCCAATAATAATGGCAGTAATTGCAATTTGAATCATGTTGATCTTAATGTCTGTAAAGTTGGAGCATTTAAAATAAAATATGTTTTAAAGCTAGCCCAATTTGAGGAGTATTTTAAGTATAATCCTTTCACTTCAAACTAAATCAAACGAAAGAAAGCCGTCATATTTACCAGCTAGAGATGGAGGTAAAAGAGACTCCCTGCTTGACCTGGCCCAGCTCTCCAGCCATATGCTGTGTGTGTGTGTGTGTGTGTGTGTGTGTGTGCGCGCCCCTGCGCGCGCGTGCACTTTGGAATCGGCCTGAACTGAGGACGACTGCATGTGAAATATAAAAGCGAGTCCGAAGCATGCACGTAGGCTAGTAGACGCGCACACACACACAAAAGCACACACACTCCACCAGACTCCATATCTTTCCTCTGGTTCTCAAGCGCGAGTAAACATTGATTCACTGTTTAACCAGCAGAAATGTATCATCGTTGAACGAAAGCAAAGTATATATTTTTTTGCCAAACAATGTATAATACAGTGTAGCAACGTCAAGTCACCGAAGATTGATTTTCTGTGCTTACATTTGACAAATCATCGTTATGCTTAGCTAACATGGTGAGGCACACATAAAATATTGTACTATAAAAAAAACAGAATTTCCATACGAAATAAACGATTCATTTATATCCTAAAAGTTTTTGGGAGAAAAGTACTTTTTCTATCACGCATTTCCCCAAAAGGATATGCATTCACACATTTTCATACGGACAATAATAGGCATACAATATCAAAAGTAAGTTGTCACCAATGATAATAGGCTAAGTAGAGTTCCAGTAGAAAGCCCTTACCTCACCACACCGTACATCACAAGGACATTCCCGAGCAATCCCACAACGCAGATAACGGAGTAGAGCGCCGTGATGGAGGTCGCTACTATAATATTGGAGGCGATCTGAACCGGGAGCTGATGGGTGTAGTTTCCTCCGTTGGGCTCGAACCCCATCTCGTTGTCCGGGTAGGTGACATTGGATGGAATCACCGAGTACAACTCGAAATCAGCCGGTTCAGCACCGGGGGCAGTGGATGGCTCCATGGTTATACTATTGTCGCCCGCGTCTGTGACTGTCTCTGTTCTCTGGTTCGTGGTGCTGAAAACTTCACCAAGCACTACTGGTCGGCTAGGAGGGCACGACTTGCGCTTTTGTTTCGCCTACTCGGCGTTTTATTGGTTGGAAGGTGTGTACTTATCCTTACGCGCCAAAGGGCGAGTTTGTCGGTTAGTCTGTCTCACCAATCGGTCGATCCTGATTAACAGAATGATGACAGACTTTACCACCCAAAAAATAAGAAAGCAAAAGTGTTTTCACTACTGCTTAGATTTCACAGAAAATGATGATCCAATAACTGTTCCTTCATGTGTCCAGTTGAAAGAGAGGAGTCCTGTTCTCAGGATGATCGGTCTGTGTGGTGTTGACGGTAGCCATTAGTGGAAAAGGTGCACATGGTGATTTGTCTCGCTCTCCAAACGCCTTATGTTACCCCCCATCCGGTCCTGCATGTCATTTCTTATAACCAACCTTATATGTCGAAATCAAAGTTGTGCATTGTTGGCTGATAATTGTTTTATCCTATTCAGCTGAACTGAAGAAGCCAATTAATATCTACACTTATCGTAGACTATGTGACAGAACACATGATAAACATATTGTTCACAGACAATAACATGATGCAAGTTTATTTGAATAAATAACCAAATGCAGTACTTTGAATGAAATAATACTGGGCCTAGGCCTATTAATGATAGAATTAGCCTTTGTCTAGATGTGTAGTTCTAGGCTTGGTGCTTGGCAAGCACATGGAGAAAATAACCTAAATAGGAATTGAATGGTGCCTCAGCTGGTTTTGATGTGGCAATTTTAATCTTAATGGAAAATACTTGTGGAAAAACTGCCCCCCCCATTAGATAGCCTACATTTGCTAATGTTCTTTATAATCATTGATATTTCTCAGATGAATATCACCTGTGGAATACTACCCCATCACCCTACCATTGGGACAACAGGGTTAACCCTCTTGGTGGGAATTGTAACATGGCTCATACAGTGATTTCGGAAAGTTTCAGACCTCTTGATATTTTCCACATTTTGTTACATTACAGGGTTCTGAATACTTTCCGAAGGCACTGTATATGTACTACCTGTGTTTCAAAGCTTGAGATTGATAGAGCTAGCAGAGCTACGAGACTTGATATGCTACGGTACCAGTATTTGGACACTAGATTGATGCAAATGACTCAGAGCGTAATATTTTATATCAGAGAGAGGTACAGATTTTCTTGTCTTTCTTTTTGTTTCTGTGTCGCTAGTTTTTTCTCTATTTCTCTCACTCGCTTCTTACCTCTCCCCCTCTCTCTCTCCCACTCACTTTCTTCATTTCATAATTTAATTGATTCCTCTCCTACTGTGTTGATTACTTTTCTCTGAGTCCTTCTCCTCATTACTTTCCACTTTACCAGGCTCCATAATGGCCCTTCATTTCTTGCTATGTAAAGTGGCTATACAAGCTCTTGTTCACACACAGCTAAACCCTTCAGGAAATATACAACACTCTTCTGCCCGCAGGGCTTAGAGGTCCAGTTCATTATTAGTAATATAAGCTTCATGGACCTTTGGAGTTCACACAGGTTGAATCATACATGGCAATCAATACCCTATATAGGGCCCTACTTTGACCAGAACCGTATGGGTAGTGCACAAAAGTAGTGCACTATATAGGTGATAGGCTGGCATTTTTGGATGCAAGCACAGTAATGATGTGCCTACGTTGATGATGCGCCTAGATATCCCCTTAATCATCTCTGATCCTAAGTGTCACAACCACATTGGTTGATGGGGCAGAGATAAATCCCAATCGTAAAACATTACATCAAAACAACCCGAACACATGTCGTGGAAATTCTTATACAGGGCCACCCAAAGTCAATCTTAAATGAATCATTGTTTTATTGTCACTGTGCTGGAGAGGTTTCAACCAACTCAATGCACCATTGTACGCATGTGAATCAGGAGCTCTGCCTGGGCAGTCCCAGCAGTTGTCTTATATACGGCTATACAGACACGTTATATTTGCATGATTTAGCATAATTATTTCATCATTACCGTTTTGTTTCATTCATGTGACCAACCAATACTGGTTCATAACATGCGACAGACCAACACCTCACGAGGCTTCTTCTCTCTAAGCTGAGACCTTGAAATTGAGATATCTTTAGTTCGTTCTCAAAATAAGGTCATGGGCGTACTGCCAAATTGCAGCTACTGATAGTAAGGATTCATTCAGTCAGCCACTTGCATGAACACAGAAATTGGCTTGTAGAACAACATATGAATAGAACACAGATATTAGTTATAAGAAAAGCACAAACATTAAAATTCCCATTACATTCCATCCTCTTATCACTTGCGTGATAATAATCTGTATATTTTAATGTAAGAATTAAGATTTTAGCTTCTATATCAAAATATCCTATACTCCTGTTAAAGTAAGGGAAATCGACACACAAAAAAAACATACACTTCATAATTTCAGACCCTTCATTCTGGGTTGTACAATCCAATTAGTATGGTAATTCTATAATCATAATAAAGGTTATACTTCTATTAATGGGAGTGAATATCAAAAATACACACATACACAAGGGTTCTGTAGATTCAGAGGTGAATAAATATCTCAACGTTAACCGTTGTTTCCATATCTATTTTACCACAATTGGGTTGCATTGACCGATGTTTTTCACTAACTGTCCCTGGGACATCAACTTAGTCAAAATACATAACCCTGTTGTTTAACCTGTTGAGTGTAGGGGGCAGAATTTTGATGTTTGGATGAAAAATGTACTCAAATGAAACTGCCTATTTCCCAGGCCCAGAATCTAGAATATGCATATAATTGTCAGATTAGGATAGAAAACACTCTAAAGTTTCCAAAACGGTCAAAATATTGTCTGTGAGTATAACAGAACTGATATTGCAGGCAAAAATCCAACCCGGAAGTGCTGTTTTTCCTGAAAGCTCTGTTCCATTGCCTGCCTTCACTCCATTTAAAGGGATATCAACCAGATTCCTTTTCCTATGGCTACCACATGTTGTGAACAGTCTTTAGACATAGTTTCAGGCTTTTATTTTGAAAAATGAGCGACAAAGATCACATCGCATCATTGGATGGCTGGGTGCCAGCAGCATTTTGCATGCGCAACCGCTTGGAGCAGACGTTTTCTCTCTCTCTCCTATTGAAGAAGGTACAGTCCGGTTGAAATATTATCGATTATATATTGTAAAAACAACCTGAGGTTTGATTTTTAAATAAACCTTTGACATGTTTCTACGAACTTTACGGATACTATTTGGAAATTTCGTCTGCCCGGTTGTGACCGCTCGAGCCTGTGGATTTCTGAACATAACACGCCAACCAAATGGAGGTATTTTGGACATAAAAATAATCTTTATGGATCAAAAGGAAAATTTATTGTGTAATTGGGAGTCTCGTGAGTGCAAACATCCGAAGATCATCAAAGGTAAGCAATTCATTTTATTGCTTTTCTGACTTTCGTGACCAATCTACTTGGCTGCTAGCTGTTTGTAATGTTTGGTTTGCTGAGAGAGATGTCCTTACATAAACGCTTGGTATGCTTTCAACGAAAAGCTTTATTGAAATCTGACACGCCAGGTGGATTAACAACAAGCTAAGATGTGTTTCGCTATATTGCACTTGTGATTTCATGAAAATTAAATATTTTGAGTAATTTAATTTGAATTTGGCACTCTGCAATTCAGCGGATGTTGACGAAAATCCCGCTAATGGGATGGGTGCATCAAGAAGTTAACAATTATGCCAAGACATTCAAAGGGTTGGTGCTTGCTCATCAGCTCAGTGTTCCACATAATGTAAAAGGGTTAAGGGTTTAGATGACCATTTTTGCCATTTTCAGCTGCTTAGAGGTGGTGTTGAGGTTCACACTGTGCTTGACCGAATTATCTTCCATGCATCTGATACCATCTGTGGTCACCTTCGCCAAAACCTTGAGAGAGGACAGACCAGAACAACAGTTTAGTTTAGGGCATTTGTAATTCAGGAAATCCAGATTTCTAAAAAATTAACAACACACAGTTGAATACACCCCCCCCCCCTCCCAAATTTGGCTTATTACTCCCCTATCATCTTAGTGACTTCATTGCATAGTTACTGGTCAGGGAGTTAGAGGGCTAATCCTTAGGGAGAAATACAGAATATCCAGCAGACCCAATCTGGTGAGATTTGTTATTGAAGCAAGACAAAAACAAGAAAAGAAAACAACAACAGCAATGCACATATATCACTTGATGTTAATCCCTTACCATTGATGATCTTCATATGGTGTTAATCAGAAGACATTAATTTACTCAATAAATGTTCCTTTTGTTCGATGAAGTCTCTTTATATCCAAAAACCTCCATTTTGTTAGCGGGTTTTCTTCAGTAATCCACAGGCTCAAACTCAGTCAAAATAATCAGACAGAAAATCGTAATTGTATCCGTAAAGTTCATAGAAACATGTCGAACGATGTTTATATTCAATCCTCAGGTTGTTTTTTAGCCTAAATTATCTATAATATTTCAACTGGACAATGACGTCGTCAATATAAAAGGTAAACAAGAAATGCACATGCACCTGAAAAAACTCTGCGTCACTTTAGGGTCCACTCGTTCAGACTGGTCTTACTCTCTCATTTATAAGAATACAAGCCTGAAACGATTTCTAAAGACTATTGGCATCTAGTGGAAGGCATAGGAACTGAAAATGGAGTCCTATGTCAATGGATATTGTAATGGCATTGAATAGAAAACAACAAAACCAAAAAAATAACTACTTCCTGAATGGATTTTTCTCAGGTTTTCACCTGCTAAATCAGTTTTGTTATACTCACAGACACTATTTTAACAGTTTTAGAAACTTTAGAGTGTTTTCTATCCAGTTATATGCATATCATATCTTCTGGGCGCGAGTAGCAGGCCGTTCAATTTGGGCGTGCTTTTCATCCCAAATTCCGAATGCTGCCCCCTACCCTAGAGAGGTTAAGAAGTTTTTGTTTTCCTGTACTTCAGACATTATTTCAAGATATTTCAAACATTTCAAACATTTTGTGTATTGGGTTTACATTGGGTTTTTCAGTACATTTCTTCTAATCAAGAGAATTTGTGCAACCAAAACTCTGACAATAGAAACTTTCATTGGTGTACAGCATCCTTTCTAACTTGTGATAAACCCACTAAAACCAAATAAAAAGACCCCTCACTTCTAAATCAAACGTAGTATTAACCACCAACAAATATTCATTAACAGGTGGGTTCTGTGTGGGTGCTGGCATGTGTGTAGCAAAAATCGTAGGGCAAACACAAACAAAATGACCAGGCCTTGCTTAATTTGGGAGGTCCCAACCGCTTAAGGATCGGACCCTTTTTTTCCCCCCAATTCTTGCCTAAAATGACATACCCAAATCTAACTCCCTGTAGCTCAGGACCTGAAGCCTGAATATACATATTCTTGAAACCATTTGAAAGGAAACACTTTGAAGTATGTGGAAATGTAAAATTAATGTAGGAGAACAACACATTAGATCTGGTAAAAGATAATACAAAGATTTTTTTTTTTCATCATCTTTGAAATGCAAGAGAAAGTTCACAATGTATTATTTCAGGTTAGGCACAATTTCGATTTTGGCCACTAGATGGCAGCAGTGTATGTGCAAAGTTTTAGACTGATCCAATGAATCAGTGCACTTCTGTTCAAAATGTATCAAGTCTGCCCAAATGTGCCTAACTGGTTTAGTGATACATTTTCAAGTTAATACATATTGATCCCTTCAAAGCATTACATATGAATCTTAAAATAATAGAAATGTATTAAATATTGAATAAGAAATGAATATCCAACAGTGATTGGTAATAAAAATATAGAGTAACTTTTCGAAGGTATACTAAAATGAAAACAATGGCAACATAAATGTATCATGTTTGTTTTGTTTTGTTTAAAAAATTTGCAGTGGGGGGAAAAGTGGAATGTTGTTTGAGAGTGATCCGTTTGTATAAGTAATAGATTGAGAAGGTCTTCCTGTTGGGAAGAAAGGAGTACTAGTGGAAGGAAACAGATTATGGAAATTAGTGAAAGTAACAAAGTGAATGGTAATTGGCTTTCAGATGGCAATCCAATAATGCAATATTTTAGTAATTTGAAGGAATAAAACAGAGGGATTGAGCATTGGGGCTGATATTAAATTAGAGGCTGCTCACTTTTCAAGGCCTGTTCCACTGCTCTCGTGATAAAGTCATCTGTTGTCGTGCTGCTGCTCTAGTTTCAACTGTTCTGCCTGCGTCTATGGAACCCTGACCTGTTCACCGGACGTGCTACCTGTCCCAGACCTGCTGTTTTCAACTCTCTAGAGACAGCAGGAGCGGTAGAGTTACTCTTAATGATCGGCTATGAAAAGCCAACTGACATTTACTCCTGAGGTGCAGACTTGCTGCACCCTCGACAACTACTGTGATTATTATTATTTGACCATGCTGGTCATTTATGAACATTTGAACATCTTGGCCATGTTCTGTTATAATCTCCACCCGGCACAGCCAGAAGAGGACTGGCCACCCCTCATAGCCTGGTTCCTCTCTAGGTTTCTTCCTAGGTTTTGGCCTTTCTAGGGAGTTTTTCCTAGCCACTGTGCTTCTACACCTGCATTGCTTGCTGTTTGGGGTTTTAGGCTGGGTTTCTGTACAGCACTTTGAGATATCAGCTGATGTAAGAAGGGCTACATAAATACATTTGATTTGATTTTGTTTGGGTTAGAGATAGCCTTCCTGTGGAACAATATAATGTACTGCCAGTACATACTGAGCTCAAACAGGCTGTGAGAGACAGTGGGGAAATGAGGGATAGTTTGTACATAATTGTATATCAATGCCGCAGGTAAAAGAGATTATGATTACAAGAGAGTTGTTTACTTTAAAAGGTGCCCACTTCAGTTTCACGGGACACCATATCATCTGATGTGTCTGACGTATAAATAATTCTGTATACGCATTGGTTTATTGAGACTTCCTGCCCATGATGCAGTAAACTTGATTAACAATTTTTAGGACTGATTCAAATGTAGCATAGCGAAAACTAAGTACATGTTTATTGTCTTTCTTCAAGGACTGATGGAATGTCTGCTATGTCTGCAGTCTTTTTTTCCTCATGTTTATCAATGATTCTGTATCTCTCCCTTTGAAAGGCTTCCTGAAGCAGGTGTCTTAGGAGTGCAGTTAAAAGTGCCCAGATCCAGCTGTTAAAACCTCTACTGGATCGGTGTCCCACCCCGCGGGACGATTGAGCTAACATAGGCTAATGTGATTAGCATGAGGTTATAAGTAACAATAACATTTCCCAGGACATAGACATAACTGATATGGGCAGAAAGCTTAAATTGTTGTTAATCTAACTGCACTGTCCAATTTAGAGTAGCTATTACAGTGAAAGAATACCATGCTATTGTTTGAGGAGAGTGCACAGTTATTAACCTTACCATTTTCAAGTGATCCATAAAGGGACCACTCTGAACATTCCTCAGAATACTGGATGATGATCTGAAAAATAATAATAATATACAGCCTGCACACTCACACATATATGTGCAGGCTGTATATTATTATTATTTTTCAGATCATCATAATAATCCATTACACAAATATTATGTTACTTTAGCTCTAGTAACCCATTATACATTTGTGCTACATCACAAATAGCTTTACACAAGTGTTCTATTCATACAGGGGTTTGAATATTCACTCTAGTGTTCTATTTAACAGTATCCTCAGAAATAGTACTTTCTCCTTTCAAATCTCTATACAGAGTCCCTTTACAAACATTATAAATATTAAGGTTTTCACCTCCACAACGCAGCAACAATCACAGCGCAGCAGCCTGAGTGGTACACATATCTTTCAATGGCTTCTCCTGTCCTGCTGTCCTCCTGCTCACTACCTGTAGATCGATGGGCGGTGGTGGACAGAACCCCTAGATAACGTTATCGATCTAAAAACTCAGCTCAGAATGGTTGGGGTATCAATTCTTTCACGCACTCAGTAATCCTCTTTCACACAGCTCTCATTCACTCTGTACAGTCAGCTTAATATCCACATTTCAATCTCTTATCATCCAAATGTCAATCAATCATTTTATTATCCAAATTCCAATGAGTTTAACACCCACATGTTTATCAATCAGCTTATTATCCAAATTTTAATCAGCTTAACAGGTCTTTTCTAACAACCATACACAACTTTTACATACACATTCACTTAGTACTATTCCCAAACACACTCAGTAATCTCCCTTATTACCCATGTGCATCTTCAACAATTCTATGTCGTTACCTCCTATTCTATGTACATCATATGAAAAAGTATTCATCCCCCTTGGCATTTTTCCTATTTTTTTTGCATTACAACCAATAATTTAAATAGATTTTAATTTGGATTTCATGTAATGGACATACACAAAATAGTCCAAATTGGTGAAGTGAAATGAACATAATTACTTGTTTCAAAAAATCTAAAAATAAAAAAAACAGAAAGTGGTGCATGCATATGTACAGTATTCACCCCCTTTGCTAGGAAATCCCCTAAACAAGATCTGGTGCAAACAATTACCTTCAGAAGTCACTTAATTAGTTCAATGAAGTCCCCCTGTGTGCAATCTAAGTGTCACATGATCTGTCTGATCTAACTATATATGTATATACACCTGTTCTGAAAGGCACCAGAGTCTGCAACACCACTAAGCAAGAGGAAACACAAAGCAAGCAGCACCATGAAGTCCAAGGAGCTCTCCAAACAAGTCAGGGACAAAGTTGTGGAGAAGTACAGATCAGGTTTGGGTTAAAAAAAATAAACTTTGAACATCCCACGGAGCACCATGAAATTCATTATCAAAAAATGGAAGGATTATGGCACCACAACAAACCTGCCAAGAGAGGGCTGCCCACCAAAACTCACAGACCAGGCGAGGAGGGCATTAATCAGAGATTCAACAAAGAGACCAAAGATAACCCTGAAGGAGCTGCAAAGCTCCACAGCAGAGATTGGAGTATCTGTCCATAGGACCACTTTAAGCCGTGCACTCCACAGAGCTGGGCTTTACGGAAGAGTGGCCAGAAAAAAGCCATTGCTTAAAGAAAAAGAAGGAAGAAGGTACTCTGGTCAGATGAGACTAAAATTGAGCTATTTGGCCATCAAGGAAAACGCTATGTCTGGCTCAAAACCCAACACTTCACCATCCCCACAGTGAAGCATGGAGGTGGCAGCATCATGCCGTGGAGATGTTTTTCAATGCCCAGACCTCAATCCAATTGAGAATCTGTTGTATGAATTAAAGATTGCTGTACACAAGCGGAACCCATCCAACTTGAAGGAGCTGGAGCTGTTTTGCCTTGAAAAATGGGAAAGAAATCCCAGTGTCTAGATGCGCCAAGCTTATAGAGACATACACCAAGAGACTTGCAACTGTAGTTGCTGCAAAATGTGGCTCTGTAAAGTATTGACTTTAGTGGGATGAATAGTTATGCATGCTCAAGTTCTGTCTTTCTGTCTTATTTCTTGTCTTTCTCAAAAAATATATATTTTGCATCTTCAAAGTGGTAGGCATGTTGTGTAAATCAAATGATACAAACCCCCCAAAAATGCATTTTTATTCCAGGCAACAAAATATGAAAAATGCCAAGGGGGTGAATACTTTCGCAAGCCACTGTATCTTCACCCTACATATAAAATAGCACAGAGTGCACCTTATGCTATTCTCTACCAGTGGCTGCAGGCTATGTAGACATTTCTGTTGTAGCTCTAGCCTTCTTCCACGTTATATGTATCTTCTGCAGTTCCTCTATAGTCTCTACAGTATCCATGGTCCCTGAGCATCTGTAGTCCCTGAGCATTAATAGTCCTAATAGCATCCATAGTCCCAATAGTTACAGCATCTATGGCCCCTACAGCATCTATAGTCCCTCAGCATTTACAGTCCCTCAGCATCCATTGTATCAATAGTTTATAGTCATAAATGCTATGGTCTCTATAGTCTATATTGTCTTGCCGCTTCCCATACATGTAAATAACACCCCGTATTCACAATTTAAATCTCATATCTCTTCCCTATCTCTCTGTGTCTGTCTGACAACCACCTCCACATCCACATATCCAAATAGAAATGTATTCTCATTAAAACACAGAGCAGAACAAATTATGTTAGGAAGGTTTGTTCCTCCACATCTCATGGTGACAGAGAGACAGACAAAAAACACATCTTGCTGAACTTCGGAGGCCTGTGGATGGGATGGGCTACTTCAGAGCAGCTTTCATCTGGGCCTGGCTGAGAGGAGGGGAAAGGCTTCCCTGTTAAAGAGAAAGGGAGACAGGCCCACCACAGGTAGAGGAGCCACAACTAGGCAGGCCAATCGTTGAGTGAGGTATTGACAGACAGTGAACCACAGTAAGCCCAGCAGCAGTTCTCGTTGTAAACTGGTTCTAATGACATCCTTCTACCAATTAGAGAGAGAGAGTTGGAGATGCAGGCCACAATCAGAGAAGTAAGCTTCATCCTCACCATAATACAGCATGACAGCGTAGATCCCTTTTGTCACACCCTTTATTTTTCATCCTTTCAATAAATGTTAATTTTAAAGGATCCTAATTACAGTGTAATTACATATGTAATTACTGACCATCTCATTGATACATCTGTGCAATAAAGGGCTATGGAGTCTGCCCAGGCCCAATGGGTTTACAAACGGATCACATAAAAAATGACTTAACTATCAATTAAACATTTAGATATTAGACACATTAATAAACAGTTATGGTTCAAATTGTGAGATCGTCATTCGTGCTTGCCAAATTGTAAGCCTATTAAGCTTGGTTGAATAATGGTTTATAAATGTACTTAAATGGTCGTACGACAGACTCTTAATTTCATCATGTAACCTTGCAAGAGTTTCACTGTTGAGGAACATTCTTACTTTTGGAAGGGATGCATTGGTGCAATTATTTCTTTATCCCAGGAATTAAGACATCATGTCAAGATCTGCCCATCTGTGTGCCACACGACGACCTTGAACGTGCCCACATGTGTTGACACTGACTTCATGTGACAGTGAGCAAAGAACGGTGTCGAGAAGAAGGTCGGTATGCAAAATTGAGATTGCAAAATTAAAAAACACTGTTGTGAACTCGACAAAAACGTCAACACAGGAGAGAGAAAATTAGTTTTACATGCAATTTGTTTAGCTTTTTTGGATACATGAATTCTGCTAGACAATTTAGCATAGATAGTTAGTTAACTAGCCAGCGTTTTCCAGCTAGCTAGCCTTGTGTTGGCTAGCTAGCTAACATTAGCTAGCTAGCTAGCTAGCAAACCTTTCAATGATTTTTCTAATCTTGACTAGCTAGCTACCGGCTAAATCTGGATAAGAGTTTATGGCATGGTCACTACTCGCTGGCTAAATTCATAGCTAACATTAGCTGGGCTCGATGGTCTTATTAATTATTTGTGGTCTTATCTTCCCTGAACCTGAATCTCAGTGTGTCCGTAACCCCAAAGGTATTACGCGAGACACACCCAGCATGTTATCATTAGCTAGCTAGCTAATGTAAACTCATGTAAACTCGTACATCGCCTTGGTCCGTACAATTGCCCATATTTTAGCACCCCAAAAACGTAATACTTCCAGATCAACTGTAATGTCAATACCATTGTAAAGCACAATTTCTCCGCTTTCCAACAGAATCAATTACATGACCTAAACGCTGCCCGTTTCTGCATAATTCAAGCAGGCAATGAGCCCCTTCGGGTCTTTTTAAAAATGGCCGGTGGGTAAGCAAAACTAATGCGTGATAGTGAGAAGGAGAGATGTTGTGTGGGAAAATTGCTTTTTTTCACTCGATCTGTCCAACTTATCACCTTATCGCCTCTAAAATGTAAATAAAACAATATAAAGAGTTTATATAATGTGTCATTACATATCTATTTGAACGTTTGTGTCGAATTTTAATCGGGTTTTTAGGGCGGTGCTAAAGTGATCTTAGAAGGTAACAGCGGCTTTGAGAATGATGATCGCATGCAAAAAAATGACTAGGTATCCCCCCCTTACCCCCATCACTGTCCATTTCTTGTTTTTAACGAATGATAGAAGTGCTACACCTGGTGGAGAGAGATTGTAAGACAGAAATAGTTGCTTTATGCGTGCTGTACGTTACGACATGACACGTCAAGATGTAACGGAGGGTCCGTTTTTTCAAGTTTTCTGCAATGCTATAGAGCCATTACCATGTCGATCAACGCTTGAATAGAAACCCAGTTCACACCCCCGATTTTGAAGTCAACACAGTCGCTACAGTCCCATTAGCTTTCTTGTAGCCTTGTTTGAATGTTGCAGTTGCGCACATTTGTACGGAATGGGGTGAGTTTACGTTACTTGTGTCAAGACACTATGACGAATAATGTTAGCTAGTTCCTTTTCAATGTAGCTAAATGTAGCTTATTAGTGTTAGCAAACACTATTGATGCTATCTGGATAACACAACTACTAGCAAGACCTAGCCTAAACTATAGAAATGATGATTATGATGATAACTAATATAGGGTAATGTACAGTGTCTATGATACATTGTCATACATTCTTCTTGTCTTCCACAGGCTTCAGACTCCAGGATGTGAAAATGCCAGGAGCTAGGATATGCATTGGTAAATTTGGATAGAAAACACTCAACAGTTTCTAAAACTGTTAAAATATTGTCTGTGAGTATAACAGAACTGAAATGGCAGGCGAAAATCCATCCATGAAGTGATTTAATTTTGAAATGCCTGTTTTTCTATTGAAAGCCTATCCACCATACAAAGACTTATGACGCAGGTCACGATCTCGATGGCTTCCTCTACATTTGTCATGTTTCTATGAACTTTTATGGTACTTTTTAGATTTTTCGTCTGTCTGTTGTGACCGCGCTTTGTTCCAATGTATTACTGATCAAAATGCACCAACAAAGCTGAGATTTTTGAATATAAAGAGGGACTTTATCAAACAAAACGACATAGAGTCTTGGGAGTGCAACCATACGAAGATCATCAAAGGTAAGTGATATATTTTAACGCTAATTTTGACTTTTGTTACTCCTCTTCTTAGCTGCTAACTGTTTGTAATGATTTGTCTGCTGGGCGCTGTTCTCAGATTATCGCATGTTTTGCTTTCGCCGTAAAGCCTTTTTGAAATCTGACACAGTGGTTGGATTAACAAGAAGTTTATCTTTAAGCTGGTGTTTAACATTTGTATCTTTTATGAATGTTTATTTTGAGAATTTCTGTTTTGTTGAGTTTCACGCTCTACAATTTCACCGGATGTTGTTTGAGCCTGTGTTTTACTGAACAAAATACGCTAACAAAACTGAGGTTTTTGGATATAAAGAGGGACTTGATCGAACAAAACAAACATTTATTGGGTAACTGGGAGTTTTGTGAGTGTAACCATATGAAGATCATCAAAGGTAAGTGATACATTTTATCGCTATTTCTGACTTTTGTTACTCATCTACTTGGCTGGTTACTGTTTGTAATGATTTGTCTGCTGGGCGCTGTTCTAAGATAATTGCATGGTATGCTTTTGCTGTAAAGTATTTTTGAAATCTGACACTGTGGTTGGATTAACAAGAAGTTCATCTTTAAACCGATGTTCAACACTTGTATGTTTCATTAATTTTTATAATGAGTATTTCTGTTTTTGAATTTGGCGCTCTGCAATTTCACTGGATTTTGGCCAGGTGGGACGGTAGCATCCCACACCTCTAGTGAGGTTTTAAGAGTTTATTTGGAATACAGCAGCTCTATAAACACTCTTCCGTGGTGCCCCAGTTTATTAACAATTTAATTGTTGCATGGTTTAATGCAATCACGCAATCAAATGTTAGGTAATCGAGTTGATAAAATAGCCTGTCGTATAATTTAATCAGTCAGAGACACGACACTACGCCTCTTGAGGTGCGCAAGCACTTTGGATGAAATGATTGAATAACATGTACAGTACCAGTCAAATGTTTGAATGAGTAGGTGTGTCCAAACTTTTGACTGGTACTGTATGTGTATATTTATTTTGCAATGCTTATATCGGGGCGGCAGGGTAGCCTAGTGGTTAGAGCGTTGGACTAGTAACCGAAAGGTTGCATGTTCAAACCCCCTGAGCTGACAAGGTACAAATCTGTCGTTCTGCCCTTGAACAGGCAGTTAACCCACTGTTCCTAGGCCGTCATTGAAAATAAGAATTTGTTCTTAACTGACTTGCCTAGTTAAATAAAGGTAAAAAAAAAAAAAAAAATCAGAGAAAGATAAGATCTCATGATCAAAATACCAGTGTCTGATTAGAGCAAAACATTAAGTGAAACATTCTAGTCATTCATCTTGAAATGTTTTATCGTTTTAAAATGGATGAGAAAATATTTGGGTCATATGCCCAAGCTCGAAAGATCAATCAATCAACATTGCTTGATTAAAACAGTTATTTTAAATGAAATCTTGACATTTTTTATCATCTTCCTTTGTAATCTCAAAAATGTTTATCGTCTTTGTTTGTTTGACTGAGGAGATGTGTGTGTCATGTTCTGTAGCAGCAGAGAAGCCATTTCAGGCCACATTCACATTGGACTGGAACAAAATATATATTTCACTTTGGTATTATTCTGACTAACTGTCATCACTTTACTGTTGCAGACATGTACAGCGAGAAATGAATTTAGAATTTATCACCAACTTTCTAGATTGATGTAACTGTAGGCCTGTGTGTTCTGCAGTGTTTGCTTGTGTAGGGGCTCTATTCAAACCATGTCACGGGAGTTCAGCGTTACAACGTGACCGCTTTTAAATGTCAATGTTCCCGCGTATGCGGAGAATACATTCACAGTAAAAGCTGTATATATCGGCTCAATGGTAAATTACCTTAACATTTTTATTGCGCATTCTGCAACACTTCAGCTATACAGATTGAATAGATGTTTGTCTTTATTTTGATCATCTCAGAGCCCAATCTGTCATGAGAGATACCTTTATGTTGATGGTGGCACTTTTAGGAGACACATGGCAGTGGTTGGTGTTTGGCACATATAAGTGTTCCTTTGGTTCATATTGTTCCTGTTGTCACGGACGTCATCGTGGAAATGACCGGACCAAGGTGCAGTGAGCGTACATTTTCCTTTATGTAAATGTCGCCAACAAAACAACAAAGAAACGATTGTGATGCTTACAGGGGCTATACAGGCCACTAACAAAGACAACTACCCACAACTAAGGTGGAAAAACAGGCTGCCTAAGTATGATTTTCAATCAGAGACAACGGTAGACACCTGTCTCTGAGAACCATACCCGGCCAAAACATAGAAAAAGAAAACATAGAAATAAAGAAACTAGAATGCCCCCTAGTCACACCCTGGCCTACCCAAAATAGAGAATAAAAACCTCTATGGCCAGGGCGTGACACCTGTGCCAATGGCTTATGTCACGAACCGGCTCAAAGCCCGTAACAAAGGGAGACAACGTGGAGATAAGGAGTAACAAAATATATATTTATTTAACTAAAACAACTAAGGAAAATATACAATGATGTGTGTAATCAGTAGTGTAAGTGAGTTTTGCGTGCATGAATGTGATAATGCAGGGTGTTGAAAGGTGCCAAAGCAAACAAACAAAAGGCCACCAAGAACCACAACACAATCTACCAAGGTGTCTGCATGGAGAGAGTCTCCTCCATGAATGTGGAAGAGGTCTATTTATCCTGGGAGACACCTGGCCCAGGTGTTTCCCATGAAGCTGACGACCCTCCCAACTCCGCCCACCGGCATCCTAATAAGGAAACAAGAACAAAGACAGAATACAGCAGACAGAGTGGGAGGGTCGTCACACTTACCCCCTTCAACCAATTCATAACAGTTGCTTTCTTCTTTGCTCATTTGGTAACCGGGGATGTGCCAATCGTTTTCCCCGTTTGCCCAGTTGGTAGAACGCGACTATGCCAATGGCTTCCCCCCTTCGCCCAGTTGGTAACAGGCGACTGGCAAGCGACTCATTTGAAGTCTATTAAATCTCCCTCTGAAGCAGCCAAATGGGACGGTTTGAACCATACAGCCTCTTCAACAGGGCAAGAGCAGATGGAGCACATTATCTAGACCCCTGAGTCCTCACACTCTCCTGGATACAGCTACTAAAGGAGAACAAGATAGGTTTTTGACAAAATAGAAAAATATTCTTCTAACCATATGGTTGCCCTTGGCTTGGTTTGGTATCTTCCCTGCTTGAAAACAACAGGAGATATGCTGCTTTTGACAACATAACAAAGTTTCTCTTTCTTTTATTTTTTTGTCTTTGAATATTTCTTTCTTCCTCCGTTTCCTCTTGGTTAGATGCTAGAAATAAACATGTTTCTTCATGAGGTCATTATTTCTACATTTCACAGCATGGTCCAGTGAAAATGCAGAACATGTTCAGTTTTACATCAGAAGATGTTCTACAGCACCAGGCTCAGGCTGACTGGCAGAAAACAGCAGCATCTACAGAAGCTGTTATTTCACCTTTCCCCCGCTTGTATGATCACACCTGTTCCCCTCCAGTGATGCTCAATAGAATCAGTCATACCTCCATTTCTGCCTTTCTTTCTTTTCTACCTTGCCGTTGTAACTTAACATTGTACCTTTTCTCCCTCCCTCACGTAACCTCCTCATTCTTCTCTTCTGCCCGTTGTAATGTAACATTGTATCTTTTCTGTTGAATCAGTGATACACCTCTCACCTCTCTTTCTCTTCTCTACTTGGCCGTCATTCTACTATGACTGTGGCTGACAAGCATGACATCCATTCTTTGATGTAAGGGACTCAACAGGATTTAATGACTGTTAGAGTTATGGTGGGTGTGATATGAACAGCAGTGAAGACTGTAACAATCGTGTGTGTCTATGTGTGTGAACACGGAGTGATTGCTTTGCATGCTCATTAAGGAACATCCAACAAATGGTAGTAACTGTGGCAACCTCGGGATAATGGCAAGCTCTGTCAAACACACACAGACTTCAGTGTGAAAAAATAACACATTTGTTGTGGCTTGATTCAGAGGGGTTGGGTTAAATGCGGAAGACGCATTTCAGTTGAATGCATTCAGTTGCACAACTGACTAGGTATCCCCCTTTCCTTCATAACAGCTTTGCACTATACTGTACATCACCCTACAGATGCTCACAAATAACAGCTGGCTGTTGATATGAGAAAGAGGTCAAGTAGGGAGGAATGGTTTTGACCTTAGATAATTGCAGTAAACAAGGGATAGCCTTTAGAATTACATATAAAAGGGAGTAGTTCTGCCAAACCAGGTTGAAAAATCCGGTGAGGGACCAATTTTTTGGGGAAGGGGGTGAAAGAAGCACGAAGTTCACAGGAATGTGATGTATTTGTTGTTATGGACGGAGACAGTGTTATGAGGCAGGATGGGCTACAGTGTGTGTGTGTGCCTGCATCCATGTGCGTCGGTGTTTGTGTGTGTCCGTGTGCCTGTGTGTGCGCTCATGTGTGTTTAAGTCATGAGAACTGACAGGACGTGAACAGAAGGGAGGCGAGAACTGAAAGAAAAAACAAACATATTGTTCCACCTCATCTCATTACTAGCCAAGTGTCCCTCTTCTCTCCTTCTCCCTCCATGCTGCTCTCCTGATGCCTGGCAGAGGAAGGGGGAGAAGGAAGAAGGGAGAGAGGGAGGATGAGAGAAGGGGAGGGAGACAGTGAGGGAGTAAGTGAGGGAGAGAAAGATGAAGGGAAGATGTAGGCTGTCTAACAGGAAAGAACCAAGAACAAAGCATGAATATACAAGGTTAGCCTATAGCCTGATCCGAAATCTGTTTGTGCTTTCTTGCCAACTCCTGTGGTCACTGGCATGACATTAATAATCATAGGAGTTGGCAATACGGTGCAAACTGGGACCAGGCTAACACAATAACGGGTTGCTGAACAGAATTATATAGTATAGAAGTTCTCACATCATATGACATACCACTTTATTGGGGGAAAAAGGACAAGACTACTCTGAATGTAATAACACTATTACTGTACACCCTTATGACTGTTTGTCCAGACTTGTGCTTCTACTCAAGCCATGGTCAGTTTCCTATTTTGCTATTGATGATGACGAACATAGCTGCGATGATATGGGAGTTATTTATATCCTTGGCCCATTCTGTATCACTCTGTCTGGCAGTCCAATCAGCAGCATTGACATCACCTTGACTTTGAAGGCTGTTGCCCACCTTCTATGGAAACTTGACATACCTTATATTGTCCAGAGGAATATCAAGTCAGAACTAGATAGAGGGAGATCGAATGCTGCCTGTCAGCCGAACAATTTGAAAAACCACAAAGTGTGATGTGGAAATTGAAGCGATGACTCTCTGAGGTTCTTTCCATTCCAAAGATGGGATTGATCTTTTGAAAGGGATAGGTGTGTGTGTGTGGGTGGGTGTGGGTGTCACGTTCTGACCTTTATTTCCTTTGTTTTGTCTTTTTTTAGTATGGTCAGGGCGTGAGTTGGGGTGGGCAGTCTATGTGTGTTTTTTCTATGTTGGGGTTTTGAGTTCAGCCTAGTATGGTTCTCAATCAGAGGCAGGTGTCGTTAGTTTTCTCTGATTGAGAATCATACTTAGGTAGCCTGGGTTTCACTTTTGAGTTGTGGGTGTTGTTTTCCGCGTGTGTGTTTGTTGCCACACGGTACTGTTTCGGTTTCATTCGTTTCACGTTTATTGTTTTGTAGTGTTCAGTTTATGTCTTTTAATAAACGTTATGGACACTTACCACGCTTACCACCATTGGTCCTCCGATCCTTCTCGCTTCTCCTCCTCCTCCTCAGAGGAGGAATGCCGTTACAGTGGGTGCATGTGTTAACCTGAAGTCTTTGAAGCTGACCCCATAACTACTCATAACAACCGACCCCATAACTACTCATAACAACCGACCCCATAACTACTCATAACAACCGACCCCATAACTACTCATAACAACCGACCCCATAACTACTCATAACAAACGACCCCATAACTACTCATAACAACCGACCCCATAACTACTCATAACAACCGACCCCATAACTACCCATAACAACCGACCCCATAACTACTCATAACAACCGACCCCATGACTGCTCATTCTATCTAACCACAATAGATAGAAAATTATATATAACAAAACTCAAATGGAAGGAGTTAGCATTTTGGCACAGTCCAGGCAGTGCTAAGGGGGAACCTGGTTAACCCCTTATGTAACAAATATCAGAAATTCCCTTTTGTGTCCTAAATAGTGTCCTATTCTATATTTAGAGCACTGCTTTTGACCAAAGCGCTAGCAGTATACTGAATAAGGAATAGTCTGCCATTTGGGACTAAGACAATGCTTTGGCTTTCATTTCCCAACAGGCCCAATCTGTCAGCAGCTCCACTGGGCAGTTTGAGGTACTCAACGTGTAATTGTGGGTAATGGAGGTGGCCTCAGGCAGAGTTAGAATGTGTTTGTGTGTGTATATATGTGACATTTCTGTCTCTCTTTCTCTCTTTCTTTCTTTTTTAAAAATGTCCCGCCTGTCTGTCTGTCTGGCGGTCTGCCTGCCTGTCTGTTTGACGCACCTCAAGGCAACAGTGAGCTAAGGTTTGTTTCTGTCACGCTCCCGCTCGCCCTCCCTGGCGCTCGAAGGCACCAGGCTCCCCAGCATTACGCACTCCTGCCACCATCAGTAAGCACACCTGCCTTCCTTCGTCACGCGCATCAGTGTATTATTGGACTAACCTGGACTCAATCACTGGTTAATTACCTCCCCTATATTTCTCAGTTCCCCACTGCTGCATTAATGTTAGTATGTCGTTGTTACCCGTGTGTTGACGCTGTTCCTGTCTTATTACCTGTCTGTTCCGCATTAAACTCCCTGTACCTGCTGCCGATCTCCAGCGTCGGTCCTTTCAGTTTCTTTCTTGAGGGAGGTTTCTCACCAGCACTGTAGATGTCCATGTACCACAATAGGTTGAGAGTAAGTATTGCATGCAGTACAGATATGAAGTACAGAAATATAAACGTTTGATATCATTTGATAGAAATCACAGTTTCGAATGGACAGGGATGGATAGTCATATCAATACTAACCTGTTTGCATTGATAGAAATCTGCAGAGAACCACGTCTCATTCTCAAACACTTCCTGATATTTTGTTATAGCAAATGTACAAACTTTTTAAAACTATACACTGCAACCCTCTGACAGAGCTGTTATTGGTGCTACAGTAATTTATTATTTCTTCGTCAATGTGTCTTTGGTTCTGGTAACAAAACTCTCACCAGTTGTCTGTAAAAAAAAAAAAAAGCCTATCCTAACCCTGAGCACGTCAGCCCCAAAGACTCGGCAGGTCTGGCAGCAGTCTGTTGGTCTCTCTCTCTCTCTCTCTCTCTCTCTTTCAGTATCGCTGTACGGAGACCCTCCATGAATTCAAACACTGCAGGTGGCATGAATTTAACCAAAAGGAAATCTCCTGGCTTGTCAAGCTGCTTTCTGGACAGGACACTGTTTGTTACTACTGGCCACCTGGCTGTCTGCTTCAGTTCTGGCCCCGGAGGGTTTAGCAGAAGAGTTGACACATAGAGGTGTTAACCAGGTTCAGCTAAAGATTAAAGGGGTACCAAAACATAATGTAGCCACAGGCTGGTTTAGTTCAACAGAATAACGAAGATATGCATTATAGCTATGTAATGTGCATATGACAAACTACACCTAAGAGCCTTGCAGAAAAAGTATACTTTTTGAGAAGCTTGTCTTGTCGTTGTGATGACATGAATCAATGTTTTGTCTGTGGAACAAGTTGCCGAGGCAGAGTCATCAATCAATAGCTGTTGTTTATTTCTGAAACTTTGCAAAGTGAAGCAAGACCATCCTTATCAAGCACATCATCATCTGATAGCCAACTCTTAGGCTTATATGATAACTTGAGAGAGAGAATTCGCTACCACATTTCACTTCCCGCCTGGTTTCTGACTCACCCAGTCTAGACTGGTTCCTGATAAAATAAATGTATTATTTATTAAACACACAGATATTGATCTTCAAATTACCACATAGACGTCTCCACTATGTCTCAACAACACACTCACACTAACTACGCAAATAAAACTGTTCCACCCGCATCATTACCTGGTTTAATTGGATGGGTTGACGCTATAAATATGTTATCTTTCAAATTAGAGAACACAGATCTGGCATAATGATGAAATTAAATGTCACAATGAAATGTAACAACAGCTCCTTGCAGACAGACTACATAATTTCCGACCTCCAGGGGTTCCCCCAGATAGCATGTGAACATGATTTAAGCAATACAAAAATGCAATACAGAAATGTATTGAGTTAAAAACGCCTCCTACTAACATGGACTCCTTTTTGCTTTCTTGAGTAAGGCAGCTCCAAAATATAAAATAAAAAAATGCAGGTGTTTCGGTTACACCCTGATCTGTTTCACCTGTCTTTGTACTTTACCTTCTACGCAGAGCTGTAAAGAAAAAGCCATATCTCAGATTGGCCAATAAAAAGAAAAGAACACAGCCACTGGACAGAGGAACTCTGCCTAGAAGGCCAGCATCCCGGAGTCGCCTCTTCACTGTTGACGTTGAGACTGGTATTTTAGCGGGTACTATTTAATGAAGCTGCCAGATGAGGACTTATGTTTCTCAAACTAGACACTCTAATGTACTTGTCCTCTTGCTCAGTTGTGTACCACGGCCTCCCACTCCTCTTTCTATTCTGGTTAGAGACAGTTTGCTCTGTTCTGTGAAGGAGGTGCACAGCGTGTTCCTTAAGGTGTACTTGTCTGTTTTTTAAACCTGATTCATCCGATCATGTTTTTAGTCTGATCATTCAGAATTATGCTGCCTGCTACTATGATACATCACATGGCGAGGACATTCACTATCAAGCTATCAATGTGCATAATATCTAACAAGTAAGGCAAGGGTAGGGAAAAAATATGAAATGCTAATGCACATTCTGACTGAGTGACAGCAAACTTGGCTTCCCAATGCAAGTTGAGGACTCAGACACACACACAGACAAACCCCTCAGCACGCTGCTCCTTTTTTTGCAATGATAACATGCAGGGAGATATTTTGACTAAATCTATTTAGGCATTGTAAAACACTTCAATTTTTTCCGATCACGACTATCATCCAATCTGACCATCAACTGTCAATTTACAGATACAAATACGAATATGAGTATGGCCATGTCTGCATACTCCTACCAGACACACTTGTCTAAATTGATGGGTCATGTAATAATCTCGCGAGGAGGAGTCTTTTGTTTAGACATGTAGCTAGCTAGCTAGCTAGCTAAACAATTAACCATAATCCTAACCTATACTACTAGCAATACAAATGGATTGTCATAGCTAGCCACCATGCATGAAATGCTGTAGTATGAATCTGCAGGTAGCTAAAGCTAATAAATTAGTTTCAATGTTAGCTAGCTAGCTAATATTAGGCTTTAACTAGATTTCTGAGATACACATAATATTACAACACAGATCATACACGTAACATAAGCTTGCGAGCAAGCAAGCTAACGTTGGCTCTCTAGTATTCAGACCCCTTGACTTTTTCCACATTTTGTTATGAAATCAAAACATGTGTAGAATTGCAGGAAATTAGCTTTAAAACTTCAACATTTTCTGTCAGACTCATGACAAACTGTGTAGAATAGCATTATAAAACTGCACATTCTTCTCTCTCCTATGGCAAAATGTTTTGAAATGCAGGAAGTAAACTGTTCCCCCCCCATGATAAAAATCCCCCACCTCTCCTTCCACTGATACAGTTTTCAAAATACCCGTCCATATATCCCTCAAGAGAGGCATAATAAGTAATGTCAAACTGTGTAGAGTTGCAGATAATGCTTGTAAATGTCGCAAAACTAAGACTGTCAACGAAACAAAGACGGTTCTGCCGAGTTGTTCTGCAGAATTATTCAAGGAAGGAAAGAGAGGAAGGCTCCACACCACTTTCTCACTATTTTACCTAGTTATTTACAGATGATCAAATATTGCTCTTTGTAGCTTTGTCAACTATGTGTGTGTTTTCTATACCTGTTCACACCTCTCCCTGTAGACTTTACAGACGCTCTAAACCCCCTTGGCTGTACCCTTTTAATTTAGTGTACACAACCCATGTGGAATTCCTGGTCTCTGGCAGAATCTGGAACTGCCGATCTGCGGTCAAGAACACAGAGTTCATCTGCATCTGATCGTCACGGTGGTGGCACAGGTCTACTCATTTCTCTGGTGGCACAAAACTACTAATTTCTCGTGTCTTTGGCATCATTAAAGGTGAAGACTTATTTTATCAAATCAATTCTCTGTAATTATTACGTTATTAAACTAATCATGTAAATGTAGATAACTAGGAAGTCGGGACACCACGGAAAATCTTCAGATTGCAAAGTTATAATTTTCCGAATATAACTCTTCAGATCTTTTTTTTTTATACCTCACATCAGTCTCATTCCAAATGTCATAAATTGTTGGTTATCTGCACAAACTCAGCCTTTATCATCCATACACCAAATCATCCTGTCACAACTTCCGCCGAAGTTGGCTCCTCTCCTTGTTCGGGCGGCGTTCGGCGGTCAACGTCACCGGCTTTCTAGCCATTGCCGCTCCACTTTTCATGTATCCATTTGTTTTGTCTTGTTCCCTGCACACCTGGTTGTCATTCCCCAATCAATCTACATGTATTTATTCCTCATCATGTCTTTGTGTAAGATTGTTTGTGTTACGTGTTTGTTGTTGACGCGCCAGACTGGTTTGTTTTTTTCCCGTGGTATTTCACGAATATGTTTATTGTTAACTTGTTATGGCTGCAATCCCCCTATCGGGATAAGTGTCATCAACAACCGCTGAATAGCATAGCGCTACATTCAATAAATATTACTACAAATATTTATATTCATGAAATCACAAGTGCAATATAGGAAAACACAGCTTAGCCTTTTGTTAATCCACCTGTCGTGTCAGATTTTGAAATTATGCTTTACGGCGAAAGCAATCCAAGCGTTTGTGTAAATGTATCGATCGCACGACAAAACATTAAGTACACTTAGCATCAGGAAGCTTGGTCACGAAAATTAGAAAAGCAATCAAATTAATTGTTTACCTTTGATGATC
The DNA here is from genome assembly GCF_057628025.1 of Oncorhynchus mykiss. Classification (NCBI taxonomy): domain Eukaryota; kingdom Metazoa; phylum Chordata; class Actinopteri; order Salmoniformes; family Salmonidae; genus Oncorhynchus; species Oncorhynchus mykiss. The sequence goes on along the minus strand of NC_143039.1, from coordinate 55,567,409 downwards.
TTCGGATTTTTTCACTCACGAGACTCCCAGTTACACAACAAATGTTCCTTTTGTTCCATAAAGATTATTTTTATATCCAAAATACCTCCGTTTGTTCGTCGCATTATGTTCAGAAATCCACAGGAAAGAGCGGTCACGACAACGCAGACAAAAGTTCCAAATAGTTTCCATAATGTCCACAGAAACATGTCAAACGTTTTTTATAATCAATCCTCAGGTTGTTTTTAAAATATATAATTGATAACATATCAACTGCAAATGTCTTTCACAGTAGGAGAGGGAAAAGCAATACCTATCCAAACTCTGTTGCGCGAGCAAAACTCATGTGACCATTTGACGCGATGTTATCATTCTGGCTCATTTTTCAAAATAAAAGCCTGAAACTATGTCTGAAGACTGTTGCCACCTTGAGGAAGCGATAGGAAAAGGAATCTGGATCATATCCCTTTAAATCCAGCAAAGGGAGTCTATGGAACATGGAGTTTTCAAAATAGAAGCCATTTCCTGTTTTGATTTTCCTCAGGGTTTCGCCTGCAATATCAGTTCTGTTATACACAGACAATATTTTGACAGTTTTGGAAACTTTGGAGTGTTTTCTATCCAATACTAATAATAATATGCATATATTAGCAACTGAGACTGAGGAGCTGGCTGTTTACAATGGGCATGTTTTCATGCAAGCTACTCAATACTGCCCCTGCAGCCATAAAAAGTTAAACATAATTCTTGTGACTGTTTTGCGCGTTTTGCACTTTTGCCTCAATAAAGTGTGGTCTGTTCACAAATCTCTGCTCTCCTGCAGCTGACTTTGCTACCAGTACCCATACACATGACACATCCATACACCAATTTGCTTAATAATTTATGTACTAACTAACTAAATAATCACAGAAATGCATAAACAAACAAACCGTAGATATTGGTTACTAAGAAGGATAGGGAAGATTCCCTAGTGGGCTAAGCCGATATGACGGCTTGGTGGACAAAGGGAAGTGGGCATGGACTGAGAAAGATGCGGGAAAGACAAAAGGGATCACTACACACAGTTGATGATTATATTAATTGAAATGCTAATTCTTTGCACATGAACGCTCACTCATTTCGGGAATATTTGCAATCAATATATATTTACGCCCATGTGTCGCTGTGATCTCTGTTGGAATCTAGTCCGTCTGCTGGAGAGTTCATCCGAGTAGCTCTCTCTCTTTCTGTTTCCCTGAGGATCAAAGTATTTCATGGTTAGAATGGATACTTCAGAGTACCAGTCAGAAATGTTCTCATAGAATAGATATTTTGGCGGATGTCGGTATTCTCGTCCCAGGTTTACATAATTTCTAGGTGCAGACTAGTAATTAGTATCTAAAATTTGCTCTTATTCTGTAGGGATTGATAGTCTCAGATTTGAACCATTTCCAGCTGTGTAACCAATGCTCCACGTGGTATGGTTAGGAATTCAATAACTATTCGCAATCACAGCTCACACAGTGGGTTTGCTTAATCTTGGTACTCGAACCTGTGTCACCCCAGTTTACACCGAGGTATGCGTGGTCTAAAGAGGATTTCCTCGGGAGGGTTTTTTATTCGTAACAGTAGAAAAGGCGGTTCCACGATGCCAGATCATGTCTGTGTTCACGGGGGCGGGCCAATGACTTAGTTAAACTTCAAAGGGAATACAATTCTCTCACATTAAAGGTTTAACATCACATTACATCATTTCACAAATAGTTGAATCTTTACTCATTCATTTTATACAAGAATTAGATGCAAGCCTCATAACTGAAGAATCTGTATAAACAGAGTTAGGGTAATGTGGCTATATTGTCTTTCATGAAGTCACAAACATGAAACAAATTTGACTGGGTCGTAGCTGGCTTCTCCACAGACCGTTTACACACTCTCCAAAATATGTATATTGTTCAATTCTCAAATCTCCATACTGCATGGCCAGGGAGAGTCTCTTTACTGAATTTATGACGTGAGGGTTGAGTTGTAAAACTGCTCCCCCTCCTAACAGGAGAGGGGGGTTGTTCACACCTCTGCTAGCCAATTCACTAAAAGGGTTAGCGTCATGATACTCCCAAGTGGAGATTCTCTTTTCTCCCACCACCTTAATCCTCCCCCTCCATCCTCCCTCTCTGCAGATGGCTTTGTCAACCACTTTGAAAAAAAGGTTGATGACATCCATTACTCATTCACTCAGCCTATTGAGTCCACTGGTCTCACTCACACAGAACTAACCTACGCCTTGACCTCCTTCTCCCCTCTTTCTCCAGATGACATCCAGCAACTACTTAGGTCTCGCAGCTCGAAAACCTGCCTGCTTGACCCCATCCCCACCTCCCTTCTCCCGACCATCTCTGGAGATCTTATCCCATTCCTCACTTCCCTCGTCAACTCATCCCTGACCACTGTATGTGTCCCCTCTGACTTCAAAATGGCCCGAGTTGCTCCCCTCCTCTAGAGACCAACACTCGACTCATCTGACTCCAAAAACTCTAGATCTGTATCCCTTCTTTCTTTTATTTACAAAACACTTGAGCGTGCTGTCTCTGATCAACTTTCTTGTTATCTCTCTCAGACCGATCTTCTTGACTCTGCCAGTTCAAGATGGCTTCAAGATGGATCACTCAACTGAAGGCTCTCCGCACTGGCAAAGTTGACTCTCTCTCCTCTGTACTCATCCTCCTAGATGTATCTGCTGCCTTCAACACAGAGAACCATCAGATCCTCCTCTCCACCCTCTCAGGGCTGGGCATCTTAGGCTCTGCATGCTCTTGAATTGCATCCTACCTGGCAGCTGCTCCTACCATTTGACGTGGAGTGGATATGTATCTGAACCCCATACTCTCACTACTGGTGTCCCCCAGGGCTCGGTTCTAGGCCCTCTCCTCTTCTCAATATACACCAAGTCACTTGGCTCCGTCATATCATCACATGGTGCCTCCTATTATTGCTATTACTCCTTACCCCTTTCTGAAACCCAGGTGGTGATACGTATATCTGCGTGCCTGGCAGGTATCTCAACTTGGATGTCGGCCCACCACCTCAAGCTCAACCTCGACAAGACGGAACTGCTCTTTCTCCTGGGAAAGGCCTGCCCCCTCAAAAACCTTTCAATCATGGTTGACAACTCCACAGTGTCACCCTCCCAGTGTGCCTTGAACCTTGGACAACACCCTGATGTTCTCTGCAAACATCAAAGCAGTGACCCACTCCTGCAGGTTCTTGCTCTACACCATCCATAGAGTACGACCCTACCTCACACAGGAAGCTGTGCAGGTCCTAATCCTGGCACTTCTCCCGTCTGGACTATTGCAACTCACTGTTGGCTGGGTTCCCCACATGTGCCATAAAACCCATGCAACTAATACAGAATGCTGCAGCCCGCCTGTTTTTCAAACTTCCCAAGTTCTCTCATGTCACACCACTTCTACGCACACTCCACTGGCTTCCGGTTGAAGCCCGCATCCACTACAAGACCATAGTACTTACCTATGGAACAGCAAGAGGAACCGCCCCTCTCTACATTCAGGCTATGCACAAACGCTACACCCAAACCCGAGCACTCTGTTCTGCCACTTCAGGTCTCTTGACCCTCCCACTCCTACGGGAGGGCAGCTTCCTCTCAACCCAGTATAAGCTCTTCTCTGTCATGGCAACCCAATGGTGGAACCAACTTCACCCTGAAGCTTGAACAGAAGAGTCTTTGCCCATCTTCCGAAAACATCTGAAACCTTACCTCTTCAAACAGCATCTTAAATAATCCGCCTCCTCACCTCGGCCCCCCCCCCCCCTAAAAAAACACAAATTAACCAGCACTTGCACTTGACGACCCCCCCCTTCTACTTTCTATGCCTGTGATACGTGGTTGTCCCTCCAGGCTGTCTTAAGATGAATGCACTAACTGTAAATTGCTCTGGATTAAAGCGTCTGCTAAATTATTAAAATGTTAATGTAAAATGTTTTTAAAAATACGAGGAGGACCCATCTACTGTTCGTTCCCCCCCAATATCTACATCACAATCTCGCTTGTGCTGTCGTAATCGATGGTGCTTCAGTGTTTATTCCCCCTGTTTTTTACAACACAGCAGTGCCAGTGACAGTTTTGTACAATACAGTGTCACCTCATTGTCTGGAGACTTTGTCTCATAAACTGATCTCTACTGTAATTTGTCTTCTCCCTTTGGACATGTCATGTCATGTACCAGGAGATTGTCATGCCCTGACCATAGAGAGCCCTTGTTTCTCTATGGTGTAGTAGGTCAGGGCGTGACTAGGGGGTATTCTAGTTCATAATTTCTATGTTGTGTTCTAGTTTATATTTTCTATGTTGGTGTTTTGTATGATTCCCAATTAGAGGCAGCTGGTAATTGTTGTCTCTAATTGGGGATCATATTTAAGTAGATATTTCTCCCACCTGTGTTTGTGGGATATTGTTTTGTGTTTTGTGCATGTGCACCACGTAGTCACGTTTAGTTGTTAGTTTATTGATTTATTGTTTTTTCTTTAAGTTTCACTTTGCAATAAATATGTGGACATCCGCTGCTCCTTGGTCCCGTTCTTACGACAACCGTGACAGAGATAATATTTCTCTTCATAAGACCATCCATGACATGTCAGTGACATACAGTGCCTAGTGAAAGTCAAAACATTTATTACTTAACCTTTCTGATCTCCCCATCCCGGATCCGGGTTCGTGAATACAGACTCAAGCTCATTACCATAACGCAACGTTAACTATTCATGAAAATCGCAAATGAAATGAAATAAATATGCTAGCTCTCAAGCTTAGCCTTTTGTTAACAACACTGTCATCTCAGATTTTCAAAATATGCTTCTCAACCATTGCAAAACAAGCATTTGTGTAACAGTATTGATGGCTAACGTAGCATTTAGCATTAACATTCAGCTGGCAACATTTACACAAAAAAACAGAAAAGCATTCAAAAAAATCATTTACCTTTGAAGAACTTCAGATGTTTTCAATGAGGAGACTCTCAGATAGCAAATGTTCAGTTTTTCCTGAAAGATTATTTGTTTAGGACAAATCGCTCCGTTTTCTGCGTCACGTTTAGCTATGAAAAAAACCCTGTATCCAGGATTGTGTAAATCTATCAGCAAGCTCATTAGCATAACACAACGTTAACTATTTATGAAAATCGCAAATGAAATGAAATAAATATGCCATCTCTCAAGCTTAGCCTTTTGTAAACAACACTGTCATCTCAGATTTTCAAAATATGCTTCTCAACCATAGGAAAACAATAATTTGTGTAAAAGTAGCTAGCTAGAGTTAGCATTTCGCGTTAGCATTTAGCGTTAGCATTAGCGTTAGCATCCAGCACGCAACATTAACAAAAACATAAAAGCCTTCAAATAAAATCATTTACCTTTGAAGAACTTCTGATGTTTTCAATGAGGATACTCTCAGTTAGATAGCAGATGCTCAGTTTTTCCAAAAAGATTCCTTGTGTATTAGAAATAGCTCCGTTTTATACATCACATTTGGCCACCAAAAAAAATCCATAAATTCAGTCCTCAAAACGCAAACTTTTTTCCAAATTAACTCCATAATATCGACTGAAAACATGGCAAACGTTGTTTAGAATCAATCATCAAGGTGTTTTTCACATATCTCTTCATTGATACATCGTTCTTGGACACATGCTTTCTCCCCTGAATCAAATGGTAAAGTGGAAGCAGCTGGCAATTGCGCACCGAATTCGACGCAGGACACCAGGCGGACACTTGGGAAATGTAGTCTCTTATGGTCAATCTTCCAATGATATGCCTACAAATACGTCACAATGCTGCTAAGACCTTGGGCGAACGACAGAAAGTGTAGGCTCATTCGTTGCGCAATCACAGCCATATAAGGAGAGAATGGAAAACAGAGCTTCAGAAATTCTGCTAATTCCTGGGTGATGCATCATCTTGGTTTCGCCTGTAGAATGAGTTCTGGGGCACTTACAGACAAAATCTTTGCAGATTCTGAAACTTCAGAGTGTTTTCTTTCCAAAACTGTCAAGAATATGCATAGTCGAGCATCTTTTCGTGACAAAATATCGCGCTTAAAACGGGAACGTTTTTTATCCAAAAATGAAATAGCGCCCCTAGAGCTCTAACAGGTTAAAAAAAAAAAAATCCACATTTTACCTGTGAAAGAAAAATTATAGTACACTTTTCAAATTTGATTGGAAAATAAATACAATTTATTCTTTTTTAAATAACATTTGAAGGCAGCTTATATTGAAGACAGTTCGAAGGGGTGTGTAGACTTTCACTAGCGACTGTACATGGTGGGATGAGGGGGAAAACCTAGCAGTCGATAGGAAAGAACAACAGTACGTCAGTGGAGGCTGGGGAGCTATAGGAGGACGGACTCATTGTAATGTGTGGAATGGAATAGATGGAATGGCATCAAACATGTGGTTGCCGTGTGTTTGATACCATTCCATTTATTCCATTCCAGCCATTAAAATGAGCCTGTCCTCCAATAGCTCCTCCCAGCAGCCTCCTCTGGACTACACACAGTACTGCTTCAAGTCTTCAACCCATCCTAGACTGTTAATAGCCACCCATTGTTTTTTAAATAAAAAAGCAGTAAGCAGGAGCCACTTCCTACTCTCCCTTCATATCATTTCTTAATTGTATTCATTAGTGTACCTGAATTTGGGAAGAATCAGGGCTGAAAGCCCCATTAGAACATCCAGCACCCTGAGACCAGAGGAAACATCATTACCGGACTGCTTCTCCTCCATGTGTGCGTTTGTGTGTGTCTCTAAACACAGGACCCACCCACCATTGCCTTAATTACAGTGACCCCTTGTCCTTATCAAAGTAATGGCCTGTTCATTTGAAACCCTTCATCTTCTGTACGAGTGTACATGTGTGTTTGTGTAATGGCCTGTTCATTTGAACCCCATAACCCCCTCATTTTCTCTCCCCACCATTCAGCACTAATGGCTGTAGGCGTTAGGCTGTTGAATGATAGCTGTGGATTGTAATGATTTTTTTTTACAAAAAAAACCCCAATGTTTTTAATTAAGTGAAACCTGGCTAATTATTGATAGTGGCACACAGAGCTGTGTTGCCGGGGCCAACTGTGTTAGGGAGGGGGTGGGGTGTGATAAAGGTCGAGCTGACATCACCTTTTGATCAAAAGCACCATTACCTTGCTTCCTTACTTTAGTTTAATGGTTTAATACCCTTGAATGTCAAACAATGACAAATTAAAGGGATATTTCATGATTTTTGGAATTAAAAACCTTCCAACCCAGAGTCGAATTCATGGATACCATTTTTATGTCTGAGTGCAGTTTGAAGGAAGTGGAAGGTATTATATTGTTAGCTTAGTGCAATTGCTGGAAGACTGGCTAGTAGTTCCTGGAGACTTACAGCAATTGTGCTAATCTAAGGATATGCTACCTTCAACTTCCTTCAAACTGTACGCAGAGATATAAAATGGTATCCATGAGTTCATTCTGAATTCCCCAAATCCCGAAGTATCCCTTTAAGTTGATATAAATGTTTTCATAGTTGAAGTGGCATCCAAAGTTTAGGTTATGAAAACTGCACTGCGTGTTGTTGAAAGACAGTTTAAGTGTTTTGAATAAGATAATGATGATTTTCTGTCATGTGTGAGTCTGAAAGTTGACTGGAATAAATGTTGGAAGCAAGAAAGTGAATATGTGCTATGGTTATCACAAAGCCTAGCAAATATAAATGTAAATTGTAAATGTCTTCTTGTCCTGAATATGTACTGTAAAAGTCATCTTGTCACATCTTTCAACACAGACAATACATGGACTACATGTAAATCCTTCTGATCAAAAGTTAAGGACTTAAAGGGCAATACCACTCAAAAACAACATTTTGTTATTTGTTTCATTAGTCCACTGTTGATACAGTCCCAAAATGTTTTGCATGTCAGCAATCAAATTTAAGATATAAAACTTTAAAAATACAGAAAGTGTCACAGTATGATCCGTTTTGCATTATGCAACAAACACAAAAAGTAAGACCAAAACTTTAAGAACTCTGTTTCTCCTCTCACCAGGACACCGTCAGTGTCAGATCTCCTTCAAAATGCTCAGAAGGATTGGCTCAGCAGGTACTAAAGTCCTATCAAACATACCATTACTCCTACAGAACATGGCCATTTTCAAACGAACATTACAGACAAGCACTGCATAACAGTGTCATCACGCCATGCACTGCAGAACAAAGAGGAGGAATGTTAGTTTGGTCAGGTTTAAGTAGGGTGGCAGTGGTGATTAAAGTAGATATCCATGTAACTGCCTTAATAAAGGAAACACCGACATAAAGTATCTTCATAGGCCGTTGGGCCACCCCAACGGGCCAGAACAAGCCAGAACAGCTTGGCATAGATTCTACAAGTGTCACGCCCTGACCTTAGAGATCCTTATTATTCTCCATGTTTGGTTCGGTCAGGGTGTGACTCGGGTGGGAAAGTCTGTTTTCTATTTCTTTGTTTTTGGCCGAGTATGGTTCCCAATCAGAGGCAGCTGTCTATTGTTGTCTCTGTTTGGGGATCATATATTAAGTTGTCATTTTCCTTTTGGGCTTTGTTGGGATCTTGTTTTCTGTTTAGTTTCTTAGCCTTACAGAACTGTGCGCTTTTGTTTTTTTTGTCTTTGTTATTTTGTTTTGGTGTCATCAATAAAAATATGATGTACGCCTACCACGCTGCGCCTTGGTCCACTCTTCATTCTACAAACGAGAGCCGTAACAACAAGTGTCTGCTACTCTATTTGAGGGATGCGATACCATTCTTCCACAAGAAATTCCATAATTTGTTTTTTTTTTATGGTGGAAACGCTGTCTCATATACCGCTCCAGAATCTCGCATAAGTGTTCAATTGGGTTGAGATCTGGTGACTGAGAAGGCCATGGCATATTGTTTACATAATTATCAAACCATAAAGTGGCCACTTGTGCCCTGTGAATGTGGGCATTGTTATCCTAGCCATGGTAGCCAAAATAATGGCCTGCCTAGCATTTTTATTCATGACCCTAAGCATGATGGGATGTTAATTGCTTAATTAACTCAGGAAGCACCTGCTTTCAATATACTTTGTATCCCTAATTTACTCACGTTTCCATTATTCTGTTAGGTACCTGTAGATTTTCCATTTACTGTATATGTCCTTTTTGATGGCAGATAAGGGCAGTTTAATTCAAGGCTTCTGAGACCTGTTGCTATGGCTAATTGTTTTTATTCTGAATCATATTATTTCTCTATTTATTTTTCCCAAGCTGAAATATGATCTTGGAAATAATAAGGACCATCATTTCATAGTACCTGCTTTTAAAAGGAGGAGAAACATCATTCAACCATTAATATCACCACCAAGAGCAGAAAACTATATGTTAACTGTGTAATAAAGGACCGATATAATCATTAGATTCATGTAGTGTAACCGTGGAGACAAGATGCATAGATTGGTCCTAATAGAAAGGTTCAACCTATTGTAAGTAACCAATGTTTTTGATAATGATAATGTGATAATGATGGCATTGAAGACTTAACATTGGGTATGGGATCAATGATTGATCATCATGCAAGATAGGGGCAAATATTTGTGGTGAATACACTCCATACTCTGATCCTCAATCTCTTCATCTCTCCCATCCTCTCTCTTTCACCCTCAATGGTTGTCTAAAATAGAGCTATTGCATTGTTTCACTCAGTCTGAACTACATAGACAGATGCTAACTGCATGGCGCAGCGGTCTCAGTCACTGCATCTCAGTGTTAGAGGCATCCCTACAGACCCTGGTTCGATTCCAGGCTGTATCACAACCGGCCGTGATTGGGAGACCCTTAGGGCGGCGCACAATTGGCCCAGCGTCTGAAACAAGGCTGAGCATAGCCTCCCCCATCGCACGAGCTCGAGGGGACGCAAAATTGGACAGGAAGCTCATGTCAGTGACTCATCCCACTCAAGTTCAGAATAGCAAAAAAAGCCTTGCACAACGTGACACACCCCTTCTAAGGACGGCATGGGAGAGCACTAGTAATAGGGTCAGATGCAGAGAATCCCGGTGGAGAGAGGGGAGCCGGCCAGGCAGAGACAGCAAGGGCCGTTGCTGTCACTGTCACTCCAGTGCCTTGCCGTTCACCTTCACACCCCCAGGCCAGACTACACTCAATCATATACCTACTGAAGAGACGATGAATGGCCCTTGCCCCTGAAGAGGGATGAATGGCACGAACCCGGTACCAAGATTTACTAGGATTTACCGCCCCCAAAATAACTGCTAGAAACAGGTAAATTGAAATAAATAATTATGATGAACAGCATGGTGTGAAATGAAACTGTTAAATTATATGCAATGTCTATATATCTGTCTTCTCTATGGCCTCTACATGATGAATCATCAACCCTCAGGATGGGGACAGACATCTCAGTATGGAACGCAGTTCCCAATGCATGTAGAACTATCATCTCATCATGGAAACCTTTTTTCTTGTAACAGGTAGGCCTGCATTTGCTGCAGCATAGTTTATGCCACAGTAATATAAATAAACAAATGCGCGTCTAATTCACATATCTCTATCTGGCTTTCGGAATCACCATATTTTTGTTGTTGTAAAGATATGTTTTTTTAAAATTGCATCTGCAGAGTTTCAAATAGCGTTGCTTTAATCAGTGCACGTGCAATCACTCTCACAGTCTTTCCCTTTCTCCATCAACTCCATTCAAATAGCATCCAAAATACATTATACTGTCCTAGATTGATATACAGCCCTATATACATGGCCTAGCCTACCTCTTTCAAGTCAGACATTCAATGCAGTATTAGCCTTATATTTAGCTAATTAATGATGGGTTATACATAATAAGCTACTAACTTATAGCCTCTCTCCCTTGCGCAATATGCACGCACATGTGCTCCTCTGGCCTCTCTTCTTAAAAAAAACTCTTGGAGGCCACAGCAGTTGTGTGTTGAGACCCTCAACCATCGAATCTTCATGGATTTCACCATGAGGCCACTGCAAAACATGTGGCAAAATGTTTGTGGCAAATCCAATACAACACATTACGGAGTGCCAGTTTCTATACTTTCAAGCATAGTGGTGGCTGCATCATTTTATGGGTATGCTTGTAATCGTTAAGGACTGGGGAGTATTTCAGGATAAAAAAAGAAAAAAAAGAAATGGAGCTAAGCACAGGCAAAATCCTATAGTCAATACCTGGTTCAGTCTGCTTTCCATCAGACACTGGGAAACTAATTCACCTTTCAGCAGGGCAATAACCTAAAACAAAAGGCCAAATCTACACTGGAGTTGCTTACGAAGAAGTCTGTGAATGTTCTTGAGTGGCCGAGTTAGTTTTGACTTACATCTGCATGAACATCTATGGGAAGACCTGAAAATGGTTGTCTAGCAATAAACAACCAATTTGACAGCCTTTGAATAATTTTTAAAGATGAATGGGCAATTGTTGCAATATCCAGGTGTAGACTCTTAGACTTACCCAGAAAGACTCACAGCTGTAATCACTGGTGCTTCTACAAAGTTGACTGAAGGGTGTGAATACTTACGTAGATTAAATATTTCTGTATTTCATTCAGTAAATTTCCCAAAATTTCTAAAAACATGTTTTTACTTTGTCATTTTGGGATAGTGTGTGTAGATGGGTGAGGAAAAACAAACTTAGTCCATTTTGAATTCAGGCTGTAACATAAAATGTGGAATGTACAGCACCAGTCAATTTTTGAAAAACCTACTCATTCAATTTTTATACTATGTTCTACATTGTAGAAGGAAATAACATATGGAATTATATGGTAACCAAAAAAAGTGTTAAACAAATCTAAATATTTTTTTTAGATTTGAGATTCTTCAAAGTAGCCTCCCTTTGCCTTGATGACAGCTTTGCACACTCTTGGCATTCTCACAAACTGCTTCTTGAGGTAATCACCTGGAATGCATTTAAATTAACAGGTGAGCCTTGTTAAGTTAATTTGTGGAATTTATTTCAATTCTTGCGTTTAATGAGCTAATCACTTGTGTTGTGACAAGGTAGGGGTGGTATACAGAATATAGCCCTATTTGGTAAAAGACCAAGTCCATATTCAAATCAAATTTTATTTGTCACATACACATGGTTAACAGATGTTAATGCGAGTGTAGCAAAATGCTTGTGCTTCTAGTTCCGACAATGCAGTAATTACCAACGAGTTCTCTAACCTAACAATTCCACAACTACTACCTTACGCACACGTAAAGGGATAAAGAATATGTACATAAAGATATGAATGAGTGATGGTACGGAACGGCATAGGCAAGATACAGTAGATGGTATAGAGTACAGTATATACATATGAGATGAGTAATGTAGGGTATGTAGACATAAAGTGGCATAGTTTAAAGTGGCTAGTGATACATGTATTACATAGAGATGGCAAGATGCAGCAGTTTAAATGAGTACAGTATATACCCTACATTACTCATCTCATGTGTATGTGAACATAATATTAAGTGGCATTGTTTATCAAAGTGGCTAGTGATACATTTTTACATAAATTTCCGTTATTAAAGTGGCTGGAGTTGATTCAGTATGTTGGAAGCAGCCACTCAATGTTAGAGGTGGCTGTTTAACAGTCTGATGGCCTTGAGAGAAGCTGTTTTTCAGTCTCTCGGTCCCTGCTTTGATGCACCTGTACTGACCTCGCCTTCTGGATGATAGCGGGGTGAACAGGCAGTGGCTCGAGTGGTTGTTGTCCTTAATCTTTATGGCCTTCCTGTGACGTCGGGTGGTGTAGGTGTCCTGGAGGGCAGGTAGTTTGCCCCCGGTGATGCGTTGTGCAGACCTCACTACCCTCTGGAGAGCCTTACGGTTGTGGGCTGAGCAGCTGCCATACCAGGCGGTGATACAGCCCGACAGGATGCTCTCGATTGTGCATCTGTAGAAGTTTGTGAGTGCTTTTGGTGACAAGCCGAATTTCCTCAGCCTCCTGAGGTTGAAGAGGCGCTGCTGCGCCTTCTTCACAACGCTGTCTGTGTGGGTGGACCAATTCAGTTTGTCTGTGATGTGTACGCCGAGGAACTTAAAACGTACTACCCTCTCCACTACTGTCCCGTCAAGGAGATGGGGAGGGGGGGGGGTACGAGTTGAGGGTACTATGGTGTTAAATGCTGAGCTGTAGTCGATGATTACCTACGCGAGAATGCCATTCCTCTTGTCCAGATGGGTTAGGGCCGTGTGGTTGCATCGTCTGTGGACCTATTGGGGCGGTAAGCAAATTGCAGTGGGTCTAGGGTGTCAGGTAGGGTGGAGGTGATATGGTCCTTGACTAGTCTCTCAAAGCACTTCATGAGGACGGAAGTGAGTGCTACGGGGTAGTCGTTCAGCTCAGTATTATAGTAAGAACAGCTCAAATGAGCAAAGAGAAACAGTCCATCAATACTTTAAGACATGAAGGTCAGTCAATCCAGAAAATTGAGAACTTTGAATGTTTCTTCAAGTGCAGTCAAAAACCAAGCACTATGATAAAACTGGCTCTCATGAGGACTGCCACAGGAGAGGAAGACCCAGACTTACCTCTGCTGCAGAGGATACGTTCATTAGAGTTACCAACCTCAGACATTGTAGCCAAAATAAATGCTTCACAGAGTTGGACACATCTCAGCATCAACTTTTCAGAAGACACTGACTCAGGCCTTCATGGTCAAATTGCTGCAAAGAATCCACTACTAAAGGACACCGGAGGGGTTGGGTTAAATGTGGAAGACACATTTCAGTTGTACAGCTAACTAGGTATCCCCCTTTCCCAAAAAGAAGATACTTACTTGGGCCAAGCAACACGTGCAATGGACATTAGATTGGTGGAAAACTGTCATTTGGTCTAATGAGTCCAAATTTGAGAGTTTTGATTCCAACCGCTGTGTCTTTGGGAGAGGCAGAGTGGGTGAATGGATGATCTCCGCATGTGTGGTTCCCACCGTGACGCATGGAGAAGGTGTGATCATTTGTTTTTCAACAGGACAATGACTCAACACACCAACAGGCTGTGTAAGGGCCATTTGACCAAGAAGGATAGTGAAGGCATGCAGCATCAGATGACCTGGCCTCCACAATCACCCGACCTCAAATCAATTGAGATGGTTTGGGATGAGTTGGACAGCAGAGTGAAGGAAAATCAGCCAACAAGTGCTCAGCATGTGGGAACTCCGTCAGGATTGTTGGAAAAGAAAGACCCGTAACAACACATGCAAAGTATAGTGACAAAGTAACAGTGAGAACAAAAACCACAGACAACTAAATTACCATCAAACACTCATGGTTTATTTTTAAACACACGGTAAAGGGGGGCGGGAAAAGTGGCTGAACTGGACCCAAGGAAAGAAACAAATATCCAACAACACCCCTAAGCTAGACTAGGCTACTTCAATACAGCTAACTAACCAACCAAAAATACAACGGGTGGTCCACCCAGTTCTAACTAAGGTATTTAGACAAAGTATTCCTACGGGTAGTGTATGCCGGTGGGCAACTTGTCCTGGTACCCCCTTTTCCCACCATCAAACAAACAGTCAATCACCATAACAAAACAATACTCACAGGATTCCAGACAAATGTGACAGGTAGTTGATAAACCAAATAAGAGATCTACAGAGAGATTGCATGGCAGAGATTGAGCTATTGCGAGAGATTTAGAGAGATTGAAACACAGAGAGATCGAGCTCCAGAGGAAACAAATGAATGGGTTTTTAAACCAAGGGAAAGGGGATGTGATTGGGTAATGGAAACAGGAGGTGTGTCTTCTGATTGATAACTGCATGGTGACTGATTGGGGAATGATGATTGCCACCTGTGAGGAGGGGAGAAGGAGAGGAAAGAAATACACACAGGATGCACACACAGAATACCTGTATCCGTAACATACAGGATGCCATTTTTAACCCTCTACCCTAGCCTGGTGTTGACCAATCAGAAGGCCTTTCAGTACATGTTGGCCAATGGCCAAATAACAAGTATCCTGCTCCCAACTCAATGTACAGACCAATGACAACGTGGCACATGTAGCTCTGAGTTCAGGGGTGACATTCCACAGATTCTAAACAGATGTTGAACTGAAAACCAACTCCTATTGATCGTTATCTCTAGTCTCTCATTCTCTCATCCTCTGCATTGTGTATTTATCTTCAAAATATTCTTATAACTATTATTCTACAATGTAGAAAATAGTAAAAACCCTTGAATGAGTAGGTGTGTCCAAAATGTATATAAAATACATTTTAGGGATGATAAAGGCAACATGTGGAGTCTACAATGTTTGATTCCATATGAAATCTGCCAAATACACACACACACAGAGAGAGAAAGACAGACAGAGAAATGATGGTGGATTCATATGATCATAGTGCATTTTCTAAAATGTTGCTTTGCCAAAGATTGTCTTTTTTTCCCCTTGGTCTCAAGCAAGCAAGCACGTACGTACGTACGCACGCACACACACACACACACACACACACACACACACACACACACACACACACACACACACACACACACACACACACACACACACACACACACACACACACACACACACACACAGCCCAGTGGATACACAACAAAGTATCCTTTGTTGCAATATCTGTCAAGAATATGTTCTGAAAAACATGAATATTTAAAGAATAACATAATGGAAAGGTGAGACCACACAAAGAGAATAGGGAATGAAAAGTAGAGACGTAGAGAGACTTTAGTATAAATATCCAAGTAGTTATCATGTTGGGAAACAGACACCAGGGGGTGTTAACATACAGTACAGACCATATTGGTTCTGCCTCATTACACTCTCCTCCCTCTCTCTCTCTGAAGTATCCTGCTCATTTACAAAGGAAAGGTCATTACCTGTAGGGAAATATGAGGGACTCACCATCTCTGAGAGGAGGAAGAGGAGGAGGTGTAGGATGATGAGGAGGAAAATGTAATGAGGGCATAGTATCTCTTCTGGGCTATGACTAATACAGAGAATATGAGGACATCATATCAACAAATCCTTGTAGTTGATATTGAAAATTAATAGAAAATGGCGGCCCAAGTACTCGGGTCAGAGGTGACAGGACAGCTACGCTGCTTTTACCTGTTCGTTGCACAGATGGTATTGTCCTTCCAGGGAAGAGCATGGTAATGTAGTGCCGGTGTTGCTGGAGTGTTTCAGCTTGGCTTTTAATAATACAGCACATACAGAGAACCTTTACATCAAAACACCCGTAGCCTATGTGCAGAAGTGATGCCATGGTCCGTAAGCAGTACCTGTTGCTTGCAGAGGTGATATGATGGGTTTGTAGCAGTACAATTAAAACCCACTCTTTATTAGTTCCATATTAGTTCTGTCTTTTCTATTAATACAATTTCATTGAACTTGCATCACTAAATCATAAACGAATGGCTGTAAAGTTTAGACAGCATTGTGATTGACAGCCTCAATCTCACAATGCACCCAAACTAGGATACAAGCTAAACTGTCATCATAAAAACAGCATAATAAACAGAGGAGTAAACAGAACCACAATAGAGAAACAGTAGAATAACACAGAATGAAGTTATAACCACAGCAATGAAGATTCAGCAACAGCTGTTGCTGCACTACCTGGGTCTAGCTTCTCTCCTAAACTAACTCATCACCCCTAAACGATCTTCTGATTTCATAACAGGTAGACAGATGCAGCCATAATATTGGAGCAGGAACAGCTGTAGGGCTGTAGAATCCAGATCGATATGAGTTTTTCCCTGATGAAATTGTTTTAAAAAAAAAGTGTTATGTAGAGAGGAGTGTTTGGTAGAGCTGAGGAGAATTAATATCAGGGTTTATTTCTTTATTTCTGTATGGATGGATGGTTGTCCTGGTAATTAGATGTTTCTGCTGACAAGGTTTGCAATCTACACACATGCAGACATGGATGCACGCACGCACACACACACACACACACACACACATGCACACACGCAGACATGCGAACGGGTTCCGAATCCAGTAAGTTGACAGGTCAGTCAGGGAGAATCCACAGTGACAAAGCAGGTCAGTCTCAGATAGCAGCTGACTCTCTCTCTCTCATTCTCCCCTTCTCTCCTCTCTCTCTCTCCTTCCTTTTCCCAGACACAGCTAGCTCTCTCCAGTGTAATGAAAGCAGAGCAACACCCTGTGACATTTCATTGAGGTAAAGGTCTCTCTGTCCTTCATCTCCACAATGGCCTGTAATTACCCTTCCTGTAATAACCCTTCCTGTAATAACCCTTCCTGTAATAACCCTTCCTGTAATAACCCTTCTTGATGAGTTGAATTATAAACCTGAGGGCAGGAAGACCTTTTACCTACAGATGATGGATGTTCATTTGACCTATATTGTAACAGGAAATGAATCATGCAGCAACAGGATTTGAACGTTTAGTCCATAATGTTGCTCTTAACTAATGTCACATAAATAAGATTAGCCCCTACTCAGCCTGGTCAAACCATGCTCTATCCCATAGATTCAGAACTAGATTCAGCTGTGGGCATCACTGGGGCCCAAGCTCCCTGCCATCCAGGACCTCTATACCAGGCAATATCAAATTGTCAAAGACTCTAGCCACCCAAGCCATAGACTGTTCTCTCTGCTACACCATGGCAAGAGGTACCAATGCACTACGTCTAGAACCAACAGGACCCTGAACAGCTTCTACCCCAAGCTATAAGACTGCTAAACGAGACTGCTAAATAGCTAATCAAATGGCTACCCAGATGCCCTGTATTGAGACTTTTTTGCACACTGCACTGACTATGGAGTCTAGCCACACACTCTCACATACTTATACTGACACCCCAACACACACATACACACACACACACTACATATGCGCACACATGCATACTGACGCCACACTGACACACAGACACACTGTCACGTTCTGACCTTTATTTCCTTTGTTTTGTATTTATTTAGTATGGTCAGGGCGTGAGTTGGGTGGGCAGTCTATGTTTGTTTTTCTATGTTTTGGGGCATTTCTATGTTTCGGCCTAGTATGGTTCTCAATCAGAGGCAGGTGTCATTAGTTGTCTCTGATTGAGAATCATACTTAGGTAGCCCGGGTTGCACTGTTTGTTTGTGGGTGATTGTCTATGTTGATGGCTTGTTTCAGCGCAGCTCGCATTAGCTTCACGGTTGTTATTTTGTTTACTGGTTTTGTATAGTTTTCAGTGTTCAGTACTTTCTTTATTAAAGATTTACCATGGACACTTACCACGCCGCATATTGGTCCTCTGATCCTTTTCGCCTCTCCTCTTCAGATGAAGAGGAGTACGACCGTGACAGAATCACCCACCAACCAAGGACCAAGCGGCGTGGTAAAAGACAGCGACGACAGCAGCAGCAACAACAGCGGCCGGTATCACAGGACTCCTGGACATGGGAGGAGATACTGAACGGAGAGGGACCCTGGGCACAGGCTGGGGAATATCGCTGCCCCAAGGCAGAGCTGGAGGCAGCGAAAGCTGAGCGGCGGCGATATGAGGCAGCACGGCAGTGCGACAGGTACGAGAGACAGCCCCCAATTTTTTTTGGGGGGGCACACGAGTGGTGGAACTAAGCCAGGTAGCAGACCTGAGCTCACTCCTCGTGCTTATTATAAGCAGCGCGTTACTGGTCAGGCACCGTGTTATGCGGTTAAGCGCACGGTGTCGCCAGTACGTGTCCATAGCCCGGTGCGCTATAGGACAGCCCCCCGAGAGTGTCATGCGAGCGCGGGAATCGAGCCAGGGTCGCCGGTACGCAGTTTTGGTCCAGGGTATCCTGCGCCGGCTCTGCGTGCTGTGTCTCCGGGGCGCTGGGAGGGTGCAGTGCGTCCTCTGCCTGCACTCCGCTCGTGCCGGGCGAATGTGGGAATGGAGCCTAAGGGAGAGGTGCGTGTAGTAAGCACTAGCTCTCCCGTGCTTACCCACAGCCCGGTTCAACCTGTGCCTGCACTCTGGAGGGTCCGGGCTAGAGTGGTTGTCCAGCCTGGGGAAGTGGTGCCAAGGTTGCGCACCAGAGCTCCAGTGCTCCCCCACAGCCCGGTCCTGTCTCCTCCCTGCAGGTGGTCTTGTCTGTCCTGCGCTGCTGCCGGAGTCTCCCGCCTGTCCTGCGCTGCTGCCGGAGTCTCCCGCCTGTCCGGCGCTGCTGCCGGAGTCTCCCGCCTGTCCGGCGCTGCTGCCGGAGTCTCCCGCCTGTCCGGCGCTGCTGCCGGAGTCTCCCGCCTGTCCGGCGCTGCTGCCCCTCTGTCCATTGAGAAGAGTGGCCATGGTTAGGAAGCCACGGAGGCGGACAATGAGGCGGACTAAGACAATGGGGAAGTGGGGTCCGCGTCCCGCGCCAGAGCCGCCACCGTGGACAGACGCCCACCCAGACCCTCCCCTATAGGTCAAGGTTTTGTGGCCGGAGTCCGCACCTTTGGGGGGGGGGGGGGGGTGTACTGTCACGTTCTGACCTTTATTTCCTTTGTTTTTTTATTTATTTATTTAGTATGGTCAGGGCTGAGTTGGGTGGGCAGTCTGTTTGTTTTTCTATGTTTTGGGGCATTTCTATGTTTCGGCCTAGTATGGTTCTCAATCAGAGGCAGGTGTCATTAGTTGTCTCTGATTGAGAATCATACTTAGGTAGCCTGGGTTGCACTGTTTGTTTGTGGGTGATTGTCTATGTTGATGGCTTGTTTCAGCGCAGCTCGCATTAGCTTCATGGTTGTTATTTTGTTTACTGGTTTTGTATAGTTTTCAGTGTTCAGTACTTTCTTTATTAAAGATTTACCATGGACACTTACCACGCCGCATATTGGTCCTCTGATCCTTTTCGCCTCTCCTCTTCAGAAGAAGAGGAGGACGACCGTGACACACACACACACTTTCACACTCACCACATATGCTGCTGCTACTGTCTATTCTCTATCCTGTTGCCTGGTCACTTTACCCCTACCTATATACAGTACCTCAAATACCACGTACCGCTGCACATGTACTAACCATGTTACTTTAACTCGTTATTCTTATCCGTTATTCACTATGTATTTATTCCTCGTGTCACCATGCATATTTATTATCTATTAACTTTTTTCTTTACCTGCATTTTTGGGAAAGGACCCGTAAGTTAGCATGTCACTGTTAGTCTACACCTGTTGATTACAAAGCATGTGACAAATAAAAATGGATTTCATTGAAAAGTCTTTAAAAAATAATAACCTTGTGGGATCCCCGAAAAAATCACTCTCAGTTCGGTTTTAGCCCACAAGCCTCCAATTGCCATCACCTGCCATAGAGGTTGATATGGTACCAGGCTCAGCATGGGTGTTCTACCCACTAATGCAACATACATAACAGACAGTACTAGAGTTGTTCCTATACTCAGTCTGGTCCAATCCTGCTCTATCCTATAGGAGTAGGGATTTCACATGACCAGTTTTGCCTACTCGGAAGTACCATTGCAAGGAAACCAAACAGGAATCAGACAACATTTCCTGGGGATAATGGTCCTCACCTTGGAAACAAAGTCTTATATTGTCAAAGTGTCATTTGTTTATTTTCCAAGCTAAAGTTCACAATATTTTACTTAAAGCAGGTTCTTAGAGGACCATATAGTTAAGTCTGCTTCGTAATCTCTTATAACATGTTTTTTGTCTCCACTGTGGCTCGTGGATGTGGGCGGGCTCTCTCTGTAGTCCACGATCAGCTCCTTTGTTTTGTTGACATTGAAGTAGAGGTTATTTTCCTGGCACCACTGTCGTGATACTGGTATTGTGATAATCCTACTATAGAAGTTGATATGGTAGCAGGCACAACACAGAACAGCAAGGCACAGTAGTTCCCTATACTAATGCACAATCATTACTTTTGAACCCACTATGAGTGGTCCATTACCAACATGGCCCCCGCTGGTGTCCCAACTCAAGCTGTGCAAGATGTGAGAGCCTGGGCCCGTGTAAAAGGTCAAAATGTATACGAAGAAATACTGTCTTAAGGGTTAGTAGCTGTGGGTTTGCTTACTTTCTCTTCTAAGAAAAGTTAGACCCTTTCTGGTGTTCTAACTCAAGCTGTGAGAGCCTCTGCCCTTTATTATTGTGAATGACTACAATGTATAAAACATATAGAGGCTACAGCGTTAGTAGAACTGTTGCTGTGGGTTTGTTTACTTTCTCCTGGTGCTCAGAAAGTCTCCAGTGAACATAATGTATCTCCATATGGCTCATATTTTACTGTATGTTCAGGCAGTCTTTAGCAGTTTGACACTTTTATCCAGAGCAACCTACAGAGGCTATCAGGGTTGCGTGTTTTGCTCAAGGGCACATTGACAGATTTTTCACCTAGTGGACTCAGATTCAAACAAGCGACCTTTTGGTTACTGGCCCAACACACTTAACTGCTAGGCTACCTGCTGCACACACACACACACACACACACACACACACACACACACACACACACACACACACACACACACACACACACACACACACACACACACACACACACACACACACACACACACACACCACGCAGAGCTCCCAACTATGAAGGTCCATCTTCAGAATGCCAAAATGGAAGTTGTGTATTGTGTTGATGCAGTCTCAGCCTTGAAGCTTCTCTGCTGTGAGTTCTGTCTACTTTGCTTGTCTGCTGTCATTGTTAGCCTTACAAACAGCAACTGCAGCACATTCTAAAAGTACGGCCCTGCCAGCCTCAATGCAGCACCGACCTTGTTTCAAGGTATGTTTTGGTTTGGTTCCCTAAAGTGAGAGACGGCTTTGTTTGCCTTATATGAGCTCTTGAGAGAGTCTTTTGAGAGTTGGACAGAAATAGGCTGTATTTCAACTGATTGGTCCTGTGGTGTCTGAACTGAGCATGCTGTAGTTATCCCGTCTCTGGTCTTTGGTTACTGGACAGTGATAAGAAGAAACATTTGGCCTGCTCTGCAGAAGCAGAGACCGAAAGGTAACATACATAAAGAACACTAATGACAATGCAAAATGCCCTTGGAGTTGGGAAGAGGAATTACAAGAGAGACACGAGATTTGACCATGAACCCAACGTCCTCGCTGCCTAACACAGTTTCTGAGTCCTGTGGGCCATTCATCAACCTACATGTCCTGTTTATGGAACAGCTAATTAAAAGGTGTAAAGTGTCCAGTAATAAACAACCCTGTTCAATCTACAGACAAACGCCCCCATCTGTCGGCCTGGGGCTGTGTCCTAAATGGCACCCTATTCCATACATAGCACTGCTAGGGGAATAGGGTGCCATATGCTTGGCTGTTTTCGCAGCATAATACAGTATTTCGAATTTGTCCTTTTGGGGTTCAGGAAAAAGGTCTGCTAAATCCTAAATTCTAACTCCTGTTCGTATAAGCTGGTAGTATAGCTAGCCATATTTATTTATTTATTTATTTTACCTTTATTTAACCAGGTAGGCAAGTTGAGAACAAGTTCTCATTTACAATTGCGACCTGGCCAAGATAAAGCAAAGCAGTTCGACAGATACAACGACACAGAGTTACACATGGAGTAAAACAAACATACAGTCAATAATACAGTATAAACAAGTCTATATACAATGTGAGCAAATGAGGTGAGAAGGGAGGTAAAGGCAAAAAAGGCCATGGTGGCAAGGTAAATACAATATAGCAAGTAAAACACTGGAATGGTAGTTTTGCAATGGAAGAATGTGCAAAGTAGAAATAAAAATAATGGGGTGCAAAGGAGCAAAATAAATAAATAAATTAAATACAGTTGGGAAAGAGGTAGTTGTTTGGGCTAAATTATAGGTGGGCTATGTACAGGTGCAGTAATCTGTGAGCTGCTCTGACAGTTGGTGCTTAAAGCTAGTGAGGGAGATAAGAGTTTCCAGTTTCAGAGATTTTTGTAGTTCGTTCCAGTCATTGGCAGCAGAGAACTGGAAAGAGAGGCGGCCAAAGAAAGAATTGGTTTTGGGGGTGACTAGAGAGATATACCTGCTGGAGCGTGTGCTACAGGTGGGAGATGCTATGGTGACCAGCGAGCTGAGATAAGGGGGGACTTTACCTAGCAGGGTCTTGTAGATGACATGGAGCCAGTGGGTTTGGCGACGAGTATGAAGCGAGGGCCAGCCAACGAGAGCGTACAGGTCGCAATGGTGGATAGTATATGTGGCTTTGGTGACAAAACGGATTGCACTGTGATAGACTGCATCCAATTTGTTGAGTAGGGTATTGGAGGCTATTTTGTAAATGACATCGCCAAAGTCGAGGATTGGTAGGATGGTCAGTTTTACAAGGGTATGTTTGGCAGCATGAGTGAAGGATGCTTTGTTGCGAAATAGGAAGCCAATTCTAGATTTAACTTTGGATTGGAGATGTTTGATATGGGTCTGGAAGGAGAGTTTACAGTCTAACCAGACACCTAAGTATTTGTAGTTGTCCACGTATTCTAAGTCAAAGCCGTCCAGAGTGGTGATGTTGGACAGGCGGGTAGGTGCAGGTAGCGATCGGTTGAAGAGCATGCATTTAGTTTTACTTGTATTTAAGAGCAATTGGAGGCCACGGAAGGAGAGTTGTATGGCATTGAAGCTTGCCTGGAGGGTTGTTAACACAGTGTCCAAAGAAGGGCCGGAAGTATACAGAATGGTGTCGTCTGCGTAGAGGTGGATCAGAGACTCACCAGCAGCAAGAGCGACCTCATTGATGTATACAGAGAAGAGAGTCGGTCCAAGAATTGAACCCTGTGGCACCCCCATAGAGACTGCCAGAGGTCCGGACATATATATATATATAGAGAGTTGGTGGTGGTAGTTGAAGGGTGTTTTTAATTGTAATGCAGTTGCTAGATTTTTTTTTCTCCTAAGACATTGCTTTTAATTAGAGAAAGAATTAACCAGGCGTAGGGTCGCCAATCAACATTAGTCATTAATGCACTAAGTGCCAGGGCATACTTAAAACAAGGATGGGGGCTGCACCCCAGTATTATGTAGGAGAGTGATGTTTTCTAACAGCTACATCTATTTTGGGTGGCATCCCCTGACAATGTACACTGTTCACACCTCAGCTCTTTCTAAGGGCCATGACATGTCTTCATTAGGACTCAGTGATTAGATATATGTGTCCCATTAAAGTGCCATTTCGGATTCATCCACGGGTCTGATGACAGGTTTTTATTCTGCTGTATTTTCAGTACCCCCTGGTCATAAACCTTGATGGTCTTATTGCTCTGTAATGGCACGTCTACATGAAGCAAATACCAACACTACCCATTCAACATCCACAGCAGAATCATGCAATGCAGTAGTGGCAGACAGCCAACAGCTAAGAGATGGAAAGAACATTTTAACAATCTTACTGACATTAAAACACTCTGTGTCAAAAGGAAGCTGGAGAATATAATACATTTTAAATAAATAAAATCCTATCTAGCGTGGTTTCAAGACAACATGGTCTATGCTCGGAATACTAATAACATAATAAAAAAATAATAACATAATAACCCCCCCATTGAAATCCATCGGTTTAAGCTGGAGATTTCTGCATTGGCTGTATCTCAATCCACCGCCTCCGTCTATGTCAGCCTTCAGCCTTCAATCCATCCGTCTATGTCAGCCTTCAGCCTTCAATCCATCCGTCTATGTCAGCCTTCAGCCTTCAATCCATCCGTCTATGTCAGCCTTCAGCCTTCAATCCATCCGTCTATGTCAGCCTTCAATCCATCGCCTCCGTCTATGTTAGCCTTCAGCCTTCAATCCATCCGTCTATGTCAGCCTTCAGCCTTCAATCCACCGCCTCCGTCTATGTCAGCCTTCAGCCTTCAATCCATCCGTCTATGTCAGCCTTCAGCCTTCAATCCATCCGTCTATGTCAGCACTGTTTGTCAGACCATGAGACATCCAGAAAATCGGTCTGTAACATCCGAATGCTTTGGCCTACGAAGATGACCACTCTAGACTACTACATCCTTTCAGGCCAGGGGCATTGTATGAATTTATGGTTGGATCGGAAACGCCATTATAATCATTGGCCAATATGGAGAATTAAGTATTAAGAATTATGTCCAAATCCCTGTCTCTATCCATGTGTCACGCCCTGACCTTAGAGCTTTTTATGTCTCTATTTTGGTTTGGTCAGGGTGTGATTTGGGTGGGCATTCTATGTTCCTTTTTCTAAGTTTTGTATTTCTTTGTTTTGGCCGGGTGTGGTTCTCAATCAGGGACAGCTGACTATCGTTGTCTCTGATTGGGAACCATACTTAGGTAGCTTTTTCCCACCTATGTTTTGTGGGTAGTTGTTTTCTGTTTTGCACCTGACAGGACTGTTTCGGTTTCGTTTATTCAATTTGTCATTTTTTGTTTCAGTATTCTGTTTAATAAAAGTCATGAACACTTACCACGCTGAGCTTTGGTCCGATTCCTCCTCATCCAACGACGACACCCGTTACACCATGGCTAATTTAAGAAAGGGACAATTATAAGAACACAAGGCGAGACCCAAATGCAGACACAGGAAGCAGATGGTTGAGCTCTGATATTTATTAATCCAAGGGGCAGACAAAAGTTAGTTCGGGGACAGGTAAGAGTTCACAAACCGGGAGGACTAGAACCAAAAGAGACTGGGAAGAAATAGGATCAAGGACAAATGCTGGTTGACTTGGCAAACAAGACGAACTGGCACAGAGAGACAGGAAACTCAGGAACATGCACACCGGGGAATAATAAGCAGCACCTGGACGGGGTGGAGGCAAACACAAAGGCAGGTGAAACAGATCAGGGCATGACACAATTTTTGCTAGCTAGCTACTGGAGGACAACAACACAACGAGATGCAACAATTCAAGGTTTTTTTGTGAATTACATTTTGCTTTTGATGTGATTGGTGTGAAGCCCTTGGCACTTTGGCACTTTTTTTGGGTGCGCCAGGACCATCGACAGTTCCGTATGATTTTTTTATCAAGGAAGGCCAAATGCTCGCTGGCTTCCCTTGATTCAATGCTATGGGCATCAACAATGTCATACTCTTTTTGACCAGACAGCATCAAATAGATGGGCTTCACATACTGAGAAAGAGGGGTGCTGTTTTGCTCACTCGGATGCTTTCTCCGATGAGATACATTCAGCCTCATTACGTTGTTTGCTCTATAACCCATTAGTTCGTATGCCTTGCCACTGTGATATATAGGCTTACGGCTGAGACAATAAGAAGACACAGAGGCAGAATAAATTCAACCACTGTGTGTTTCATCACAAAACCAGAGAGCAACATCTGTCTGTTGAAGTCCACAAAGCATATTGCATGTAACAAACATTTCAAGCAAAGTAATGTCTCTGATGTTTTCGGACAACTAACCAATCATTGATTTAGAACCAAGGAGAGTTACCGCTAGTCAAAAGAAAATAGGAGCTGCCTCCACTATTCAAATCAAATCAAACTTTATTTGTCACATGCAGCGAATACAACAAGTGTAGACCTTACCGTGAAATGCTTACTTACAAGCCCTTAACCAACAGTGCAGTTCAAGAAAAGTCTGAAAATATTTATTAAATAAACTAAGCGAAAGAACAATAAAAAAGTAACACTATAAAATAACAATAACGAGGCTATTTACAAGGTGTACCGCTACCGAGTCAGTGTGCGGGGGTGCAGGTCAGTTGAGGTCATTTGTACATGTAGGTAGGGGTGAAGTGACTATGCATAGTGATAAACAACGAGCAGCATCAAGGACAAAACAAATGGAGGGGGAGGGTGAGGGGAGGGGTAGGGGGTCAATGTAAATAGTCTGGTGGCCATTTTATTAATTGTTCAGCAGTCTTATGGCTTGGGTGTAGAAGCTGTTAAGGAGCCTTTTGTTCCTAGACTTGCTCCGGTACCTGCCATGCGGTAGCAGAGAAAACAATCCATAACTTGGGTGACTGGAGTCTCTGCCAATTTTATGAGCTTTCCTCTGACACCGTCTTTTATACAAGTCCTGGATGGCAGGAAGCTTGGCCCCAGTGATATACTGGGCTGTACGCCCCTCTGTAGCGCCTTACGGTCAGATGCCGAGCAGTTGCCATACAACAGGTCAGGATGCTCTCGATGGTGCAGCCACTCCTCAATGCCATTGGATGAATCCCGGAACATATTCCAGTCCGTGCCAGCAAAACAGGCCTGTAGCATAGCATCCGCGTCATCTGACCACTACAGTACTGAGCGAGTCACTGGTACTTCCTGCTTTAGTTTTTGCTTGTAAGCAGGAATCAGGAGAGTAGAATTATGGTCAGATTTGCCAAATGGAGGGCAGGGGAGAGCTTTGTATGCATCTCTGTGTCTGGAGTAGTAAAGGTAGTCTCAAAAAATGTTTCCTCTGGTTGAACATGTGACATGCTGGTAAAAATGTGTTAAAACTGATTTAAGTTTGCCTGCATTAAAGTTCCTGGCCACTAGAAGTGTCGCTTCTGGATGACGCGACACTTCTAGGGGCCAGGGTTGGTGCTCCCCCTTGGGTTGCGCCGTGGCGGAGATCTTTGTGGGCTATACTCGGCCTTGTCTTAGGATGGTAAGTTGGTGGTTGAAGATATCCCTCTAGTGGTGTGGGGGCTTTGCTTTGGCAAAGTGGGTGGGGTTACATCCTGCCTGTTTGGCCCTGTCCGGGGGTATCATCGGATGGGGCCACAGTGTCTCCCGACCCCTCTTGTCTCAGCCTCCAGTATGTATGCTGCAGTAGTTTATGTGTCAGGAGCTAGGGTCAGTCTGTTATATCTCGAGTATTTGTCCTGTCTTATCCGGTGTCCTGTGTGAATTTAAGTATGCTCTCTCTAATTCTCTCTCATATTCTCTCTTTCTCTCTTTCTTTCTTTCTTTCTTTCTATCTTTCTCTCTCTTGGACCTAGGACCATGCCTCAGGACTACCTGGCCTGATGACTCCTTGCTGTCCCCAGTCCACCTGGCCCGTGATGCTGCTCCAGGTTCAACTGTTCTGCCTGCGACTATGGAACCCTGACCTGTTCACTGGATGTGCTACCTGTCCCAGACCTGCTGTTTTCAACTCTCTAGAGACAGCAGGAGCGGTAGAAATACTCTGAACGATCGACTATAAAATGGCAAATTACATTTACTCCTGAGGTGCTTGCTACCTGTTGCACCCTTGACAACCACTGTGATTATTATTGTTTGACCCTGCTGGTCATCTATGAACATTTGAACATCTTGGCCATGTTCTGTTATAATTTCCACCCGGCACAGCCAGAAGATGACTGGCCACCCCTCATAGCTGGTTCCTCTCTAGGTTTCTTCCTAGGTTCTGGCCTTTCTAGGGAGTTTTTCCTAGCCACCGTGCTTTTACACCTGCATTGCTTGCTGTTTGGGGTTTTAGACTGCGTTTCTGTACAGCACTTGTGACATCAGCTGATGTAAGAAGGGCTTTCTAAATCAATTTAATTTATTGATTGATGAGCATTTTCCTGTTTCCTTATGGCCTTATAGAGTTGGTTGAGTGTGGTCTTAGTGCCAGCATCGGTCTGTGGTGGTAAATAGACGTCTACGAATAATATAAATTACAACTTTCTTGGTAGATAGTGTGGTCTACAGCTTATCATAAGGTGCTCTACCTCAGGCAAGCAATACCTCAAGACTTCTTTAATATTAGACATCGCACACCAGCTGTTACTGACAAATAGACCCACACCCCCACCCCTCGTCTTGCCAGACGTAGCTTCTCTGTTCTGCCTGTGCATGGAAAATTCCTCCAGCTCTATATTATCTGTGTTGTTGTTCAGCCACAACTCAGTGAAACATAAGATATTACAGTTTTTAATGTCCCGTTAGTAGAATAATCATAATCGTAGGTCATCAATTTTTATTTCCCAATGATTGCACGTTAGACGGTAGGATGGATGGCAATGGGAGTTAACTTCCTTGACTACGGTTTCTCAGAAGGCAGCCCGACCTGAACCCCCTTTTCCTCCGCCTTTTCTTCAAACAAATGACATGGATTTGGGCCTGTTGCCAGGAAAGCAGTATATCCTTCTCGTCAGACACATTTAAGGAAAAAGCTCCTTTCAGTTCGTGGTGAGTAATCACGGTTCTGATGTCCAGAAGTTATTTTCTGTCATAAGAGATGGTAGCAGCAACATTATGTCAATATCCATCTCATTCTCTCAGTCCTTCAGGCGCCATCTTAAAAACACTATTCCATTTTAAAAAAAAAACACTAAACCATTTAATTTAATTTCAACATCATCAACTCACCGACTGCTTTGTCTAATACAGTGACAACTAAAATATACCAAAAACAATTTGTGTGTGGGTGTGCAAGTAGAAAAAACATGTTGACTCACCTTACTTGTAGAGAAACTCCAATGACATCCTCATCTTTTTCATGTTGTTGAAAAGGTCTGTCATACAGTACACACTTTTAGTTTTTGTTGTCCTTGGCTACCTGACTAAAATGCTTGCTAGCCATCCTAACTTTCTTTCATGGGAAACAATGTGCCAGGCCAGCTAGTTAACGCTAGTCTACTACAAATAGCTAGATACATTGAACTTCTATACTTTCAGACCAAGGATACAATGTATGATTTTATGGTTGGTTCAGAATCACAATTATAATCAATGGCCAGTATGGAGAATTAAGTAAAACATCTAGTTCAAATCCCTGTCTCCATCCATGGCGAATTCAAGAAAGGGACCATTTTTGCTAGCTAGTCACTGGAGGACAACAACACAACAATTTAAAAAATTAAATTCATAACATTTTGTTTTGATGTGATTGATGTGAAGCCAAATCCAAACTGGCTTCCCTTGGCACTATTATTTGAATTGTTTGGTTCGCCAGGACCATTCACAATTAGAATCACTCAGCTTAGCACAACGCTGATTTGACTATTCTTCTTTTTTTAAATTATCAAGGCAGGCCAAATGCTTGGTGGCTTTCCTTGCATTCATTGCTACGGCAGTAACAATATCATACTCTTTTTGACCAGACAGAATCAGACAGATGGGCTACAGCCTCTTGCGAATTATGAAGTATGAAACAGAGAGAGACCGGATCCCACACACACACACACTGAACCCCCTGGGCCCAGGCATGTAGGCCCAAGAGGCAACAAAAAATACAATATAGATCTACACAAAGGAAATACATCATGTATATATTATTTATACAATATATAGTATATAAGTATGATATATTTTATATTTTTTTACTGGACCACCAACCACAGGAAGACTCAGGAGCCCACACTCAATGAGTGTAGACAGCCTGCTGCTGCTGATCTGCTAATCATCAGATGGGGGGAGGAGAGGAGGAAGTGGGCCTTGGTGGGTTACCGGGGTGCCCTGTCTTGTTTGGGTAACTGATAAAATATACACTACAGTTCAAAAGTTTGGGGTCACTTAGAAATGTCAGTGTTTTTTAAAGAAAAACTCATTTTTTTGTCCATTAAATTGCATCAAATTGATCAGAAATACAGTGTAGACATTGTTCATGTTTTAAATGACTATTGTAGCTGGAAATGGCAGATTTTTTGGGGGGAATATCTACATAGGCGTACAGAGGCCCATTATCAGCAACCATCACTCCTGTGTTCCAGTGGCACGTTGTGTTAGCTAATCCAAGTTTATCATTGTAAAAGGCTAATTGATCATTAGGAAACCCTTTTGCAATTATGTTACAGCTGAAAACTGTTGTTCTGATTAAAGAAGCAATATAACTGGCCTTCTTTAGAATAGTTGAGTATCTGGAGCATCAGCATTTGTGGGTTCGATTACAGGCTCAAAATGGCTAGAAACTCATGAGTCTATTATTGTTCTGATAAATTAAGGCTATTCCACTCGAGAAATTGCCAAGAAACTGAAGATCTCGTGCAATGCTGTGTACTACTCCCTTCACAGAACAGCGCAAATGGGCTCTAAGCAGAATAGAAAGAGGAGTGGGAGGTCCCGGTGCACAAATGAGCAAGAGGACAGGTACATTAGAGTGTCTAGTTTGAAAAACAGACGCCTCACAAGTCCTCAACTGGCAGTTTCATTAAATAGTACCCGCAAACCCAGTCTCAATATCAACAGTGACGAGGCGACTCCAGGATGCTGGCCTTCTAGGCAGAGTTGCAAAGAAAAAGCCATATCTCAGACTGGCCAATAAAAATAAAAGATTAAGATGGGCAAAATAACACAGACACTGGACAGAGGAAGATTGGAAAAAAGTGTTATGGACAGACACATCTAAGTTTGAGGTGTTCGAATCACAAAGAAGAACATTCATGCAGAAAAAATGAAAAGATGCTGCAGGAGTGCTCGACGCCATCTGTCAAGCATGGTGGAGGCAATGTGATAGTCTGGGGGTGCTTTGGTGGTGGTAAAGTGGAAGATTTGTACAGGGTAAAAGGGATCTTGAAGAAGGAAGGCTATCACTCCATTTTTCAATACATGCCATACCTTGTGGACGGCACTTAATTGGAGTCAATTTCCTCCTACAACAGAACAATGACCCAAAGCACAGCTCCAAGTTATGCAATAACTATTTAGGGAAGAAGCAGTCAGCTGGTATTCTGTCTATAATGGAGTGGCCAGTACAGTCACCATATCTAAACCCTATTGAGCTGTTGTGGGAGCAACTTGACCATATGATACATAAGAAGTGCCCATCAAGCCATTACGACTTGTGGGAGGTGCTTCAGGAAGCATTAGGTGAAATCTCTTCAGATTACCTCAACAAATTGACAGCTAGAATGCCAAAGGTCTGGAAGGCTGTAATTTCTGCGAATGGAGGATTATCTAACAAAAGCAAAGTTTGTAGGACAAAATTATAATTTAAATTTAAAAACACTATGTATAACCTTGTCAACATCTTGACCATATTTCCTATTTATTTTGCAACTCATTTCATGTATGTTTTCATGGAAAACAGGGACATTTCTAAGTGACCCCAAACTTTTGAATGGTAGTGTATATATACTGTATAAACTGCATAATAAATAAATGTGACTGGTCTATTGTGTGAGTCAGGGGCTGGGCCCAAGCAGAAATATATATATATATAAAATAATGCATGTTTATATTTTTCATCACATAAGACTGCTCTCCATGTTTAAAATACACCAGAGAGTAGAATTTTGACACATACAGGTATCTGCCAAAATGAAGGAAACACCAACATAATCCAAGATAGATAGATCAGATAGATCAGCCGTGCTTCTAGCTCCTAGGCAACTTTGTAGTATTTTATTATTTTATGTGTTATTTCTTACAGTATTAGCCCAGATTTGTTTTGTGTTATTACATACAGCCTGGAGGAACTTTTGGATATCAGAGCAGAGGTAACTCTCCAGGATTACCAGCATTACAACCAGGAATACAACTTTTCCAGAATCGGGTCCTTTGTTCGTACCCCCCAGGGCAATTGAACTGATTCCAGAGGCTGATCCAAAACATCGCCGGCGGAGAATAGGTATTCAGAGTGGACTTCTAGTCCGATTCAGGACTCTTCTAAGTATATTACTCGCTAATGTTCAGTCTCTGGATAATAAAGTTGATGAGCTTAGGGCGCGGATTTCCTTCCAGAGAGACATCAGGTATTGTAACAAGCTCTGTTTCACGGAAACAGGGCTCTCTCGGGTTATACTGTCTGAGTCCATACAGCCAGTTGGGTTCTTAGTTCATTGGGCAAACAAGAATACATATCTCTCTGGGAAGAAGAAGGTCGGGGGTGTATGTTTCATTATTAACTGCTTATGGTGTGATTGTGATAACTTACAGGAACTTAAGTACTTTTGTTCATGCGACCTAGAATCCCTCAAAATCAGATGCCGACTGTATTACCTCCCAAGAGAATTATCTTCGGTTATTGTCACAGCCGTGTATATTCCCCCACAAGCCGATACCACGACAGCCCTCAAAGAACCTCACTGGACTTTATGCAAACTGGACACCATATATCCCGAGGCCGCATTTATTGTAGCTGGGGATTTTAACAAAGCAAATTTGAGGAAAACGCTACTGAAGTTCAATCAACACATTGACTGTAGTACTCACACTGCTAAAAAAAAACTCAACCACTGCTTCTCCGACATCTGGGACAAGGCCCTTCTCGGCCCGCCCTTCTCGGCCCTCCCTTCCTATAGGCCAAAACTCAATCAGGAAGTACCAGTGCTAAAGACTATTCAAGGCTAGTCCGAGAAATCAGAATCCACTCTTCAAGATTGTTTTGATCACGCGGACTGGGATATGTTCCGTGTAGCCTCCGAGAATAACTTTGACAAATACACTGATATTGCGACTGAGTTTATCAGGAACTGTATAGGAGAGGTTGTACCCACTGTGACTATTAAAGCCTACCCTAACCAGAAACCATAGATAGATGGTAGCATTCACACAAAACTGAAAGTGCGAACCACCGTATTTAACCATGGCAAGGTGACTGGGAATATGGGCGAATACAAACAATGTAGTTATTCCCTCCATAATAGTCTGACCACACCTCTCGCGCCGCGTGAGCGAGCATTGCAAAATAATTTTTGAAATCTATGTTATTCAATTATTGCACCCACACTGCTCGCGCCGCCAACAAGCGTCTGCCAAGGGCTTAAAAAGAATGCATTCCTATTTCTGACGCAGATCTAGTTGCAAGTCCTGCCTCACCCCATCTCCTCATTGGTTTATAGAAGCAGGTACCCAAGTGCCATCTCCTCATTGGTTATACCCATGTGGGTGATTGAAAGACGAACTGTTGCCGGTTGTTGTGGTAATACTATGAAAGTTTAGATGCCAATCACCATATAAGTTAAACGATGAAAAAGCCTGGAAGGAAGAGAGATGACTAGAAACGATTCAGTTGAATGTTTTTATGTGTGGATTATTTGCCGCAGTAGAGGACCTTGAGTATTTCAGGTAAAATAACAACCAAAATGTATATCCCAGGACAAATTAGCTAGCAACGGTAACATAGCTAAATAGGACAAATTAGCTAGCAAGTGCAAGCTAACTAGCTAAATTGCCATACATGTTTAATGCTTTTCGACCTGTCCCCAAATTAATGTCATTGGTTCAGAATTTGTTTTGATATTTTAACCTGCGTGTGGTGATCGCGTTTGGTGTAGGGGGACAAAATAAATGTATGCACTATGGCGCACGCACGCAGCCGGTTTGGATTCCGTGTAAGGCAATCAAACAGGCAAAACGTCAGTATGGAGACAAAGTGGAGTCACAATTCAACAGTTCAGACAAGAGACGTATCTACAGGAAATCACGGACTACAAAGGGAAAACCAGCCGCATCGCAGACACCCACGTCTTTTGTCCGGACAAGCTAAATACCTTCTTTGCCCGCTTTGAGGATAAAACAGTGACACCAACGCAGCCTGCTACCAAGGACTGTGGGCTCTCCTTCTCTGTGACCGATGTAAGTAAGACATTTAAGTGTGCTAACCCTCGCAAGGCTGCCTGCCCAGACGGCATCCATAGCCACGTCCTCAGAGCATGCGCAGACAATCTGACTGGAGTGTTTACGGGCATATTCAATATCTCTCTATCCCAGTCTCCTGTCCCCACATGCTTCAAGATGTCCATCAAAGGTAACTGAACTAAATCACTCTGTAGCTCTCACTCCTGTCATGATGAAGTGCTTTGCGAGACAAGGATCATAGCACCCTTATGATCCTTGACTAGGTGAATCAGTGTGCCACTGGAAATTGTATTTAGTAGCATACTGCTGCCTATAATATATACAGTACCTTAGGAAAGTATTCAGACCCCTTGAATGTTTCCACATTTTGTTACATTACAGCCTTATTCTAAAATGGATAACATTTGTAAAAATCCTCAGCAATCAACACACAATACCCCACAATGACAAAGAGATAACTGTTTTATTTTTTATTTTAGCAAGTGTATTAAACATAAAAAACAGAAATACAGTATTTACATAAGTGTTCAGAAACTTTGAGACTTGAAATGGAGCTCAGGTGCATCCTGTTCCCATTGATCATCCTTGATATGTTTCTACAACTTGATTGGAGTCTACCTGTGGGAAATTCAATTGATTGGAGAAGACTCTATGCTGTAATCAATGTCAAAGGTGTTTCAACAAAGTACTGAGTAAAGGGTCTAAATACTTCAGTTTTTAATTTGTAAAACTTTGCAAAAATCTATCAAATCCTGTTTTTGCTT
Source organism: Oncorhynchus mykiss (assembly GCF_057628025.1). Lineage (NCBI taxonomy): Eukaryota > Metazoa > Chordata > Actinopteri > Salmoniformes > Salmonidae > Oncorhynchus > Oncorhynchus mykiss. The sequence goes on along the minus strand of NC_143039.1, from coordinate 55,532,267 downwards.
TGTCATTATAGGGTATTGTGTATTGTTTTAATGAGGAAAAATAACAAATGATTTAATTTTAGAACAGGGCTGTAACGTAACAAAATGTGAAAAAAGTCAAGTGGTCTGAATACTTTCTGAAGGCACTGTATATTGTATATTGCCTCCTAATATTGTACAATCTGTGTTGCTTCATTGGCCTGGTCTATTCTTTGTTTGAATTCAGGACCAGATTGATCTGTTTGTCAGTGTCAGAGTGGCCACTCATTTTGGTCATTTGTGTGGTATTGAAAAATAAGTATGTCTTCAGTCATACAAATGATGTAGAATTGCATTAAATATGTTTTTAAAAGGAACATTTTGTGTGAAAAGCCTAAAAACGTCTCCGCTCAACTGTAGCATGTGCCACATGGCAAACGTTACTATGGCTTTATTATAAAGGGGCTTTTTCTTCAAAAGTAAATGCACCACTCATGGAATTGCATCCTACCCTGCTCACAAACACAAACAGCCTGGTATTGCTCCTGTAGCTGTATAGCCCTGGGCTGACACTGCCTGATGATGGCCACATGTGAAAGGCTGAATGGGAATTAGAAGTGGGAAATGCTATGGTAATTCAGCAGGGCCACGATCTTCGCTGCGCAAAGTAAAAAGCCATTTACTGTAATGAGCCCTTCACCATTTTCGTCAGAGATGATGGTGAGGAAATTATGACAAAATATTTAAAACAGGAAATATTCTAAAGAGTTGGCACATCACACCACCTCACTGTGAAACAAATCCAACGAATAAATATGCATTTGATTGTGAAGGAGGTGGGGGGAGAAACATCTGATTTTGAATCACTTTCGGCAGACTAGGTGCTGCAGTATTGAATTCTAAGATTGTATATAAGTGTGTCTCCCCTGAAAGCAAACTGAATTAAAGTTGTGAGTTTTTATATCTCCTGTTCCCACCTAGATGACACGACAACACAGAGGCAATCATTTCAGTGTGTGTTTGTGCGTGCATGTGTGTGTGAGAGAGAGAAACTGCATATGTGAGAAATATTTGGAAATTACATTTATGTCTTTGTTAGATTTTTAATGTGATTCTTTACAACTTTATGATTTGTTATTTGCGTGCAATATGTGTCATATTGCATACTTATAACAAATCACAAAGTACAGTAGGACACCTTCAATAAACACTTGTTTGTGTACCTAAAATAAAAACTGAATCACCTATCGCTAGTTAACAAGAATCTCATTAGAGCCTTACAATAAAGGGACATTATTTATCGACCAACATCGATGAGTTTGCAGCTTGCCAAGCCCAGGCTATAAAAGCACTGCCGCAGGGCCACATTGGAGTCAGAAGAAGAAAAAAGCCATTATCTGAAACACCGCTACAGTCATACATTCATTATTAAAAATGTATTCCACACTGATGCTAACTAGGGATGTACAAATAACTCATAAATAATGGTTCTAGCAATACTACCACTACTAATAGAACTACTAACAGTACCACTACTGACACTACTATGTCTAATACTACATCACTACTAATATCACTACAAATAGTACAACTACAAATATTACCACTACTAACACTACATCACTACTAATACTACATAACTACTAACAATACCACTACTAATACTACATCACTACTAACACTAACACTACTAATACTACCACAACTAATACTACCACTACTAACACTACATCACTACTAATATCACTACTAATACTACATCACTACTAACACTAACAACACTACCACTACTGATACGACTACTACTTCTAATACTACATAAATACAAATATCACCACTACTAATACTACATCACTACCAATATTGCCACTACTAATACTACATCATTACTAATATTACCACTACAAACACTACATCATTACTAATACTACATCACTGCTAACACTACAACACTACTAACACTACCACTACTAATACTACATCACTACTAATATTACCACTACTAACACTACCACTATTAATACTACATCACTACTAATATTACCACTACTACATCACTACTAATATAACTACAAATAGTACAACTACAAATATTACCACTACTAACACTGGATCAATACTAATACTACATCACTACTAAGACTACATCACTACTAACAATACCACTACTAATACTACATCACTACTAACACTAACACTACTAATACTACCACTACTAATACTACCACTACTAACACTACATCAATACTAATATCACTACTAATACTACCACTACTAATACTACATCACTACTAACACTAACACTACTAACACTGCCACTACTGATACTACTACTACTTCTAATACTACATCACTACAAATATTACCACTACTGATACTACATTACTACCAATATTGCCACTACTAATACTACATCACTACCAATATTTCCACTACTAATACTACATCATTACTAATATTACCACTACAAACACTACATCACTACTAATACTGCATCACTGCTAACACTACAGCACTACTAACACTACCACTACTAATACTACATCACTACTAATATTACCACTACTAACACTAACACTATTAATACTACATCACTACTAATATTACCACTACTAACACTACCACTATTAATACTACATCACTACTAATATTACCACTACTACATCACTACTAATATCACTACAAATAGTACAACTACAAATATTACCACTACTAACACTGGATCAATACTAATACTACATCACTACTAAGACTACATCACTACTAACAATACCACTACTAATACTACATCACTACTAACACTAACGCTACTAATACTACCACTACTAATACTACCACTACTAATACTACATCACTACTAAAACTAACACCACTAACACTACCACTACTGATACTACTACTACTTCTAATACTACATCACTACAAATATTACCACTACTGATACTACATCACTACCAATATTGCCACTACTAATACTACATCACTACTAATATTACCACTACAAACACTACATCACTACTAATACTACATCACTGCTAACACTACAACACTACTAACACTACCACTACTAATACTACATCACTACTAATATTACCACTACTAACACTACCACTATTAATACTACATCACTACTAATATTACCACTACTAACACTACCACTATTAATACTACATCACTACTAATATTACCACTACTACATCACTACTAATATCACTACAAATAGTACAACTACAAATATTACCACTACTAACACTACATCAATACTAATACTACATCACTACTAATACTACATCACTACTAACAATACCACTACTAATACTACATCACTACTAATATTACCACTACAACACTACATCACTACTAATACTACATCACTGCTAACACTACAACACTACTAACACTAACATTACTAATACTACATCACTACAAATATTACCACTACTAATACTACATCACTACTAACACTACATCACTACTAATATTACCACTACAAATACTACATCAATAGTAAAACTACATCACTACTAATATTACATCGCAACTAATACTACATCACGACTAACACCATCACTACTAACACTACATCACTACTAATACTACATCACTACTAACAATGCATCCCTACTAATAGTACCACTACAAATATTACCACTACATCACTACTAATATTACCACTACTAACACTACATCACTACTAATATCACTACTAATACTACCACTACTAATACTACATCACTACTAACACTACATCACTACTAATAGTACCACTACTAATAGTACCACTACTAATACTACATCACTACTAATATTACCTCTACTAACACTACATCACTACTAACACTACCAGTACTAATACTACCACTACAAACACTACATCGCTACTAACACTACCACTACTAACAATACCACTACTGATAATACTACTACTTCTAATACTACATCACTACTAATATTACCCCTACTAATACTACATCAATACTAACACTACCACTACCACCACTACATCACTACTAATACTGTATTACCACTACTAACACTACATCACTACTAACACTACATCACTACTAACACTAACCCTACTAATACTACATCACTCCTAACACTACATCGCTACTAACACTGCATCCATTCTAACACTACGTCACTACTAACACTACATCACTACTAACACTACATCCATTCTAACACTACATCACTACTAACACTACATCCATTCTAACACTACTTCACTACTAACACTACATCACAACTAATAATACATCACTACTAACACTACATCACTACTAACACTACATTCATTCTAACACTACTAATACCACATCACTACTAATATTACCACTACTAACACTACTAACACTACATCACTACTAATATTACCACTACTAATACTACATCACTACTAATACTACATCACTACTAACAATGCATCACTACTAATAGTACCACTACTAATATTACCACTACTAACACTACATCACTACTAACACTAGCACTACTAACACTAACACTACTAATACTACATCACTACTAACACTACATCACTACTAATATTACCACTACTAATACTACATCACTACTAACACTACATCACTACTAATATTACCACTACTAATACTATATCACCACTAATACTACATCACTACTAATATTACCACTACTAACACTACATCACAACTAATATTACCACTACTAACACTACATCACTACTAATACTACATCACTACTAACACTACCACAACTAATACTACCACTTCTAAGACTAAATCACTACTAATATTACCATTACTAACACTACATCACTACTAACATTACCACTACTAACACTACCACTACTAACACTACATCACTACTAAAATCACTACTAATATTACCACTACTAACACTACCACTACTAAAACTACATCACTACTAACACTACCACTAGTAACACTACCACTACTAACACTACATCACTACTATTATCACTACTACAACTACCACTACTAATAGTACATCACTACTAATAGTACCACTACTAACACTACATCACTACTAACATTACCACTACAAATACAACCACTACTGACACTACATCACTGCTAATATCGCTACTAACACCATATCACTACTAACACTACCACTACTAACATTTCCACTACTAATACTACCACTACTAACACTACATCACTACTAATATCACTACTAATACTACCACTACTAATACTACATCACTCTAACACTAACAATACTAATACTACATCACTACAACACTACTAATACTACCACCAGTATCACTACTAATAGTACCACTACTAATACTACATCACTACTAGCACTACATCACTACTAACACTACCACTACTGATACTACTACTACTTCACTACTAATATTACCACTACTAATACTACATCGCTACTGATACTACTACTACTACTACTACTAATATCACTACAAATACTACCAATACATCACTAATGTTACTACTACTACTGACACTAGCACTAATATCACTAAACACACTACATCACTACCAATAATACCACTACTAATACTACATCTCTACTGATATTGCCACTGCTAGTACTACCACTACTAATACTACATAATTACTAATACTAATACTAAAGCTACTAATTCTACTAATACTACTATTACTACTAATACTACCCACTTTCAACACTTCTACAATGGAAAAGTCATTGCTCTACCACTTTACAAACGTTTACAAACAACAGTGTATGTCCATGCATCCTGACCGGAAATCAATGTAGTGAAGTAAAGAGAGCAGCCTTGGGTGGGCTGGAGAGGTAGTAGTGTAGTGTCAGCCATAGTACGGAGAAGGGTTGAGATCATGCATCGTAAATCTCAACCATTGTAACAGCCTTTGGTGGGCTGGAGAGGTAGTAGTATAGGGTCAGCCATAGTATGGAGAAGGGTTGAGATCATGCATCGTAAATCTCAACCATTGTAACAGCCTTGGGTGGGCTGGAGAGGTAGTAGTATAGGGTCAGCCATAGTACGGAGAAGGGTTGAGATCATGCATCGTAAATCTCAACCATTGTAACAGCCTTGGCGGTCAAACAGGCATTTATACAAGCTTAGTGCCAAGGGAGGCAGTAACACCACATACAAAAGTTAGGCCGGCATTTCATCCAATGTGTGTTATAGAGCAGCGCACTGGACACCCTGTTTGTGGAGATCGCATTCACAGTAAACGATGGGAATGGCAGCTCAACCCCATCTCAAACGTAAATAACCTTTAGCGGTGTGCTTGTATGCAACGCGCCTTTGTTTGATTCCCGGCCTTGGTGTGTGTCTGTTGTGTTATGAGTCAGTGAAGGGAGTAACACAACAGACAAAAGGTAGACTGGGATTTAGGCCCGTTGCCTACAAGCACACTGCTAAAGGGATCAGCTAGGGTGGCAGGGGAGGGGATTTGACAATATCTCTCCATGGTCTTTCTCTACGTGTCATAGCTGCTTGGAACCACATCATTGATGTTAATCCTATAAAAGACTAGTAATACCAATGTAAAAACTGAACTTGCATATTGTAATGCTACAGTGGAGACATGCAACGAATGTAAATCAACTCTCATTGTGTGCGATCTATGCAATGTACAGGTCTTGATCTATGCAATGTACATTTGTTGTGTGTGTACAGTATGTGGTGTGTGTCCCTATCAACAGTGACATACACTGTTGTTTGTACACATTTTGGGAGGTGGTAGAGCAATGACTTTTTCCATTGTAGAAGTGTTGAAAGTGGGCCCTCTGCTAGTCTGCTTATCATCAAGCGGTTCATTTTGAATCAAAATGCCATCATATTCCCTATACAGTGCACTACTTTAAGGCTCTGATCAAAAGGAGTGCACTATCTTGGAAATAGGGTTTAATTTGAGGCGGGGAGGGAGGCTGAGACCTGATCAGATGTTATCTGTGCTTTATGGACACAGGCTTCCATGTGCTGTTGACATTGAATAATTAAAAACCTCTTAAATGTAACTAAATGTTATCAAAAATGTCATCTTTGTAATCTCCCAAATTAATTATTTATCATGAGAGGGGCCATAAACAATAACTAGTAATACTGTATACTCCAAGAAAGGTTAAAATCTCACCTTTCTGGTAAAAAATACTTTGCTGAGGTGCAGTCACTTTTGAGGACACAAGCTCAAGTATACAGTACAAATATGGTATGATACATATGAAAAAGTATGAAAATATTAAATGTTTTTATGATATATTTCCTATTCAACAAAACTGTATGAATACGTCTTGAAATTACATATTTTTTTAAATGTAGCATAATACACTGTTAGGTTCTGAACAAACAGAGTAAAACCTCAAGGACAACTAGAAAAATCTCAAACCAAGTTTATTCAACCCACTGGGTACTTCAGCTGCAAAACACAACATACAAGTCACACAAGCACATATTTATACCTTCCGACTACGCGGAGTCATCTCCATGCATATCGAAGATAATCAAACCTCCTTTGGTATTAGCCAGAAACACAGTAGGTTCCTCTTACTGGTATTGTCATGGCCCTGCCTAACTCTAGGACACTCATGGGCGTGGAAGTGAGCATGTGCAGTAGATGGAGAGGAGCCTACACTACTCACTCCATCCTCCAGAATCCGTAGTGAAGGAGCTGCCTCTGGAATCAAACCTGGCACCCATAAATTGCCAGGCTCAGAAGGGAACAGGAATGTTAATGAGATGTGGGCATGTTGCCCATGGAGGCAACAGCTGAAGCAATATGATGAATTCTCTGTTCCTCACAGGGATTCCTCCACCTCCACTAGAATAATCATAGTCATTCCACAGTCAGCATTGATTTGTGTTGCTGCCTTCAGGTAGGGAGGGATAGAAAAGCTGTCGGTCAGATCTGTGGATGCACGTGTGTAAACGAGAGAGAGAAGAAGAGTTAAGACAAGGACTGGAGGGCGAAGTATGTGTTGGAAGGGGGAGGGTGTGTGTGTGTGTGTGTGTGTGTATGTGTAACAAGCCATTGTAAAGCATATTTCGGACACTATATACTCTGTTCAGTGAAATAGTTATTTTCGCTGCATAACAGAAATCAATGTGATCCACCTTCAAAAGCACCTCAACCTACAGTAGCACATGGCAAATCACGCCTCAACTCTACACTGTCAGAGTTACAGTGCATTTCAATGCCATTCTGTGTACTAAGACCATTCAATTTTTAATCGAGAAACCGGCCCATTTTCTGTTCGTGGACCCCATAAAAAATTGTGACAGAGCCCTTTTACTATGCAGGGAATAGGGTGACATTTTAGGAACTACATTTCAGAATGGATTGAAAGCGGAATAACGGATTGAATAATGCCAGAATACAATTTTAACATGTCACACATGTTCATGAGCCCAAGGTGGCTGAATTCAAACTACTCAGGAGAAAGAGAAAAATGGAAAGATATTCAGGAGAAAGAACAAAAAGGAAATCTATTCAAGGAAGAAAATGTGGGAAAGAGGACTATTACAGAATGCTGTCATCCATTGTCTATCTGCATAAAAGGCTAATGTGTTCTGGGAGATGGGAGTGTAGTGAGTGAGTCTGAACTGGGTCATGCAGGAAGTTACGACACTTAAATACGTCAGAGTCCCCTTTAACCTTTAGCAGACCTTTAACCTGTGGCAGTCTAGCCGTCTAACATAGATGCATATCACAGTTGACAGCTACAGTATGCAGGAAGCAGGAGGGGGGGTGAGAGTGAGCGAGATAGAGGCTTCCGTTTTTGCCACTAGGCTTGTGACGCTGCTATCACCACTAACATGGTTCTGTGGTGTGTGTGTGTGACGAGCGTGCCTGTCATTGGCCTGTTAGTCAGTTTGTAACACGTGGTTGCAAAAGGGATTCATCTTGCCACAGAAATAGACTTCCAGAACAGTTCCCATTCCCATTGCCATTGTCTGAGGGGGAGCCCTGGCTTGTGACTGTGAGGGTAATAGTCTTTGGCATGATGTACTGTTATGCCCCTGAGTGTCTATGTAGTGTGGCACAAAACAAATCAGATTTTAAATGTAACTGTAAGTCTTCCCCTGCTCTATCAGACACCGTCTGTCTTTTCTCTCATTGTCTCTCTGGGGTTACGTATCAGAAGCTCTGAATACTTATGAAATAAAGAAAAGCAAATATAACAGATGCCAGTTTCATGACTATGCAGCCAGCTGTTGAAAGATCGTCTAAATTGTCTGAATAGAGAATTACCTATTCAGAGGGGCCTCCTCCTTAATCCATAGTAAGAAAAGGCCTATCCTAAGCTGATGTTGTTCTAGGAAGGAGAATGAGACTCATCAACTTTTCTTCAGTCAGAGAAGTATTTTGATTCCTCCAGACATCACTGACCTTCAGCTTGGGGGAGGATGGTGGAGACGAGAGAGGAGGGAGGCTGGGGGAGGATGGGGGAGATAAGAGAGGAGGGAGGCTGGGGGAGGTGGGGATGACGCAGGTAGTGGGAGGCGGGGGAGATGGAAGAGAAGGTGGGGGAGAGGGAGGCCGGGAGAGACGGGGAAACTGGAAAGAAAGACTGCCAGATGCCAGTCTAAAGAGAGGTGGCAGTAGACTAGACCAGAAGACAGCCTGGTGCCCTGCCTTGCAGCCAGACACTCACATAGCTACAGAGAGGGGGAGAGTTTGCCTCATGTCAGATAGAAAACTATTTAACTTTAAAACATTATTTTACCTTAAGTGAAATGGTAAGTTGGCGAGGAGTCATATTCTTTAGATACGATACATATTACAAACATAATATACTATACCTAGGCAAAGTGAGTCATGTCAAGTGACTGTAGTTGTTACTGTTGGTCGTGAAATTGTTTGGGATTCCACTGCTCCTCATGAAAGCTGTGCACATTCAGTGAAGACATTGTGGAATTGTATGTGAGACATTGTAGAATTGTATGTGAGACATTGTAGAATTGTATGTGAGACATTATAGAATCGCCCTTGAGATATGATGGCATACAGTTGTCAATGTAGATGTTGGCACAGAAGCCAATATGAATTTCTGTATAATCAACGTCCTTTACTGTCTGTTTTTGTCCCCCGTATTTTAAAACCCATTCACAGTCACAATAAGTCTGAATGCATATAATCCAAATCCATTTGAATGATCCATATTATTGTGCTCCATTTCCAGTGTGTTCAAATGGAAGGGAATGATTTCATCCTGAATGTATCCTGTTTGATGTCTTTCATATGAGTTCCCTGTCAGCTGCTACAGTACTGCTGCCAAGTAGCTCTCACAGAGGCTTTAGTTGAAGCATTAACACTTGGGCAACGGAACTCGCTTTAACAACTTGTTTCATGTGAATTATGGGCAGGTAATAGGTGTCAGTCTGGACCAGCTGTCTGCCACTCAGGTGGCAGATGGATATGAGAGAGAAAGGGGAAAGGGAGGATCACATTCTGGGTGGAAATGCAGAGAAAAAAAATCAGGATATGGAGAGTGTCCTAAGTGGAAATGGAGGTGGCATGTCACCTCTAGGAGCTTGTTAGAGAGGTAGTAATGTTTTCATCTTGGTTTTTACGCCTATCTGTGAGGACGTCCAGTTGGTTTGGCCAGAGTGATTTCAGTTCACACTGGTTTCTACAAGTGTGATGGGGTGCAGTTTTCACACTGAATCGAGAATAGCGTATAGTACACACAGAAATGCTCTCTCTCAAACAGTCATGCGCACACACGAATACAGAGTGACACGACTACGCACTCTCACACCCTTTCAGAGTAAGACACAAAGAGAGACTTCAGCGAAAGAGAAAACACTCAATAGGAAATCCTTAACCCTTGCTTTTGCCCTTGACACCCATGGGAAAATACAATGATAGAGAAAGACACCCATTCTTCTTCAAGATTTAAGTTTTAATGTCACATGCGCAAGTACAGTGAAATGCCTTTTTTGCAAACTCAAAAAGAGTGATGTTCTCCTACCTGAACAAAGAGAAGATATTTTCCATAATCACAATAGGAATATGTTTGTATCTGTTGTCATGACGTTGGCCTGTTGGGGGAGGTTTATGACCCCGTTTCTCTCTCTCTACTCTATAGAGTTGACTCTTGAAAAGCCCTTTGTTAACATAGAGATTTTGGGAGCATCAACAGGTGGGAAACTGAACCATATTTCGGTAATCCAATCAGTTGAAAATATGCGTTGGTACTTAATGAATATGATCTCAGATCAGTTGGCATCTGAGACATGATTACTGATGATAGGACGACATAAACTGTATCTTGGACAATCTACACATTCTAGTTATCAGACTCAAATGGAAATGTTGTGCAATTCAAATGTTTAAATATGAAAATATTTGTGTAAAGATTAAATGTAATTCTAGCTTCTTAATGAGAGAACAGTTTGTTATAAGAACACCACTCTGCTCACTCAGAGGTGAACAGACATGGTTTGTTGTCACGATTGTCGTTGGAAGCATACATGGACCAACGTGCATCGTGATCTGGGTTCCACATCTTTATTGAAGTGAAACTAAAACAAGACAAAATAAAGAAACAGCGAAATGTGACTACGTGGTGCACAAGCACAAAACACAAAATAATATCCCACAAAAACAGGTGGGAAAACAACTACTTAAATATGATCCCCAATTAGAGACAACGATTACCAGCTTTCTCTAATTGGGAATCATACAAATCACCAAAATCATTTGTTTTAACTAGACCCCACATAGAAATGTTAAACTAGACTACCCCCTAGTCACGCTCCAGTTCACCACTAGACATTCTTCAGAGGACAAGAGATGCTGGACAACCCGGCCTTCTATCTACGACCAATCTACCGAAGCGCAGCTCAGAGTAAATATTTATTGCATTTTCCTTTATCAAATGGGCCGTAAATTTAGAATGCATACGATACCGTATTTACGATAGCATAGCTGCCTACAGCTCAATAGAGACACACAAGCTTTTTTTTGTTCCTCAGTCTTCCCGCTCTTTCATTTAAAACCCAACCCCGTTTCTTTGTGTAACCAGCAGTCATAATTTTTTTACCTTTATTTAACTAGGCAAGTCAATTAAGAACAAATTCTTATTTTCAGTGACAGCCTAGGAACAGTGGGTTAACTGCCTGTTCAGGGGCAGAACGACAGATTTGAACCTTATTAGCTCGGGGATTTGAACTTGCAACCTTTCAGATACTAGTCCAACACTCTAACCACTAGGCTACCCTGCCGCCCCATATCTGTTCCCCTAGGGACGTTTTCCTTTATGACATCATTTGTAATCAATGTATGATCCATTCTGTGTAGATGTAATTCAGTGTGATTATTTAGGTATTTAGTAAATGAATAATTAAACAAAATGTTGTATTGCTGATTCAACTTGTTAGCCAGGGTTCGTGAAGATAACCAAGAATTTACAACTTTCAGATGAGACTAAATAAGGTGACAATTAAATATAGACTGCTATTGAGGTAAGACATTACCAGGTCTTTAAGAGTTTATTCGGAAGATAACATCTCTAATAACATTATTTTGTGGATCCCCGACATTCTAGTTAATTACATTTACATGATTAGCTTAATCAGGTAATATTAATTACAGAGAAATGATTTTATAGAAGAGCATGTCATATCACTTAATCCGGCATAGCCAAAGACACGACACTGTGTCATTGCACTTCTAGTGATACAGTACCCAATACATGGAAAATACGTCATGTATTTTAGAGCACATGCTGAATCCAAAGATCCAACTGTCAATTTGACTCAGTTTATACACTAAGATTGTTCAACCTCTCCAGTTACAGTCAATGCACTAACTGTATATGTTCGCAGAATGTATGAGGAATGTACTCCAAAGACTGCTGAGAACTTTAACAACGCAAAAACTCAATTATGTTTTTCAAAGATTTGGCATCATTCAATTTTCTACTCTTTGTGGCTCGGACGGTATTACCTAAGTCCAATGATCCCGGTCAAATAATGAATCTTATCAGTACTATTCGTTTTGGAATTCTCTATATTGACCAGAGCCTTATTGGCCGTGGTCAAAAGTAGTGCACTACAGTACTGTATATAGGGAATAAGGAGCAATTTGGGACACATATAAAGACCATTAATTCGTGTAATGGGTGACACTGTCATTGGATAGCAGAGCAAGGGTGATTTCTACAAAATGTGGTTCGGATTTGAATTTCCCTCAATGTTTGGGGCAGGAAATGCTGAGTAAAACAAAGTTTGGGGTGTCTGGCTGACACTGTGATTTAAAAAATACAAAAAAATACTATGTCTATTTATTACTTCTGCTGCTAAAAGGTTGACCCTTAGAAATGTAATGACGTCCCTAAAATCAATATGATATTGTCATGGATACCAATTGAAAGCAGTAGATAATACATAGTCTAGGTTTCTCGTGTTAACTGAGGCTGTATGTCATATACAGTATGAACAAAAAAGCATTAACCACAGAATTGCATTGCATAAAATGTTATGGGGGTCAATATTTTTTCAGAAGGACCGATTCATTGTAAATGTCACAGAAAATAGCATTAATTTGATGAGCTCCATTTCCAGGTTAGAGACACATAAAACTCTTTGTTGTTGTAATTTCACATGCATGTTATCTACTGTAAGGCTGTTGTACTTTAATAATGGAGTAGCTTTATGTTTTTAAGCATGTTAAATCATTAGAGTAAAAAACAACATTTGAATGGTTGATAAAAGCAGATGGTAGATAAAAGCAGATGGTAGATAAAAGCAGATGGTAGATAAAAGCAGATGGTAGATAAAAGCAGATGGTAGATAAAAGCAGATGGTAGATAAAAGCAGATGGTAGATAAAAGGGAAACAATATAATTCATGTTTGATTTGAATTCTTGTCCAATGTCTGCTCAATCGTAAATTACCTTTAAATGTCAAATGCTGTGCATTTGTCGACAACAACGCGCCTTGGATTGAATCCAAGACGTAGTGCACTGTGAAGGGATTAGGGTGCCACTTCGGACATCCATGGACATATAATGGGGGTTTCACGCCCTCCTGAGGCCCTCCAGCATTCACATCATTACCTCTCTCTCTCTCTCTCTCTCAAAGCGTTTATCCTGCATTGATCTAGTCATCAATGTCAAGCTCAGAGCAGGAACACATCATGCACTGAATCATATGCATCTCTGAGAACATAGTGTATACAGTATTAAGTAATTTAATTACTGGAAAATCCATCTCCCTTAACTAAGCTGGCTATACACATGAAATCGAGTAAAATGTCCACATAGTAAATTACAAATATATTACAAATATATTACACAAAAATATGAATATGGTGCCTTTTTTTGAAAACCAATGAAAAGAGTTGACATACTTTTTTGTATGACAATGGGCTAAGACACAGTCATTCATATTTATAACATACACTTACAAACCAAATGTGATTTTCCTCACAAGCACCATTTCCAATCAACTCTGGATCTGTCTTAATGTGTTTGGCTGAATATGGCCCTTCGAGCATAACAGATTTAGCACAGGGTTTCAGATAACGGATCGATGGTAAGCTAACCCAGCAACAACCCCCTGTAATTAGAGTCCGGCAACGACAGCTCAGCAGACCTACACTGACAGCTGGAGGAGGACAGGGGAGAGCGTGGATGAAATAGGGGGAGAGAGGGAGGAGAGGACATACACACAGAAGTATGTGGACCCCCAATCCTCCAGAGTTCGATGGCGGCGTGCTTTACATCACCACCTGACACTTGGTATTGCGCATGGTGATCTTAAGCTTTAATTTCATGAATCTCCCGATGAACAGTTCTTGTACTGAAGTTGCTTCCAGAGGCAGTTTGGAACTCGGTGTGACAGGACAGACCATATTTACATGCTAAGCAGTTCAGCACTCGGCAGTCCGATTCTGGGACCTTGTGTGGCCTACCACTTCGCGGCTGAGCCGTTGTTGTTCCAAGATGTTTCCACTTCAAGATAACAGCATTTACAGTAGACGGGGGCTGCTCTAGCAGAAATTTGACAGTGCCTATGGCATCCTATGACAGTGCCACGTTGAAAGTCACTGAGCTCTTCAGTAAGGCCATTCTGCTGCCAATGTTTGTCTGTGGAGATTAAATTGCTGTGTGCTCGATTCTATACACCTGTCCGCAAAAGGTGTGGCTGAAATAGCCGAATCCACTAATTTGAAGGGGTGTCTACATACTTTTGTATATATAGTGTACGTAAAAGTGTCAACATCACTTGATTGAAGGAGAGGGGGGCGGGGGCATAACATGCATATCAGATGCCACATCACAGACATGGGAAGAAGGGGAAGGAAGATGACATGAGGGAGGAAGTGTAGATGCTCCCTATATCAGGATTGAGGGGGGAGAGAGAGAGAGATTTTAAAAAAATGTTTATTTAACCTTTAATTAAGTAGGTAGGCCAGTTGAGAAAAAGTTCTCATTTACATCTGCAACCTGGCCAAGGTAAAGCAAAGCAGTGAGACACAAACAACAACACAGAGTTACACATGGAATAAGCAAACAATAAACAAATCTATATACAGTGTGCGCAAATTATGTAGGATAAGGGAGGTAAAGGCAATAAACAGGCCGTATTTGCGAAGTAACTACAATTTAGCAATTAAACACTGGAGTGATAGATGTGAAGAAGATGAATGTGCAAGTAGAGATACTGGTGTGCAAAGGAGCAAAAAAAATAACAATATGGGGATGAGGTAGTTGGATGAGCTACTTACAGGTGGGCTATGTACAGGTGCAATGATCTGTAGGCTGCTCTGACAGCTGATGCTTAAAGTTAGTGAGGGAGATATGAGTCTCCAGCTTCAGTGATTTTTGCAATTTGTTCTAGTCATTGGCAGCAGAGAACTAAAAGGAAGGTGGAATTGGCGGAAAAAAAAAGGTGGAATTGGCTTTGGGGGTGACCAGTGAAATATACCTGCTGGAGCGCGTGCTACGGGTGGGTGCTGCTATGGTGACCAGTGAGCTGAGGTAAGGCGGGGCTTTACCTAGCAAAGACTTATAGATGACCTGGAGCCAGTGGGTTTGGCAATGAATATGAACCGAGGGCCAGCCAACGAGAGCATACAGGTCACAGTGGTGGGTAGTATATGGGGCTTTGATGACAAAACAGATGGCACTGTGATAGACTGCATCCAATTTGCTGAGTAGAGTATTGGAGGCTATTTTGTAAATGACATCGCCGAAGTCAAGGATCGGTAGGATAGTCCGTTTTACAAGGGTATGTTTAGCAGCATGAGTGAAGGATGCTTTGTTGCAAAATAGGAAGCCGATTATAGATTATAGCCCTCCGATTTGACACACTGAACTCTGTCTGAGAAGTAGTTGGTGAACCAGGTGAGGCAGTCATTTGAGAAACCAAGGCTGTTGAGTCTGCCGATAAGAATGTGGTAATCGACAGAGTCGAAAGCCTTGGCCAGGTTGACGAATATGGCTGCACAGCATTGTCTTTTATCGATGGCGGTTATGATATCGTTTGTCAGTCTGAAGATCCCTAGTCTTTTGTTGAGCATGAACAGGAGCGCGCTCCGTGTTATTTTTCTTCGGTTTTGGAAACAGATTATCCCGTCTTAAATTTTATCGATTATTTGCATTTTAGGATACCTGACATTGGATTAGGAATGTTGTTTTTTTCCTAGCCACCGTGCTTCTACACCTGCATTGTTTGCTGTTTGGGGTTTTAGGCTGGGTTTCTGTACAGCACTTTGAGATATCAGCTGATGTACGAAGGGCTATATAAATACATTTGATTTGATTTGATTTGTTTGAAATGTTTGGACCAAGTTTACAGGAAACATTTATCAAAGAAAACAACCATTTATCAAAGAAAACAACCATTCATTGTGTCTGAAAATAGACGAAGATCTTCAAAGGTAAGGCATTTATTATATTGTTATTTCTGACTTTTGTGTCACACCTGCCTGGTTGAAAAATGATTTTCGTATGTTTGTATGCAGGGCGCTGTCCTCAGATAATCGCATGGTGTGCTATCGTCGTAAAGCCTTTTTGAAGTTAAGCTTTATTTTGATGTATTACACTTATATTTTCATTTATGTTGAATATTGATATTTCTGTGGTTTGAATTTGGCGCTCTGCAATTTCACCAGATGTTGCCAAATCTATTCTGTTAACGGGACTGACGCGTTAAGGGATCACTAAGAGGTTTTAACTTGGCTTTCAAAGACCTTAGAAAGGCAGGGTAGGATAGATTTAGGTCTGTAACAGTTTGGGTCTGGAGTGTCTCCCACTTTGAAGAAGGGGCATGCTTATTTTTTGAATGGGGCATGGTTATTTAAACACTTTTAAAGAATAACCAGGCATCCTCTACTGACGGAATGAGGTCAATATCCTTCCAGGATACCCGGGCCAGGTCGATTTGAAAGGCCTGCTCACTGAAGTGTTTTAGGCAGCGTTTGACGGTCGTTTGACCGCAGACCCATTAAGGATACAGGCAATGAGGTAGTGATAGCTGAGATCCTGATTGAAGACAGCAGAGGTGTATTTGGAGGGCAGGTTGGTCAGGATGATAACTATGAGGGTGCCCGCGTTTACGGATTTGGGGTTGTACCTGGTAGGTTCATTGATAATTTATGTGAGATTGGGGGCATCTAGCTTAGATTGTAGGACGGCAGGGGTGTTAAGCATGTCCCAGTTTAGGTCACCTAAAAGTACGAGTTCTGAAGATAGATGGGGGGCAATCAATTCATACAGTGGGGCACCAATTGTGCAAGTTCTCCCACTTAAAAAGATGAGAGAGGCCTGTAATTTTCATCATAGGTACACTTCAACTTTGACAGACACAATTAGGGAAAAAAATCCAGAAAATCACATTGTAGGATTTTGAATGAATTTATTTGCAAATTATGGTGGAAAATAAGTATTTGGTCAATAACAAAAGTTTATCTCAATACTTTGTTATATACCCTGTGTTGGCAATGACAGAGGTCAAACATTTTCTGTAAGTCTTCACAAGGTTTTCACACACTGTTGCTGGTCTTTTGGCTCATTCCCCCATGCAGATCTCCTCTAGAGCAGTGATGTTTTGGGGCTGTTGCTGGGCAACACAGACTTTCAACTCCCTCCAAAGATTTTCTATGGGGTTGAGATCTGGAGACTGGCTATGCCACTCCAGGACCTTGAAATGCTTCTTACGAAGCCACTCCTTCGTTGCCCGGGCAGTGTGTTTGGGATCATTGTCATGCTGAAAGACCCAGCCACGTTTAATCTTCAATGCCCTTGCTGATGGAAGGAGGTTTTGACTCAAAATCTCACGATACATGGCCCCATTCATTCTTTCCTTTACACGGATCAGTCGTCCTGGTCCCTTTGCAGAAAAACAGCCCCAAAGCATGATGTTTCCACCCCCATGCTTCACAGTAGGTATGGTGTTCTTTGGATGCAACTCAGCATTCTTTGTCCTCCAAACACGACGAGTTGAGTTTTTACCCAAAAAGTTATATTTTGGTTTCATCTGACCATATGACATTCTCCCAATCTTCTTCTGGATCATCCAAATGCTCTCTAGCAAACTTCAGACGGGCCTGGACATGTACTGGCTTAAGCAGGGGGACATGTCTGGCACTGCAGGATTTGAGTCCCTGGCGGCGTAGTGTGTTACTGATGGTAGGCTTTGTTACTTTGGTCCCAGCTCTCTGCAGGTCATTCACTAGGTCCCACCCGTGTGGTTCTGGATTTTTGCTCACCATTCTTGTGATCATTTTGACCCCACGGGGTGAGATAGTGTGTGGAGCCCCAGATCGAGGGAGATTATCAGCGGTATGTCTTGTATGTCTTCCATTTCCTAATAATTGCTCCCATAGTTGATTTCAAACCAAGCTGCTTACCTATTGCAGATTCAGTCTTCCCAATTTTGTTTCTGGTGTCCTTTGACAGCTCTTTGGTCTTGGCCATAGTGCAGTTTGGAGTGTGACTGTTTGAGGTTGTGGACAGGTGTCTCTACAGTAGATTGCAACTCTGCCCTTTTTGGCAGTTCTTCTCGGGAAATGTTGTAGTTATGGATGGAAATTTCAGGATTTTTGGTGGCCTTCATAAGCCAGGATTCAGACACGGCTAGGACATCCGGGTTGGCAGAGTATGCTAAAGCGGTGAATAAAGAAAACTTAGGGAGGAGGCTTCTAATGTTAACATGCATGATACCAAGGCTTTTACGGTTGCAGAAGTCAACAGATGAGAGCGCCTGGGGAATGGGAGTGGAGTTAGGCACTGCAGGGCCTGGATTCTACATACCCAGAGGAACAGAGGAGGAGTAGGATACGGGTGCGTTCAGAACAGAGAGTAAAAGGAGCACGTTTCTGGGCACGGAAGAATAGATTCAAGGCATAATGTACAAACAAGGGTATAGTAGGACGTGAATACAGTAGAGGTAAACCTAGGCATTGAATGACGTTGAGAAAGATGTTGTCTCTAGAGACACCATTTAAACCAGATGAGGTCACCGCATGTGTCGGGGGTGGAACAAAGGGGCTAGCTGAAGCATATTGAGCAGTGCTGGAGGCTCTACAGTGAAATGAGACAATAATCACTAACCAAAACAGCAATGGACAAGGCATATTAACATTAGGGAGAGGCATGCGTAGCCGAGTGATCATAGGGTCGGTCCAGTGAGTAGCTAGGCGAGCTGGAGACACGGCGATTCCAGGGCTAGCAGAAGGGGCTTAGGGGACGTCGCGACGGAAGAGTCTGTTGAAGCCCCCTCGGACGGTTCATCGGCAGATAGATTGAAGTAACGTTGCTTTAGAAGCAGCATTGAGCTAAACTCATTTCTGTCATGCATCAATAACAAGCCACTGTAAAGCATATTTCAGACACTCACTTCAGCTAAATCATTATTTTTTTCTCGTTGCATAACAGGCATCAATGTGATCCACTTTCAAAAGCACCTCAACCCACTAGCGCCTGGTAAATCACACCAAAACACTACATAGTCACAACTACAGTGCATTTTAAGCCCATTCTCTATCTACCAAGACCCTGATACCAGTCTTTACTATTGAAGCCGGCCTTCGTGGACCCTGTTAAAAAAGGAGAGAGAGAGAAGAGAGAGAGAGAGAAAGAGGGAGGAGTAGAAAGACAGACTGGTGATGTTAAGTTTGTCTGTTTCCTGTTTACTCACATACACGATTTAGAGCTTAAATCACAACATTTCTGCTTTGTGTGTAGAAGCTCATGGGAGAAGGCAACACATTTCACAAGATGCCCTGCTTTCAGTTAATAATTTCTTTCTGTTTCATCAAAAGGCACAAGGGTTCATTCAGTCAGTTTGTCACCTTTACTGAAACAGTTTTCCAAACTCTTGGTGTTTCAGTGCAACAAAGCCTTCGAAAACCCAGAAGACCGGAAACTTCATTGCAAAATCCATTGATTGTGGATTATTTAATTCATATTTCCCTACAGTATCGTTCAATTATAGGACAGTACACACATAATGTAAAACCCAAGGGACAGAACCCAACAAACAAAGGATGTCCTAAGGACATTCCCAATAGGTCCTTTTGAGGGTTTTGGCAAAACGTTATCTGAGTGACCTTCTGAGAATGTTCTAGGAACATTATTTGTCTGAAACATTGTTCCCCTCTGCTACTGTCTTGGTTCGACTAGGTCTCTGTTGAAAAATAGATTGTTTTATCTCAATGAGACTAACCTGGATAAATAAAGGTTAACCCTGTCAGTGCCGAGACCCCAGCAAAAATCGGCTTTTCATTTATCTGACTTTCATTTATCTGCATGTCCAGCCCTATTATTTAACCCCACAGTGAAGTGTTTTGCGAATTTATTTTCAGGACAACCAGGGCTACAAGAAGAAAACAAAATAATTTGACATAAACAGTTGCATTCCCGAGTTTTATGACAAATGCCAATAAGGTCTGCAAAAGCTAAATTAATGCTGTAAGTACAGACATCGTTTGCTCAGTGGTTTATGAATATCCAGCTAGTCAGTGACAACTGTGTGGAGGTTGTAGTTTGTGAAAGAAACACTGTGAGCTTATTACAGTATTGAAGACACTATGTCCTGAGATTTCCTATGATCTATGTAGAAGAACCCTTTACCTTCTAATGACTCTTGTGTGGCTTTTGAGTGTCATAGAGTTAAACATGTGTGTGTTCGTGAGTCTCACCTTTTCAAAGATAGTATTTTATAGTTTGTTTCTCAAACCATTCGGACTCTACAGGCATTTTTGTACAAAAAGACCCGTTCCTGGGCCCCCTTCTTGATACTCCCATGTCTCACAAACACTGTTCTAGCTCAGCCCTGTTAATCATTGCATTTGTATTTTTTTTAAACTTTATTTAACTAGGCAAGTCAGGTAAGAACAAATTACTATTTACAATGAAGGCCTACCAAAAGGCAAAAGGCCTCCTGCAGGGACAGGGTCTGGGATTCAAGATAAAAATAAAGGACAAAACACATATCCCGACAAGAGAGACACCACAACACTTCATAAAGAGAGACCTAAGACAACAACATAGCATGGCAGCAACCATGACAACACAGCATGGTATCAACACCACATGGCAACAACATGGCAGCAGCAATACAACATGGCAGCAGCACAAAACAAGGTACAAAGACAAGATGGTAGAGACAACAATACAACTGTCAGTAAGAGTGTCCATGATTGAGTCTTTGAATGAAGAGATGGAGATAAAACTGTCCAGTTTGAGTGTTTTTTTGCTGCTCGTTCCAGTCGCTAACTGCAGTGAACTGAAAATAGGAGCGACCCAGGGATGTGTGTGCTTTGGGGACCTTTAACATATTGTGACTGGCAGAACGGGTGTAGGGGTATCTCAGATAGGGGGGGGGGACGTCTAAGAGGGTTTTAAACATAAGCCGTATAGAATATAGAGTGCAGTGATGTTTCCTATAAGTAGCATTGGTGGCAAATTTGATGGCTGAATTGTAAAGAACATCTAGCCACTCAAGAGCACCCTTACTGAATGCAATGGATGCAGAAAAATAGACTAAATAGATCAATGGTACAACAGAAGTTTGTAGCTCAAACATACAACATACAACGCGACTGCATCATGAACTTAAAACCAGTACCAGGACATTTAAAAAAAAACCTTGTTGCCTCTGCCAGAAGGCTAAAACTGGGCCGCAAGTGGATCTTCCAGCAAGACAATAACCCCAAGCACACATCAAAATCCACAAAGAAATGGATATCAAGGATCTGGAAAGATTATGTATGTAAGAATGGTCTAAGATCCCTCCCAATGTCTTCTCCAATCTCATAAAACATTTCAGAAAAAGGCTCAGTGTCATTATCCTCGCACGGGGAGGGTACTTGGAGTATTGAAAACAGAGGATTGAATCATTTTTACCCCTATGTTTTTGGGGGGAAAAAATGTATTACTTGTTTAACAAAATCTCTTTCTAATGAGCAATTGAGATCAGTATTTGTATTATTTATTTATTTGCTCGTCTTTATCAAGGGATCCAATCATCTCTGTACTTCAGCCTCCAGAAATAAACATGTCTGATTCTTTCAGACATTCAAACCTTCTTTCACCCCTCTGTTATTGTTAGGCAACCTTTTAGTAACGTTCCGGGGACATCCTAAAGACACAGTTTGGTTTGCAGGGAACATCCCCCATACCCTTATGATCAGACCCTACTGTAGGCTAGGCTACTACTGTTGAATGTCGATGTGTCTCAAATGTCACCCCATTCCCTATTTAGTTATTAATTGGGCTCTGGTCAAAAATAGTGCACTATGTAGGGAATAG
Source organism: Oncorhynchus mykiss (assembly GCF_057628025.1). Taxonomy (NCBI): domain Eukaryota; kingdom Metazoa; phylum Chordata; class Actinopteri; order Salmoniformes; family Salmonidae; genus Oncorhynchus; species Oncorhynchus mykiss. The sequence goes on along the minus strand of NC_143039.1, from coordinate 55,509,578 downwards.
AGTGCCATAGACTGTCAATACCCAACATGTGTGAGCACGGATATTTTTCATTTTTTAAATGTTTTTCTTGGTCAGCTTTTACATTTTAAAGACATCTTATCCAGTGCTCAAGGGCACTTCAACAGATATTTCACCTAGTCGGCTTGGGGATTCTAACCAGCGACCTTTCAGTTACTGGCCCAACGCTCTTAACCACTAGGCTACCTGCCGCCCAGCTTGAGGGTAGGAACTACTGCTGAATACCAAATCCACCTTTAGCCCATGTGCACACCTGTAGACCATAGATGGTTGGATCAGTGATGTGCAGTGAGGTCTGAGGCCGGGAGGCACTACCCCCAGCCCCGGTCCCACTCACTCACTCACTCACTCACTCACTCACTCACTCACTCACTCACTCACACACACACACTCATAAAGCAGATTTTTGCTACATTGATTATCGCTATGACACGATCACAAAGATAACCAACAAACATCCACAACAAACCATCAAGCAGCATCAGGTAGGATGCATAACAATTAGACACACATGGCCCTAATAGCTTGTTCCCCACGCAAATACCCAACACAAATAGTTGACTTTAAGCACAACAGACAGCGACCCAAGAGCCAGTGAGCAGGCCTAATTGCAGGCAGCAGCGCTACTGTAAATAAACACTTCCTCTTACTTGGAAACGAAGTCCATCCATCTATGCTTCTGAGTAAATACATCAATGACAGAACTGTAAAACTGCTCCATTTGGCCCTCAGTTTTAAAATGGTCTCGTCTCAATGCGATGGAGATGTTGGCAAGGGATGAGAATTGTCCTTGATTGGTCTGGTTTCGACAATATTTCCTTATCCGTTTCAGCACAGAAAATGACCTCAAAATGGATGCCGTTGTGGCTGGTATAGTGAGGACCAGCTGCAGTAACTTTGCTGCCTCGGGGACAGGCAGGTCATGATGGAACAAGAAGCTGAGGAGCTGTCTAGGTGATTTCCTTTAAATACCATTTGTGAATGCAACCTGGTCTCAAATAATTATTATCGCATTATTCTGTAAGTAAATGCAAGACACTCCATTTACATTTGGTATCAAATCAAATCAAATTGTATTTGTCACATGCGCCAAATACACCAGGTGTAAACCTTACTGTGAAATGCCTACTTACAAGCCCTTAACCAACAATACAGTTCAAGAAACAGAGTGAAGACAACTTTTTATTTTTTATTTTTTTAAGTAACACAATAAAATAGCAATGACGAGGCTATATTTTCAAGGGGTACCGGTACCGAGTCAATGTGTGGGGATACAGGTTATTTGAAGTAATTTGTACATGTAGGTAAGGGTAAAGTGACTATGCATAGATAATAAACAGTGAGTAGCAGCAGTGTAAAAACAAAGGTGGGAGCCTTTTGGTCCTAGACTTGGCGCTCCGGTACTGCTTGCCGTGTGATACCAGAGAGAACAGTCTATGACTTGGGTGACTGGAGTCTTTGACCATTTTTGGGGCCTTCCTCTGACTCAGCCTATTATATCCTGGATGACAGGAAGCTTGGCCCCAGTGATGTACTGGGCCGTACGCATTACCCTCTGTAGCGCCTTGCGGTCAGATGCCGAGGATTTGCCATATCAGGCTGTGATGCAACGGTTCAGAATGCTCTCGATGGTGCAGCTGTAGGACTTTTTGAGGATCTGGGGAAACACGCCCAATCTTTTCAGTCTCCTGTGGGGGAAAGGGTGTTGTCGGGCCCTCTTCACGACTGTCTTGGTGTGTTTGGACCATGATAGTTTGTTGGTGACATGGACACCAAGGAACTTGAAATTCTCGACCTGCTCAACTACAGCACTTTTGATGTTAATGGGGGCCTGTTCGGCCCTCCTTTTCCTGTAGTCCACGATCAGCTCCTTTGTCTTGCTCACATTGAGGGAGAGGTTGTTGTCCTGGCACCACACTGCCAGGTCTCTGTCCTCCTCCCGATAGGCTGTGTCATCGTTGTCGGTGATCAGGCCTACAACTGTTTTGTCGTCAGCAAACTTAATGATGTTGTTGGAGTCATGCTTGGCCACACAGTTGTGGGTGAACAGGGAGTACAGGAGGGAACTAAGCATGCACCCCTGAGAGGCCCCAATGTTGAGGATCAGCGTGACGGATGTGTTGTTGCCTTACCTTATGTATGGTTACATAAGACAGCTGGCCAAAAACAAAAGTAGGGTGGTTGGTCATGGTGGATGCGTGGGTGTATAACATAAAAATCTAGCAACTCAAAGGTTGCAAGTTCAAATTTCATCATGGAAAACTTTTGCATTTTAGCTAATTATCAACTTTTCAACTACGTACTACTTTTGAGCTACTTTTGCAACTACTTGCCACTGAAGCTAAGCGGGGTTGGTCCTGATCGGTCCCTTGATGGGATTCCAGATGCTGCTGGAAGTGGTGTTGTACAGTGCCTTCAGAACGTTTTCAGACGCCTTGACAATTTCCAAATGTTGTTACATTATAGCCTTATTCTAAAATGGATTAAATCAAATAAAATCCTCAGCAATCTACGCACAAAACCCCAAATGATAAAGCAAAAAGTTGTTTTTAGAAATGTGAGCTAATGTATTAAAAATAAAAAGACTAAATATCTTATTTACATAAGTATTCAGACCCTTTGCTATGAGACTAGAAGAGCTCAGGTGCATCCTGTTTCAATTGATAATTCTTTAGATGTTTCTACAACTTGTTTGGAGTCCAACTGTGGTAAATGCAATTGATTGGGCATGATTTGGAAAAGCACACAACCGTCTATAAAAAGTCCCACAGTTGACAGTGCATGTCAGAGCAAAAAACATGGCACAGATCTGGAGAAGGGTAACAAAAAATGGCATTGAAAAGGCATTGAAGGTCCCCAAGAACACAGTGGCCTCCATCATTCTTAAGTGGAGGAAGTTTGGAACCACCAAGATACTTCCTAGAGCTGGCTGCCCGGCCAAACTGAGAAGGGCCTTGGTCAGGGAGGTGATCAAGAACCCAATGATCACCCTGACAGAGCTCTGGAGATCCTCTGTGGAGATGGGAGAACCTTCCAGAAGGACAACCATCTCTGCAGTACTCCACCAATCAGGCCTTTATGGTAGAGAAGTCATGGTACAAGGCGAGACCCAGATGCAGACACAGGAGGCAGATTGTTGGAGACTTACAATGTTTATTAATCCAAAAAGGGGTAGGCAAGAGAATGGTTGGGTACAGGCAAGAGGTCAAAACCAGTTCAGAGTCCAATAGGTACTGAAGGGCAGGCAGATTCAAGATCAGGACAGGCAGTATGATCAGGCAGGCGGGAGAGTAGTCCAGAGTCCGGCAGTGGTCAAAACCCGGGAAGACTAGCAAAAGAAAAGGAGTACGGGGGAAAACAAGCTGGTTGACTTGACTAAACATTCAAGATGAACTGGCACAGAGAGACAGGAAACACAGCGATAAATACACTGGGGGAAAATAAGCGACACCTGGAGGGGGCTGAGACAATCACAGGGACAGGTGAAACAGATCAAGGCATGACAAGAGTGGCCAGATGGAAGCCACTCCTCAGTTAAAGGCACATGAGTTGCATTTAAAGACTCTCAGACCATGAGAAACAAGATTCTCTGGTCTGATGAAACCAAAATTGAACTATTTGGCCTGAATGCCAAGCATCACGTATCGAGGAAAACTGGAACCATCACTACATCAACACAGAAGCATGGTGGTGGCAGTATCATGCTGTGGGGATGTTTTTCAGCGGCAGGGACTGGGAAACTAGTCAGGATCGAGGCAAAGATGAACAGAAAAAAGTACAGAGATTTCCTTGATGAAAACCTACTCCAGAACACTCAGACCTGGGACTGGGGTGAAGGTTCACCTTCCAAAAGGACAACGACCCCAAACACACGGCCAAAACAACACAGGACTGGCTTTGGGACAAGTCTCTGAATGTCCTTAAGTGGCCTAGCCAGAGCCCGGACTTGAACTCGATCAAACATCTCCGGAGAGACCTGAAAAAAGCTGTGCAGCAATGCTCCCCATCCAACCTGACAGAGCTTGAGAGGATCTGCAGAGAAGAATGTGAGAAACTCCCCAAATAGAGGTGTGCCAAGCTTCCCAAGAAGACTCGAGGCTGTTGTCTCTGCCAAAGGTGCGTCAACAAAGTACTGAGTAAAGGGTCTGAATGCTTACGTAAATGTGACTTATTTTTATTATAAATGTATTTATTTATAATATAAATGTATTATAAACGTTTTATTTGTGTCATTATGGTGTATTGTGTGTAGATTTTAGAATAAGGCTTTAATGTAACAAAATATGGAAAATGTCAAGTGGTCTGAATACTTTCCCAAGGCACTGTATGTAAAGTACCAGTCAAAGGTTTTGACATAACAGCTAAAATAAAACTGGCTCTCATGAGAACCGCCACAGGAAAGGAAGACCCAGAGTTACCTCTGCTGCAGAGGATACTGTCACGACTTCCGTGGAAGTCGGTCCCTCTCCTTGTTAGTGTAGTGTTCGGCGGTCGACGTCACCGGCTTTCTAGCTACCGCCGATCCACTTTTCATTTTCCATTTGTTTTGTCTTTGTTTCACAGGCCTGTTTTCAATCCCACAATCACCTGTTAATTATTTAACCCTCTGTTCCCCACATGGTTTTTGTGAGTGATTGTTTGTTGTACTGTGGTCCGTATTGTGTGGCCGTGTATATTACATGTATATATTTGATTTTTGAGTAAAAGTGTTTTATTACTCATATCTTCTGTCCTGCGCCTGACTCATCTCACCAGCTACACACAGATGACATTACAGATAAGTTCATTAGAGTTACCAGCATCAGAAATTGCAGCCTAAATAAATGCTTCACAGTGTTCAAGTAACAGACACATCTCAACATCAACTATAAAGAGGAGACTGTGTGAATCAGGCCTTCATGGTCGAATTGCTGCAAATAAACCACTACTAAAAGACACCAACAAGATGAAGCGACTTGCTTGGGCTAAGAAAAACGAGCAATCGACATTAGACAGGTGGAAACCTGTCCAAATTTGAGATTTTTGGCTCCAAAAGACGTTTCTTTGTGAGACACAGAGTATGTGAAAGGATGATCTCCACATGTGTGCTTCCCCCCGTGAAGCACGAAGGAGGAGGTGTGATGGTGTGAGGGTGTTTTGCTGGTGACACTGTCAGTGATTTATTAAGAATTCAAGGCAGACTTTCACAGGATTCTGCAGCGATACGCTATCCCATCTGGTTTGCGCTTAATGGTTCTATCATTTGTTTTTCAACAGTAAAATGACCCAAAACACACTTCCATGCTGTGGCTATTTGACCAAGAAGGAGAGTGATGGAGTGCTGCATCAGATAACCTGGCCTCAATCACCCAACCTCAACCCAATTGAGATGGTTTGGGATGAGTTGGACCGCAGCCAACAAGTGCTCATTACATGTGGGAACTTCTTCAAGACTGTTAGAAAAGCATTCCTCATGAAGCTGGTTGAGAAAATGCTAAGGGTGTGCAAAGCTGTCATCAAGGCAAAGGGTGGTTACTTTGAAGAATCTAAAATATAATATTTGTTTAAACACTTTTTTGGTTATTACATGATTCCATGTGTGTTATTTCATAGTTGTGATGTCTTCACTATTATTCTACAATGTAGAAAGTAGTAAAAATAAAGAAAACCCTTGAATGAGTAGGTGTGTACAAACGTTTGACTGTTATTGAACATACATATATACTTATCTATTCGTTCTTTTAATTTGTGTGCATTGTTTTGTATTGGTTAGTATTACTGCACTGTTGGAGTTCGAAACATAATCATTTCGCTGCATCTGCGATAACATCTGCAAAATATGTTTACACTAAAATTGTATTAGATTAATTGGGGACAAATGCAGGACAATGTTGGTCAGAGGGGACGATCAGTAGACTCAAGGTAAAACCTGTAATTACATTATTACTACATTATTCTACAAAGACTCACATATAAAACCTTCCTCCCCAACACAATCCAGGCCATAATTGGGTGGCCTGCCTGTCTTGGGGTCTGTCCGTCAGGGGACTGACTGACTGTTTGATGGTTTCAATGAGCCTGACATATGAATCGGAATCAGTCATTATGTATTTAAGTCATGTCTTTACGGTAATTTGTATGCCTTATTTTCTGAACGTTATAAATTAGTCATGATTGTTTGTCTTTAAGTGGGCTATTAAACCATGCAAACAGCAGTGAGGAGCAACGGGGGTCAAACTCTCGTTTTCTAGTACTTTCTCTCTGTCACCCCCCCCCCCCTCCCGATTTGAGACAGTTTCAAATGATCACTCTTGTAGAATATATGTTTCAGATGCAAGATGGCCATCACTTTGCAGTGGCGACTCTTTTCATTTGGAAAAATATTCTGTTTTATTTTATTCTGTAATATTGCATAATGATTTTTACTTTAACATAGGTATGTCTTGACTGTGATAAGGGCTCAGGAAAAAAGTTGTTTTTTACTGCTAAATTAACAAATCAAGGCTATGCCATTTCACAGCAATAGGCTTCTACAAGCAAGCACCAATGAAGATTGTGTTCCACGATATAATAACCAGCTCATATTACGGTTTCAATAAATTAATCTTAAATGGCTTTCTTTTTCAATGGCTGAATATGAATGGGCAATTTAGCATTTAGGATTTGTTATCTGTAATGGATATGCTAAATTAGGCATTGTTGCACACCGTTGGCAAAGATAAATGTGCACAAATTATTTTCAAGTGCAGGCCTTTTCATTAGAGTATTTGAGTTCAATTAAATATTTCAATAGCTCATCCCTATTGTCTGCTTCAACACTTCCGCACACTGCAACAGGGAGATCTTGGCTGTCAAGAAACATCCCCTAGTCCCATATTCACTGGGCACTAGGTCTGATCCCCTGTCAATGCATACCATTTCTTTTCAGTTTGCTTATGACTAATGTCTCTGCAGTAGTCTTCTCCAGTCTACTCAGCTTTACATTTCCCAAATAGTCTGTTTTGTGTTTGTCACTTTTATGCTTTGGTTTCAGAAGAATCTTATTTCTCTGGAGGTTCTGGTAAAGCAAAGTTCTCACAGCACAAACAGGAAGACTACACACACTGTGTCACGGGCGTCGTAGGAAGTGGACCAAGTGGTGAGCGTACATATTCCTCTTTATTAGAATGTCGCCAACAAAAACAATACATAACGACCGTGACGCTTAACAGGGCTATGATGCCTCTAACAAAGTTAACTACCCACACTGAAGGAGGGGGGGGAAAAAGGGCTACCTAAGTATGATTCCCAATCAGATACAACGATAGACAGCTGTCCCTGATTGAGAACCATACCCCGCCAAAACATAGAAATTAAGAAACATAGAAAACACAACATAGAATGTACACCCAAATCACACCCTGACCAAACCAAAATAGAGAGCCAAATAGAACCAAATAGAAAGACCTAAAGGTCTGTGGGGTGAGAAAGAGCTTTACCGACCTCGAAGACCTAAGGGATGAAGGAACAATGTTACAATAACCACACTCGGGAACATTGCCCTGTGACGAGTTCTCCCTTTTTTTGCTGACAAACATTATCTTTGATACCCAGTGCCTGCTCAAAGGCGATGGATTTGCTTTTATTTACGCCCCCTTACACTCTTATAAAAAAGGTGCTATCTAGAACCTAAAACAGTTCTTTGTCTGTCCCCATTGGAGAACCCTTTTTGTTTCCTGGTAGAACCCTTTTGGTTCCAGGTAAAACCCTTTTGGTGTTCCATGTAAAACCCTTTCCACAGACAGTTCTACAATAAATCAAAAAGTGTTCTACCTGGAACCAGTCGTGGAAAATGACATAATTAGTCATGCTATCCCGTGTTTTACTGCTTAAAGAATAGTCTATTGCTAGTGTAACCTGATACAAACTTGTCTTTGTGTGACTTAGTCACAAGATATAGCTACAGCAAAGATCCGTTTAGGTGCGACCGCAACATGTGAGACATCCCATGGGTTCACTATCTGCAGGAAGTCAGCTGTGTGGAACCTTGCAGGACGGAGCACACTACAGTGTGAACTGTGACAAAACGCAATTATACGGTTGAGCTCTCAACCTCAGGCTATCTTAATCTGCACAGACAAGCCAATCGCCTTTTACACTGTGTTCCACCTCTGCTTTCACACATCTGCTAAACAGCCACGTAGACAAAAGAGGTTGTACTTTTTCTATAAAAGCAGAGACCTGACGATGTTTGTTAGGCTTTCAACTCTGAACCATTGTTGGTGATGGTTGATTGCTTCCTTTTTGCAAATCTTATAAAATTGTTGTTTGAAAGAATCTGCAGTCTTTCTTCCTATAGAATTTATCTGACCAAAAGGGTTCTCCTATGTGACATTGGCCAAAGAACCTTTTTGGAACAATTTTTTTCAAAGAGAGTATGATTTACTTGAACAGTGAAACTAAAATGTTGAATTTATCGGCAGCATTTTGGATTTAAGATGTTTCATGACACGACAGTGCAGAATTTCCCTTTTTATTTGAGGGTATTTTCATGCATTTCTGTTTTACTGTTTAGAAGTCAAAGCCCTTTTATGTATTTAGTCCCTCTTTTGAAGATGTCAAGAGAAAGTTGGTGGCACAAAACATATATGATATTTATGCATATGTAACTTTCTCACTCACCATTATTCACTATTTATTGATGATTTTCCATAATCATGGTAGAATCCACATTCATTTAGAAGTGTTCAGAAACATATTCTTATTTACATTAAAAGTGACTCCAAAATGACACAGTACATTATTTACCATTAATTTCTATAAGGCACAACTTAATCCAAAACACAACCAAAGCAAACTGCAAATGCATCCAACAAGTTTGTAGAGTCACAAGCCTGATTCACTCATTGCGTGCTAGGAATATGGGAACAAATACTAAACTTCTGACTACCATAAAGTTAATTTGTCTAAATACTTTAAATTGGGGGGGTCACGCTCTGACCATAGTTTGCTTTGTATGTTTATATGTTTTGTTTGGTCAGGGTGTGATCTGAGTGGGCATTCTATGTTGTATGTCTAGTTTGTCTGTTTCTGTGTTTGGCCTGAAATGGTTCTCAATCAGAGGCAGGTGTTAGTCGTTGTCTCTGATTGGGAACCACATTTAGGTAGCCTGTTATGTCATTGTGGGTTGTGGGTGATTGTCTATGTGTAGTGTTTGTGTCAGCACGATTAGGCATTAGTGTCACGGTGTTATTTTGTAGTGTTCTGTTTTTCCATTAAAATGACGAACACTTACCATGCCGCATCTTGGTCCTCCTCTCTATCTCCAGACAATAGAGAGGAGGAACGTAGAACATACGTTCTATTTCTTCACATACTTTGGTTTATACAGTTTATAAACAGTTGAGCTGGGAGGAGAGTAGACCTTGGAGCTGTTGTGAGAAACACTTCATCAGTCATCACCCAATGTTGTCAGCAGTGCAATGATATGAGCTGTATTCTGTTCATCTATTCCATGATAGTTTCTATCAGCTGCTCTAGTTTTCTCTATTGATGTTGTTGTGTTTGTATCAAGGTAAAGTATTATGCAGGTCTGTGCAGTGACCTCCCACTCTAACAGAGACTTATTGCTGTCTCACAGCACTTATTGTTCAGAGGAAAAGCACACGCTGTGTGCTTGCATGTGGGTGCGTCTCTGTGTGCATGTGTGTGCGTGTGAACTCCACATTAGTCTCCACGGTTGGTAGCCTTGAATCTGAAAATAAAATAATTAAGGCTGTAGCAGCAAAACATCCCAGAGCTAGTGTATAACTCAGTGTCCAATCGGTGAGCAGTATGACTCACAATGTCCAATCAGTGAGCAGTCCCCTGGATCTGTGCATGAAAGCATTATTAGTACTGGTGAACCACCCCACACTTCAGAAAGTATTCACACCCATTTACTTTTTACACATTTTGTTGTGTTACAGACTGAATTTGAAATGGAAGTGTGTGCTATTGGCCTACACACAGTAGCCCATAATGTCAAAGAGGAATTATGTTTTTAGAAAATTAGACAAATTAATTAAAAATTAATAGCAGAATAGTCTTCAGTCAATAAGTATTCAACCAATTTGTTATGGCAAGCATAAATCATTTAAGCAGTAAACATTTGCTTAACAAGTCACATAATACCCATGCATGGACTCTTTAAAAAATATATATATATTTCACCTTTATTAGCCAGGTAGGGAAGTTGAGAACAAGTTCTCATTTACAACTGCAACCTGGCCAAGAATAAAGCAAAGCAGTTCGACACATACAACAACACAGAGTTACACATGGAATAAACAAAACATACAGTCAATAATATAGCTGAAGAAAATCTATATACGGTGTGTGCAAATGAGGTAAGAAAAGGGAGGTAAGGCAATAAATAGGCCATGGTGGCGAAGTAATTACAATATACAGTGCCTTGCGAAAGTATTCGGCCCCCTTGAACTTTGCAACCTTTTGCCACATTTCAGGCTTCAAACATAAAGATATAAAACTGTATTTTTTTGTGAAGAATCAACAACAAGTGGGACACAATCATGAAGTGGAACGACATTTATTGGATATTTCAAACTTTTTTAACAAATCAAAAACTGAAAAATTGGGCGTGCAAAATTATTCAGCCCCTTTACTTTCAGTGCAGCAAACTCTCTCCAGAAGTTCAGTGAGGATCTCTGAATGATCCAATGTTGACCTAAATGACTAATGATGATAAATACAATCCACCTGTGTGTAATCAAGTCTCCGTATAAATGCACCTGCACTGTGATAGTCTCAGAGGTCCGTTAAAAGCGCAGAGAGCATCATGAAGAACAAGGAACACACCAGGCAGGTCCGAGATACTGTTGTGAAGAAGTTTAAAGCCGGATTTGGATACAAAAAGATTTCCCAAGCTTTAAACATCCCAAGGAGCACTGTGCAAGCGATAATATTGAAATGGAAGGAGTATCAGACCACTGCAAATCTACCAAGACCTGGCCGTCCCTCTAAACTTTCAGCTCATACAAGGAGAAGACTGATCAGAGATGCAGCCAAGAGGCCCATGATCACTCTGGCTGAACTGCAGAGATCTACAGCTGAGGTGGGAGACTCTGTCCATAGGACAACAATCAGTCGTATATTGCACAAATCTGGCCTTTATGGAAGAGTGGCAAGAAGAAAGACATTTCTTAAAGATATCCATAAAAACTGTCATTTAAAGTTTGCCACAAGCCACCTGGGAGACACACCAAACATGTGGAAGAAGGTGCTCTGGTCAGATGAAACCAAAATGGAACTTTTTGGCAACAATGCAAAACGTTATGTTTGGCGTAAAAGCAACACAGCTGAACACACCATCCCCACTGTCAAACATGGTGGTGGCAGCATCATGGTTTGGGCCTGCTTTTCTTCAGCAGGGACAGGGAAGATGGTTAAAATTGATGGGAAGATGGATGGAGCCAAATACAGGACCATTCTGAAAGAAAACCTGGTGGAGTCTGCAAAAGACCTGAGACTGGGACGGAGATTTGTCTTCCAACAAGACAATGATCCAAAACATAAAGCAAAATCTACAATGGAAAGGTTCAAAAATAAACATATCCAGGTGTTAGAATGGCCAAGTCAAAGTCCAGACCTGAATCCAATCGAGAATCTGTGGAAAGAACTGAAAACTGCTGTTCACAAATGCTCTCCAGCCAACCTCACTGAGCTTGAGCTGTTTTGCAAGGAGGAATGGGAAAAAATTTCAGTCTCTCGATGTGCAAAACTGATAGAGACACACCCCAAGCGACTTACAGCTGTAATCGCAGCAAAAGTTGGCGCTACAAAGTATTAACTTAAGGGGGCTGAATAATTTTGCACGCCCAATTTTTCAGTTTGATTTGTTAAAAAAGTTTGAAATATCCAATAAATGTCATTCCACTTCATGATTGTGTCCCACTTGTTGTTGATTCTTCACAAAAAATACAGTTTTATATCTTTATGTTTGAAGCCTGAAATGTGGCAAAAGGTCGCAAAGTTCAAGGGGGCCGAATACTTTCGCAAGGCACTGTAACAATTGAGGTTTTCACAATCACAAGAGTGATTGATGTGCAGAAGATGAATGTGCAAGTAGAGATAAAGGGGTGCAAAGGAGCGAGATAAATAAATAAATACAGTATGGGGATGAGGTAGTTCGATGGGCTATTTACAGATGGGCTATGTACAGGTGCAGTGATCAGTGAGCTGCTCAGACAGCTGGTGCTTAAAGCTAGTGAGGGAGGTAAGAGTCTCCAGCTTCAGAGATTTTTGCAATTCATTCCAGTCATTGGCAGCAGAGAACTGAAAGGAAAGGCGGCCAAACGAGGAATTGGCTTTGAGGGTGACTAGAGAGATATACCTGCTGGAGCGCGTACTACGGGTGGGTGCTGCTATGGTGACCAGTGAGCTGAGATAAGGCGGGGTCCTACCTATCAGAGACTTGTAGATGACCTGGAGCCAGTGGGTTTGGCGACGAGTATGAAGTGAAGGCCAGCCAACGAGAGCATACAGGTCGCAGTGGTCGAAGGTATATGGAGCTTTGGTGGCAAAACGGATGGCACTATGATAGACTGCATCCAATTTGTTGAGTAGAGTGTTGGGGGCTATTTTGTAAATGACATCACCGAAGTCGAGGATCGGTAGGATGGTCAGTTTTACAAGGGTATGTTTGGCAGCATGAGTGAAGGATGCTTTGTTGCAAAATAGGAAGCCGATTCTAGATTTAATTTTGGATTGTAGATGCTTAATCTCTAGTACCAGTGGGACGGTAGCTTCCCACCTCAACAACAGCAAGTGAAATTGCAGGGCTCCAAATTCAAAACAACAGAAATCCCATAATTAAAATTCCTCAAACATACAAGTATTATACACCATTGTAAAGATAAACTTCTCGTAAATCCAACCACAGTGTCCGATTTCAAAAAGGCTTCACGGAAAAAGCACACCACACGATTATGTTAGGTCAGCGCCTAGTCACAGAAAACGATACAGCCATTTTCCAGCCAAGGTAGAGGGCCCATAAAAGTCAGAAATAGCGATTAAATTAATCACTAACCTTTGATGATCTTCATCAGATGGCACTCACAGGACTTCATGTTACACAATAAATGTGTGTTTTGTTCGATAAAGTTCAACCTTATTTCAAAAAACCTCAGTTGAAATTGGCGCGTTATGTACAGTAATCATTGTCTCAAACAAACATCAGGTGAAATTTCAGAAAGCCACATCAAATTACAGAAATACTCATCATAAACATTGATGAAAATACAAGTTTTATACATAGGATTAAAGATAAACGTTTTGTTAATCCAGCCGCTGTGTCAGATTTCAAAAAGGCTTTACGGCGAAAGCACACCACACAATTATGTTAGGTCAGCGCCTAGCCACAGAAAACCATACAGCCATTTTCCAACCACGTGTCACAAAAGTCAGGAATAGCGTTAAAATGAATCACTTACCTTTGATGATCTTCATCTGGTGGCACTCCCAGGTATCCATGTTAGACAACAAATGTTTGTTTTGTTCGATAATGTCCCTCCTTATGTCCAAAAACCTCTGTTTTGTTGGTGCGTTTAGTTCAGTAATCCAAAAGGCACAATGCGCGCTCTCAACATCCAGACGAAAAGTCAAAAAAGTACAATAAAAGTTTCATAGAGACATGTCAAACGATGTTTAAAATCAATCCTCAGGTTGTTTTTGTCATAAATAATCAGAAATATTTCAACAGCACAAAAGCTTCGTCAATAGAAAAGGAGAAACAAGAAAGGAGCGCTCCCGATCACGCGCTGGACTCATGCCTGAACATTTCCACTGTCCACTCATTAAAAGTGCTGTATCTCCCTCATTTAAAGAGTAAAAGCCTGAAACAATGCCCAAAGACATGGCCACATGTAGAAGTAGCCATAGGGATCGTGAACTGGGTCCTAAGTCTTTGTATGGTGGATAGGCTTTTAATGGAAAACAGCCTTTCAAAATAATAGTACTTTCTGGATGGATTAGGATTTGGTGGGTTGCTGTGGAGGGTGCCTGGCAGTTGACCGTGGTAGGGGTAGCCAGGTGGAAAGCATGGCCAGCCGTAGAGATATGCTTATTGAAATTCTCAAATATAGTGGATTTATCGGTGGTGACAGTGTTTCCTAGCCTCAGTGCAGTGGGCAGCTAGGAGGAGATGATCTTATTTCCTAACTGCCTGGAAAAGTTGCATATCACAGGGGCTATTCATTTCTAATGCAGAACGCCACATTATGTTTTTGTGCTGGTCAAGGACAGACAGGTCTGGAGTAAACCAAGGGCTATAGCTATTCCTGGTTCTACGTTTTTTTAATGGAGCATGCTTATTTAAGATAGTGAGGAAGGCACTTTTAAAGAATAACCAGGCATCCTCTACTGACGGGATGAGGTCAATGTCATTCCAGGATACCCAGGCCAGGACGATTAGAAAGGCCAGTTCGCTGAAGTGTTTTAGGGAGAGTTTGACAGTGATGAGGGGTGGTCGTTTGACCGCAGACCCATTACGGATGCAGGCAATGAGGCAGTCAATGCTGTATTTGGAGGGAGAGTTAGTTAGGATGATATCTATGAGGGTGCCCGTGTTTACGGATTTGGGGTTGTACCTGGTAGGTTCATTGATAATTTGTGTGAGATTGAGGGCATCAAGCTTAGATTGTAGGATGGCAGGGGTGTTAAGCATGTCCCAGTTTAGGTCACCTAGCAGCATGAGCTCAGAAGATAGATGGGGGGCAATCAATTCACATATGGTGTCCAGGGCACAGCTGGGGGCAGAGGGTGGTCTATAGCAAGTGGTAACGGTGAGAGATTTGTTTCTGGAAAGGTGAATTTTTAGAAGTAGAAGCTCAAATTGTTTTGGTACAGACCTGGATAGTAAGACAGAACTCTGCAGGCTATCTCTGCAGTAGATTGCAACACCGCCCCCTTCGGCAGTTCTATCTTTGCGGAAAATATTTATAGTTAGGGATGGAAATTTCAGTTTTTTTTGTGGTTTTCCTAAGCCAGGATTCAGAAACGGCTAAGACATCCGGGTTGTGCTAAAGCAGTGAATAAAGCAAACTTAGGGAGGAGGCTTCTAATGTTAACATGCATGAAACCAAGGCTTCTACGGTTACAGAAGTCAACAAATGAGAGTACTTGGGGAGTTCGAGTGGAGCTAGCTACTGCAGGACCTGGATTAACCTCTACATCACCAGAGGAACAGAGGAGGAGTAGGATAAGGGTACGGCTAAAGGCTAAAAGAACTGGTCGTCTAGCACGTTCGGAACAGTGAGTATAAGGAGCAGGTTTCTGGGCACGATAGCATAGATTCAAGGCATAATGTACAGACAAAGGTATGGTAGGAAGAGAGTACATTGGAGGTAAACCTATGCAAACCAGGTGATGTCATCGCATATGTGGGAGGTGGAACAACATGGTTGGTTGAGCAGGGCTAGAGGCTCTACAGTGAAATGAGACAGTAATCACTAACCAGGACAGTAATGGACAAGGCATATTGATATTAGAGAGAGGCATGCATAGCCAAGTGATCGTATGGGTCCAGTGAGTGGTTGTTGGGCTGGCTGGGGACACGGCGATTCAGACAGTTAGCAGGCCGGGGCTAGCAAGCTAGCAGTTAGCAGGCTGGGGCTAGCAAGCTAGCAGAAGGGCCTTAGAGGGACGTCGCGATGGGGGAAAGTCTGTTATTGCCTTCTCATGCGGTGACGCCGATAGACCAGTTGTGTTCCCCATGTGCAGTTGCAAACCGTAGTCTGGATTTTTTATGGCGGTTTTGGAGCAGTGGCTTCTTCCTTGTTGAGTGGCCTTTCAGGTTATGTAGACATAGGACTTGGCTGACTTCTTTTGATTTTCCCATGATGTCAAGCAAAGAGACAATGAGTTTGAAGGTAGGCCTTGAAATACATCCACAGGTACACCTTCAATTGACTCAAAATATGTCAATTAGCCTATCAGAAGCTTCTAAAGCCATGACATCATTTTCTGGAATTTTCCAAGCTGTTTAAAGGCACAGTCAACTTAGTGTACGTAATCTTCTGACCCACTGGAATTGATACAGTGAATTATAAGTTAAATAATCTGTCTGTAAATAATTGTTGGAAAAATGATGACTTGCTAAAACTATAGTTTGTTATTAACAATACATTTGTGGAGTAGTTGAAAAACGAGTTTTAATGACTCCAACCTCAGTGTATGGAAACTTCCGACTTCAACTGTAGATGGAATCATGAGACAGGAAAATTATGTGGATATATTGAAGCAACATCTCAAGACATCAGTCAGGAAGTTAAAGCTTGGTCGCAAATGGGTCTTCCAAATGGACCACAAGCATACTTCCAAAGTTGTGGCAAAATGGCTTAAGGACAACAAAGTCAAGGTATTGGAATGTCCATCACAAAGCCCTGACAACAATCATATAGAAAATGTGTGGGCAGAACTGAAAAAGCATGTGCGAGCAAGGAGGCCTACAAACCTAACTCAGTTACACCAGTTCTGTCAGGAGGAATGGGCCAAAATTCACCCAACTTATTGTGGGAAGCTTGTGGAAGGCTACCCAAACATTTGACCTAAGTTAAACATTTTAAAGGCAATGCTACCAAATACTAATTGAGTGTATGTAAACTTCAGACCCACTGGGAATGTGATGAAAGAAATACGAACTGAAATAAATAATTATCTTCTATTATTCTGACATTTCACATTCTTTAAATAAAATGGTGATCCTAACTGACCTAAGACATGGAATTTTTACTAGGATTAAATGTCAGGAATTGTGAAAAACTGAGTTTAAATGTATTTGGCTAAGGTGTCAACCTTTGACTTAAACTGTAGCTGTAGCATATCGGAGAGGTTTTGATGTGATCCATGGGTTATCCAAGTGGTGTTACCTTATAGAGCTGTAAACATGTTAGTTTCCTTTTTATCACCTGTGGCCACCTGCCAGCTGCTCCAGCCTGGCCAGGCTGCCTGGTACTTACTGTCAGACACAGCGAGAGAAAACATTGTTTTGTAGAGTTATACTTTGGCTCTTTCGAGAAAGTGTGTGAACCACAGCTGGAGTCAGAACTGAAGTCCTTGTGAGTCCACAGATCCAAGCCCAGACCCAAACCCAGACCAGAGAGAAGAAACCTGAGTTGGGCAAATGCCAAGGAAAAGCCAAATTTAGGTAAAAAATATCCATCTGGCTGCCTATTACTCTTGTTCACAGAAAGAAAAAACCCTGTTCCTTTTATGCTAATTCAAGAAAGCATAAGTCAAGACTGGTCTGATCCTGATGAAGACCCAAATTCTTAAGACAGACACAGTAATACTGTATCAAGTGTACCTTGATTATCAGATTAAATTAAATTAAAATAACTTTATTATTCCATGAGAGAGAAGGCTGACGGATAGAAATAACAGTCAGAGAGTTTTGTGTATGCAAGGTAGAGAGGTATTTTAAGCAGAGGTGAGGTAGGAGAGCCAGGGATAGGGTATAGGCAGAGCTAGGGTTAAAACTAGGGGAGACCCACAGGAGCAACCACGGTCAAACGCCCCACCCAAATGTTGACAGATCTCCCACCAAGTCAAATCGGGGACCTGAACCAGTGACCTATTGGTCAACTGGCCCAAGCTCTTAACCGCCAGGCCACCAACCATCCAAGATCCCCCCCCCCCCCCCCCCCCCCCCCCACAGTTCCGTGAGAGCTGCCCCTAAACCATCTGAGACCCCCAAACCCCCTCCTCACCCCACCAAGCCACCGTCCCCCAATGCACCAAAAAAATTAACAAAAGAGAAAAACAACAGAAAAAAAAGACATCAAGGGCAACCAAAATCAAAACAGCAAGGCCACTGTATGCGTTTGAGTGCATATACTGTATGGCAACATTGCCGTGTGTCTGTGTCTGCGCGGCATCAGCCTCAGGCAAACAGGGAATGGATGTAACAGCTTCCACTCCTGTCATTTAAAAAAACTTTATTTTGTACTTTTATCTTTGACTGTCAATCTTTCCCCCACCCAGCAACTCCACTCCCACTTGTTTCCAGCTCCACATCCTAACCCTCAGTTTCCCTCAGCCCATCCTACCTCTCTCTGCTGGCCACCCAAACATTCAATTATATCTATCGAATAGAATAGAATCCACAGATTGTGAGTTGAAGATAAAACAGTTTTAGTAATTGACTGACTGAACAGGTCTCTCAATCTCCCAACATTGCTATTTATAAGGGTCAATTTTAGATTAATGTTATGCTTTTTCAGCCTTTCCTTAACCCGAGACCAGAAGCAGGCTACCTGAGGGCAATGCTAGAACAAATGGTATATTGATTCTGTATCCTCACAACACAATCTGTGTATCCTCACAACACAATCTGTGTATCATCACAACACAATCTGTGTATCATCACAACACAATCTGTGTATCATCACAACACAATCTGTGTATCCTCACAACACAATCTGTGTATCCTCACAACACAATCTGTGTATCCTCACAACACAATCTGTGTATCATCACAACACAATCTGTGTATCATCACAACACAATCTTTGTATCATCACAACACAATCTGTGTATCCTCACAACACAATCTGTGTATCACAACACAATCTGTGTATCATCACAATACAATCTGTGCATCCTCACAACACAATCTGTGTATCATCACAACACAATCTGTGTATCATCACAATACAATCTGTGTATCCTTACAACACAATCTGTGTATCCTCACAACACAATCTGTGTATCACAACACAATCTGTGTATCCTCACAACACAATCTCTGTATCATAACAACAAAATATGTCATTTTCCCCCTCTCAATATTCAACATTTTGTTGGTGGCAAGAATTCTGAACAATAATTTTAGCCAAAAAGCACGAAGTCTTGAATCTTGTGTCGAACTCATACACCCTGTGCCATGGAATCGGTACATGAAAAATCTCTTCAGTCATTTTGCAATCTGAATGGCACAGCTGTCAACATCCTGGTCCTCAAATGAAACTGGTATACTTTCCTATTTATGCTGTTCTTATTCCTACGCAGGTTTTGATCCTTAATATTGGGAAAACAGACCAATTTCCTACCTCCTCCTGCTGCCATCTGCCTCCTCCATTTTTGTGGTAATAATTAAATACATGATTTATCATCTTGGATTGAGCAGACCTTCCCATACAATTCTGATAGCTCCACGAAAGACTCTACCATTCCAATATCATTTAAAAACAAAATCTTTTTCAAACACCTTTTCCATAAACACATGTATTTTATCAACCATCACATTTGAGTTCAACCATAATATCTGTTTATCTTTTCTCTGGGATGAAATTGTAACCAGATCTCTAGTCTTCTGTATTTTAGTTTCACAACATTTCACCAATCATGAAATAATGGAGAAAGCTCAATCCTGACTCTTGACATGGTTTTTAGTTACACACCCTACGTTAGTACAGTTAGCACCTTCTATCCTATTCTTTGGACCCGTAAATTGTTGGAGCTTCACTTTGGTCTCTCTTTGATGCAAGGTGCAGAGCCCCAACTCCGGGTAGCTCTGGCTCAAGAGTCACGTACAACTTGGCATAGGCTGTTTATCCTGATAAGGTTCCTGAGGTTGCCAGGCAGCCGGGAGCAGACAGCACAGTACTCCTGGCTGAGAGTTGTGCTCATGCCTGTTATAGAGCTGGTTAAAGGGGCAGGCCAGTTCTATACCATCCCAGAACTGGCCTAGAGTCCAGTCCATACTTCACACTATATGTTTGATTGGGGCTATATACACTGATCAAAAGTATAAATGCAACAATTTCAAAGATTTTTCTGAGTTAAATCAGGCCCTAATCTATGGATTCACATGACTGGGAATACAGATAACTTCATGATCTGGTTTGACCACCATTTGCCTCATGCAGCTCAACACATCTTCGGCAATAGAGATGATCAGGCTGTTGATTGTAGCCTGTAGAATGTTGTCCCACTCCTCTTCAGTGGCTGTGGGAAGTTACTGGATGAATGACATGACAATTGGCCTCAGGATCTCATCACGGTATCATTCATGCATTCATGTGCATTCAAATGTGCATTCAAATTGACATTAATAAAATGCAACTGTGTTCGTTGTCCGTAGTTTATGCCTGCCCATACCATAACCCCACCGCCACCACGGGGCACTCTGTTCACAACGTTGACATCAGCAAAATTCTCGCAGACAGGTGAAGACCCTGGTGAGGACGACGGGCACGCAGATGAGCTTACTTAGACGGTTTCTGACAGTTTGTGCAGAAATATTTTGCTTGTGCAAACCCACAGTTTCATCAGCTGTACGGGTGGCTGGTCTCAGACGATCCCGCTGGTGAAGAAGCCGGATGTGAAGGTCCTGGGCTGGCAAGGTAGCTGTGTTTGTTGGAGGTGGCTTATGGTAGAGAAATTAACATTCAATTATCTGGCAAACAGCCCTCAACTTGAGACAACTTGAGACAACTTGAGACATCTGACATTGTAGTGCATAACAAAACTGCACATTTTAGTGTCGTTTTACTGTTCCCAGCACAAGGTCCACCTGTGTATTGATCATGCTGTTTAATCAGCTTATTGATATGCCAAACCTGTCAGGTGGATGGATTATCTTGGCAAAGGAGAAATTCTCTTTGAGAGAAATAACACTTTGTGTGTACAGAAATTATCTGGGATCTTTCATCTGTTTATATTTTTGTTCAGTATACATTAGTCTGTAGGCCTAAATCCCAAGTAAATAGGAAAGATTGGCAACATTGGCATCCAACGTGTTTTTATGAGATCGACATGTCAGACATTGTTTGTGAACAAGGGAATCAAATCAAGTGTATTTATGTAGCCCTTCTTACATCAGCTGATATCTCAAAGTGCTGTACAGAAACCCAGCCTAAAATCCCAAACAGCATGCAATGGAGGTGTAGAAGCACAGTGGCTAGGAAGAACTCCCTAGAAAGGCCAAAACCTAGGAAGAAACCTAGAGAGGAACCAGGCTATGAGGGGTGGCCAGTCCTCTTCTGGCTGTGCCGGCTGGAGATTATATCAGAACATGGCCAAGATGTTCAAATGTTCATAAATGACCAGCATGGTCAAATAATAATAATCACAGTAGTTGTCGAGGGTGCAGCAAGTCAGCTCCTTAGGAGTAAATGTCAGTTGGCTTTTCATAGCCGATCAATAAGAGTATCTCTACCGCTCCTGCTGTCTCTAGAGAGTTGAAAACAGCAGGTCTGGGACAGGTAGCACGTCCGGTGAACAGGTCAGGGTTCCATAACCGCAGGCAGAACAGTTGAAAGTGGAGCAGCAGCACGGCCAGGTGGACTGGGGACAGCAAGGAGTCATCATGCCAGGTAGTCCTGAGGCATGGTCCTAGGGCTCAGATCCTCCGAGAGAGAGAAAGAAAGAGAGAAAGAGAGAATTAGAGAGAGCATACTTAAATTCACACAGGACACAAGATAAGACAGGAGAAGTACTCCAGATATAACAGAGTGACCCTAGCCCCCCGACACATAAACTACTGCAGCATAAATACTGGAGGCTGAGACAGGAGGGGTCAGGAGACACTGTGGTCCCATCCGATGATACCCCCGGACAGGGCCAAACAGGCAGAATATAACCCCAGCCGCTTTGCAAAAGCACAGCCCCCACACCACTAGAGGGATATCTTCAACCACCAACTTACCATCTTGAGACCCTAACCCTAACCCTAACCCTAACCCAAGGGGGGGGGGGGGGGGCAACCCAGACAGGAAGATCATATCAGTGACTCAACCCACTCAAGTGACGCACCACTCCTAGGGACGGCATGGAAGAGCACCAGTAAGCCAGTGACTCTGCCCCTGTAATAGGGTTAGAGGCAGAGAATCCCAGTGGAGAGAGGGGAACCGGCCAGGCAGAGACAGCAAGGGCAGTTTGTTGCTCCAGGGCCTTTCCGTTTACCTTCACACTCCTGGGCCAGACTACACTCAATCGTATGACCTACTGAAGAGATGAGTCTTCAGGAAAGACTTAACGGTTGAGACCGAGTCTGCGTCTCTCACATGGGTAGGCAGACCATTCTATAAAAATTGAGCTCTATAGGAGAAAGCCCTGAAACATAATTTTTTTTTGATAGTAAACACTTGAATAAGGCATACATGTTGCTATAAAACTCAGTGCACACCAGAGCAGTTTCCCCTGCTAACACACAGCTAGAAACGCATGCCATTGGCACTGTTTAAACCAACCGCCTGTCACGGTTTTCTAGGTGTGAAGGAGAGTCGGACCAAAATGCGGCGTGTCTATTGCAATCCATGTTTAATGAAGAAACACACTAAACACAAACACTACCAAAACAATAAACTTAACGAAAACCGAAACAGCCTATACTTGTGTATCCTAACACAGAAACAATGACATCAGGACACTAAGGACAATCACCCACGACAAACTCAAAGAATATGGCTGCCTAAATATGGTTCCCAATCAGAGACAACGATAAACACCTGCCTCTGATTGAGAACCACTTCAGACAGCCATAGACTTAGCTAGAACACCCCACTAGCTACAATCCCCATACATACCACCTACAAAAACCCATGCCACACCCTGGCCTGACCAAATAAATAAAGATAAACACAAAATACTTCGACCAGGGTGTGACACCGCCACCTCTCAGTAAGCCATTTGTATTAACTTGTAATTTTTAAGTTAATTACATTTTTGCCCTTGTCAGCAGAGCTGGATCAGAATAAGTCAGAATTTGAATTGCAGTGTTTAATTATTTGTATTAACACAGTCCTTTCATCAGTGGAAACATAACTCCAAAAAACACTAAATAGGCCAATGTAGTTTTGGCAATTCCAATCTCACTTTTAATCAGCTAGAGCTTAAAAACTTCACGTGTTCATGTCATGTGCACAAATACAGAGACATGCCATTGTTGCAAACTTTTTATTAGAGTGACTGTTTTTGTTAGATGAGCTAGAGGTTTTCATCTCCCGCCATACAATGTTGAGATCATGTGAATGGACCTTATCTATTTCTATTCTCAAACAGGTTTTGTTCTGCTTATCTCAACTCCTCTCACAGTTTCCCCTGTAGGTTGTGTGTGTGTAGGTGGGTGGGTGGATGGGTGGGTGGGTGGATGGGTGGGTGGATGGGTGTGTGGGTGGATGGGTGGGTGGGTGGGTTTTCACACATACAGACAGTGAAAGTAGATTGCTGCAGCTGTTGCTTCTCACCTCTGGGGAAGGCCATTCTGAGCACTATGATTGTGTCCCAAATAGTACCCTATTCCCTAAAGTGCACTGCATTTGACCACTGCTTGTGCACTACTTCTTGTCAAAAGTAATGTAATATGTAGGGAATAAAGCCTGGAATGATGAAATTAGACTGCTATGAGAATGCTGCAGGAAACACTAATGTTATATTGTTATTGTACAGTGTGTGATTGTGAGTCACACCTGCTTCTGGCGTTCGCAAAGGTTTTTATTATATATGACAAACTTCTTGGTTTAGTTTGCTACACTTTGCCATCTGTCTGTGCGTTCTGTGCAATATCAGATCATCTACATTTAAATTCCCGTGAATTTCTGACAGCTTTTTTGGAGGTGTATAAAAAATCCATCCTGTGAAGCTTCATGCAATGTCTGCATCCCAAGTGGCACCCTATTCCCTATATAGTGCACTAATTTTAACCAGGGCCCATAGGTTTGTGGACAAAGTTGAATATTTTTTTTTTGTGGTGTTGCCAGGGTCCATATATTGATTGGTTTGTGTGCCGGTGTTGCAGGGTGTTGATTACCCAGACATGGTATTAGCTGGTGCTATCTGGACAGCTAGCCGACTGGACCAATCTGGCCGACCGACTGGTCCTTTCAGGCCGGTCGATAGAACCAGTCGGCCAGACCAATCTGGCCTGCTCACCGTCACTCCCAAGTGATGGAATGCTCCATTTAAGATTACCTGCTTGGACGTTTCAGAAGGCAGCACAATGTCTGGCCTCAGTGTCGTTGCTGTGATGATGTCTGGGAACTTGCTTTCCCAGGTCAATTTTCAGCTCCCAATCTTCAGCTGCTTTCCCAGGTCGACTGTCAGATCCAGAGAATCCGCTTGCGTCCCACTTGGCCAAAAGCCAGGGAAAATGCACCGTGTCAAATTCAAATAAAATGATATAAAAATCAAACTTTCAGTAAATCACACATGTAAGATACTAAATTAAAGCTACACTCGTTGTAAATCCAGCCAAACTGTCAGATTTTAAAAAGGCTTATTATCTGATGATAGCACAACAGTAAACAAAGAGTAGCATATTATATAATTATATTATTATTATATAACCCTGCAGGCACTACACAAAACGCAGAAATAAAATATAAAAACTGCCTTACCTTTGACAAGCTTCTTTTGTTGACACTCAATATGTCCCATAAACATCACAATTGGTCCTTTTGTTCGATTAATTACGTCCATATATATCCAAAATGTCCATTTATTTGGCGCATTTGATCCAGAAAAAAACAGCTTACTACAAAATATCTCAAATGTTACCTGTAAACTTTGCCAAAACATTTCAAACTACTTTTGTAATACAACTTTAGGTATTTTTAAACGTTAATAATCAATCAAATTGAAGACAGGTCTATCTGTGTTCAATACAGGAAGACAACAAACCAACGCTACTTTTCAAGTCTTGCGCAACTCTCAACAGTGTTACCCAGTTCCTAGATGGCCGTACTACTTCATTGCACAAAGGAATAACCTCAAACAAATTCCAAAGACTGGTGACATCCAGTGGAAGCGGAAGGAACTGCAAACAAGTGCATAAGAAATATTGTTTCCCAATGAGAAATCACTGAACAGACAGAGACCTCAAGAAAAATGAAATCTGAATGGTTAGTCCTCGGGATTTTGCCTGCTACATAAATTCTGTTATAACTCACCACAGACATAATTCGAACAGTTTTAGAAACTTCTGTGTGTTTTCTATCCAAATCTACTAATAATATGCATTTATTATATTCTTGGCATGAGTAGCAGGAAGTTGAAATTGGGCACACTATTTATCCCAAAGTGAAAATGAGCATAGATTTATAGATGACCTGGAGCATGTGGGTCTGGCGAGGAATATGTAGCGAGGGCCAGCCGACTAGAGCATACATTACGCAGTGGTGGGTGGTATAAGGGGCTTTGGTGACAAAACGGATGGCACTGTGATAGACTGCATCCAGTTTGTTGAGTAGGGAATAGGAAGCTATTTTGTAAATGACAACCGAAGTCGAAGATCGGCAGGTTTGTCAGTTTTACAAGGGTATGTTTGCGGCATGAGTGAAGGAGGCTTTGTTGCGAAATAGGAAGCCGATTCTACATTTAATTTTGGATTGGAGATGTTTAATATGAGTCTGGAAGGAAAGTTTACAGTCTAGCCAGACAACTAGGTATTTGTAGTTGTCCACATATTCTAAGTCAGAATACTAGTCGGGCGGGCGGGTGCGGGCAGCGAATGGTTGAAAAGCATGCATTGGATTTTACTAGCGTTTAAGAGCAGTTGGAGGCCACGGAAGGAGTGTTGTATGGCATTGAAGCTCGTTTGGAGGTTAGTTAACACAGTGTCCAAAGAAGGGCCAGAGGTATACAGAATGGTGTTGTCTGCTTATCTACTGGCAAATCCTTTTCAATCCTTGTTATATGAAGATAAATTATAGATAAAACGTATCGGTGCTCATCGGCCATTGGACATAAAGATTACACAACAAGTTGGAAATTGAAAATTCAAGAATTTGTGGTTTGAAAGGAATCAGTGGCTAACTGCAAGCGTTGCGAGGCAATCATTAGCCTGCTATTCAGTGGAGTGGGTGTGTGGTCCAAGTATGAGTTTTAAGGGTATCTTTTTTCCAAGCTTAAAAGGATAAACATTCACATGCAATGGGTCAGAAAAGGTTGAAAACATTGGCTATGCTGTCAAACCAGCATGACTTCTGCCGCGTTCAAAAAAACTGGAAACTGGGAAATCCCAGAAAAATACGAGCTCCAACTGGGAAATCCCAGAAAAATACGAGCTCCAACTGGGAAAATATGTTTGAACAGTTCCAAGTGGGAAACTTTGGCCTCTTTCTAGAGCTCCAACCTTATTTACAAATAAATAGATGCAATTTAAAAAAAATAATATGGGTCAACTATCGCTTTAAAACAGGACTTCCCAAGTGCAAGGGTTTTGAAAATGTTTGTACTATAACAACAAATTTCAAGAAAAATGTAAAGGTGGTTGAGTCTGACTGGTAGTAGACACATCATCGTACAGTAGGCCTACATAGGCAAGATCTTTTGTGTTCATGAGCTATTGAGTGTCCTTACCATCTCTGTTTGTGCACACTACTAAAATGACAAAGTAATTGCAGAGGAAGCATTTCAATATAGCTTATTCTCATTTTACAATCAACATGTCCATGACATAGACTACCTACATTAATGCCTACAAAAACACATAGCCTCTTGTGATTTCCCATGAGTGACGGAACACTGAGCCAATCACAGTGCAACTATTTATGTTTATTTATTTTATTTTTTGTTGAAATGTCTTTATTGTTTTGGAACTTCTGTGAGTGTAATGTTTACTGTTCATTTTTTATTGTTCATCTATTTCACGAGAGAGAGAGAGAGAGAGAGAGAGAGAGAGAGAGAGAGAGAGAGAGAGAGAGAGAGAGAGAGAGTATCCTTGGTATGTACAGTAGCAGATGAAATAAGGGTTAGAATTATGTCTGCCAGTCAGGCCACAGTTCACATCCTAAAAGCTATTTATCTGAAAGCACTTAAAATTCTTGAGGGAATCATTCTCCATGCCTAAATAACCCTAGCTATGACATTCATTTGTTGAAGCATTCCCTGGTTGATTGTCGACCCCCATCGTCGCTTATTCCACCACAATTCTCCAGCTGCTTCTTATTAAACCTCTCTTCCTCATCTTTCTTTTTCTCTCTCTCTCTCTCTCTCTCTCTCTCTCTCTCTCTCTCTCTCTCTCTCTCTCTCTCTCTCTCTCTCTCTCTCTCTCTCTCTCTCTCTCTCTCTCTCTCTCTCTCTCTCTCTCTCTCTATCCCCAGCCACAGATCTAAATCCCACACATGCTGATGAAGTCGCTCTCTGCAAGGCCATGCATGTCGACTGTAGGCTAATTGCTAAAAGCCTTTCAGAGACAGCAGAGCTTAATGGCTGTTTCCCTGAACTATTGAGCTTCTGTAAAGAGCACCAGGCAAGCAGGGGCTGGTAATGGTGTCACTCCCGTCTCATCACATCAGACAAATAGTGGGTTCAAATAGTATTTGTTTTGTTTTTCAAATATTTTAGCTGCGCTTGATTGAGCATGCCAGCCTGGCACAATGGAATGAATATAATAGTGCCAAACATTACCCAAAATGCTCAAGGTATTTAAAAGATGTTAAACACTATTTGACCCCAAGTTTTCTTCACAGCAGATGCCCTGTAAAGGAGGTCCTGGGAAGTTACATTGACCCTGTAAAATCCCAGACATTAAACAAGGACAAGAGCTAAGTTCTGCTTCACAGGGGGAGCAGTGAAAAAAGAGGGTCGCCCTGCCGCCTGGACCCTTGTGTCATGTGGAGCATAAAGCTTCATGCTAATTCATTTAGACCTCAATCACATCAATCAATCAATCAATCTCTCAATCCAGTTCAAAGGGCTTTATTGGCATAGGAAACATGTGATTACATTGCCAAAGCAAGTGAAATAGATTATTTCACTTTTGTTTATTATCAATCCCAAAAAATGAACAGTAAACATTGCACACACAAGTTTCAAAGGAATAGACATGTTTTAAATGTCGCTGTTGCTATGTACAGTGTTATAATGATGTGCAAATAGTTGAAGTACAAAATGGAAAATCGGTTGTATTTACAATTTACATTGGTGTTTGTTCTTCACTGGTTGCCCGTTTGTTGTGGCAACAGGTCACAAGTCTTGCTGCTGTGATGACACACTGTGGTTTGTCAAAATTGGATTTGTTTTGGAATTATTTGTGCATCTGTGGAATCTGAGGGAAATATGTTTCTCTAATATGGTCATACATTTGGCAGGAGGATAGGAAGTGCAGCTCAGTTTCCAACTCATTTTGTAGGCAGTGTGCACATAGCCTGTTATCTCTTGAGAGCCAGTTCTGCTTACTGCGGCCTCTCTCAATAGCAAGGCCATACTCACTGAGTCTGTACATAGTCAAAGCTTTCCTTAATTTTGGGTCAGTCACAGTGGTCAG
The DNA here is from genome assembly GCF_057628025.1 of Oncorhynchus mykiss. Classification (NCBI taxonomy): domain Eukaryota; kingdom Metazoa; phylum Chordata; class Actinopteri; order Salmoniformes; family Salmonidae; genus Oncorhynchus; species Oncorhynchus mykiss. Next base: position 55,481,335 of record NC_143039.1, on the reverse strand, counting down.
GTATTATGCCACTGTGTACCCTCTGTTTAGGGCACAAGAGCATTCCAGTTTTCTGTATTTTGGTAAATTATTTCCGTGTCAAGTTACCTTTTTGTTTTCTCATGATTTTGTAATTGTGTTGCTGTTGCTGTCCTATGGTTCTGTGGGGTCTGTGTGTACTTGTGAACAGAGACCAAGGACCAGCTTGCTTAGGGGACTCTTCTCTAGGTTAATCTCTCTGTAGGTGATGCCTTTGTTATGGAAGGTTTGGGAATTGCTTCCTAATAGGTGGTAGTAGAATTTAACGACTCTTTTCGGGATTTTGATAATTAGCGGGTATCAGCCTATTTCTGCTCTGCATGCATTATTTGGTGATTTACATTGAATGCAGAGGAGGTTTTTGCAGAATTCTGCATGCAGTCTGAATTTGATGTTTGTCCCATTTTGTGAATTGTTGGTTGGTGAACGGACCCCAGACCTCACAACCATAAAGGGCTATAGGTTATATAACTGATTCAAGTGTTTTTTTGCCAGATCCTATTTGGGATGTCACATTTATGTTCCTTTTGATGTTGTAGAAGGCCCTTCTTGCCTTGTCCCTCAGATCATTTACAGCTTTGTGGAAGTAACCTGTGGTGCTGTTGTGTGGGCCGAGGTAGGTATAGTTTTTTATGTGCTCTAGGGCAACTGTGTCTAGATATAATTTGTATTTGTGGTCCTGGCAATGGGCCTTTTTTGGAACACCATTATTGTCTCTCTCTCTCGGCCAGTTGAAACAGGTCTCAGGCTCTGTGGCTTTAAGCACTGGATACCTGCACACCAGCAATCACCGGCCTTACATTATCTGTTTGGCAGGGCATGCAGCAATAGAGCAATCTTTATAAATCTCTCCATTGTCGGACTGGATTAATCATGTAGCGTTGGTGTTAGTGCCCATATCTTGTAGAGCTACAGATGGTGTAGAAACGTGTAGCCGGAGCCCTGAATCATCATGGGAGTACTTTAATTCAGCATGTCCATGTTGGTTTAAAGAGATTGGTTTCTGAGCCTCCATTTGACCTCCTAAAGTGTCCTGTTGTCCCCCGTCTCAAATGGTCTACTGGTGTCCTGGAGTCAGGACCAGCTGTGACGCTCCCCCGCAGCTCCTCACCCCTCAGCGATTGGCACTCCCCAATAGAACTGTGTTCCCATGGTGGGGGGCACCGCGCCCCGAGGAGGAGGATGGCTGCAGTACAGTTCACATGAGGGGCATTGAAACAGCACAATAGCCTAGGCTTGTTAAACCAGACTGAATGTTGTGCTCAGGACCAAAGCTTCAGCTATTGGCCTCAGGACTGGGCGGTAGGCTATTCTGCTCACTGGTCTCTGACGCATGGAGCCTTACTCAGCCAAACCAGATCAGTTTATTAATCTGCTATAAGCATTACTCAGGCGTACAGTTTGTTGGAGAGCTGCCCAGTGCCCTTAGATTCAAACAACTAAAAAAAGTGATATGACATGCTATTCTATAAAATAATTTCTCCATAATTAATATTACCTGATTGAGCTAATCATGTACATGTAATTAACTAGAGAGTCGGGGCACCACAAAATAATATTTATAGAGCTGTTAACTCTTAAAGACCTAGTAATATTTTACATCAATAGCAGTCCATATTAATCGTCAACTTAATTCAGTCTCATCTCAAAGTTGTAAATTCTTGGTTATCTTCACGAACCCTGGCTAACAAGTTGAATAGCAATACAAAATTGGGTTTAATTATTTGGGTTTAACTAACTAATCACACAGAATTACACATACACATAATTAATCATAACTTGATTACATATTACGTCATAAAGGAAAACGTCCCTCGTGGGTGGAACAGATATGACAGCTTGTTACACAAAAGAAAAATGGCTGGGTTTGAGTGAAAGAGTGGGAAGACTGAGTAACAAAAGAAGAAGCTGTGCTATCGCAAATACAGTATCTTATGCATTCTTGTCACGAGTACGACCGAGGGTGGCTCCCCTTCCCGGTCGGGTGGCGCCCGGCCCGGCGGTCGTCGTCGCCGGCCTATTAGCTGCCACTGATTGTCTTTCCTCCCCCTACTTGTATGTTTATTGTTAGCACCTGTTAGTGAGTCATTAGTTGGGCTTTATTAGACAGCCAGTCCGCCTGTTTCTTTGTGCGGGATTAATCATTGTGACCTTCGTGTAGGTAGTAGAGGAACGTGTTTGTTCCTGGTCGTGTATTTTCTGCTGTACTCTTTTCGTCCCCCGTGTTTGGGGCATTTGATTTTGAGCACCCCGTGTTGCGTGAGTGCATTAAAAGAGCACAGTATTGCACTCTCTGTTTCCTGCGTCTGACTCCACACCCACGACACCTGGAGTGTTACAATTCTAAATTACCGCCCATTTAGAAAAGGAAAATGCAATAAATATTTACTCTGAGCTGCTCTTCGGTAGGTTGGTGGTAGATGGAAGGGCAAGTTGCCCAACCGAGTCCTTCGTCCTTTGAAGGATGTCTCTGCTGGTAAATTGAATATGTTGTAGAGACTTCGTTGCGTGGTAGAATTGATACTCTGTCTGTTCCTTCCAAACCCTTGTTTGCAGCGGCTGTTGCTAACTCAACAGCTAGGAGGTGTCACTTCTGTAGTGAATAAGAGTTCAAAGTTCATACCATTCGCAACCAAAGCTCACGCTGATGTTGTCTTCATTCTGTAGTTATTATCTGAACCATTCTGACATCGGACCGTCGTCCTCACGTCCCCGGAACAGGAGGTTATATTGTTGTCAAGGGCTTATATAGGAAGGGAGAGGAGGGTGTGTTTGAAAAGTTTTATAGCCCATGTCCCTTCACAGGGGCGGGCCACTGATTGAGCAGAGCCCTAACCTTATGAAAACCCAATTCTCACATTTTAGAAGGTAAAATCACATTTCATCCCATCAAGAATAATTTCATATTCAAACATTTAAATTGAACACTAATTCCATGTGAATCCGATAACTCTGATGTGTAGACTTTCCACTGTAGAGTTTATGTCATCTTATCATTGATGAGAATGTCTCAGATGACAACCGAACTGACATCATATTCATTAAGTACCACCGCATATGTTTAATTGATCGGATTACCAGAATATAGTTAATTTCCCCCCAACTTCTGATGTTGCCAGAATCTCTATGTTAACCAAGGGTTTTGCAAATGTAACATCAGTAGGGTAGAGAGAGGAAAAAGGGGAGAAGAGGTATTTATGACTGTCATAAACCTACCCCCAGGCCAACATCATGACAATACCTAAGATGCATGGACACCTGCCTCCCACAGACCAGTGTCCATGTATCTCATTTAGCTCCAACACTTCAGTCAGAGCCAGAGACTTCTACTGGTCGATTGTTTTGTCACTGTCTATGGGCCTGTGGTGACCAGATATGGGCACTGTCTAGGCCCAGATAAATAAAGTATTTGTATTTCTTTCAAATTCTTTAGCTGCGCTTGATTGAGCTTGCCTGGGCGGCACAATGGAACTAATGGAGCTATCCACAGCCCATCTGACAGACGGGTTCAATCCAATGAACGGTCTGGTCGGTTGTGGTGGTCCTCCCTTCTCAGTGCTACAGGGGGAGGCAGGATCTGAAGGCTGAGTCTCTGAGAGGAGAGAAGTGCGGCTGAACCATCAGGCGTAGTAATGAGAATGAGATTACTTTTAGTTGGTCCTCATTAGACAGCCAGTGTTCTGAAGGACCCTCCAGGGGTCAATGCCAAGACGCACGCACACACACACACACACACACACACACACACACACACACACACACACACACACACACACACATACACATACTAGAGAACTACTGTTCTAAGGGGCCTCCAGAGCCTCATTGCCAGCAGCCTGCTCCAAGACTCTTAGACCTCCTAGACACAGGCCATCCCGTTCTTGCGGGTCCCCCAGTGGAGTGGTTTGCCCTGTTCAGACACCCCCACACCCTGCCTGGGGCGCTGTGCCTCCCCGTCATCGGATTAGGGACCTGGGCTGGCCTGCTGAGGCAGCAGGGTTAGAGAAGTTACTCTCCTTTAGTTGCTGGGAAGAGAGAAACTTTTTTTGCTGCCGTTTTCTCTCTCTCTTCTGTCCTTTTACATTGTATAATTCACATATTTTGGGAGTGGAGCTCAGTATCAGAGTTAGTTCTAGTGGTAGTGGTGCCCACTCTGAACTTCACATGGCCCCTTGTGACAGGGTTTCAAACCCTGGACCAGCCAAATCCCTATCTGTACTCCCCCAGCTCTGTCTCCCGCCTCTAATTTCAACCTGTCTGTCAATAAAATAAAGAACAAAAAGGAGAGTTAAAAAAAACTCAGCTCCTTCAGTACATTTAGATTTTTCCCCCCAGAGACGACCAGCCCCGAAGGCCCCTAGAATAACATGCGGCTAAACTCCTTCCCTTTCACTCTGTTAGTCAGAAGGTAAACAAACCCCAAGGCCTACACACAGTAATGTTCTCCTCAGTGAGTTGGCAATCAAAACCTCCCCTTATCAACCTCCGCTTTGCTACCGTATAACTGAAATGCACGGCCTATTTCCCTGTCCATATCTGTAATATTTTTTTCATTAGACTCAATTGCTTTTTGATGAGGAGAAGCAATTATATCATATGGAGAAGTCTTCCCATGTGAAATATCTGATGAAAGGTAGAGGAGATGAGATGAGACGAAGGAAGGAAGCAATCATAATGAATAAATCGTTTCATGCAATAACTTAAAAAGATGAAGGTTATTTGGAGAACCTCTTCACATGCAGTAATATGGGATGACTGGTGAGTCCATAAGTTCATTAAGTCTGCCCATTTCTGTTAGATATGAGTATAGTCCAATTAATATGATTCATATTCTCTTTTTGTTCAAAGGAATATGATATCCCACTGGGGAAAGATTGACATCTAGTTTTGATTTACATTTGGTTGAGTTGTCAACAAATGTGAATTCAACGTGAAATAAACAAAAACATTTACCATGTCATTGGATTTAGGTAAAAGGTTTGGTGAATAAAATATGATGACTTTCTGAAAATCCAATCAGTTTCCAATGTTGATTCAACGCCATCACATTAACTAGTTGAAATGACATGGAAACAATGTTGATTAAACCGTTTTTTGCACTTTGGGATGTTTCAGAGGAATGATATGGTTAATTTCTTCTGTTTATACAATGAACAAAAATATAAACGTGTCATGCAACAATTTCAAAGATTTTACTGAGTTACAGTTCATATAGGGAAATCAGTCAATTGAAATAAATTCATTTGCCACTAATTTACGGATTTCACATGACGTTGAATAGAGATATGCCTCTGTTGGTCACAGTTTTTTTTAAAGGTAGGGGTGTGGATCAGAAAACCAGTCAGTATCTGGTGTGACCAACATTGGCTTCATGTAGCACGTCACATCTCCTTCACATAGAGTTGATCAGGCTGTTGATTGTGGTCTGTGGAATGTTGTCCCATTCCTCTTCAATGGCTGTGCAAAGTTGCTGGATGTTGGCAGGAACTGGAACAGGCTGTCATACACGTCGATCCAGAGCACCCCAAACATGCTCAAATGGTGACATGTCTGGTGACTATTCAGGCCGTTGAAGAACTGCAACATTTTCAGCTTCCAGGAAATGTGTACAGATCCTTGCGACATAGGGCTGTGCACATTGTTGTTAGCACCGGCCTGCTAACTGTGTGAATCGCCGTGTCCCCAGCCATTCCAACCACTCACTGGACCCATATGTTCACTTGGCTGTGCATGCCTCTCTCTAATATCAATATGCCCCTTCCATTACTGTCCTGGTTAGTGACTACTGTCTTATTTCACTGTAGAGCCTCTAGCCCTGCTCAACATGCCTTAACCAACCATGTTTTTCCACCTCCTACATATGCGATGACATCACCTGGTTTAAACGTCTCTAGAGACTATATCTCTCTCATTATTAATCAATGCCTAGGTTTACCTCCAATGTACTCACATCCTACCTTACCTTTGTCTGTACACTATGCCTAGTCTATGCTATCTTTCCCAGAAACCTGCTCCTTTTGCTCTCTGTTCCGAACGTGCTAGACGGCCAGTTCGTATAGCCTTTAGCCTTAACCTTACCCTGCCTCTCCTATGTTCCTCTGGTGATGTAGAGGTTAATCCAAGTCCTGCAGTGCTTGCGCCACTCCCACTCCCCAGGTGCTCTCATTTGTTGACTTCTGCAACCGTAAATGCCTTGTTTTCATGCATGTTAACATTAGAAGCCTACTCCCTAAGTTTGTTTTACTTACTGCTTTAGCACACTCTGCCAACACAGATGTCTTAGCCATGTCTGAATCCTGGCTTAGGAAATCCAACAAAAACCCTGAAATCTCCATCCCTAACTATAACATTTTCCGCCAAGATAGAACTGCCAAAGGGGCGGTGTTGCAATCTACTGTAGAGATTGCCTGCAGAGTTCTGTCTTACTATCCAGGTCTGTACCCAAACAATTCGAGCTTCTACTTCTAAAAATCCACCTTTCCAGAAACAAGTCTCTCACTGTTGCCGCTTGCTATAGACCACCTTCTTCCCCCAGCTGTGCCCTCGACACTATATGTGAATTGATTGCCCCCCATCTATCTTCTGAGCTCGTGCTAGTGGTGACCTAAACTGGGACATGCGTAACACCCCGTCCATCCTACAATCTAAGGTTGATGCCCTCAATCTCACACAAATTATCAATGAACCTACCAGGTACAACCCCAAATTCGTAAACACGGGCACCGTCATAGATATCATCCAAACTAACTCGCCCTCCAAATACACCTCTGCAGTTTTCAATCAAGATCTCAGCAATCACTGCCTCATTGCCTGCATCTGTAATGGGTCTGTGACCAAACGACCACCCCTCATCACTGTCAAACGCTCCCTAAAACACTTCTGCGAGCAGGCCTTTCTAATAGACCTGGCCGGGGTATCCTGGAATGACATTGACCTCATCCCGTCAGTAGAGGATGTCTGGTTATTCTTTAAAAGTGCCTTGCTCACCATCTTAAATAAGCATGCCCCATTCAAAAATTGTAGAACTAGGAATAGATATAGTCCTTGGTTCACTCCAGACCTGTCTGCCCTTGACGAGCACAAAAACATCCTTTTGCGTTCTGCATTAGCATCGAATAGCCCCCGTGATATGTAACTTTTCAGGGAAGTTAGGATCAAATATACACAGGCAGTGAGGAAAGCTAAGGCTCGCTTTTTCAAACAGAAATTTGCATCCTGTAGCACAAACTCAAAAAAGTTTGAGGACACTGTAAAGTCCATGGAGAATAAGAGCACCCCCTCCCAGCTGGCCGCTGCTCTGAGTCTAGGAAACACTGTCACCACCGATAAATCCACTATAATTTAGAATTTCAATAAGCATTTCTCTACGGCTGGCCATGCTTTCCACCTGGCTACCCCTACCACGGTCAACTGCCAGGCACCCCTCACAGCAACCCGCAAAATCCCCCACCATTTCTCCTTCACCCAAATCCAGATAGCTGATGTTCTGAAAGGACTGCAAAATCTGGACCCCTACAAATCAGCCGGGCTAGACATTCTGGACCGCCTCATTCTAAAATGATCTGCCAAAATTGTTGCAACCCCTAGCCTGTTCAACCTCTCTTTCGTATCGTCTGAGATTCCAAAAGATTGGAAAGCTGCAGCGGTCATCCCCCTCATGAAAGGGGGTGACTTCGAAAGCCAAGTTAACAAACAGATTACCGACCATTTCGAATCCCACCGTACCTTCTCCAATATGCAATCTGGTTTCAGAGCTGGTCATGGGTGCACCTCAGCCACGCTCAAGGTCCTAAACGACATCATAACCTCCATCGATAAGAGACAATACTGTGCAGCCGTATTCATCGACCTGGCAAAGGCTTTCGACTCTGTCAATCACCACATTCTTATTGGCAGACTCGACAGCCTTGGTTTCTCAAATGACTGCCTCGCCTGGTTTACCAACTGCTTCTCTGATGGAATTCAGGGTGTCAAATCGAAGGGCCTGTTGTCCGGACCTCTGGCAGTCTCTATGGGGGTGCCACAGGGTTCAATTCTCGGGCCGACTCTCATCTCTGTATACATCAAATATGTCGCTCTTGCTGCTGGTGATTCTCTGATCCACCTCTACGCAGACGACGCCATTCTGTATACTTCTGGCCCCTCTTTGGACACTGTTTTAACTAACCTCCAGATTAGCTTCAATGCCATACAACTCTCCATGCTATTCAATCGATCACTGCCCACACCTGCCCGCCCGTACAGCATCACTACTCTGGACGGCTCTGACTTAGAATTTGTGGACAACTACAAATACCTAGGTGTCTGGAAAGACTGGAAACTCTCCTTCCAGACTCACATTAAGCATCTCCAATCCAAAATTATATCTAGAATCGGCTTCCTATACCGCAACAAAGCATCCTTCACTCATGCTGCCAAACATATCCTCGTAAAACTGACCGTCCTACCGATCCTTGACTTCGGCGATGTCATCTATAAAATAGCCTCCAACACTCTACTCAACAAATTGGATGCAGTCTATCACAGTGCCATCTGTTTTGTCACCAAAGCCCCTTGTACCACCCACCACTGCGACCTGTATCCTCTAGTTGGCTGGCCCTCGCTACATATTCGTCGCCAGACCCACTGGCTCCAGGTCATCTACAAGTCTATGCTAGGTAAAGCCCCGCCTTATCTCAACTCACTGGTAACCATAACAGCACCCACTCGTAGCACTTATATCTCACTGGTCACCCCCAAAGCCAATTCCTCGTTTGGTCGCCTTTCCTTCCAGTTCTCTGCTGCAAATGACTGGAATGAACTGCAAAAATCACTGAAGCTGGAGACTCATATCTCCCTCACTAGCTTTAAGCACCAGCTGTCTGAGCAGCTCACGGATCACTGCACCTGTACATAGCCCATCTGTAAACAGCCCATCTTTCTACCTCATCCCCATACTGTATTTATTTATTTACCTTGCTCCTTTGCACCCCAGTATCTCTACTTGCACATTCATCTTCTGCACATCTACCATTTCAGTGTTTAATTGCTATATTTGTCACGCCCTGACCTTAGAGAGTCTTTTTATTTCTCTATTTGGTTAGGTCAGGGTGTGATTTGGGTGGGCATTCTAGTTTTCTATTTCTTTGTTGGCCGGGTATTGTTGGCCGAGTATGGTCCCCAATCGTTGTCTCTGATTGGGGTCATACTTAGGCAGCCTTTTTTCCACCTTTAGTTGTGGGAGCTTGTTTGTGTGTAGTTGCGTTCTGCACTGCATGTAGCTTCACGTTCGGATGTAGTTTGTTATTTTTGTTTCGTGTTCATCTAATAAAATGATGTACGCTTACCACGCTGAACCTTGGCCTAATTCTTGCATCAACGAACGTAGCAACATTGTATTTACTTCGCCACCATGGCCTATTTAATGCCTTAACTCCCTTATCTTACCTCATTTGCACTCACTGTATATAGACTTTGTTCTCAACTAGCCTAGCTGATTAAATAAAGGTGAACTAAAATAAATAATAATAAAATAAACAGCTCATCTGTAAATAGCCCACCCAATGTACCTACCTCATCCCCATATTGTTTTTATTTACTTTTCTGCTCTTTTGCATGCCAGTATTTCTACTTGCACATCACCATCTGCTCATCTATCACTCCAGTGTTAATATGCTAAACTGTAATTACTTCGTTACTATGGCCTATTTATTACTTTACCTCCTCACGCCATTTGCACACACTGTATATCAACTTTCTTTTTTTCTATTGTGTTATTGACTGTACACTTGTTTATTCCATGTGAAACTCTGTGTTGTTGTTTGTGTCGCACTGCTTTGCTTTATCTTGGCCAGGTCGCAGTTGTAAATGAGAACTTGTTCTCAACCTGCCTACCTGGTTAAATAAAGGATAAATAAAAATAAAAATGATCATTCTGAAGCATGAGGTGATGGCGGCAGATGAATGGCACGATAATGGGACTCAGGATCTCGTCATGGTTTCTCTGTGCACTCAAATTGCCATCGATAAAATTGTGTTCTTTGTCCGTAGCTTGTGCCTGCTCATACCATAACCCCACCACGGGGCACTCTGTTCACAATATTGAAATCAGCAAACCGCTTGCCGCTACCCGGTACAGTTCTGAGGTGGTTACACGTGGTCTGTGGTTGTGAGGCCGCTTGGACGTACAAATTCTCTAAAATAACGTTAGAGGTGGCTTATGATAGAGAAATTAACATTCAATTACCTGGCAACAGCGCTGTTGGACATTCCTGCAGTCATCATGCCAATTGCACTCTCCCTCAAAAGTTGAGACATCTGTGGCATTGTGTGACAAAACTGCACATTTTAGAGTGGCCTTTTATTGTCCCCAGCACAAGGTGCACCTGTGTAATGATTATGCTGTTTAAGCAGCTTTTTGATATGCCACACTTTTTCGGTGGATGGATTATCTTTGCGAAGGAGAAATGCTAACTGAAAAGGATGTAGACAAATTTGTTTACAAAATTTGAGAGAAATAGTTTTTTGTGTGTATGGAACATTCCTGGGATCTATTATTTAAGTTCATGAAATATGGGACCAACACTTTAAATGTTCCAATTAAATATTTGCTTAGTATAGTCACCTGGACTGTCACACCCTGATCTGGTTCACCTGTCTTTGTGATTGTCCCCTTTCCAGGTGTCGCCCGTCTTCCCCATTATCCCCTGTGTATTTATACCTGTGTTGTCTGTTGCCAGTTCGTTTCGCTTTGTCAAGCCTACCAATGGTTTTCCCTTTGTTCCTGTCTCTCGATTTGTTCCTGTTTTCTAGTATTTCCGGTGTTGACCATTCTGCCTGCCCTGACCCTGTGCCTGCCTGCCATCCTGTACCTTTCCCCCACCTATCTGGATTACTGACCCCTGCCTGCCCTGGACCTGCCTTTTGCCTGCCCCTGTTGGATTAATAAACTGTTGTTAATTCGACGTTGTCTGCATCGTGGTCTTATCTTGAAATGTGATATGGACATTTGGCACGTCCTTACACATTTAGTTGGACATCAGGTGATGTTGAATGTGATTGCTACCTCTCATACTCTAAACCCATTGTTGAGATTGTCCAGAGATCCTTAAACTGCCATGAAATAGTGGACAGCATCTATCTTTTCATTTGGGTAATTATCCAGACTAGACCAGAGGTGAATGCCATCACAATGACCATACAGGAGGATAGGATAGGGATAGCTAGGTTTAGCATTGCCGTCACATCTGTCAGTGTTGAATTACAAGGTAGAGTGTCTGTCCCAGGGTTGTGTACATATTTAGCACACTTGAGAATAGAGAATGAGTGATTAGTAGTAAGATGCCAGCACTTTTACATAATGTATAGGGGGGGGGGGTAAATGGCAATGTTTAAAAAAACATTTGGATGAAGGTCATGCTTAAGCAAATAAACTTTAAAAGGCAAAGAAATGGCTACAGTTTACACTTTTTTAGGTATTTCATGAAATGTTGTTTTTAGAAAACGGATGTTTTTTAAGTACCCCTGGGTACCTGTTACCCGGTAGAAGATTATGACATAGGGTTTTACACAAGTGTGTTAAAAATGTATTTAATCTGTTTACTAACCCATTTGTAAGTAATACTTATGTTTGAATTTTCTAATGTAACCTTTATTTAGCTAGGCAAGTCAGTTAAGAACAAATTCTTATTTACAATGACAGCCGACCCCAGCCAAGCCCTAACCCGGAAGACGCTGGGCCAATTGTGCACCACCCCATGGGACTCCAAATCACAACCGGTTGTGATACAGCCTGGAATTTAACCAGGTCTGTAGTGATGCTACTCGGGAGCCCAACTGCTAAGTCCAGTTGTCTTATTTTTATTATTTTATTTTTCTTGTTTAATCATTTTCAAGTATTTAATTAAAATATGGGGGGAAATGGTGTTGCACATGTCACCATTAATATCCGCACTATGGGGAGATTTTATATAAATTCCCTATTTTTTACAACTTGCACATACACTTTCTTTGTTCTTTCTTTGTTGTTCCTTTTTCATACAATGCATTAGGTACAATTACACTAAATATCATTTGAATACCAGGGGGCTAGTTACCCCCTAGTACCCTATATATTTTTTTGTCAATCAGATCCATGTTTGAAATGGTAGGCTACAGTAATAGCGTCATCTTGTGGCTTGGGTACTTGCTGTGCTGTGCTGGCTCTATGACATTTAGAGCAACAGCAGAGACCATCCATCAAATACATTTATGATTTAAATAAATGTATAAATACTTTACATGATTGAGATTCAAGTTCTAGTTCTGCCCCTAAAGATGGAGATGGGGTGTACCTCAATAGACTAAAGTGGCTTCTTCTCCTCGGCTTCTCTTCAGATGCTGTCCGTCCTGTCAGGAGTGAAAGGGAAGGCGAGGGAGAGGTTTTACACACAACACATTCCCCCCCAGGAGCAGTAGGGGACGCTAATGTTTCATCATGGAATATCTGGCTGAAATAAAGCATGGGAGTGCTAGTAGAGGATGGAAAAATCATAGATTTCTTTACAGCTCGAAAAAATGGGTAAAACTCTCAATGAAATTGTTTTACTCTTTAGCATTTCTTGGAAGTATGTAAAGAAATAATCCTACACGACGGAATACTCAAATAAATCAAGGCAATGATTTTCACGCCCTATTGTGTGGTTTGGTAAGTTAGGGTAGGTAGGTATACTAGTATATATTATATCTCAGAAGTCTTTCACAACAGTAGTATCTTTTTTTCCCATTGTTTACCATTTTATTTGAATAAGATCCTTTTAATGTATGACTTCAACATAGATTTTAATTTGCTATCTTTTTTTAAATGTCTCCTTGTTTTTATTTGTTTGTTAGTACTTTTATTTTATTATGTGAAGAACTTTGTTACTTGTATTGAAAAGCGCTGTACAAATGCAGTTCTTCTTATTATTTTGCAATCCTCTCAAACAGACATATGGTAAATGATTGAATCTTCAGGAATCAGGAACGTTTTCTCTGCTCAGGGATCCAACTGAATTATTGACATGAACCTATTCCAAGTTCCAAGCCATTTTCATGCCACAGACCCTATATCATCGTTCCTATGCTTCTCTTTGTACCCTATTGGATAGGATGTGGTTAAATTCAAATATGCCCTACTAGACACTGGAGTGACATGCATTTGGATGGAAGAAGAATGCTTTGTCCCATGTGGCTCAGTTGGTAGAGCATGGTGCTTGCAATGCCAGGGTTGTGGGTTTGATTCCCACAGGGGACCAGTATGAAAAATGTATCCACTCAGTATTTACTTTAAGTCGCTCTGCTAAATGACTAAAATGTCAAATGCTTTAGGGATGTTTTTTACCTTGTAGCTTCTGGGTAGCAGGAAAGCTGGCTGACTGACTGCTTTTTCCTCAGCTGGCTAACACAACAGGTATTTGAGTCCATGTGACAGTTGACATGGAGAGGCATGACAGGGACGGACCAAGGGTCAGCTGTAGGCCATGGTCGACCATTGTGTTTTGTCTAGAGCCGGTTCTGACCATTCCTGACCTCACCTGGCCCCTTATGTCTTTCTCCTTTAGCAGAAAAAGCTTGGAAAGGAGTTAAATAAGCCTAGTCCTGGACTAAAATGATATTTCAATGCAATTCTAACGGTTTTTAGTCATGCAGCTTCATAGTAGCTGCATCAGCTCATTGAGAAATTATGACGCACTGGTTTGGTGAGTGGTGCCCATACAGTATATCTCACACACCACTGTGACACTCTCTTCCTCCTGCCTGTCTGGTCCTTCAAGGCTGTCAGTCTGTCTGAGAGGAACAGAGTGAGGGACTCTTAGGATCGGACACAATGGCCATGCTGTGCACTCTCTCTATCTATCTCTCTGTCTCGCCTCTCTGTCACTCCTCTCGGCTCACCTAACGGTCTCTCCTCTCGGTCTGTCTCTCTCAATTCAATTCAATTCAGTAGACTTTATTGACATGGCAAGTTAAATTACTTACATTGTCAAAGTGTACACGTATCAAAAATGGTTGGACCAACAGCAATAATAATAGTAGTAGTTAAAATGGGATTCCCATTAACAGCAACCACAACAACAAAATTAATGAGAATAATGATACATTAAAGCAATAGTAGTAGACCAGTCTCAATCTGACTGAGAAGACAAATGACATGGTATGAAAGCCAAACAAAACCAAATGGGAAATATTTCATTGTCCTTTTCATTGGCCGGAGGACACATATTTGGCTGCCAAAACTGCACATTTTGGCTTTTCATCATTATATATTTGATTATTTTTTTCATCTTTTATCGTTTCAAATTCTTCGTAGTGAATGATAATCTTGGGAAATAAATAGTCTCTTAGGTCTGAGTATTTGTCACAGTGTAATAGGAAATGCATCTGTCTCTACTTCTCCCCTGGAACAGAGTGAGCACAGCCTGTCCTCTCTGGGCAGTCAGGTTTGCCTGTGGTGACCGGTCTCTCGCCAGACTGTGCTCACTGAGTCTGTACTTAGTCAGTGTTTTCCTCAATCTGCCACCATGTAATGTCTGTTTAGAGCCAAATAGCATTGAAGTTTACTTAGATTTGTTGTGGTGTCTTTCCAATAGGTGATATATTTTTTATTTTTGCTTTGTGGTGATTTGGTTGGGCCAGATTTTCTGAGTGCTGTCCTGAGGCTCTATGGGGTTGGTTTGGGTTAGTGAACTGAGCCTCAGAACCAGCTGGCTGAGGGGACTCTTCTCTTGTTTAATCTCTTGACATTGTAGGGCTGTGTGATGGGATGTTTTAAGGTCACTTGTTTTCAGATGGTTGTAATTTGATGGCTCTTTTTTCGATATGAAAAAGGAGGGGGTATTGGCCCAATTCTGCTCTACATGCGTTATTTGGAGTTTTTCTTTGCACTTGCAATACAGTCTTGCAAAACTCTGCAAGCAGTATTTCGATTGGAATTCTTTTGCCATTTGGTAAATTCATTATTAGAGAGCAGACCTCATACTTCGCTGCCATTTAGAGCAATTGGTTCTATAATTGATTGCAACATTTCCATTTTAATGTTGCTTTTAATGGCATAGAATGCTCTTCTTGCTTTGTCTCTCAGCTCATTCACAGCCATGTGAAAGCTACCTGTGTTGCTGATATTTAGTCCCGGAAACGTGTAGTGTTTGGTGTGTTCTAATAGAACTGTGTCTAAATTTCGGACCTTTTTTGGGATATCATTATATATATATCTTCTTTTTTTTTAGATGAACCTGTGCAGATGATCTAGGTGCTGCTGTAACTCCTCCTTAGTGGGAGTCAGCAGCACCAGGTCATCTGCGTACAGCAGACACTTGATTTCAGTGTTGTGTAGGGTGAGACCAGGTGCTACAAATTCTTCTAATGTTTTTGCCAATTCACTCCACGTCCCTGAGAGAAGAAGTCTTTTTGCTTGTTGCCAATTTTTAGTGTACATTGATTTAATAACGTATGTTTTCTCTCCAATACCACTTACTATTAGTTTATAAAAAATATATTTTTGCCAAATTGAATCAAATGCTTTCTTGAAGTCTACAAAACAAGAGTAGATGTTGCCTTCGTTTTGGTTTACTTGTTGGTCAATTAGAGTGTGGAGGGTGTAAATGTGGTCTGTTGTACGATATACAATCAAATCCAATCTGGCTTCTCCTCAGGACGTTGTGTTCTTCAATGAAATTACATAGTTTGCTAATTTATGACACTGCAGAGCATTTTCCCCAAGTTGCTGTTAATACAAATTCCTCTGTAATTACTTGGGTCAAATTTGTCTCAAATTCTATAGATTGGTGTGATCAATCCTTGGTTCCAAATAACAGAGAAAATACCTGCAGTGGGGATAATGTTGAATAGTTTGTATAAGCCTATTTGGATTTGTAGTTTGTATATTTGATCATTTAATTTAAAATACGATCAGCACCACAGGCCTTTTTGGGTTGGAGAGTGCATCGTTTTTCCAATAATTATTCTTCTGTAAGTGGGGTATCCACAGGATTCTTTGTAATTTGACTTTTGTTCTTTGTCTTTGACTGCTGATTCAAGGATGTGTAATTTTTCTTGTATATATTTTGGATCTGGGCTCTTTGTTATATTGCTGTAGAGGTTTTGCATAGCCAATTATTCATGAGGTTTGTTTAATTTATTAAAATTCTCCCAGAAGTGGTTTGATTCTATGGATTCCTCAATTCCATCCAGTTGATTTCTAATGTGCTGTTCCTTTTTTGTTCTTAGGGTGTGTTTGTATTGCTTCAGTGTTTCACCATGCTGACTGTGTATATTTTTTGTTGTCTGGTTCTCTGTGTTTTTGATTAAATATATTTCTCAATGACTTTCTTAGATTTTGCAATCATCATCAAACGATTTTTCATGAGTTCATATTTTTGGTTTGCTCTTGTTTCTTTAGATGAGCCAAGGAGGCTTATTTACACCTTCCCTGCTGTAGGAGAATGTTAACCCTTGTGTTGTCTTAAGGGTCAAAAATGACCCGCCACTACGTTTAACAGCAGAGAAAAACGCCTAAATTACATTTTTTCATCTTGAAATTTGGTTACTTTTCCTAGAGTGACCCCAACATTAGAAAAAATGGAAACTTGCCTTTGTTCATATTTCCATGAACGCTGTACACCACCAGGGTACAACGATTGTCTTAGGGTCATTTTTGACCCGGTAGTTATAAAACACAAAAACCACAAAGACACACACACACAATGAGAAATTGAGATTGTGTACTACCGAATGAATTGATCGAACAAAGCTCAAACTTTCTTGTACATGTGCAGCATCTCCCCTCCACGACCCCAGACTTGACTCAAGTTCACAAACAAAATAAACAACATTTCAGACAAAATAAACATGTCCTGAAAGCATTGTTTACTAATGGGGAATGCAGTCAGGGGCTATGAAGGTGCTGCAGATGACAGTCCCCGCAGTTCTCTCTTTGCTGAAGCCATGAGTGCACGTTTCAGTGCCCAACAGGACGTAGATCAGATTTTTTGCTGATGTCCAGGAGGAACAAGAGAACAATGATTTAGAAGGGGAGGAGGTATCTGAAGAAGAAGATGGGGAAGAATACAACCCAGAGCACGATGCATCATCTTCAGATAAATCCCCTAAACTGAAAGAGAGAAATTTTTATCAAACAGCAAAATAACATGGTCCTTGTCGCCATGTGACAACCAGGGCAGAACGGCAGCACAACATATCGTAAGGATGACCCCAGGGCCCACAAGACATGCAGTTGCCCAGGACACCGCCTCAACATTCTACATGTTCATCACACCAGCCATCGAAAGAATTATCCTGGAGATCACAAATTTGGAGGGTTTACGTAAATATGGAGACAACTGGAAAAGGATGGATGACATTGACCTGCGTGCCTACATAGGGCTGCTAATCTTAGCAGGTGTGTTGGTCCCAAGGCGAGGCTACATGTAGTCTCTGGGATGCAGACAGTGGAAGGGCGATTTTCCATGCCACAGTGCCACTGAAAGTCTTTCACACTTTCTCAAGAATGCTACAATTTAATAACCATGAGTCAAGACCTGAAAGATGTGTGAGAGTTAAACTGGTGGCCATAAGAGAGGTCTGGGAGGAGTGGGTGGAGCGTCTGCCGTACCTCTACAACCCTGGGCCTGAAGTAACAGTGGATGAGCAACTGGTTCCATTCAGAGGTACATTTGTATTTTCATATCTGTAATGTAAGTGATTTTCACTGTTAATTTTATTATATATTGTTGTTATATATTGTTGTAACATCATTGATTTATGTGATTGTTTTCTGTCTACACAGGGAAGCCAACCAGTGGAGGCCCAGAGAAAAACCAGGGGATGCGGGTTGTGCTTAATGTGACAGATGTGACTGAGGGGGTACAATGTCACATGTGACAATTTCTTCACCTCTTATGAACTCAGCCAGCAGCTCATGAAGAGGAAGATCACCATAGTTAGAAAGAACAGGCCTGAGATCCTCCCAACAAGGCCTTCTCAGCCTTCACCCCCACCACCACTCTAGTTTCTTACCTCCCAAAGAGAAACAAGAAGGTGGTCCTCCTGAGGACACTGCACAAAATTGCTGAGATCAGTGATTGTGAGGACAGGAAGCCATCAACCTGTTCTAAAACCACAGCTGCAGGAGGATGACTGCCCGCTGGCCCCTGGTCATCTTCCATAATATCATTGATGTGTCCTAATACAATACCTTTGTGATGTGGAACAAGATCAACTCTACCTGGATGCCTGATAAGTGGAACAAGCGGAGGGTGTTCCTGGAGCAGCTGGGAAAGGCACTTGTAACCCCACACATTCAAAGAAGGGAGCGCCTCCCCCACTCAGCAGCCTCTGCAGCGCTTGTGAAAGCTGTTCAGTGGGTTGAATCGTGTCCTGATCCACCTGAGGCTGCAGCTGGGGCAGGCAAGAGGAGGAGATGCCAAATCTGCCCCTCAAAGAAGGACTTTAAAACAAATACTAACTGCACATGTGAGAAATACATCTGCACAGGCCATGCACACTTGCATACGGTCCTACATGTGCTAATTAGAATTGATTGATTTATGTTGTTCACGTTTTTGTTTTGTATCTATCTTATTTTATTCGTGTTTATTGTTGTTGTTTGTACACCTTGTGGGTGGGGGCAATGCTTAAAAAAATGGGAGAAGACTAGTATTTTGTAGTTGAAATCCTCATTGTACAGTATACATGAGTATATCACTATATTGCCAAAAATGTTCAAGACTGTTATTGTTTCCCTTCAATAAAATGCATTCAATACTTTCTGCACATTTCTGCTAGTTTCTTATGCTTTACAAGTGCTAAAAATGTATATTTACACCTATGCAGTACAAAAAATGTATGTTTACACCTATGCAGTACTTTCAGCAAAAATACTAATAATAATTAATAAACCTCTACTTTAGTGAAGAAAACAATTATGACAGATGTGTTGTAATAAAAATGAGTGGTGTCCACTGATTAAATGCAGTCTTTCTGCATTGTGAAGAGGGAAAACCCAGATATTCACAAAGTTTCAATGACAAGTTGTTTCTTCATGCAAATATATTTGAGGTTCAAAATGAAATTAAGCTGCTTTATTTTAGGGGTTTAGTGAAGATGGGTCACTTTTTACCCTTACATGGAACCCAAACCGACTATGCGTGTGCGCCATCGTGCATAAATGTATTTTGTCCCCCCACACCAAACGCAATCACGACACGCAGGTTAAAATATCAAAACTAACTCTGAACCAATTATATTAATTTTGGGACAGGTCAAAAAGCATTAAACATTTCTGGCAATTTAGCTAGCTTGCACTTGCTGGCTAATTTGTCCTATTTAGCTAGCTTGCTGTTGCTAGCTAATTTGTCCTTGTATATAAACATTGAGTTGTTATTTTACCTGAAATGCACAAGGTCCTCTACTCTGCCAATGAATCCACACATAAAACGGTCAACCGAATCGTTTCTAGTCATCTCTCCTCCTTCCAGGCTTTTTCATCTCTTGACTTTATATTGCGATTGGCAACTTTCATAAAATAGGTGCATTTCCGCCACTGACCTCGTTCGTCTTTCAGTCACCCACGTGGGTATAACCAATGAGGAGATGGCACGCGGGTATCTGCTTCTATAAACCAATGAGGAGGTGGGAGAGGCAGGACTTGCAGCGTGATCTGCGTCACAAATAGAACTGACTTCTATTTTAGCCCTTGGCAACGCAGACGCTCGTTGGCGTGCGCGAGCAGTGTGGGTGCAATAATTGAATAATATAGATTTCTAAATGTATTTTGCAATGCGATGCGCATGCGATGCGAACGTGTAGTCAGCCTGTTAGGACAAGGGGTGTATACAAAATGTTAAGACTACTGGCTTTTTTATTGGCTGTTTAGAACCATGTAATTTATTGGGCCTGACTGTGAAAGCTCTCAGAGAGTCTGGGTTGAGGTCGGTGATAAAGGAGTCTACAGTACTGCTACCAAGGGATGAGCTGTAGGTGTACCTACCTAAAGACTCTCCTCTTAGCCTACCATTGACTATGTACAGAACCAGTGTTCGACAGAGCTCCAGGAGCTGTGCTCCATTTTTGTTTTCCACTTTGTCATAGTTGTTTCTGGGGAGGTATGTGGGGAGGGAAAGGTTGTTGCTTCCTAGTAGGTGTTTGGCCCCATGACTGTTAATAGTGTCTAGTTCTTCTGGTGTTCTACCATTCAGGTCTCCACAGACCAGTACGTTGCCTTGGGCCTGAAAGTGGAGAAACTCTCTTCATTGAAGTAGGGTGACTCTGAGGGGGGAATGTGTGGCACAGATAAATAAAATAAAAATATTTTAAGATAACCTTGTTGATCTTTAACCAGATAAATAATTATCCTGTTTTGATCAATTCGATTGAATGAGTTCAGATTTAGTTCAGATTTATAACATATTAGCATTCCCCCTGAGTCTCTGCCATTTGTGATTCCTTTTAATTTGGTGTATGGTACGATTATCTCCCTATAACCTAGCGGACAGCCAGTGGAAACATAACCTCTCCACCATGTTTCCTGTAGTACTACAATATCAACATCAACCATTTCTTTCAGGAAGTCTGGGTTTCTGCTCTTTAGGCCAAAAGCAGAGGACTTCATTCCTTGCAAAATTCCAACATGCAACGTAAAAATATTTCATAACTGTTTGTTCTTTACTTTCAAAATGAGAAACACTCACAATCCAACAATAACTATTCAAATATGATTTTTCTATTAACATAAACTTGTATTATGCAAATGTGATGCGTTCACAATTTACTCTCAGCAGCCAGGTGGACCCACCAACAGCCTATTTCACTTTGCAGATGGTGTAATTGTTTGCTTTGAGCCATGTCTATGAATTCATTTGTGTCAATGTTCCAGGGGGCTGAGAGCATGAGAAACATACTTTACTTTACACCTTTTTCCATTCATGTTCTGAGGTTGGACTTCAGCACATATAGCTTGTTAACATGTAGGGCGCACCGATTGGTGTCACCTCGTTAGTCACTTTGTCTTACACCTGTGCTGGTTACCGTCTCGTTAGTGAGAAGGTGTTTCACCTGTCCTGGCCCAGGTGATATTTAAGAGTGGCTGGCCCAGTGCTCCAGTTGTTTTGATAGATGCGAAGGGTTAATGCCTTTAGTTTTTGATTTCTCGACGAACAATCTTTTATCTGATTTTTGCTCCACCTTTTTGGTTTGCTTCTGGTCTGCAAGTTTAGTGTGGGTTTTTCTGTTGTTTCCCTCCAGGGCAAATTTAGTGGGTGCTCATGGTGAGTGTCTTTTAGGTTCCAGCTTTTTTTGCTAGTCAACTTTCAGTGGGCACCCCATGAGTGTCTTTCAGAATCCCTCCTAAAACCCCACCTGTTTCGTTTTGGTGGTTGGTCAGTGACTATTTGTTTCCTGTCACATCTGCTCCGGCGCTTGACATCACCGGTCTACTAACCACCGGTCCTGGCAACCCATCTATGTGCACACCTGGCAACCATCATTACACACACCTGCGTCTCATCAGTCACACCTGGACTTCATTACTCCCTTGATTACCAACCCTTTAAGTAGCACTCTTTTGTGATCAGTCAGCAGGTAGTATTGTTCGTTTCAATGTCAGATGCTTCTCTTCTTTTGCATCGTTCCACGTTTTTTGTGAAATGTTTGACATTTCTGGTTTCGGAACGTGATAAGTCACAGACTCAAAGCCACGAGGGTAGAACATATTTCAAACGTTGCTTGTTAGGGGGAGGTAGTTGCAGAAACATTTGCTGTTTTTTCACTATTTCGCTCTAACTTGTTTGGAGTGTTAACAGTACAAGTGAACAGTCAATTGAGGGTCCAATGTGAGAGAAGCCACAGCTGTTCATTGTCTCCTACACATTTCTCACTGTGGAAGAGTGTCCATGCTTGTGTGTTCATCGAAGACAGAACTGTGTTTGTCCAGAGGGAACTTCATTTAAAAATGTGTAGGATGCGTTTGTGTGGCTTCTTCCCTGTCTTTATGTCCCTCTGCATTTCTCTAGTGGTAGAGGACTTCCTCATCTAAGTGCTTCCAGGTCAGTGTCATGTTACTTAGTGCAGTGAGTGACTTAGAGGATAAAACACACACACGCACACGCACACACACGCACGCGCTAACAAACCCCTTTAGTCAGCTATATCAGTCTGTGGGAGATAGTTGTACTAGCATGTGTCCGCTGGTGTCCAGACACACACAGATGTGGTCAGTGGAGAGTGTGTATCCCCAACCACCTCACACACTCTGCAATGAATTATACCAAATCACATCTCCTCTCATTCCCTCTGTAATTCTCCCTCCCCCCTGCTTCACTGAATTTAAAACCGATAAGTGGTTGGTTTTCCTGTCACTTCTTTTCCTGAAAAATATTCAGCAGCAGCCTCAGTCGGACAGTTTGCAGATGGAAATAATGATTCTTGGAGACTGTGTGTGGTTTTGAGTTGGGGGAGTCATTTACTGGTAGCGCTGCAAAAGTAGGCCTATGAAGTGAATGTGCAGTAGTGAGCACAGAGTGAGTGATTCTCCTCTTGGATGAAGAGATTCATTAAAGTGATGCATACAAAGGGAGATTGTTTTATAAAAAGAGACACAAGATACAGATTCTCCCTAGTCTGAAATTTTCAGCCCCCCTCCACACACACACACACACACACACACACACACACACACACACAGCCCCCCAACCCTCCCCAATACCTTGTCCCAATCTGTGTGTCAGGTTTTCTGTGGTGTAATTAGCCTTTATAACCTGAACCTGCACATTTACGTTGTGCTGCTCAGGGGGTCCGGGCTGGCACAGCTCTCGACACCCCCTCACACACACACCGCTACCAATGCCCTCTCTCACCCCACAACCACATGGCTTCCGAAGCTGTGTGGGGCCTGCCAGCATGGGGTAGCTGGAGCACAGGACTGCATGTCGTTAATGAAGGTGTAATAGAGGTGGTCCAGGCTGGGGTCTAATCCAGTCGGTTACAGGGGCTAGGTAAATGCAGTTAATATCTCTCTTGAGGCGATGCATTGTATGCTGAACTTGGCCTTCGTAAAGATCTTTTCTATTTTGGGGCCATATTCTGACTTGAACTTCAACTCCAAGCTAAGTCAGGCTGTGACCCTGGGTTTCAAATGTATTCACAAAGCATTTTTTTTAACTCAGACATCACAGCTCATTGAGAGCACTGCAGTCTCTAACTAAATGTTTGCCACATTCTCTTTGTTGCGCAAGGCACCGCAAGCATGAACAAAATTCAGCTCCGTGGTGCCGGAGTGGAAACTATCCAAGACACATTTTTCCCAACAACTCCTCAGAGCTAGAACCAAATGGCTCCATGTGCCAGCTGGCTTTCAGACCCTGACCCCAGCTCTGTGGTGCTCTCGCTGGGGAATCCCACCTACCCACTCCCCTGGCTCTGTGGACCCGCCAGGCCTCTGCTCCCTGACAGGCAGTTCTGGGAAAACACTCTGTTTAATCTGTTCCCTGTAGTCCTCTTCTGTTAGATCAATTTAGGAGAGCCAATAGGGCTTTGCTGTATTTCCACTAAAATTGAATAATAGTGTAGTGTACTTAAACATACAGTTCAAAGATGAATTAGCCTTAAATGAATTAATAATCACTTTATCTCTATTTTATCCCTTGTTCTACATACTTGTCTACAATCAACCAATTCCATGTATTTATTTGTACAATAACAGCTGTAGGGGAGATCGAGAGCTAATTTTGGAGCCATTGTTGCCTCTCTGTCCCTATATTATGTGCTGCTGCAGCGGGAACAATAACGGTAGCCTTCATGTGGTTGTGTGATCCTCATTAAGAGGGTAGCTAAGTGCGTGGGCTATGTAGCCTGATGGTTTCTTAGAATTGACTGCAGAACAAGTGAGTCACCCTGCAGTATCAGATAGAAGTGCTTCCCTGCCTGAACCTGAGGAGTTAAGCAGTGTGCTGCCCATTACTCTACAGAGGATACATGTACAGAACACCCACATGTGTTTTCTTCCAGTGTATGGTGTTGTTTATGTATGTCTGACTGTGTGTGTGTGTGTGTGTGTGTGTGTGTGTGTGTGTGTGTGTGTGTGTGTGTGTGTGTGTGTGTGTGTGTGTGTGTTTTACCAACTGGGGTCATTTTGTTAGTCCCCACAAGATCAAATGCTATTTCTTGGGGGTTTAGAGTTAAGGTTAGAATTAAGTTTAGGGTTAGGGTTAAGGTTAGGGTTGTGTTTAGGTAAAATATAATTTTGAATGAGATTGAATTGTGTGCCTCACAAGGTTAGTTATCCTCTACAGGATTGGTGCTCCCCCCTGCACGGGACGGTTGGGTTGAGCTAATGTGATTAGCATGAGGTTGTAAGTAACAAGAACATTTCCCAGGACATAGACATATCTGATATGGGTAAAAAGCTTAAATTCTTGTTAATCTAACTGTACTGTTCAATTTACAGTAGCATTTACAGTGAAATATCATGCTACTGTTTAAGGAGAGTGCACAGTTATGAACTTGAGAATGTATCAATAAACCAATTTGGTACATTTGGGCAGACTTGATACACCATTTTGAACAGAAATGCAATGGTTCATTGGACCAGTCTAAAACGTTGCTGCCATCTAGTGGCCAAAATCGAATTTGCACCTAACCTGGAATAATACATTGACCTTTCTCTTGCATTTTAGATGGAAAATGCATGTTATTTTCTTTGTGTTATCTTTTACCAGATCTAATGTGTCATTCTCCTACATTCATTACACATTTCCACAAACTTCAAAGTGTTTCCTTTCAAATGGTATCAAGAATATGCTTATCCTTGCTTCAGGTCCTGAGCTACAGGCAGTTAGATGTGGATATGTCATTTTAGGCAAAAATTTAAAAATAGGGTCCGATCCATAAGAGGATTTATATAAGACTGTGTGTGTGTGTGTGTGTGAGTGAGTGCATGTGTGTGCGTGTGAGTGCGTGCGTGTGTGCGTGCGTGTGAGTGCGTGCATGCGTGCGTGTGTGCTTGTGGGCGTCTGAGAGTATATGTGTGTACTGAGCCTTCTCAAACCCATCAACCACACCACAGGATCTGTTGGCAGCATGGTCCTATAGAAGACCTGCTGAGCATAGACCACCCCTGGAAGAACGTATGACAGTAGGCTACAGTTTCAATAGGCAATAAAACACACAAAGGTGTATTGTGTTGCCAAGCACTGGTTACAAAAGAGATTATGATCTAGCACATTATGTACCTTTGCTTGCTAATAATACAGATTGCCCTATTTCATGCTAATATTGGTGTGTTTGGATTTTTCCACACATGGTAATATGCATTTTGAATGTTTACACCTGTCAACGTATAGTGTTGTTTTGATGCCAATGCATTGCCTACATTTTGGGGGAATAATGGAATATTTTAGATAAAGGGGCTCTTCCTTTAGTATTGTTTGGTCTAGCCATTCATTTTGGAGAACATTTATAAGAAATGGCAAGTGAAATGACAAGGTATTTAGCCTAAGTAGTCTAAAGTCAATGTTAATGAGAATAATATGTATATTTCAGAAACATGTCCTCTATCAAAACATCGACAGAAGACTCAACAGACGAGACATACATCAAAAGGATACCGGGATGACTTTATCATCCTACATATCCCCTTATAGATATCAGGATCCCTAACTTCAAAGGCTTCTCTAACCAGACCATCCCATGATGCATGCTTCTCTCCCCTACATCATACACTCCAGCTGCAATAAATTTGTGGCTATAAAAGTTGATTTCTGAGCCAAGTCCAAACTGTTTGACATCTGTGCTCAATCTTTACCATGGCGTGTAATGGATTCTCACAGAACCTTTGTTCTCTCTTAAGAGAAGAGGGAAGGTAGGAGGAGAGGGGGAGCTAGGTAGGGGGCCTCACGAAGGAACGCGGGGCTCCTGGAAAACATCAGGGTAAGACTAGGTGAGACCGGGGGTCAGTTACTGTTAAACCAGGATCAGAGGAAAAAGCTTAGATCATAGTAGAATGTATGGAATGGGATACTGCGCACACAGAGGCTACCCCTTGAAGAAACAGGGCATCCACAAACATATTGAGTTATACACAGAACACAAATACGTTTTGGGCCAGAGAGTACATCTTAGATGTTGGTACAGAGCATCAATATCAACAAGCTCAGGGTTAGCTGGTAAACCTTTGGCCCTAAGTTTAAAAATGGCTAGAACATAGAACCTGGTACCGAAACGTATAGGTACATTCAGGATTCAAATTAGAGATTTGATCACAAGTTTCACATGTGAGCTCACGATCCACCTTGGCTCACTCAGATGCAGTTTTACACATAAACTTGGGGTCTCCTGGCAACACTTCTCACCAAAGGGCACTGGTCACTTGGGTCAGCAAAACAGCCTCTGAACTACACTGCCCTCTGTAGTTTGAAATACCCTGCCCTCAGTCAGGCCTCAGCTGGTTCTGTGTGTGTGCAATGTCATCTGTTATGTAGCCTGAACCTTTCTGACCTCATTGATGAGATAAGTCACCCATGTTCCCATAGAAAGGTTTGTCATGAAGCAGCTGAGAACCTGATCACTGAACTGTCCCTCGCATGTACCCTTCCAACCCAGAAATGTAGGAGTGAAGTTGTCTTTAAGTATGTTGTGACTGCGTGTCACTGGTCTTCCCTACATGGCAGATAGATGATACAGGAGCTATCTTTATGTGCCACATGGGGCCTAAATGTCAGAGGTTTCCCTCTTTGATCCGTTTTGACACAAAATCCTGTGATGGTTAGTAAACAGAGCTAGATAATACACTGTATTGTCTCATTGCTGGGCAAGTTGATTACAGCTGTATGAGAAGCTAACTTACAGATAATTAAACAGATGGACAGCACATCAATACGCATAAGATTATATGGCACACCTTCACAGCTGGTAGTGAGAAGAGTCCTCCCCTTGAGGCCGTGTACAGTACCTTCCCCAACAGATGTGTGATCCAGGTTGGATCAAAGACCGCAGCAGGTGTGGACGTGTGTCAGCCTCTGGGATCTTCAACTTCCCCTGGGCTGGTCCCTGTTATGGAGCTTACAGCTGGAGGGGCTTCAGGTCTGGCTGAGCCTGAGTGTATAGGACCTACATCAGAGAGATGTTACGTAGTGGAATATAGCGTCTTGGATGGAGAATCGTCCCTCTGACTTTACAACCACCACTATATCTTCTAAAACGTGTTTGGAGCTGCAGTGTTCGTGGAGTGAATTCCAATTAGAAGCAATAATGTTATTCTGAATTGCACTTTAGACAATTGCAGCCTGCTGTGTGTGGTTCAGATTAGAGGAAAGCACTTGTGTTAATGTCATGATCCATTTTAAACGTCAGTGACTCAGTGGCGGTGTGAAGGTTTGCAATGTTCATCGCGTCACTTATATACTCATGCACTTTTGA
The DNA here is from genome assembly GCF_057628025.1 of Oncorhynchus mykiss. NCBI lineage: Eukaryota > Metazoa > Chordata > Actinopteri > Salmoniformes > Salmonidae > Oncorhynchus > Oncorhynchus mykiss. Next base: position 55,453,912 of record NC_143039.1, on the reverse strand, counting down.
ACCAGGATAGTCACAATGTACCTCTCACATACAGATGTAGGCTCTTAGTTTGAGCTAGGTTTCTACATCAGTGAGGAAAAATCAAGTCGAAAATGTCTAAGTAGAAGTAAAAAAACTTCAGAGGCCTTTTTTAACCTCAAATACATTGCATGTTTTTCCATTCCTACATGGCAGGAAAGTTCTCCTGCAGCAGGGTGATCAAAATAAGATTCTACATCTGTATAGGCTCCTCACTAATTACTATTTAGCATTTCCCACAGTTGTGGATGGGATGTCAGGTCCTCTAGGTGGTTGTGACAGTGAGGGCTGTATCTGCTACAGTTCGGGGTGTTATTGTGGTGCGATTCACTTTTCCTTGGCTGAGCTCCAGCTAGCACTGACCAATGCAATTCACAATGGCTCAACTTCTTCAAGCACTGACTCACCATTGGCTACATGTTGATGTACAACACACACATCGAGGTTGATAGCTGTAGACAGGGTATTGATTCATTTAGGTTTGGTCATTGTTGTTGTCTTTTCTTATCCAGTCTTTGATTATTATCAGTCAATGGATTACTTCTTCCTCTCTGTAGCATCAGTACACTGCCATCAGTACACTGCCATCAGTACGCTGCCATCAGTACACTGCCGTCAGTACGCTGCCATCAGTACACTACCATCAGCACACTGCCATCAGTACATTACCATCAGTACGCTGCCATCAGTACACTGCCATCAGTACGCTACCATCAGTACGCTGCCATCAGTACGCTGCCATCAGTACACTATCATCAGTACGCTGCCATCAGTACACTGCCATCAGTACACTACCATCAGTACACTACCATCAGTACACTGCCATCAGTACACTACCATCAGTGCGCTGCCATCAGTACGCTGCCATCAGTATGCTGCCATCAGTACGCTACCATCAGTACGCTGCCATCAGTACGCTGCCATCAGTACGCTGCCATCAGTACGCTGCCATCAGTACGCTACCATCAGTACGCTGCCATCAGTACGCTGCCATCAGTACGCTGCCATCAGTACGCTACCATCAGTACACTACCCTCAGTACACTGCCATCAGTACTCTGCCATCAGTACGCTGCCATCAGTATGCTGCCATCAGTACGCTGCCATCAGTACACTACCATCAGTACACTACCATCAGTACGCTGCCATCAGTACGCTGCCATCAGTACGCTGCCATCAGTACACTACCATCAGTACACTACCATCAGTACGCTGCCATCAGTACGCTGCCATCAGTACACAGCCATCCTGTAGCCTGCCTTCAGAAAGTATTCATACCCCTTGACTTATTTCACATTTTGTTGTTTACAGCCGGAATTCAAAATTGCTTGAATAGATTTTTTTCCTCACCCATCTACACACAACACCCCGTAATGTCAAATCAAATGAAATCATATTTTATTGGTCACATACACGTGTTTAGCAGATGTTATTGCAGGTGTAGCGAAATGCGTGTGCTTCTTGTTCTGACAGTGGAGCAATATCTAACATGTAATCTAACAATTTCACAACATATACCCAATACACACAAATCTAAGTAAAGGAATGGAATAATTAAGAATATATAAATATATGGATGTGTAATGTCAGAGCGGCATAGACTAAGATACAGTTGAATGGTATAGAATACAGTATATACATATGAGATTAGTGCAAGATATGCAAGATAGGTAAACATTAATAAAGTTACATTATTAAAGTGACTAGTGTTCCATTTATTAAAGTGGCCAATGATTTCAAGTCTGTACGTAGGCAGCAGCTCTAATGTGCTAGTGATGGCTATTTAACAGTCTGATGGCCTTGAGAAACATTTTTTTGCATCTTTGGCAGTGTTTACAGCTGGGTAAGTCCCTACAATCTGGCACACCTGTAGTGTATAATATTTATTATTCATAAATTCTTCAAGCTCTGTCAAGCCATTTTTAAGTCTTGTCAGATTTTTAAGCCGATTTAAGTAAAAACTGTAACTACAACACTCAGGAACATTCAACGTTGTCTTGGTAAGCAACTCCAATGCAGATTTAGCCAGATTGTTTTAGGTTATTGTCCTGTTGAAAGGTAGATTTGTCTCCCAGTGTCTGTTGGAAAGCAGACTAAACCAGGTTTTCCGATTAGGAATTTGCATGTGCTTAGTTCTATTCCATTTCTTTGTATCCTTAAAAACACCCTAGTCCTTGACGATGACAAGCATACCGATAACATGATGCAGCCACCAGCATGCTTTAAAAAAAGATGGATTTGCTCCGAACATAACGCTTTGTATTCAGTACATGTTTTGCAGTTTTACTTTATTGCAAACAGGATGCATGTTTTGGAATATTTTTTATTCTGTACAGGCTTCATTCTTTTCGCTCTGTCATTTAGGTTAGTATTGTGGAATAACTACAATGTTGTTGCTCCATCCTCAGTTTTCTCCCATCACAGCCATTAAACTCTGTAACTGTTTTAAAGTCACCATTGTACTCATGGTGAAATCCCTTCCTCTCTGGCAACTGAGTTAGGAAGGACGCCTGTATGTTTGTGGTGACTGGGTGTATTGATACGCCATCCAAAGCCTAATTCATAACTTCACCATGCTCAGTGGGAAATTCAATGTCTGCTTTATTTTGACCAATAGGTGCCCTTCTTTGGGAGGCATTGGAAAACCTCCCTGGTCTTTGTGGTTGAATCTGTGTTTGAAATTCACTGCTCGACTGAGGGACCTTACAGATAATTGTATGTTTACAGAGATGTAGTCATTCAAAAAGTATGTTAAACACTATTTTTCACACAGAGTGAGTCCATGCAACATATTATGTGACTTGTTGAGCACCTTTTTACTCCTGAACTTATTTAGGTTTGTCATAACAAAGGGTTTGAATACTTACTGACTCAAGACATTTCACCTTTTCATTTTTTATGAATTTGTCAACATTTCTTTGACATTATGGGGTATTGTGTGTAGGCCAGTGACACAAAATCCCATTTTAAATTCTGGCTTTAACAACAACATTTTGAAAAAGTAAATGAGTGTGAATACTTTCTGTTTCATTTGTCTAGCTTTCAATCGATGCCAATATGTTTCCTTGAATTTCTCCAAATGATTTCCTATAAATAGCACAATTTGAAAGTATGCTAGCAGTACCAATTAGAAGGCACAGTACTAATTGGTACTGTGCATTCTGTGCTTTCCCTGATTAATGAAAGAGAAATGTGTCCTTTTCATTTGAAACTAAAGACGTCACTTGGTCTGTTGTTCTCATGAACCAGCCAACAAGGAAATGTATTAAGGAAATGTTCATAGAGTTCTTTGCATTTGCTGTTCCTTTTGTGCAACAAGTAACGCCCACATATTTCCTCACTGTTGTTTGCTGACCGTACTGTGGATTGTTCTGGTTGAAGACATTTGAAAGCATTATGTAATTGGAAACCATACAGAAAACATGATGTACATCAAGGATCAGTGTGATTTATAGCTATGTTTTCACATGTTGCAAGATGGTGAAAAGCGTGCGACGGAAAGTGTACAAACCAAACACACGACAATGCAATATAATGCTCATCTTTGCCCTGTAGCCTACTACTGTACCTAAACAGCATAGCCTTTGGCACAGTGCAGCAGAAAAACAAGTGTTATTCACTCCATATTCAGATGTGTAGTGTACATAAAGATCTACATGGTTAATAATACTATTGCATATAACAGTTAATGGTAATATTGGTACGTGCAGGTTGCTATACCGTATTCAAGGTCAAGGTACATTATTGGGGTGCGAAAGGCCAAATCATTCTGTTATTAAATGTGACGCTAAACATCATGGCTGTGTCTTGAAGACCAATTTCAGTTGAATGCATTCAGTTGTACAGCTGACTCGGTTAGTGACTTTTTTGCCATATTAGCATTGACATGAAATCAGTCAAAACACCTCAAAACAAGACATGGTATCAAGAACAAGATAAAACTAGCTGAAAACTAGATTCCCATGGCAGCTTCTTGTCATTGTTGCTTGCTGTCTGACCGTTCAAAATCATAACAACATGCAGCGTCCGGCACCATTTTCATGACGTTGTCAGCCAACCCATCTTTAGAAAAATGTTTGAAACGTTTTAGAATTTCTCTATTTATCTAATGAACACCAACATGGATTGTTGTCAACACCCACATTACGCTGAAGTAGTATTTCTGGTCAGGCTTGCATACGAGCCAGACAGGGCTGTGGTGGTGACTGTTATTGTTGATACCCACTCATTCTCTCTCTCTCTCTCTCTCTCTCTCTCTCTCTCTCTCTCTCTCTCTCTCTCTCTCCCTCTCTCAGGTAATAGCTGTGTGTAATAGGATCTTCTACAGTGCCACAGGGTGCTACTAAAGCCTCGATAAACAGCAGGCCCCTCAGCCATTTAATAATAAATGCATTAACACTCTTCTCAGAACTCATATCTCCACGAATGGAGGGGAGGGGCGTATACAGGAGGATAGGGCAGATGAGAGGTGAGGTGCTCTATGCCCCGGGTGAAGAGTGCTGTATGGGCATGTCTTCCATCACCGCCCCCCTGAGTGTTGGATCTCTGGATCTCTGTGTAAATGACTCTTCTAATAAGATGTGTTCACCTACATGCTACAGCTCCAGGACATCAGAGGTGAGGGAGGAAGTACTGACTATCTGTGAAAACAAACAGAACAAGACAGACAAGAGAGAGAGGAGGACGAAACAGAAGAGAGAGAGAGTGTGAACGGGTGGGGATGTTACTCTCTCACAGAAGGATAGCTCAGTGTCTTTAAAGTCGATCGGTGTACAGGTTTTGGTTTGCTCCTTTCTGCTCCTATCCTGTGTCATATTCTAACGTCCTTCACTGATGCTCATACTATTCCTCGTTCCTGTTGGATCTCTTTTTTATTGTAGCTGATCTCCATAGGATAAAGTATGATGTATCTATAAAGACTTAATTAGTTAAATAAAGTTTAACATTTATCATTTAATTGTTTATTTTTTGTATAAATAAATAACACATATATGACATCCCATACATAATAATGTTTAGGCTCACTCAGATAACCTTGGTGTTCTGAGGATTCCCGATCAAGTGACTGAGTGGAGTTTCTATGTCATAACCAGTTTTGCTCCATTCCTAATCAGCACAGTGTCTGGGAACAGGACCACTGATGATTATCATAACAGGTGTGTGTGTGTGTGTGTGTGTGTGTGTGTGTGTGTGTGTGTGTGTGTGTGTGTGTGTGTGTGTGTGTGTGTGTGTGTGTGTGTGAGTGTGTGAGTTGTGAGTGTGTGAGTGTGTGAGTGAGTGAGTGTGTGAGTGAGTGTGTGAGTGAGTGAGTGAGTGAGTGAGTGAGTGAGTGAGTGAGTGAGTGAGTGGAAGCCAGGTGCATATAGAGTAGAGATCAGAAATCAGCCTTAGCTCAGGGCTGAATGGAAAGGAATGACCTTAACCCCACCGGCGCAACACTACCATGTTAGTCTCAGGCAGACAAAGTAGATGACTCCACCAGAGGCTTGTATACTACAGTAACTCCATTCAGCTCTGTCACAACAGCTTGGTCAGTTCAGCACCTTGGCAGCCGGTCTGTGGCTTGTGTTTGACCTGTGAGGAGGAGAGAAGAGACATGTGGCGTTTCTGTCCCTTTGATACTCAATGTCCTGTTCTATTCTGTTCTGTTCTGCAGCCGAACCTTGATGATGATGATAATATCTTTCTGTGAGGAGGAGGGTTCGATAGACAGCTGGTCTCCCTGGATACTGAATGTACAGTACAGTATGTAAACATCCCCATAAGCCTGAGCTCTGGCTGCTGTCTGGGGTCTGTTCAGAAGGATGCCACGTTACACAACGTTGAGCAGTCGGATGGCGTTGTCTCTTGATGCTTAATGTTCTGTTCTACAGCCCAACCCCAGGATGATGACTGAACATCCTCCAGCGCATGAGCTCTGCACTCTTCCAAGAAGTCTGACAGTCTTCTTTGAAAGAGTGAAAACAGGCCCACTGTCTTACTCTCCACGTGGGAGCTCACTCTCAGTGCCTCTGGACCCCATCAGCTCCAGTCACGAGTCACACGTATAGCCATATTGAATTCTTTAGCGATATGACATTTTAGGATTCCTGTTTAATGAGCATATTTTATTCCCGTCATGATGTTTTCAGGGGGCGTTTCACTGTTCACCCATCCTCACATTATAGTACCTCCGTATTATAACCATATAGCCATTCTAAATGAAAACATATTTACCCACATCTTGCCATATTTTCATTGACTATTCACATTTGCATTATTCAAAGCAGTCAATGGTTGTAAACAGACATGACTACATACAGTACATATGGCTATATTTCCACTGTTCACCCAAACAGTATACAGTAACAGTATTATAAATTCTATAAAATATCTCATGTAGACAGACATACACGTACGGCTGGCCATATATTTACGCACGTATGGCTGGCCATATATTTTCGCTCCTACTGTCTAATCCAGTGGTTTCCCTGCCTACGTTAGTACACAGTGTGTTAGGTTACGTAAATGCAGACGTAAGTATTGAAAGCAGGACTGGGTGGACTAGACCAGACCAGCTGGCAGTCGGTGGAAGGGGAGCCTAAAGTACAGTTGTGACATAACACTGTAAAAGGTTTGACTCCTGACAGAAGACAGCAGGGCTCTCCAACCCTGTTCCTGGAGAGCTACAGTGCCCTCCTGTAGGTTATTGCTGCAACCGCAGAAGAGACAAATTCTGTCCAAGTGGGAATACAGCAATTCAGCCTAAGCAGACCCTTTGGGACAATGACTCCCATTGTTATGGCGGAGACAAGACCATCTCGTCATTATATACAGTTTCTCTGATTCAGCTAATCAACCAGCTAATTATTAGAATCAATTGTGCGATATTAGGGTTGGAGTGAAAACCTACAGGAAGGTAGCTCTCCAGGAACAGGGTTGGAGTGAAAACCTGCAGGAGGGTAAGCTCTCCAGGAACAGGGTTGGAGTGAAAACCTACAGGAGGGTAAGCTCTCCAGGAACAGGGTTGGAGTGAAAACCTGCAGGAGGGTAGCTCTCCAGGAACAGGGTTGGAGTGAAAACCTACAGGACGGTAGTTCTCCAGGAACAAGGTTGGAGTGAAAACCTACAGGAAGGTAGTTCTCCAGGAACAGGGTTGGAGTGAAAACCTACAGAATGTTAGCTCTCTAGGAACAGGGTTGGAGTGAAAACCTACAGGAAGGTAGCTCTCCAGGAAAAGGGTTGGAGTGAAAACCTACAGGAAGGTAGCTCTCCAGGAAAAGGGTTGGAGTGAAAACCTACAGGAAGGTACTGTAGCTCTCCAGGAAAAGGGTTGGAATGAAAACCTACAGGACAGTAGCTCTCCAGGAAAAGGGTTGGACAGCCCTGGTATACAGTATATGTATATGTTTATTTGTATTTATTTTGAACTTTCTTGGTGTTTTTAATGTAAAAGCTCTGGTAGAGGAATATTTCCATGTATTACTACCATGAAACTTGAAATTGATTTGATCAGAACTTTCTATAATTTAGCTTAATCTGAATATGTCCTTGACCGTCTCTCAAAAGACTTAACATCCTGTACTTGTCAGACCAGACCAATGGGACCAGGCCAATAGAGAGGTGTTAATTCCAGTGAGAAACAACCACGGTCAAACTAAATGTCACTTGATGTCCAGACAGAAGATAACAGGAAATGATTTTATTTGTATCCTGAAGCAGATACGGTAAATCCCTAGCAAACAACCATATTGATTTTATGATGCTATAAATAGACCCAGGACAAAATACATGTGAAACTTGTCTGGTTACACTCAGTACTTTTTGTGATGCAAGCTCTCATTACCTGTTATTGTATCCACTGTGTTCCTTGGAGGAATAAGGAAGTGTTGTCCATGCTCTGTTTGTCTTGAGGCCTAATCTGAGAGAGGATGTTGTTCCTCAGTTGACAACCTCCTTGTTTCACCTGTCAACACTGGAGCCCTACCAACATCTGTTTGTGGCGCGGCTCCATGTCGGTGTGTGCGAGTGAGTACGTAAGTGTGTGCATGTGTCTGTGTGTTTTCGTTTTTGCGTGTGCATCCTTGTGTGTGTGTGAATGGCGTTAGCGTGCTGTTCACATTCCTCCCTTGCCTTGAGGGGAACGACTGGAGCAGGACATCAGTACAGAAGAATATTACTAAAAGAAATCCATCCATCATCCTTTCTCCTCATCTACCCTTTGGTTAAATAAAACTTGGTCTTGGTTTGCTTGATCCTTAGCTCTCTGGGCAACATCTTCTCTCAGATGAGGCCCTCAAGCCAAACCGAGCATAGACAGCGCCTCCTTATTCCTTCAACACCCAGCACTGCTGTACATTATCATCCCAAAGGCTCTGTCCTTCCAGGTTGTGTGTGTGTTTTACCACCATCGCATCCTGTAGTGCAACATGAAGCTAATGTGGCAATCACTAATCCTAGGTAAACACAACTGTGTATCTGTGACGTATCTGTGGGGGCAAATGAAGTTAGTTGACTAAAGATGGGTGTGTTTGATCAGGAATATGATGACTGGTGTCTGGTTTATAAGGAACAATTTCATCTCATCAATCCAACTCTACCAACCCACCAACCCACAGAGATGTGCACGCACACACGCACACACACACGCACACACGCACGCACACGGCATACAGACTCTCAGAATGGACAGCATATCAGAATGAATATACAGTATAATGGCTTTGCCATACATTAGGTAAGAGATCAATGGAATGCCGATTGATGGTGATGATAATACAATGTATTGGGAATGACATCCATACAAGCATTATACTCAGATTTATACCCCCCAACACAGGGAGAAATACACGCATAAACAATATTCTAATTGTAGGCTGATTATGATGGCCGACAATGAGGAGATTCTGGATCTATCTCCCACGGGGGGATGAGTGTGTGGCGTTTACATGGTTCTGGTGGAACTGTTGCCTAATCCATTAAGATTGTTCGCCCCACTATGATCCTCTCCCCTGTGGTATCGTCCAAACTTTACGTTTCAATAAAAATGATATTCTTCTTCATTGATGGAAAATGTTTACAACTGCGTGGTAGGTTTCTGAGGTCTAAAGATGTGTCCTTCCTTTCTGATGATGTTTTTCCTGTTCCAGCTCTTTGAGAGGAGCCGGCTTGGACAGCAGACATAGACCCGTCCTCCAGCCTCTAGTGTTGGCACCATGCCACCAGGCAGCCGATAATTAACTGTATGAATAGAAGTGCCACTCCCCTGCATGCCTGCGTGGTGGTACTGCTCTTTATCCTGATGCCTGTGTAAAACCCGTTTACCAATTGACAATAACTAACACGGCCTGAGGTATCTGTAACTATGACCTACGGTCACTTCCTCATTCAAAACACACACACACCTGTTTGCGCTTTAGACACATGGGCCAAGCACGTGTTTGCCTTTAACTCAACAACAATATGGGACACGGATATTAACCAGCTCTTTTACTCCTATACCCGCCCAGAAACTCACTGTCACGACAGAATGTCAAGTGATTCCCGTTCGCACGCCGCTACGGGGGATTCTTTAGAAATTGAGAGAGGACGAGGGTGAGGAGAGAGGGAGGAGAGGTAAGGAGAGAGGGAGGAGAGGTGAGGAAAGAGGGAGCAGAGGGGAGGAGAGACAATGCAGAGAGGCCCTCCTGCCCCTGGTTCTGGGGTATTATTAGCCTACTGACGCAGGTGCCTTCCCCACGTCACGTCTGTCCTGTCAGTCACACCAAGCCCAGCACTGACTGACTAGGAGAGGCTGTTACCATGGAAATCGTGACTATGTTAACAATAAGCTGCTCAGGTCAATGATACCCGTGATGACGCCACTCTCTCCTCTTGTTGGCTCAACTTAACTAGTCTCATCAGGGCCCCTCATATTCATAAACTGGTAGAGGGAGACTGGTAGAGGGAGTCTGGTAGAGGGAGACTAGTCAGGGAGACTGTTAGAGGGAGACTGGTAGAGGAAGACTGATAGAGGGAGACTAGTCAGGGAGACTGTTAGAGGGAGACTGGTAGAGGGAGACTGGTAGAGGGAGACTAGTCAGGGAGACTAATAGAGGGAGACTAGTCAGGGAGAATGTTAGAGGGAGACTAGTCAGGGAGACTGATAGAGGGAGACTAGTCAGGGAGACTGGTAGAGGGAGACTGGTAGAGGGAGACTAGTCAGGGAGACTGATAGAGGGAGACTAGTCAGGCTGTTACCATGGAAATCGTGACTATGTTAACAATAAGCTGCTCAGGTCAATGATACCCGTGATGACGCCACTCTCTCCTCTTGTTGGCTCAACTTAACTAGTCTCATCAAGGCCCCTCATATTCATAAACTGGTAGAGGGAGACTGGTAGAGGGAGTCTGGTAGAGGGAGACTAGTCAGGGAGACTGTTAGAGGGAGACTGGTAGAGGGAGACTGATAGAGGGAGACTAGTCAGGGAGACTGTTAGAGGGAGACTGGTAGAGGGAGACTGGTAGAGGGAGACTAGTCAGGGAGACTGGTAGAGGGAGACTAGTCAGGGAGAATGTTAGAGGGAGACTAGTCAGGGAGACTGATAGAGGGAGACTAGTCAGGGAGACTGGTAGAGGGAGACTGGTAGAGGGAGACTAGTCAGGGAGACTGATAGAGGGAGACTAGTCAGGGAGACTCTTCAGGGGGACTGGTCAAGGAGACTGTTAGAGGGAGACTCATAGTGGGAGACTAGTCAGGGAGGCTGGTAGAGGGAGACTAGTCAGGGAGACTGGTCAAGGAGACTGTTAGAGGGAGACTGTTAGAGGGAGACTAGTCAGGGAGGCTGGTAGCGGGAGACTGATAGAGGGAGACTGATAGAGGGAGACTAGTCAGGGAGGCTGATAGAGGGAGACTGAGTAACAGGCTGACACCTTCCACAAACAAGCAAGCATGCTCACACTGAGACAAGTCATTATAGCAGGCGTTATCAAGGTGGGGTCCGTAGACAGGAGGGAGTCCACGGGCAGCAGGTGTTATCAAGGTGGGGTCTGTAGACAGGAGGGAGTCCGCGGGCAGCAGGTGTTATCAAGGTGGGGTCCGTAGACAGGAGGGAGTCCACGGGCAGCAGGTGTTATCAAGGTGGGGTCCGTAGACAGGAGGGAGTCCACGGGCAGCAGGGGTTATCAAGGTGGGGTCCGTAGACAGGAGGGAGTCCACGGGCGGCAGGGGTTATCAAGGTGGGGTCCGTAGACAGGAGGGAGTCCACGGGCAGCAGGTGTTATCAAGGTGGGGTCCGTAGACAGGAGGGAGTCCACGGGCAGCAGGTGTTATCAAGGTGGGGTCCGTAGACAGGAGGGAGTCCACGGGCGGCAGGGGTTATCAAGGTGGGGTCCGTAGACAGGAGGGAGTCCACGGGCAGCAGGGGTTATCAAGGTGGGGTCCGTAGACAGGAGGGAGTCCACGGGCAGCAGGGGTTATCAAGGTGGGGTCCGTAGACTGGAGGGAGTCCACGGGCAGCAGGGGATATCAAGGTGGGGTCCGTAGACTGGAGGGAGTCCACGGGCAGCAGGGGTTATCAAGGTGGGGTCCGTAGACTGGAGGGAGTCCACGGGCAGCAGGGGATATCAAGGTGGGGTCCGTAGACTGGAGGGAGTCCACGGGCAGCAGGGGATATCAAGGTGGGGTCCGTAGACTGGAGGGAGTCCACGGGCAGCAGGGGTTATCAAGGTGGGGTCCGTAGACTGGAGGGAGTCCACGGGCAGCAGGGGATATCAAGGTGAGGTCCGTAGACTGGAGGGAGTCCACGGGCAGCAGGGGTTATCAAGGTGGGGTCCGTAGACTGGAGGGAGTCCACGGGCAGCAGGGGATATCAAGGTGGGGTCCGTAGACTGGAGGGAGTCCACGGGCAGCAGGGGATATCAAGGTGGGGTCCGTAGACTGGAGGGAGTCCACGGGCAGCAGGTGTTATCAAGGTGGGGTCCGTAGACAGGAGGGAGTCCGCGGGCAGCAGGTGTTATCAAGGTGGGGTCCGTAGACTGGAGGGAGTCCACGGGCAGCAGGGGATATCAAGGTGGGGTCCGTAGACAGGAGGGAGTCCACGGGCAGCAGGTGTTATCAAGGTGGGGTCCGTAGACTGGAGGGAGTCCACGGGCAGCAGGGGTTATCAAGGTGGGGTCCGTAGACAGGAGGGAGTCCGCGGGCGGCAGGGGTTATCAAGGTGGGGTCCGTAGACAGGAGGGAGTCCACGGGCAGCAGGTGTTATCAAGGTGGGGTCCGTAGACAGGAGGGAGTCCGCGGGCAGCAGGGGTTATCAAGGTGGGGTCCGTAGACTGGAGGGAGTCCACGGGCAGCAGGGGTTATCAAGGTGGGGTCCGTAGACAGGAGGGAGTCCACGGGCAGCAGGGGTTATCAAGGTGGGGTCCGTAGACAGGAGGGAGTCCACGGGCAGCAGGGGTTATCAAGGTGGGGTCCGTAGACAGGAGGGAGTCCGCGGGCAGCAGGGGTTATCAAGGTGGGGTCCGTAGACAGGAGGGAGTCCACGGGCAGCAGGTGTTCCACGGGCTGTGGAATAGTACTAACAACAACAGATTCAATTCATTTTTTAATAAGGTGCAATACAATGTAATATTATGAATCTATTAATTGATATTCTTGACCCTGAGAAACCTGGGCCTTGGGGCTTACTCGAGTATTGTATCCATAGAACTCCACCAATTATACATTTCTCAACTCAATACCAAAATGTTTTTTTCTTCTTTTTACCTAAAGGCACTGTAATTGAAGGTTTAAAACTGCAAAGGTTTTTCTCTGCCTCATGGAAAAATGTTTAGATGTTTTAGATTTCAGCTTTAATTAAAGCTGTAACAACAAAAAATAATAATTCTGCCCCATGACAAAATGTGTAGAATTGCAAGACATTTGCTTGAAAACTGCTAAATGTTTTTTCCGATGCCAAGAGGCGGGCCTTTAAAATGTTCCTTTCCAGAGCCCGAGACTTGGTTCATCCGGCCATGCACTGCCGAAGTCATAGTAAAATGCCATTTTTATTTTATCCAACTCGTGTTCTGATGAGGGTGTCCCTGAATAGTTTGCAATCAAAATGGGGCCCCGTACCCAAAGAGTTTGAGAACCAGTGTATTATAGAGAGTGAGGTTGCTGGCTGGTCAGGCCAGTTTGGAAAAGTGTGAATGACCAGTTGTCGATAAAGACAGGATTGAGATACAGACTGGTTTAAATTATACTGTAACAGAAACAAATGTTTTCCCCTACTTATGTGGAAAAAATACAGGCTTATAATTCACAATAACCAGAGTAAAGGCTCTCGTCAAGCTGCATCACTAAAGAGTTAATTATTGCGCTAGAAAATGTAAGGTAGTATAATTTCCGTTTGAGCCAATATACGGTATGTAGTGTTAACCGGAATGCAGTCTCCACAACTGCTGGAACATTGTCTTTAATTGTCAATCGCGCTATAAAGCGGATCTTCAGCGCTACTGACTGAATAGACCCCTAACTCTATCATTCTAGAGTAGACAGTTAAATAAAATGTTGTTCTTATGATTCAATTGTTGTTGTTGTTATTATTATTATTATCAGTCTATTACATGTCTACTCACTCTACAGAACAGAAGATGTGTTTAGCCAATAGACCGTGTAAATAGCCCTCTAATGCGTATACTAAATGTGACTGAAGTATCCAATGACAGCAACAGACTGGTCTCTGCTGACGCAAGGGAAGTGGGTATGTGCGCATGGCCGCTTGTAGTCTTCTGTGTCTTGAGGTAGGTCTTCATAAACCGGCTGAACAGCCAATCAGGACGTTTATGTTAATCCCATATTCTTAAAACCCGTCAATATGCCTCTAGCTGGATTACAGCTAGAAGTGTGTCACAGCGCAGGAGAATATTGGAGATGCCACACCGTTCAGTTTACGGGTCTATGATTTGCATGTGCAGAACTCTCTCGGATCTTCAGCCTAGATTGTTTAGAAACTTCTGTTCTAAGCGAATCTGAGAAGCGCAACAGGAGCGATTTTGTTTGATTTCTCGTCGATTTCAAGTTTCATTCCAACTTCAAAAGAAACACTTATTTGGGGAATTGCTTTGGTACTGTCCATAATAGCCTACATCAACTAAACTACCAAAGAATTGACTACTTTTCCAAATCCCATCGTCATGTCCTCCGGGGATGAGTCGGAGCAGAGTCGGCGGTTCTGTGTGTTGTCTTGGGAGCAGGTGCAGAGGTTGGACTCTATTCTCGGAGAGAGCGTCCCTATTCACGGACGCGGAAACTTCCCGACGCTCTCTGTACAGCCTCGGCAGATAGTGCAGGTGAGATAACGGCTTTGGTCTGGGGAGTTCTGGAGCGCATGCAGCCCGATATTGGGAAACGATACTTTTGTCTAGCCAAACTCATCTCATATGGCTGTTATTTTACATTATTTTAAATAGTTCAATATTTATCTAATTCAGTCTGATCATGAAGCGCTTTAGTGAATGAATAGCCAACTCAGGAATGTGCATGACATTTATTTTTTTAAGCGCACGAACGCTTGCACACTTTTACTCAGGTAGGCTACACACGCACACGCACAGTACATTGAAGTCGAATTTGATAGGTAGGCTAAGAAAAGTGTAAGGAAAGCAGTGTATTTTGGGAGCATTCCAATGCTAACCATGTCATCTTTGTGTAATATCATGATCTAGACCAGTCTCATTTCTCAGCACTGTGGCTGAGGATAAAAAGCTCCAATATTCTTCAATATCAGGTCAGATAACATCTGTGAATATGATTATTGGCCAGTCGTGTTGGCATGCTCATATACTGAATTTTTGCAATAGCCTACTCAAGGTATTGGAAATATACTGGGGTGCCTTGGTAGCCTACATTTGAACATCCACCCATTGCAGTGAATCATGACTTATGAATCCTCATGAGTGACAGTAATGTTATTTACATTCACTTCCACAGACAGGAGGAGATCTCAAGGAGCAGATGATCTAATGACTTAACTGACATTTTCCACTTTCTCATTCCAATGCTTCTGCCACCAGAAATGTCATTGGTCAAGGAAACCATACAACTTGTACACAGGGAGAGACAGTAAAGTACATTGAATTATAATTGGTGGAGTGCAGAGACTTTGAGAATGTAAAAGATTCCTCTCCAGTCTCTTTTCATTGATGAAACGAATGCTTGTGATCTGTATTAATAGAACAGACCTATGTGAAGGATGTATGCTCTATCCATGTTGTTCATCAGAGAAAATCCCCTGGCTGGAAAGGTCTACAGTGGGCTCTGGCTGGCCATGCAGCTCCATACCATCGGCAGTAAGCATTAGTGCATATCTCCAGTAACATGTTCCCTTCCTCTCTCTCCCCTACCTGGAAAACCAACTGATCCAACCCAGGGCCTAAATAAGAAATGTCTTCATACAACCAGAAATGTGTTCTTCCAGGTGTTCCACAGGGCTCTCAATAGGGGCCTGTTCACTGAAACGCTGTCATCTAGATAACATCTGTTTATTGTGCGGCTCCATATTGTTGTGTGTGTGTCTGTGTGTGTCCGTGTGTGTCTGTGTGTGTCTGTGTGTGTCCGTGTGTGTCCGTGTGTGTCCGTGTGTGTCTGTGTGTGTCTGAGCAGTGGGAGGTATCAAAGAAAAGTCTCACTGTTGGTGATTTAGTGCACACGAGAAGTCTCACACTTCATTTAGGGCAGTGGATTGTGGGTAGTTAAGCCAACATTGGGTTGACAGCTCTGAGGAACTATACAATAGGCTACACACACACACACACACACACACACACACACACACATGCACACACACATGCACACATGCACACGCACATGCACACACATGCAGACACACGCACACGCACACACACACACACACACACACCACAGGGGGTTGGTGACACCTTAATTGGGGAGGACAGATTTGTGGTAATGGTTGGTGCAGAAGGTGGAATGGTATCAAATGCATCAAACAAATGGTTTCCATTTGCTCCGTTTTCGGACATTATTATGAGCCGCAGCCTCCTGTGACACACACACACTAGCCAGTAGGCCTACCCAGTGGTTTTATACAGCTGAGATTACATATCCAGACATTGAATGTGTTTTAGTGTGTCAGATCAGATATTACTTCATGTTAACAGTAGGGTGGTAGAGGTAGAGCTAGGGGGCTAACCTGTTTTACTTGGCTTGGCCACCCAAGCAAAGGGAACACACTTTTTCCAGGTTTGCTCGAATCTAATTCAGGGTGTAGATTCTAGAATAGAGTAGAATACAATAGAGACTGACTGAGTGCACAGTAGGGCAAAGCCTGAGTAAGATCTGGTTTCGTTTTTGTTTGTTGTTTCTTCATCCCTGCTCTTGTTTCACCATTGTGAGTTTACTGGAAGTGAGCTCTACTTTCCTGGGTGGCGTCGATGGCTTCCATTTCTGGGGCAGGATGGGGAAACTGGATTAGTTAGTCAGTCACTCGAGTAACAGGGGCCTTAGAGGGTCAGGACTCTTGACAAGGTTGACATGGTATGAGTAGACCCTAAACACTCACATACTCACACACTCACACACCACAATACTAGCCCAGTCACCTGGTTCTGTTGTGGGCCCTGCCAGATTGTAAACCAACTCCTCTGTCGGTCTATTGTTGGTGAGACTCAACGACATTATGACACCACACGTCTCCACAGATAGAGTAACAGGAAAGGAACATATTTTGGGCTTACACTACAGTGTATAGCTCTGTTAGTCTTCTACATATAGGTGTGTGCATTCCTGTTGCTGGCTTTCAAGGAGGCCATTGCGGGGAAATGCCAGCTGAACTCAACATTCTCTCTCTCTATGAGGTAGAATCTTTTTTTATATTTAACTAGGCAAGACAGTTAATAATACATTTTTATTTACAATGACGGCCTATTAACAGTGGGTTAACTGCCTTGTTCAGGGGCAGAACAACAGATTTTTATCTTGTCAGTTCGGGAATTTGATCCAGCAAACTTTCAGTTACTGGCCCAACGCTCTAACCACTAGGCTACCTGCATCCCCAGTAAATGCTTTATCACCAGTCTAGTGTTATTAATGAGTACTCTATCACCAGTCTAGTTTTATTAATGAGTACTGTATCACCAGTCTAGTGTTATTAATGAGTACTGTATCACCAGTCTAGTTTTATAAATTAATGCTGGTTCAGGTGCCGTGACCACCCACAGCAAGGCAACAAATTCAGCTCTGAGGAAAACCCCATCATCTGTTCCTGCTAGCCTACTGACAGTACCCTGAGTATAGTGTGACTGGGCTGGGCTGCCTCTGCTTGCCTTCTGGGCTGACTTGACCGGATGCCAGGGTCATAGACTACTGAACATCTCATTCATTTACTGATGCCATTTACTTGGCTTGGCTGGGTCTTTCTGTGACTCTCTGTCCAGGCCAGGCAGTGCTCTAACTGGTGTCTAGGGGACCATGGGGTTTAGCTGGCTAATGGCTGTTTTTGACTCTGTTTTCCCACTAAAATAATAAAACACATTCAGGCTGCACTCAGACTGAAGTTAAGTTCCAAATGGCAGCCTATTCCCTATATAGTGCACTACGTATGGAATAGGGTGCTATTTAGGAGACACACAGACTGAGGTAAATGGACTACTAGAGGAAACCCGCCAGACTGGAGTAGAAATGCAAAGAGTCTGTACATAACGTGTCGCCAAGACATTGTCAACACCACACCGTCTGGTCAGTTTGTGGCTTTTTTTATACGTCTCTAGCTTCTCGTGGTCGACTTCGAGAGGAAGTGTCTCCCCTTAGCTCAACTTCACCCGGTGCTTGTTGCGTAACACGGGAATGGAATGGCTTGCTTTTGGAGAGGTAGAAGAAAGGGCGTTACTTCTTACTTTTGGAGACCCTTTTGTGTTATGAGACATTATCAGTGGGTCGTACGTGCTTAATGTAAGTCTTACAAGTCATTATAACCATGTAATGCATTACACCTGGAGGCATTCAGGTTGACCTATTCCATTCAGGTTGACCTATTCCATTCAGTTAGACCTATTCCATTCAGTTAGAACTATTCCATTCAGGTTGACCTGTTCCATTCAGTTAGACCTATTCCATTCAGTTAGAACTATTCCATTCAGGTTGACCTATTCCATTCAGTTAGACCTATTCCATTCAGGTTGACCTGTTCCATTCAGTTAGACCTACTCTATTCAGGTTGACCTATTCCATTCAGTTAGACCTATTCCATTCAGTTAGACCTATTCCATTCAGATTGACCTATTCCATTCAGTTAGACCTACTCCATTCAGTTAGACCTACTCCATTCAGGTTGACCTATTCCATTCAGTTAGACCTATTCCATTCAGTTAGACCTATTCCATTCAGGTTGACCTATTCCATTCAGTTAGACCTGTTCCATTCAGTTAGAACTATTCCATTCAGGTTGACCTATTCCATTCAGTTAGACCTATTCCATTCAGTTAGACCTATTCCATTCAGGTTGACCTATTCCATTCAGTTAGACCTATTCCATTCAGTTAGACCTATTCCATTCAGTTAGACCTATTCCATTCAGTTAGACCTATTCCATTCAGATTGACCTATTCCATTCAGTTAGACATATTCCATTCAGTTAGACCTATTCCATTCAGTTAGACCTATTCCATTCAGTTAGACCTATTCCATTCAGGTTGACCTATTCCATTCAGTTAGACCTACTCCATTCAGTTAGACCTATTCCATTCAGTTAGACCTATTCCATTCAGTTAGACCTATTCCATTCAGTTAGACCTATTCCATTCAGTTAGACCTATTCCATTCAGTTAGACCTATTCCATTCAGGTTGACCTATTCCATTCAGTTAGACCTATTCCATTCAGTTAGACCTATTCCATTCAGTTAGACCTATTCCATTCAGGTTGACCTATTCCATTCAGTTAGACCTATTCCATTCAGTTAGACCTATTCCATTCAGTTAGACCTATTCCATTCAGTTAGACCTATTCCATTCAGGTTGACCTATTCCATTCAGGTTGACCTATTCCATTCAGGTTGACCTATTCCATTCAGTTAGACCTATTCCATTCCGGTTGAACTATTCCATTCAGGTTGACCTATTCCATTCAGTTAGACCTATTCCATTCCGGTTGAACTATTCCATTCAGTTAGACCTATTCCATTCAGGTTGACCTATTCCATTCAGTTAGACCTATTCCATTCAGTTAGACCTATTCCATTCAGTTAGACCTATTCCATTCAGGATGACCTATTCCATTCAGTTAGACCTATTCCATTCAGGTTGACCTATTCCATTCAGGTTGACCTATTCCATTCAGTTAGACCTATTCCATTCAGTTGGACCTATTCCATTCAGTTAGACCTACTTGTCATTGGACGCAGTAACATATCACACAGCCCATATTAAAGGACAATTATTTCCTCATTGTTTGTTTCAGGCTAGCAGTATGTATAACTATCTTAATGGTATCATCATGGGTTGATACCTGATACCCTATGTTTGGTAAGGCAGTTATTACTGTTCATTATCGTGAATACTGCTTTTAGCTTAGTCAAACCTAATTCCAATATACGTACATGTGCATCTGGGTTCATTGAAGCATATATTCCAGTTTCTATGAATCATTGATTATTCCACGAGGACTCTGGGAAATGATTCATATATATTCTGGTGTTTGTTTCCACAGAAAGAAGGAAGAAGCCTTTAATATTCTGGATGTTTTTATTAGTGACCATCTGTCCGGAGGTCGGGTTACCAATAGAAACAGATTGCTTTGCTCACTGGAACACAGTAGGGTTCCATAAACTGCTTTTATTGCTTACTCAATTCTCTGTTAATTCCGCCCCTTAAAAGGATTGGCTTTGAAACTCAACATTCATTATTTCTTAACCTTTAGTTTACATTTTGAACCTTTTCCTCAATAGACCTTTTTATGGTGGTGTCATTTTTCATTGTGAGTACCACTACCCCTTCCCTTGGAACCCCTGTCAGTAGCCATGGACCATATTAATATTCTTCAATCACACCACTGTGTGTTTCTGGGTCTGGGTAAAGGAGGCTACAATTAAAGGACAGGAAGGATTTTGCAAGAGTTTTGTCAGAGAGGGAGACAACACATATTATGCATGTCTCAATTTGCCTGTTTTTTTGGTCTGTCTTTGTTTTTAGGTTGGTAGAGAGGAGGCCGTAACCTAAATTCATGAATGGGGGATCTAGCTATGTTAGGTCAAAGACTCGGCAGGACACTCCTTTCCTGGTATGGTGGTGAAGCCAACAAAATCTAATTCCTCAGGCACAACTTTGTTTGCATGTGTGTTCCCGAAACAAATGTATAGGCTCCCCCCTTGGCACAGACGTCAATCCAACATCTATTCATTGAAATTACGTGGAAACAACATTGATTCAAGCAGTGTGAATCAGGCAGCATAGTACCTTTATTTAACTAGTCAAGTCAGTTAAGAACAAATTCTTATTTTCAATAACAGCGGGTTAACTGCCTGTTCAGGGGCAGAACGACAGATTTGTACCTTGTCAGCTCGGGGATATGAACTTGCAACCTTTCGGTAACTAGTCCAACGCTCTAACCACTAGGCTACCCTGCCTCCCCATCTTGAACTGGTTAAAACCATATTTCATTGTGGGTGGTGACTGATACAGATATCCACTTTGTAATGAAATGGTGGCACTGTAACAACTGCATAAAATAGGCATTTTGATAGTAAAGAGAGTGGGTAGCTTATGTTGTTATGTCTATCTTATGCTTAAATGGTAAACTTGATCCGACCTGGAAATGGAAATAGATTGTATGTGGACTAGATACAGATACCTGGTTAGATACTTGGATCAGTGTCTGGATAAAGAGACCAAGTGTGTGTACTTGGTAACCCTGGTCAGGCCTGTTAAGTATTGTCCCAGGTTCTTGTTTTCCTCGTTGGAGTGTTGTGACAGTCAGTCCCCGCTGCCTTTAGCTTCCCTTAACTCCAGGATCCACCCCAGATGGTTCTGTTCTGTGACGCAATAAGCTCATGAACCATTTCTTTACCAAGTACAGTATGCTGTTTATATTACCAAATAGGGAAAATATGTTTTCGGTATGGCGCAATCATACCAGAGTTTATAAGTTCACAAGCCAACCCCATTTGTCTACGTCTCACAGATGTGTAATGTTTCTTTTCGATAACCTCCAGGTCAGTTGGGTTTCCTCCAGAAGTTAGAGACAAAAGACATGCACTGGCTTGCTGTGTTCCACAGAAAAATCTCTGATTCTCCATGCATTACAATCAGAGGCTGTATCTCTCTGCGTGAGGAAAAAGACAGACATCTTTGTCTTTTAAGAATGGCATTAGGAGTATATGAACTAATTAAAAGGCTGTGCATTGCAAAAAAAACTGAAACTCTTCTCACAATCTTTTGATAGTAATGATAACATTTGCTATTTCACGTTGTTGCTTGTCATTATTTTGGTCGTTCCACTAATTCAGTGCCTTTTTAGAAGTGTAACTTGATTTCACCTAATTGTAATATTCTGTCATAAAGAGCTCATGTTCAACTTAATAAAAAACATGCTTTCCCATCTCAAGAGTTCAAATGTAAAAAATACTATAGCAAAGTGACAGAGTTGACAATTTCATCTTAAATCAGCCTTAAATCCCTCAAATGCTAAAATATTTCTAGCCCGTGTATCTATGGGTAACAGGGTTGACATGTTACGCTCAACCTGCTCAGTTTTCCACCACAAAACACTAGAAAAGGGGACAAAAGAGTAGAACCAGCTCACCTGCTTTTACACTGTGACTTGACTATTATATGTTCAATGTTTCTTTTGAAGAAATAATAATTAAAAAGGAATAGTTTCACCATATTAAAATGAGAGTTCAGTTCACATAACAGGGTTGACCTTAAAATGAGGGACAGACATAAATGAATCACTAATCACATGAAATAAATAATCATCTTCAGACATTACTTTTTCAAGCAACAAAATATATTTTTTTGGGGGGGGGGTTAGTGGATTGAAATCTTCCTAGAAGTGACACAGAGGTGATGGAGGGACATGTCAAAATGCTGCATTTTGGCCCTTTAGGAAGCCTTTATTCATATAAAAAATCAGATTTATTGACTTCTCAATGTGGTCTCTATTAAAAAGGAACTTCGTTTATTATAACAGGCTTTTAAAATGCAATGTTGGTGCACAATATCTACTTAAAATATCAAAGGGACGCAAAAGGAACTATTTTCGTGGAACGGACCCATTAACTGTTTGGTTCCTCTTTACGCCCCCCTGAGTTGCTCTCTATTCTCATCCACACAACCAAATTATTGGATGCTAGTATTTTATCTTTACTGTTATGAGCATAAGCTGAAAGCAAGGTGAACCATTCCTTGATTGAAATGTAAATATTACACATTTTTAAAAAGTGGCAGTGACCATGAAAGCTATGTTTCAACTTGCAGTGGCATGCATTTTCAGTGCATAGTTCTTTGAATGAATCACCCTAGTTTGTATGGATATCTCTCTCTTAGATCACGAACATATCTCGGCCGCAGATCACTCATAGATATCGCTTTAGGTGTCAAACTCATTCCATGGAGGGCCATGTGTCTGCAGGTTTTCACTCCACCCTTGATCAGTTAAGGTCACTGATTAGGTAGGAACTGAGTTTAACACCCCTGCTCTATCAGATCACTTGAAAGCAACAACAAAAAATACGTATTTGATCGGAAAAGAAAATTGACAATAAAGTGTACTAATAATACCTCTCAGATCACTCACCCATGTTTCTCTCTCTCTTCTGTTCAGGTGGTTCGGGCACGTCTGCAGGAGCGTGGTGTGGTGGTCCGGGATGTGAAGCTGAACGGTTCAGCAGCCAGCTATGTGCTCCACCAGGACACCGGCCTGGGCTACAAGGACCTAGACCTTATCTTTGGCCTAAACCTGACTGATGACAAGACCTTTCGTGTGGTCAAAGATGTGGTCCTGGACAGCCTGGTGGACTTCCTACCTCCGGGGCTCAGCCGTGTCTCGCCTATGACCCTCAAAGAGGCCTACGTCCAGAAGCTGGTGAAGGTGTGCAACGACACAGACCGCTGGAGCCTGATCTCCCTCTCCAACAACACAGGGAAGAACGTGGAGCTGAAGTTTGTGGACTCTCTGCGGAGGCAGTTTGAGTTCAGCGTGGACTCGTTCCAGATCGGTCTGGACTCACTGCTGCTGTTCGACCGCTGCTCAGAGACGGCCATGTCCATGTCTGAGAGCTTCCACCCCACCGTGGTCGGAGAGAGCATGTACGGGGACTTCCAGGAGGCCCTGGGACACCTCCGCACCAGGACCATAGCCACGCACAGCCCTGAGGAGATCCGGGGCGGAGGACTGCTGAAGTACTGCCACCTGCTAGTGCGGGGGTTTAAACCGGACTCAGAGGCTCATATGAAGCTGCTGCAACGCTACATGTGCTCTCGTTTCTTCATCGACTTCCCGGACATTGGCGAGCAGCAGCGTAAGCTGGAAGCGTATCTCCAGAACCACTTCAACGGCATGGAGGACAAGCGCTATGACTGCCTGGTGACGCTGCGGCATGTGGTGGACGAGAGCACCGTGTGCCTGATGGGCCATGAGCGCCGCCAGACGCTGGCACTGATCTCGGCGCTGGCGCTACGGGCCATGGCAGAGCAGAACGCCATCCCGGCCCTGGCTAACATCACCTGTTACTACCAGCCGGCGCCTTACGTCAGGGACGTCAACTTCAGTAACTACTACATAGCGCGGGTCCAGTCGCCCATGAGTAACTCTTATAGTAACTCTTACCACAGAACATGGCTCCCTTGCAGCTGAGTGATGTGGATCTGTGTAAGAGGACTGTGTTGTATGTTGTGTTTTTTACGCTTCTAGTTTCTCTGTTTTAGTCTCAAATGGTACCCTATTCCCTATATAGTGCAGTACTTTACATGACCAGGAAACTATATAGGGAATAGGGTGCCATTTGAGACACACCTCTGTCTCATGGTAACGTGAGCTGAGCAGTTTGATAGAGTGCTTTGCTCAGTCCACCTGTAGCAAAATGGCTTCTTGTGGGAGACTTGAGGACAACGTCCACTGAGGACCAAAAAAAAGGAAACATTTGTATTGAATTGTATCTTTTTGCCAAATCTTCAACTGCAACCATTCCCACTAAGTTATATCAATGAATACTGCTGTAAATCTGATTTGAGACGTTGTTATGATGTTTTGTTAGCTTTTTTTTCTGAAGCTTCTTTGTTATAGGTATGGTGAAGACTGGTGGTCTATTTTGATGTGTGGAAAACGGTTGAAATGTGATGGAATAACTTTTCAGCATCCCAGTCGCGATGAGGGACTTTAAGTGTATTTGGATCCATAAAAGGAAATATAAGAAACCAGAAATCTGAATTATGTTCTGACTGTGGTTTCAACTGATCTTTTCATTTGAAGATGTAAGGACCGAATAATAAAAATTTTGTGTAGCGTGAAGAAAACAAAACAGACTTTTGTGATTCTAAGTGCCTGAAATACCAACCGACATCTTAAAGTAGTTTACTTTGTAAATGAAATAACTGTTTTTGGATCTTTTTCACCCAGGTTACTGTACATTTCTCAATCCAGGGTCAGGGTACTTCATTTTCAAATAATAAAAAAAGATACAAAATGGAAACATTGGTGTTATCTCCTTCTTCCTCTATCGACACATTCATAATGGTTTCAGACATATGCTGTATATGTGATGGATGTATAAAACATAAGTATCTAATAGGTTACAGATCGTCCCTTTCGAATGAGAAGACAGACACAGACATGCAGGGCAAGCAGGTGGAAGGGTCTCTGTACGACTTAGCAGAGGCATGAAAGGTGCAATCTGCTAAATGTATAGCTGTTTAATTGTCATTTCAATTAATGGTATACCCACTGACATACCCCATCCCCCAGTTTAAAATAATTTGAGGGTTGCTGTTTGTTGAAACACAAATTAGCTGTGGCTTTAATCTGCTTCAGTCTCCTCTCTCTCCTACTGTATCATGCACTGTGGGCGTCCCTTCAAAATAAATATAATCTATTCTTTCCATTTCTATGATCTCATCAGTCTGACACCAAGGCCCTAAGACACACAAACACTTCCTTGTTCTGTTCTGTTCCCACCCCCTCAACGTTAACATGGGACACTGAATCCCCTCTGCCCTCGTAGCCATCCATACATTAGTTACGCCTCCATGTCGTCCATAGTGTCTCATGAGGGGTTTCCTGTATCATTGGAAAGAGGAGTGAAAAGAGATGGCTGTTGCCTGTCTTGTATGAATTGTATTCTGTGTGTTTTGGCTGAGCAGGCAGCTGAGGGCGGGCTGTCAGATTGAGAAGTTTGAGGTATTATTGTATTGCATTGCATGCCTTTTGGGGACTAGGCTCGTTTATCTTACAGGATTGTTATGCATTACCCCACGCTCGTCACTGAATACTCTTACCATGTCTCCCTGGTCCTACATATGTTTGTTCTGTCTTGCCATTGGCCAGAAAGGAGTTGGCTATACAACACAAACAGATCTGGGAACAGGATCGGGCTCTATTCAATCCACATCACGGAAGTTCAGTTTTACAGCATGATTTCAATTTAAAGACAATGCTCTGATATATCGGAGACTGCATTCACGTTAAACACGGCAAATGTCTGATCGATCGGAAATTACGTAACATTTCTATCGCGGAGTCTGTAACGCTTCAGCCCTAGTCTTTCTCTGAACTTTGACCCTGGTGTGTTCTGCATGTCTGAGCCCTGGGAATTTGCAACATCAGGCAGTGGAGTGTAGAACAGACACCCCTGATAGAAATTGAACACAGGGAATTTGGCCTGTTATTATAATAGTTAACTGAGAAAAACACCGCAAGTGACAAATGAGTTCTTTATAAAAGTTCATTTGAGAGGAAAAGAGTCTGTCGTCGGGATGAAAATGTGAGGAGGAAACTCTCCCTCTCTGGAATAGAGCTGTCAGAGCTGTTGGTTCGTTTATCCCGTACAGAGAAGGCAGGAGAAAGAGAACATGGAGACAAGTAGGAACACCCTTGGAACTTTCCCCTGGAGGAACACACACACTCCTGCACTGAGACACTGACACACGGGTTGTCGTCGTCTCACTGCTTTTTTAACTAACTAACCATTTCTTCTGTGCTTGGTACACCAGACCTCATGACTCACCCACAGAGCTGGGTGTGTGTGTGTGCATTAGTATTGGTATTTTATTAGGATCTATTATAGGACTGTAATATAAAGGGTGGACTATATAGTGCTTTTGGAACTTTTGGGGTGTCATTTGGGACATAGCCAGAGTCCCCAGTAGTCTTGAACATCTCTACCTCAGCAGGAACAGCTTCTGCTCATCTCCTCCTGTCTTCTGTGGGCTGCGTGGGTGGGCTGCCCTCTATTACACACAGCCATGAGGGTAGGCACGTTTCTCTGTCTCCCACCACAGACTGTACAGCCTAATTTGACCCACTATCATATTTTCCTCACTGAGTCATCTGCTGTGGATGCCAAGCCCACTGTCCTCACTGTGTGTGTGTGGTGTGCATGTGTGCGTGTGTCTGTTTTTCTGTCTGGGTCAGGCTGATAGGATCGTAGAAATATTGGTATAGAACTTCTTCTGTCTGTGTGTGTATGTGTGTGTGTGTGTGTGTGTGTGTGTGTGTGTGTGTGTGTGTGTGTGTGTGTGTGTGTGTGTGTGTGTCTGATTGTCTGATTGTCTGTCTGGGTCAGGCTGATAGGATCTTAGGAATATTTGCTGGCTGTTTAGAGCCTCTTCAGTGTGTGTGTGAGGGTGTGTGCACATGTTTTTGAGCTGGGGTAGGGAAGAGGTCCATCAGAGGTGCCCCAGAGGATAAACACTGTCTCCACGGTAACAGGCCTCACATCACCACACCAACCCCCAACTGTCCTGCACTGGTGGTCGCTGCGGAAACCAGGATATACATAAATAAACAACACATTTCTAAATAAAGTGGCTGAATTTGGTCTGAAGAGGACCAAAAATAATCTTGTGATACACTGAGGGCCAAGGACAAAATTAGTTAGTAGTCTATTAGCCTGGAATCCAAACTAACTATCATTCTCTTTCAGTATTGTTTCAGAGAAATGTACAGTTTGGACTCCAGACTAGTAATGTATATATGGGATTTTTCTTTATCATGACATACTTGAGATATAATGTTTATTTCCTGAGATATATCTTTCCTGATGAGTCCTAGAAGAAACCAAAGCCTGGAGTAGTGAAGGGTATGGAGATTCCACCATCCACACACCTTGACAAGCAGCATGGTGAGCTAGAAAGAAGAAAAGTAAAATAGGGTGAAGGCGGAAAAGAGAAGGAATGGAGAAGTGATTACAATGTGAGGAGGGATATTGGCAAATTAGAAGGCAAGCCAAAGACAGCTGTGCTTTTATATCAAGATTGGTAACCAACATCATGTACATGAAATACAAACAGTGTCGTAAAAGAACTAAGTATAACAAAAATGTCCCAATCAAGAAGTTATCAAAACAAATAAATACCCTAATTCAAGATGCAGTGAATTAATGGGTGCAAGCAGATTGATAGTTATTTCAATCTTTATGGTGTAGAATGGAGGAAGTGGTGCTGGAGGTTCTCCTATAAACTCTGTTATTTACACTGCATGGCCTGGATCCCAAATGGCACCCTATTCTCTATTTAAGTGCACTACTTTTGACCATGGCCCATAGGGCATAGGTTGCCATTTGGGATGCAAACATGGTGATGCTCCATCATCATGGAAGCTGTTGGCAGGCAGATTACAGGAGCTGCAGAGCAGAACTTCTATTTGTAGACACTGGGGCATTCATAGTGGCTGCTGCCTTGTTGATGGTGTTTATTGGTTGCCTTGAGAGGCACTGCTAGGACTGGTCCCAGATCTGTTTGTGCTGTATCAGTAGCGGTGTGTGGGGAAGCCAAATCAGGGGAAAAAAGACATATTACAACCTACATGTGATGATAATTGTGTTGTTTGCACTATAACCTGTTAGTTCATATGCCTTGACACCGTGATACATAGGTCAAAGGCCGAGACAATAAGAAGACACCGTGTCAGAATAAATTCAACCACCTTTGTTTAATCACAAAACCAGAGAGCAACATCTGTCCGGTGAAGTCCACAAATCATATTGCACGTGTGGTCAAGCAAGTTAATGTTTCCAACATTTTCGGACTAGTCAACAAATATTGATTTATAACCACAGAAAGTTACCCCAAGTCACAGACAAAACAGGAGCTGCCTCCACTATTCCAGCACCATTTACACTTCAACATTTCAACATCATCAAATCACCTCTGCTTAGTCTAGTACAGTGACAACTAAAAGATATCAAAAATGTAGTCCTATGTATGTATATATGATGTGGCTGTCCATGTTACTGATTTGTGTGCATGCGTTTGTGTGTGCAAGTAGATCAAGCATGTTGACTTACCCTACTTGCCATCCTGCTCTTTCATGTTGCTTAAACAATCTATGAATCTGTCATACAATACACGCTTTCAGTCTGTCCTAGGCCACCTGGCTAAAATGCTTTCTCGCTAGCCTTAGCCTTAACTTCCTTTCATGGGCAACACCATTATAATCATTGGCCAGAATGGAGAATTAAGTAAAACTACAAGTCCAAATCCCTATCTCCATTCATTGTTAATTTAGGAAATCGCTAGCTAGTGTCACGTCTTTGGCTATACTGGTTTAAGTGATATGACATGCTATTCTATAAAATAATTTCTCTGTAATTAATATTACCCGACTAAGCTAATCATGTGTCCACGAAAGGATGTTCATAGAGCTGTCATCTTCCGAATAAACTCCTAGAGACCTGGTAATCTTTTACCTCAATAGCAGTCAATATTTAATCGTCACCTTATTCAGTCTCATCTGAAAGTTGTAAATTCTTCTTGGCTAACAAGTTGAATTAGCAATACAAAATTTGGTTTAATTATTTATTTACTAAATACCTAAATAATCACACAGAATTACATCTACACAGAATGGATCATACATTGATTACAAATGATGTCATCAAGGAAAATGTCCCTAGCGGACGGAACAGATGTGACGGCTGGTTACACAAAGAAAGGGGGTTGGCTTTTGAATAAAAGAGCGGGAAGACTGAGGAACAAAAATATTTTGCGTCATAGGCAGCTATGCTATCGTAAATACAGTATCTTATGCATTCTAAATTACCACCCATTTGAAAAAGGAAAATGAAATAAATATTTACTCTGAGCTGCGCTTCTGTACATTGGTCGTAGATAGAAGGCTGGGTTGTCCAGCATGGATCTCTTGTCCTCTGAAGAATGTCTAGTGGTGAACTGGAGCATGGTAGAATGTATACTCTGTCCATCCTCTCCTAGCCATCGTTTACAGCTGCTGTTGCTAACGCAATGGCTAGGAGATATCACTTCTTTAGTGAATAAGAGTTCAAAGTTCATACCAAGTTGCCATACTTCAAGCTCATGCTATATATTCTGGCTGGTATAGTCGAAATTCATCCTTTCAGCGGGTTGATCGTCATCTTCACATTGAAATTCGATGCTAATTTCGTTAGGTTCTTGTCGTTCAACCAGAGCTCACGCCGATGTTGGCTTAGTTTTGTATTAGATCTTTGTCCTTTCAACGTGGGGACCGCAAGTCCTCACATCCTTGGAACAGAAAGTTGGATTTTCGTCAACGGGCTTATATCGGGGTGAAGAGAAGGCCGTGTTTCATAGTTTACAACCAATGTCTGTTCACTTGGGCGGGGCCTCTGAGTGAGCAGAGTTTCTCTATACCAAACCGTGCCCTCATTTAAGAAGCTAAAATTACATTTAATCTTTTCACAAATATTTTCATATTTAAACATTTAAATAACACAACAATTCCATGAGAATCTGATTCAAACTGAACCAAGATTCAGTTTATGGCATCCTGTCATTAGTAGTAATGTCTCAGACAACAACTGATCTGATCATATTCATTAAGTACCAACGCATATTTTCAATTGGTTGGATTATCGAAATATGGTTCCGTTTCCAACCTTTTGATGTTACCAGACTCTCTATGTTTCAAAGGCTTTACAAGAGTCAACTCTATAAAGTAGAGAGAGCGAAAAGGGGAAAGGTATTTATGGGGGTCATAAACCTCCCCCAACAGACCAACGTCATGACACTCGCCACCGGAGGACAACGACACAACGAGATGCAACAATTCAACTTTTTTCTGTCAATGATGTTTGACTTTTGATGTGATGGGATTAATGTAAAACCAAATACAAACTTCCCTTGACACTATCATGGCAGGCCAAATGCTCGCTGGCTTCCATTGCATTCAATGCTATGGCTGGCAACAATGTCACTGTTCTTTTGACCAGACAGCATCACATAGATGGGTTACACATAAGTGAGATACATTCAGCTTCTTGCAAACTGAAGGAAATGTATGGAACACAGAGATGAAAGATACAAAATAATGTATGTTTTTTTCTTGGTCCATTTTTGGGGGAAGCATGTCTTCCCTTGGCATCCATGAATACACGTCACTGTGCTGTATAGCTAATACGCAAGCATAGGTGTTGGCAGACAGTACAAACAGATCTGGGACCAGGTTAGGTTGCCTCCATAAATTGGATGAAATCCTTACTTAGCCAACATATGGTTCGCTGTGACCACACTCTATGAAGGAGTCAAGTTTGTCACCACTCTAGTTAAACTCTCTTTCATTCAAATAGCCTATTGGGTCCAATGTGTGTGTAGTCATTAGACATTTCCCAGAGAGAACTTTTTCAACCTCTGACCTTCTTCACTATGTCCTTGGCTGAACATGCTGTACGACCGGTTTATCCATATTTTGCTCTTCGGGGGAGACGTTAGCTAACCTGCATATTATGACTGGCATCATAGATACTCCACAGAGCCCTTCTCTGTGTTCTCATGACCAATATGGGTGGAAATGGAACGTTCCCTGAATCTTATCCTGTTGAAACATTCCCAGACTGAAAAATAATGAACACAGTTTTTAGGAGAGACAACCAGACCATACGACAGGGTGGAGTCTGTAAACAAAGAACGAAGCACATTCGGGGTGTGTCAGACAACGTCCAAAATGGCACCCTATTCCCAACATAGTGCACTACCTTTGACCAGAGTACTATGGGCTCTGGTCAAAATAAGTGCATTATGTAGGGAATAGAGTTCCATTTTGGATTTATCCACAGACAATTTTAGAAATGTCCACCGTAAATGGAAATGTCTTGAAATGTACAAAAGGTATTTTTATATTGGCTGGTGAGAGGTGGAGGTGAAACACTCATACAGATACACAGGCACGTGACACACAAATAGCACTGTTACCGTGTGATGTCATCACAGCATCAAAAGGCTAAAACTAATGTTATTACAACAACCATTGAAGAACATCGGCTTGGGCCCAAACACCAGCTTGCTTTCATTTAGTTTTGAGATGGGATAGGCGAGGGGGGAAGGTGAGGCGGGTTAGAGGAGCAGTCCACAAGGAGAGGGGTCTCTGCCCCATCCAGCCTGCTTCCTGTCAGCCACAGTAAACACTGGCCTTCTGAAAGGTGGCACTGTTTGTCCCCCCTGAAACCCCGTCCTCATCAATATTAATGTCCACTGTAGTGAATGGCGCCACCGACTGTTAACAGGCTTCTCCCTCTCAACAGGGCAAGATACTCCACCACCCCTGGCAGAGCGCGTGCAGGCACACACACACACACACACACACACACACACACACAGGAAAGGAAATCAGACTGATCTTTGGGAACTCTTCTGCCCTGATACTGTGGATCTGCCTGGGCATGTGGAGTTCCTTACTCTAGGCCTGCTGTGCATATGGATCGGTTTAGACTTATGGAGCCAGACGGCTGGCTGGCTGGCAAACAGAATGTCTTATAGCTCAAGGGAGCGCTTAGGGTGGCTTGGCTTCCATTTATGCTTTATCACTACAGGTAAATTATAAAAGGAGCAGATGTTTAATCACCTTCTACATGAGGTGTGAATGTACAGTTGAAGTTGGAAGTTTACATACACTTAGGTTGGAGTAACTAAAAATCCCTTTTCAATCATTCCACAAATGTCTTGTTAACAAACTATAATTTTGGCAAGTCGGTTTGGACATCTAATTTGTGCATGACACATGTAATTTGTTTACAGACAGATTATTTCACTTAAATTTCACTGTATCACAATTTTAGTGGGTCAGAAGTTTACATACATTAAGTTGACTGTGCATTTAAACAGCTTGGAAAATTCCAGAAAATTATGTCATGGCATTAGAAGCTTCTGGTAGGCTAATTTACATAATTTGAGTCAATTGGAGGTGTACCTGTGGATGTATTTCAAGGCCTACCTTCAAACTCAGAATATCTTTGCTTGACATCATGGGAAAATCAAAAGAAATCAGCCAAGACCTACACAAGTCTGGTTCATCCTTGGGGGCAATATTCAAATGCCTGAAGGTACCACGTTCATCTGTAAAAACAATAGTACGCAAGTATAAACATCATGGGACTACGCAGCCGTCATATTGCTCAGAAAGGAGACACGTTCTGTCTCCTAGAGATGAATGTACTTTGGTTCGAAAAGGGCAAATCAACACCAGAACAACAACAAAGGACCTTGTGAAGATGCTGGAGGAAACAGGTACAAAAGTATCTATATCCACAGTACAACGAGTCCCGTATCGACAAAACCTGAAAGGCCGCTCAAGCAAGGAAGAAGCCACTGCTCCAAAACCACCATAAAAAAGCCAGACTACGGTTTGCAACTGCACATGGGGACAAAGATCGTACTTTTTGGAGAAATGTCCTCTGATCTGATGAAACAAAAATAGAACTGTTTGGCAATAATGACCATCGTTATGTTTAGAGGAAAAAGGGGGAGGCTTGCAATCCGAAGAACACCATCCCAACCGTGAAGCACGGGGGTGGCAGCATCATGTTGTGGGGGTGCTTTGCTGCAGGAGGGACTGGTGCACTTGACAAAATTGATTGCATCATGAGGCAGGAAAATTATGTGGATATATTGAAGCAACATCAGTCAGGAAGTTAAAGCTTGGTCGTAAATGGGTCTTCCAAATGGACAATGACCCCAAGCATACTTCCAAAGTTGTGGCAAAATGGCTTAAGGACAACAAAGTCAAGGTATTGGAATGGCCATCAAAAAGCCCTGACCTCAATCCTATAGAAAATTTGTGGGCAGAACTGAAAAAGCGTGTGGAGCAAGGAGTTCCAGAAACCTGACTCAGTTACAGCAGCTCTGTCAGGAGGAATGGGCCAAAATTCACCCAACTTATTGTGGGAAACTTGTGGAAGGCTACCTGAAACGTTTGACCAAAGTTAAACAATTTAAAGGCAACGCTACCAAATACTCATTGAGTGTATGTAAACTTCTGACCCACTGGGAATGTGATGAAAGAAATACGATCTGATAAAAATAATCTAATATTCTGACATTTCACATTCTTAAAAATAAAGTGGTTATCCTAACTGACCTAAAAACTGAATTTTTACTAGGATTAAATGTCAAGAATTGTCAAAAACTGAATTTAAATGTAGTTGGCTAAGGTGTCTGTAAACTTCCGACTTCAACTGTAGCACTTGAAAAATCTGCACCCGTAAAACTTTTACCTAAAGTATATCATAATTGATTGATTGCAAACTTTATCATTCCTCCTCCACCTGGTCATCCCCTGCTTGACAAATTAAACAGGCTGTGTTATGTAACATAATTATCTAAAAGCATAACATATAGGATATGACTTCTCCCTCCCCTGCCCTCCTTGCAGGCCCTTATTCCAGGAGGCCTATCTTATACATCTCCCTCCCCTCCCCTCCCCTGCCCTGCCCTATCGTACACAGTAGAAAAAATATCTATCCTATACCTCTGAATAAATCCTCCACAGTCATCTGCACATCTGCTGGAGGCGTGAACAAACTATCCCACATCTGGAAGCCACAATGTGAGAGCTGGATAGGCTGGCCCGGAGCTGGGCAGGGTTGGACGGTGAGGAGCATACTTCTTTGTTCCAAGAAGACCATAGGTCAGTAAGTCAACTAAATATATATGGAACATATTTGGGAGAACTAATGTTAAACATAACTTTCCACATTTTGGTATAAAAGGTTTTCACCCTCTCCTTTACATAGCTACAGGTGGTTGGAAATTAAAAATGTTGTCTTTTGGGTCATACAGTGCATTCGGAAAATATTCAGACCGCTTCCCTTTTTCCACATTTTGTAATGTTACAGCCATTCTTCTAATTAAAACACACAGCAATCTACCCCATAATTACAAAGTGAAAACAGGTTTTTAGAAATGTTTGCAAATGTATTAAAAATAAATTCAGAAATACCTTAACTTCTTGTGACTCTCAAAATTGATCCCAGGTGCATCCTGTTTCCATGAGATGTTTCTACAACTTGATTGGAGTCCACCTGTGGTAAATTCAATTGATTGGACATGATTTGGGAAGGCAAACAATTGACAGTGCACGTCAGAGCAAAAACCAAGTCATGAGGTCGAAGGAATTGTCCATACAGCTCAGAGACAGTTGAGGCACAGATCTGGGGAAGGGTACCAAAACATGTCTGCAGCATTGAAGATCCCCAAGAACAGAGTGGCCTCCATCATTCTTAAATGGAAGAAGTTTGGAACCACTAAGACTCTTCCTGGAGCTGGCCACCCGGCCAAACTGAGCAATCGAGGGAAAAGGGTCTTGGTCAGGGAGGTGACCCAAGAACCCAATGGTCACTCTGACAGAACCCTAGAGTTCCTCTGTGGAGATGAGAGAACCTTCCAGAAGGACAGCCAATCACTCCACCGATCAGGCCTTTGTTAGAGTGGCCAGACAGAAGCCACTCCTCAGTAAAAGTCACATGACAGCCCTCTTGGAGTGCCTAAAGACTCTCAGACCATGAGAAACACGATTCTCTGGTGTGATGAAACAAAGTTTGAACTCTTTGGCCTGAGTGTGAGACATGGTGAGGTTGAACCTTGTTACAGAGAAGAGACCAGACAAGGAATCAGCGGTTAAGGATAAACATAATACTTTACTGAGAAACGGTAACGGAAGGATCACAGTAACACTGGGAAAACAACAAACATTAAGTCTCGAAAACTCACTCAGGAGACAAATGCACAAGGCACATAATTCAAGCTTCAGCAAAGGACAACAGAAAACACACCACTTTTAACAGGGAAATCATAATGAGTAAATAGAACACACCTGAATGTCGTTAATGTCTCTAGGACGGTCTCTGCCACCATCTGGTGACAGTTGAAACCCTGACAGAATGGCAAGTCTCATGTCTGGAAACCTGGCACCATCCCTATGGTGAAGGCAGCATCATGCTGTGGGGATGTTTTTCAGCGGGAGGGACTGGGAGACTCATCAGGATCGAGGCAAAGATGAACAGAGCAAATTACAGAGAGATCCTTAATGAAAACCTGCTCCAGAGCACTCAGGACCTCAGACTGGGGTGAAGTTTCACAATGACCCACAGCCTAGACAAGCAGGAGTGGCTTCGGGACTCTCTCATATCATACTTACCCGTTTGGAAACATTACCAAACTTTACCTAAATGGCCTGGATTTAATCCTGGATTACTTGACTAAATCATTTTGGGAAAAACAAATCGGTTTCCAATGTCATGACACAAGTGTATTATTATTGCATTCATACCCCCTACAACAGCCTACCTGTAAGGGAGAGTGGTGTATGTTGAGTAATGTTTTACATTCAGCAACACTATGGGAAATACAGTATTATTTCTAACAAAGATATCTACATATACTTCAGGATGTTGTATATCCCTTGAAATATTCAGAATTCATGTAAACATTACAGTTTTGAAAACATAACTTGTTCAAAAAAGTGGTCTCTTGGCACAACTTACCCCAAACGTCTGTACTGAATGAAATAGTAACAATACTTTTAAAACCATAGCTAGATTTCCATGCAATTGGTGACAGACTTTCATGCAAATATTCTAAAATCCACATAAAGAAAATATGCCTTTTCCTCGTTTTCCTTGTTAAAAAATCTAAAGTTCAATGTGTTTCCATCGCATTTTTTTAACTCTGATAGATTTGTCACAATAACTGTGGCTTTAAAGAGCAAATGGGGAGGTTGAAGCTCATTTACTGCATTTCTATACAATTAAAATGTTTTAATTTGGGCAAGGCGTCCCGCTAGCAGGACAACTTCTGGTGAAACTGGAGGGCACGCAATTCAAATAAATAATCATAAAAATTATGGATATTAAACATTTAGGTACATACAACAGTCTTATATCAGTTGAAAGCTTAAATTATTGTTAATCTAGTTGCACTGTCCGATTTACAGTTGCCATTACAGAGAAAGAATGCTATGCAATTGTTTCAGGTCGGCGCCCCACATCAAAATATTTTCCCACCGGCACAGGTTTCATAAATTCACAAATAGTGATTAAATATTCACTTACTTTTTGAAAATCTTCCTCTGATTTGTCATCCAAAGGGTCCCAGCTATAACATGTAGTGTAATTTTGTTAGATAAAATCCTTCTTTATATCCCAAAAAGTCTGTTTAGTTGGTGCCATCAATTTGAGTAATCCACTTGTTCAACATGCAGAGAAAGGGATCCGAAAATCTACCGCTAAATTTTGTTTCAACAAGTCAAAATACGTTTCTATTGACTACTCAGATACCCTAAAATATAATCTAACTATAATATTTCTTAAGGAAAGTTATTTTAGCAGGTGTGTTTTGTCTTCATCGCGTGCCCAAACACGAATTTCCAAGACTGTGTCCTTCTACTAAAACTCATATTTCTTATTAATTTTGGAAGTTACAAGCCTGAAACCTTGACCATAGACTGCTGACACCCAGTGGAAGCCATAGGAATTTCATCCTGGGAGCTAGAATTGAGTATGCCTTCATACTTGCCATTGGAAGAGCATGGTCTCTCAAAACAAAAGATTCTGGTTGGTTTTTCTTTGGATTTTCTCCTACCATATCTATTGTGTTATAGGCTCCTACATTATTTTAACATTTCTACAAACTTCAAAGTGTTTCTTTCCCAATGGTACCAATTATATGCATATCCTGGCTTCAGGGCCTGAGTAATAGGCAATTTACTTTGGGCACGTCAGTCAGAAGGAAATTGAGAAACAGGACCCGAGGCCTAAGTTAAAATGCTATTTGGATAACAGCAAAAACAAGCAAAAATTACACCAACCATTATCACCTTGGCTGCTGTAGGTTTACTCACCTCAGTCGATCTACAAACTCATAGCACATTAGCTATACAATTGTAACGTTACACCCCTGTAATTGTTTTTGTCTTCATATGTAGTTACGGCCACACACACAGCTACAGGGATGCGCTTTCATGCTTTGTTTAGGACCTCATGTTGAAGCTATAGAGACCCCAATAATGAATTGTGTGTATGGTTTCCTAGAAACAAGGGTTGCTCAATTGACCATTTTGGCTCAACATACCCCTTTGGCTCAACTTACCCTACTCTCCCCTACACCAGCACAATGTGACTCATTTCTCTTCTAGGATGATAGGATCTCCCTGGACTGTGTGATGGCTGGGGTGGAGAAGTAGAGATCATGTGGCCACATGGCAGAGGTTTCAGCCTGGCTTGGTTTCAGGGGGAAATGACATTCAGTCATTCTCCAACATGGAGAGGAGAGGAGTATGCTCTGAGTGTGCAGTCTGAGGGCTCGGGTGCTAGTGGCTGGGGGGGCAAAGAAACAGTGGGCTGAAGAAAAAAAGGTGCTTCTCTTCTAAATTCCCTACATTTATCTCTCACACACACACACACACACACACACACACACACACACACACACACACACACACACACATACACACACACACACACACACACACACACTGTCTTTACAGCTAAGTGATTGCATGAGCATTTGTCAAGCCTTCTTTTGTTACCCCTGTTTGAATTCCAGAGTAGTGCTTCTTCCCTGGGTGTGAAGCAATACGCAGCAGCAGTAGCTGTCTGGAATAATCTGTTTGAGAGGAGTGAGGAGTTATTGTCCAAAGGATCTGCAGACAGACAGGCTGTACTGCCATATCAGAGCAGACATTCCAGTGGAAGGGTGAGGCAGGGTGAGGAGGAGAGGAGGTAGGAAGAGGAGGTGAGGTAGGAATCGGAGGTGAGGGAGGGTAAGATGGAGGGGAGAAGAGGTAGGAAGAGGAGGGGAGGGAGGGTGAGGAGGAGGGGAGGGAGGAATATGAGGTGAGGGAGGGTGAGATGGAGGGGAGAAGAGGAGGTGAGGGAGATGGGGAGGAGGGGAGGTAAGAAGACGAGGGGAGGTAGGAAAAGAGGTGAGGGAGTGTGAGGAGGAGGGGAGAGGAGGTAGGAAGAGGAGGTGAGGGAGGGTGAGGAGGAGGGGAGGGAGGGAGGAATAGGGGGTGAGGGAGGGTAAGGAGGAGGGGAGGGAGGGAGGAATAGGAGGTGAGGGAGTATGAGGAGGAGGGGAGAGGAGGTAGGAAGAGGAGGTGAGGGAGGGTGAGGAGGAGGGGAGGAAGGGAGGAATATGAGGTGAGGGAGGGTGAGATGGAGGGGAGAAGAGGAGGTGAGGGAGACAGGGAGGAGGGGAGGTAAGAAGAGGAGGGGAGGGAGGAATAGGAGGTGAGGGAGGGTGAGGAGGAGGGGAGAGGAGTTAGGAAGAGGAGGTGAGGGAGGGTGAGGAGGAGGGGAGGGAGGAATAGGGGGTGAGGGAGGGTGAGGAGGAGGGGAGGGAGGAATAGGAGGGGAGGGAGGAATAGGAGGTGAGGGAGGGTGAGGAGGAGGGGAGGTAGGAAGAGGAGGTGACGGAGTCTGCTGCTATAACGTACACCCCTCTCTTTCTATCTCTCTCTAAAAGTTACGTTCCTGAACCATTCTCCTCCTCCTGGTATTCATTAACATGATATCACCCTATAGGAGCCTTCAGAATGATTCTATTTAGAGGAGGAAAAATAATCTGGAGTTAGCTTTCATCTCCCATCCTCCATGGCATCTCCCTCTCCTCTCCTCCTTCTCCCTCTCTCCTCTAAACACGTTCATCTTCTCCGTCTTTCTCCAATGTATCAAATATTTGCTCTTCTCTGGGCCCTGTTTATTTTCTGGAGTGTGTTTGCAGCATTGGTCAGTCGATATGGCACCCTATTCACTATGTAGTGCACTACTTTTGATCAGGGTCCATCAAAAGTAGTGCACTATATAGAGAATAGGGTTCCATTTGCGAGGGCCCCCAGTGTTTGGGTTAGCAGCAGGGGTCTGAGTCTGGTCCGGCCAGGGCTCTGAGTCCACTGGTCCATTGGCTGCTGGCCCTCGTTGGGCAAACTGGGACCTGGAGGCCCAGACACTAAGCCCATTCAGACAGCCGGTTCCCGCATAGCACACATAGGATTGAGTTAGGACACACACACTATCTCTCACACACAAACACACACACAGGATAAAGTCAGGATTGTTTGATGGCCAGTGGCAATGCCAGGAATGCTGAGCTCCAGTCCCTCTCTGGGATAAAAGGTATTCGATCTACCTCATATTCAATCTATCCCCCGTTCCCCCTCCCCTTCTCTCTTGGTTATGAAAGTCTGCTGCAGCCTAAGAACAATTATGGGGGTGAAGAAAACTCTGTTCTGTATGGAAGGATACAGAAATATACAGTACATGCTGATTCTATCAAGTTGAACTACTTTAACCGGTCAGGGAATATTCCTACTTGGCAGTGCATGGAAAAGGCTCCTTCTTTGATACATAGATTGTATTTACTGTGGTAAAGTAGTATAAACCTGTATCTATTGGAACAATGCTTTTGGTCTTGGCTCTTCATGAAAACAATATAGTTAAGGGTTAAGAACCCAAAAAGATGGGCTTGTGCTTTATCTTGTATATAATAGAGCATTATAATTTCCATTGGCTTCTGCGAACACGAGATAGAATCATCTCTCGTCTCATTAAACAGTTTTACCACATGCAGAGCCATGACCCAGCAGCTTCACAGAGACAAAATCCATGCAGTTCTAATTTGTCCAATCTTTGGCAGGAGCCGTCCGTGACTGTATGAACACGAATCAACTCAGTCAGCCAGACACACACACACACACACACACACACTCTCACACACACATCTGACAGTGGCGTGAGCTTGTCCCAGAGGAGAGCAGTTAGGGAGGATGTGGAATAAAGATTCCAACAGGCTTCATCAGATGTCTGCCACACAATCAAGGCCAAGGCCAAGGAGCTGGTGAATACTACTCATCTCATCAGTTTCATGATGCTAGATAATATAAGACCTCTCCATATTAAATTGTGCCGTCGACCCAGTATGAAGAAAGAGTCCTGTCTATTCAGTGAAATTAATCCCTACTCATCCCATTTTGATTGCACACACGGATATTCTATTCCTTCTTGGTTAAGTGGGGGCAGCGGAGAATTGGTTTTCGAAAGATAATCAGCTGCTCTTGGAGCAAAATGGAATCTAAAAAAAAACTATGGATTTTGGCATTGCGTCCTACATTAAATGGATAGCCTACTGTAGATTCTGCGGATAGTCTGCAGATACTTTGCAGAACATCTGTAGATGGACTACAGACACTATGTTGTTGAAAGTCAACAGACATGCTACATGTTACATATAGTTTGTAGAGCATCTACAGATGGTCTATCCAAACTAAGTGTTAGTGATAGTTGTAGAGCATCTACAGATGGACTATCCAAACTAAGTGTTAGTGATAGTTGTAAAGCATCTACAGATGGACTATCCAAACTAAGTGTTAGTGATAGTTGTAGAGCATCTACAGGTGGACTATCCAAACTAAGTGTTAGTGAAACCTATGCTCATTCCAGTATATTTACATAGTGCATCTACAGTGCATGGGCTTTAAACCCCTCCTTTCTCTGGAAAGAAGCCAGCTGGTGGACATCTTGTAAAGACCTTAACTAAACCTATAAATAAACCCTAGGGCCTTCTCATTCTGTGCTTTCCATCCCAAAGATAGCATTTCAATCCCTATAAGAACGTATAGGAATTTACAGGGAATACTGAGAATTCCACATTGCAACCAACATTTGCTCTGTTCATCGAATGCTCTAAACCACAAGCAGTTGTCCTGAGCCCCATTATTTGGTCTCTAAATCATCAGGTCATGGGTTTAGGTGTTTGGATCTTGTGGGTTATATTTGTTCTGTATATTTGAAGCACTTGCTTGAATATCTTTGGATAGCAACATGCTATTGTGTGGAGACAGGATCTATAGTGTTTCTGAAGGGGTTAGCGGTGATATTTGACATTGGCAAGATGCTATGAGTTTTGACCCTGTCCCAAAATTACCCTCTGAGCTTCCTTTAAAGCAGGCCGGTGAGACTTTATTGTGGTCATCAAGTCGAAATAACATCTAATATGTAATAATCCACAGTAAAATCGTACTTTTGAGTTTGACAAACATCTAGGCAAAAAAAATACAAACGATACACAAACTGAAAGTGATTAGTTAGAGACATTTTCAACTTATCATGTAAATGTTGAATGTTTTTTTGGTACACCTACTGGAGAGCTCTTCTTTGTCGACACCCATTCAGCATAGTTCACACCCTCTTACATTTTAGCCCCGCCCATCTCTTTAAGGATTCACATGTGAGGCCATGTGGTAAACACATGCTACATCAAATAAAGTGTATTTGTCACATGCACAGGATGCAGAAGGTGTAAACGGTACAGTGAAGTGCTTACTTGCCTAGTAGCAATATCAAAAACAGAACGTGTCCAGATACAAATATTTTATAAATATTTGATCATTATTAGATGACTCTTACCTGACACACTTGTCTAAATGGATGGGTCATGTGAAGGAAATGTTATAACCACACAGTCACTATTTTCTAGACATGTACACATGTTCATGATATACAATAGATGGCCTTAATCACCCCTAGGCATACCTGGCTAATTTGATGAGTCATGTAATAATCTCGGCGAAGTGGTCTTTTGTTTAGACATGTAGGGGCTGCAGGTAGCCTAGTGGTTAGAGCATTGGGCCAGTAACTGTAAAGGTTGCTAGATCAAATCCCTCGAGCTGACAAGGTACAAATCTGTTGTTCTTCCCCTGAACAAGGTAGTTAACCCACTGTTCCTAGGCCATCATTGTAAATAAGAATGTGTTCTTAACTGACTTGCCTAGTTAAATAAAGGTAGTTTTTTTTTAATGTAGCTAGCTAGGTAGGAAGCAAGCTAGCTAAACAATGAAACAGCATAATCCCAACTCATACCACAACCAATACAAACATTGTCATAGCTGTAGTATAAATCTGCAGGTAGCTAAAGCTAACAAACTAGGTTCAATGTTTGCTAGCTAACATTAGGCTATAATATAACTAGCAATGCAAATGGTTTTCTGATTCAAATAATATTACTACACAGATCATACACGTAATGTTAGCTAGCGAGCCAGAAAGCTAACGTTTGCTAGCTAACTAACAGTATAATAAAATACTTTCTAACAAAATTAGAAACTTATATCTGAAAATGTAGCGAGACTCTTACCCATACACATGGATGAACGCTTCACGGCAGACTGGAACCATTTTGTTTGTAGCTACATCTTGTTTGACCAGCGTTGTGTCAAGTCACTCTGGTTCACACTGACAGTGGCGTGTGCAGAAACCTTTTTTCAACTGATCTGTCAAAGCACCTGCTTAATTCAGGGCATCAATGTTGTTGAGAAAAGAAGCAAAACTTTTGCAGTTCTCGACGGCTAACATTATATCTTTACAAAATGGCGCGGCAGAAAGGACTGTCAATGCATACTGAACAGCTCACGTTATAGACAGAAGTGTGCTACATGGCAGACCAATCCAAACTCATCTCCCGGCATGTCCAGCCCACCCATTATCTCAGCCAATCATGGCTAGAGGAAATGTTCCTGTCTTTTTCTGTGGCTGAACCAACTATGTCCGTAATAAAATCAAATAAATCGTATTTATGAATGGAATGCAAAAAAAAAAGGCATTTTGATAAAAAAAATACATGTTTACGTTCAAATGCCACTCCTGTGAAGTAGTGACATGCCACATATGCCTTGTTTCCTGAAACGAGTCCCAATTATTTCATCCCGGGAATTACGGTATTACCGGCATAGCACACAAGGGGGCTCTGAAAATGCAAGAAAAGCCCATTGGGCTTCTACTACTAGAATGTGAACAAATTAGCACAAATTAATAGCGAAATTACACAGACGCTGTTAGTTAAATGCTAACTAACATGAACTAAAACAAACAAACTAATTGCAAAGACAGGCAAATCCAGCTCAAAAAGTTATACAAGCATAACTAGTAGCTACCGAATGTCATCTTCAGTGAGTGTGGACATTTACAAGCGAAAGGGAATGAGAGACATTGTGCAAATGAACAAAGTTGAGATGCCTGATTTTCTGAAGGGAGATCAGCATGTGTACACAGAGCAGAGGGGACAAGAACGGGGAGGGAAACGCTAGTAGGAAGCCCAGGGGGAAAATGACAGCTGCACAGACTCATCCAGAGGTCTTTGACTTCTGGCAGAAAGACATTCTAAGATATCTGATGGAAAAGATTTAGTAGTAAAAGTGTAACTTCATAACCTCATGTGCGCTTCACAATAGAGACTCGGCCGATAGATATGGAACGCTATGGAAACACCAGCTTTCGCTTTCTCATGTTGCGCTATTTACAAAGAAGCATGTGACTGGCTCGACTGTTCTGGGGAACTACGGTAAGCTTCATCATGTAAAATGAAGTGACAGGTGAAATGAAGAATGGAATTTATTTCATCTCCTAAAGTATTGCACAAGTTGACTGCAGGTATTAACTTAAAAAGTAGCTACAAATATTCACATTTATTGAAAAACTTAAAATAAAAAGATTTGATGGTATCGACGGTATTGAAAAAGCATCCCATAGCTTTTTCCAAATAGCCTGGTACACGTTATATACGTTATACTGCCCAAGCTTACTGGAATCTTCACATTCAAATGTATTGTTTATTTTTCCTCGTATATACTGTGTGTGTGGGTTCTAAAGTCACTGTGAACTTGTGTGGCCTACCACTTCACGGCTGAGACGTTTCCACTTCACAATAACAGCACGTACAGTTGACAGGCGCAGCTCTAGCAAGGCAGACATTTGACGAACTGACTTGTTGGGAAGGTGGCATCCTACGATGGTGCCACGTTGAAAGGCACTGAGCTCTTCAGTAAGGCCATTCTACTGCCCATGTTTGTCCATGTAGATTGAATGACTGTGTGCTCGATTTTATACACCTGTCAGCAACGTGTGTTGCTGAAATAGCCAAATCCACCTATTTGAAGGGGTGTCCACATACTTTTGTATATGTGTG
The DNA here is from genome assembly GCF_057628025.1 of Oncorhynchus mykiss. Taxonomy (NCBI): domain Eukaryota; kingdom Metazoa; phylum Chordata; class Actinopteri; order Salmoniformes; family Salmonidae; genus Oncorhynchus; species Oncorhynchus mykiss. The sequence continues at coordinate 55,409,508 of NC_143039.1, read as the reverse complement.
TATATGTGTGAATGTGTGTGTGCTTTTGTACCATCATTTCAAAGTGCAGCGCTCCAGAACACTGTGATTATAGGACAAATCAAAACCTCTAGTTAACCCAGTTAGCTAGATGAGATGTTCATGTGCCAGGAAAGGAAAAATAAAAAAGACTGCTGAGCCTTGGGTTTGACCAAGACAATACTGGCATATCAGCAGAAAAAGGAGATCATATTTTTGTGATCATATTGCCGTTTCCAGTATTTTATATTCAGGCAAAGATATTTATTCAGATGATGAAGTGGTAGAGGGCATTATGTAGGGTTTATGCAACATGTTTTATGTCTGAATTGACAGGTTTTACGCACCAGCCAAGCTTCTGAGAGAGCGCCATGGTCCCCTTTTGATTAGTTAAGATTAAACATTAAAAGGCCATGGCTGTGGTCCAGGCTGATCTGTTGCATTCCTATTCATTGTATTCCTTCATAATGTTTGAATTGTAAAATTGTCACCATGTCATCTCTACCATCAGAAATCTACAGAAAAGCTCAAGATGTTCGTATTACCAAAGCGCCTTGATCCCGTGATGTGCACACTTTATCAAAAATGTACGAGATGTTTTATGCATTTAATCTTTAATTGTGCTTCTTTCCAGCTGAGCATCTGGTGCAGACAATGGGTACGTCCCAAATGGCACATTTCTCTGTGGGCCCTGGTCAAAAGTAGTGCACTATAAAGGGAATTGGGTGCCATTTGGGACGAAGTATTGTCTCTAGTCTCCTAGTCAGCTAGTCAGCCAGAGAGACAAACAGGGAACACTATTGTGCTTGTACAGACTGTACCGAGTGGAAAAGAACTCAAGTTGTGACTCACACACTGGGCACACACACACACTACACACACTGAGCACACACATTTCTATATACACACACAGGGCACGCTTAAGCATGCACAGCACACACACACACACACACACACACACACACACACACACACACACACACACACACACTGAGCACACACATTTATATATACACACACAGGGCACGCTTAAGCATGCACAGCACACACACACACACACACACACACACACACACACACACACACACACACACACACACACACACACACGGAGTCAGAAAGCAAAGTCTGGAAGACCTTTAGAAAGCTTATTCTTTGATTTCTATTAAAAGGAACATTAGTTGTTTTCTATTTTCGGTAAAAAATGGAACAAAGCTGAAAAGAGAAGACAACCAGCTCACTGTATTGGTGGTAAAGTAATAATTCCATGTGTGGTTTTCAGTGAATTATACCCCTTCTCTTACCGGGCCTGACTTTTCAGACCTGAACAGTCAACTCTCAATAAGTCAGAGACTGTCAGCAATAGAGGAACAACATCCATTAATCATGGCTTTGGTCCACCTCTCCATTTCATCACCAGACGAGGTGTGTGTGTGTGTGTGTGTGTGTGTGTGTGTGTGTGTGTGCATGCTTGCCTATGCACGTTTACCCTCTGCCTTCCATGTCCCACCCAACCCCTCTGCCCGCCTCCATCCATCTCTCCCTAGGAATCTTTTAAGGATCAAAACTCTTAAGGATCGGACCCTTTTTTTCCATTTTCGCCCAAAATGACATACACAAATATAACTGCCTGTAGCTCAGGACCTGAAGCAATGATATGCATATTCTTGATACCATTTGTAAGGAAACACTGAAGTTTGTGGAGATGTGAAATGAGTGTAGGAAAATATAACATTAGATCTTGTAAAAGATAATACAATGAACAAACCATGCGTTTTTTTGGTATGTTTTTTTTTACCATGTTATCTTTGAAATGCGAGAGAAAGGCCATAATGTATTATTCCAGCCCAGGAGCAATTTAGATTTTGGCCATGAGATGGAAGCAGTGCAAAGTTATATGCAAAGTTTTAGACTAATCCAACGAAACATTGCATTTCTGTTCAAAATTGTGTATCAAGACTGCCTAAATGTGCCTAATTGGTTTTTAATAACTTTTCAAGTTCATGACTGTGCACTCTCCTCAAACAATAGCATGGTATTCTTTCACATTAATAGCTAATGTAAAATGGACAGTGCAGTTAGATTAAAAATAATTTTAGCTTTCTGCCCATGTCAGATATGTCTGTGTCCTGGGAAATGTTTCTGTTACTTACTTAATGCTAATCGCATTAGCCTAAGTTAGCTCAACCATCTCATGGGGAACCCACTGATCCTGTAGGCAGTGGTTCGCAAACGTTTTATAGTCCCATACCCCTTCAAACATTCAACCTCCAGCTGTGTACCCCCTCTAGCACCAGGGTCAGCGCACTCTCAAATGTTGTTTTTTGCCATCATTGTAAGCCTGCCACACACACATACTATACAACACATTTGTTAAACATAAGAATGAGTGTGAGTTTTTGTCGCAACCTGGCTCCTGGGAAGTGACAAAGAGCTCTTATAGGACCAGGGCACAAAAAATAATACAACAATAATCAATCATTTTGCTCTTTATTTAGCCATCTTACATATAAAACCTTATTTGTTCATCAAAAATGGTGAATAACTCATCACAGGTTAATGAGAAGGGTGTGCTTGAAAAGATGCACATAACTCCGTAATGTTGGGTTGTATTGGAGAGAGTCTGTCTTAACTTCTTGGGGTTGCAATCCCGTTAACGGGATTGATATGACAACAGACAGTGAAAGTGCAGAGCTCCAAATTCAAACAGAAAACTCATAATTAAAGTTCCTCAAACATACATGGATTTTGTACCATTTTAAAGGTAATCTGGTTGTTAATCCCACCAAAGTGTCCGATTTCAAATAGGCTTTACAGCGAAAGCACAACAAACGATTATGTTATGTCAGAGCCAAGCCACAGAAAAACACAGCCATTTTTACAGCCAAAGAGAGGAGTCACAAAAAGCACAAATAGAGATAAAATGAATCACTAACCTTTGATGATCTTCATCAGATGACACTCATAGGACTTCATGTTACACAATACATGTATGTTTTGTTCAATGAAGTGCATATTTATATCAAAAAATCTCAATATACATTGGCGCGTTATGTCACTAGCTCCAAAAACATCAAGTGATATTGCAGAGAGCCACATTATTTTACAGAAATACTCATTATAAATATTGATGAAAATACAATTGTTAGACATGGAAATATAGATACACTTCTCCTTAATGCAACCGCTGTGTCAGATTTAAAAAAAAGTTCCGTTACTGTCAGTAGAAACATGTCAAACGATGTTTGGAATCAATCTTTAGGATGTGTTTAACATAAAACTTCAGAAAAGCAAAGGAACGCAGCTACCTCTCATGTGAAACGCGCGTGACCAGCGCGTGACTGCTGGCAGACAAACAAGTTTCTAAAGACGGTTTACATCTAGTGGAAGCCTTAGGAAGTGCAACATAACCAATATCCCACTGTCTATTCAATAGGGGCTGGGTTGAAAATCTACCAACCTCAGATTTCCCACTTCCTGGTTGGATTTCTTCTCAGGTTTTTGCCTGCCATATGAGTTATCTTATACTCACAGACATCATTCAAACAGTTTTAGAAACTTCAGAGGGTTTTCTATCCAAACCGAATAATAATATGCATATATTAGCAAATGGGACTGAGGAACAGGCCGTTTACTCTGGGTACCTTTCATCCAAGCTACTCAGTACTGACCTTGCAGCCATAAGAAGTGAACCAAGTGAACCAAATGTGTATGGCGCGATAGGACTTTGACCCTGATTTTGCGATGTCCTATTCTAAAATAAATCCTGCGAATAACGCTCCGTCTGGCTAATCGGGGGTCTGTGATTAGTGGGTCATTCGTGATACCGCTCTGAGAAAGAGGTCTGCGTGGACGAATGAATAGGGGATGATGGGACTTTGACCCGATTTTGCAAAGCTCCCATCATACAATAACATCCTGTATGAGGAAGTGCATCACGCTAGGCTAGAAGCTGCAGGTCGTTTTAGGTCAAACGTAGTATGTGTGAGTGAATATGAATAAAAGCCTGAATGAATGTGAATAAAAGCCTGAATGAGTAAAGTCTTCCTATTTTGTGGAAGTGTATTGCGCAAACTTCTTGTGACGTGAGTGTGGTTTGACAGGAGGGGCACACCTAGTCCTCACTAGGAAAGGGGAATGTAAATGATTAATGGAACTGTGTAAAGATAGGAGATTGACAAAATAGTATGTTGAATAACTATCCTTGCATACAGAGGAATTATTTAACAAATGTTAAACGAGGAGTATAAAGTATATACTGGGGTAGAGGAGTATAAAATACAGAGAAACATAGCTATATTATATGGTTGAAATAAATCTATGTTATTGGAATACGTAACGGTAATAGACACATGAAGGACAGTATGGTAGTATGGTTATAGCAGCACCTACTAGAGGTATTTAGTAACATGGATATAAATAGGAGAGAAAAAGGTGGTGTAGTCAAAGTCTTTAGGGCTTGAACAGATCGTTGAAGTTTTAGTCCTGGATCTGTAGGGGGTAAAATAAGAACAAGATTATGGTTTAATAAGGGAATAGCACGATAAAACAAAAACTAAGGAGTAAAGAATGAATATGACTATCACAGGAAAATAGTTATTTTAAAACCATGGAGTCACTGAAAGAAGCGCACATAAATTCTACCAATTCGGCTCGAATATGAAAGAGTAAACTAGATAATGTAGGGCAATATTACCCTAATAACAGGAGAATTCAAATCAAATTAAGAAATCCGGGAGGCAATTATGAATTGGAACAAACACATAAAAAAAAACAGAATAAGAAGCTCAATGTACAAGCATACTGAAGTTAGCATTCTATCAACGTCATTACGCTCACAGGACTATTTTGAGAGTTAATCGTGTAAAAAAAAATGGGTACTTGGTAATGTCTTTCAGGCTATTTTGGTTGGTTTTCAAAGCACTAGATTGGATATACCAGAGTGCAGAATAACTGTTTACAAAACCTCGAAGTTTGATTGAATATTGCTGAAAGGTTTAGGTTTGGAGTTCTGTTGATACAATATGTATACTATGCAGTAGAGCAAGAACAAGGAATTATAGCTATGGTAAAGTACTACTAGTGAAAAGACAACCTACAGTGCCTTGCGAAAGTATTCGGGCCCCTTGAACTTTGCGACCTTTTGCCACATTTCAGGCTTCAAACATAAAGATATAAAACTGTATTTTTTTTTGAAGAATCAACAACAAGTGGGACACAATCATGAAGTGGAACGACATTTATTGGATATTTCAAACTTTTTTAACAAATCAAAAACTGAAAAATTGGGCGTGCAAAATTATTCAGCCCCCTTAAGTTAATACTTTGTAGCGCCACCTTTTGCTGCGATTACAGATGTAAGTCGCTTGGGGTATGTCTCTATCAGTTTTGCACATCGAGAGACTGACGTTTTTTCCCATTCCTCCTTGCAAAACAGCTCGAGCTCAATGAGGTTGGATGGAGAGCATTTGTGAACAGCAGTTTTCAGTTCTTTCCACAGATTCTCGATTGGATTCAGGTCTGGACTTTGACTTGGCCATTCTAACACCTGGATATGTTTATTTTTGAACCCTTCCATTGTAGATTTTGCTTTATGTTTTGGATCATTGTCTTGTTGGAAGACAAATCTCCGTCCCAGTCTCAGGTCTTTTGCAGACTCCATCAGGTTTTCTTCCAGAATGGTCCTGTATTTGGCTCCGTCCATCTTCCCATCAATGTTAACCATCTTCCCTGTCCCTGCTGAAGAAAAGCAGGCCCAAACCATGATGCTGCCACCACCATGTTTGACAGTGTTCCTTTTACGCCAAACATAACGTTTTGCATTGTTGCCAAAAAGTTACATTTGTTTCATCTGACCAGAGCACCTTCTTCCACATGTTTGGTGTGTCTCCCAGGTGGCTTGTGGCAAACTTTAAACAACACTTTTTATGGATATCTTTAAGAAATGGCTTTCTTCTTGCCACTCTTCCATAAAGGCCAGATTTGTGCAATATATGACTGATTGTTGTCCTATGGACAGTCTCCCACCTCAGCTGTAGATCTCTGCAGTTCATCCAGAGTGATCATGGGCCTCTTGGCTGCATCTCTGATCAGTCTTCTCCTTGTATGAGCTGAAAGTTCAGAGGGACGGCCAGGTCTTGGTAGATTTGCAGTGGTCTGATACTCCTTCCATTTCAATATTATCGCTTGCACAGTGCTCCTTGGGATGTTTAAAGCTTGGGAAATCTTTTTGTATCCAAATCCGGCTTTAAACTTCTTCACAACAGTATCTCGGACCTGCCTGGTGTGTTCCTTGTTCTTCATGATGCTCTCTGCACTTTTAACGGACCTCTGAGACTATCACAGTGCAGGTGCATTTATACAGAGACTTGATTACACACAGGTGGATTGTATTTATCATCATTAGTTATTTAGGTCAACATTGGATCATTCAGATATCCTCACTGAACTTCTGGAGAGAGTTTGCTGCACTGAAAGTAAAGGGGCTGAATAATTTTGCACGCCCAATTTTTCAGTTTTTCATTTGTTAAAAAAGTTTGAAATATCCAATAAATGTCGTTCCACTTCATGATTGTGTCCCACTTGTTGTTGATTCTTCACAAAAAAATACAGTTTTATATCTTTATGTTTGAAGCCTGAAATGTGGCAAAAGGTCGCAAAGTTCAAGGGGGCCGAATACTTTCGCAAGGCACTGTATTTGGGGTTTTGAGAACCATGCGACTCAAGAAAAACATAGTCTTTGTTTTGTTATTTGAAATAAATGTATAGAATTGACGTAAGGGAGGAGGAGATAATAGTAATTAAAGTGGCCTCCTGGTAAAAAGTAGAAATAGGTTTGTTTTGACTATAATTAAAATAAAAATTCACCTGGTAACAAATGTTAGCAAAAAGAGAGGTGGAGTTAAAATGAGATTGAAGAGAGCTTTCTGAAGTTAAGGGATAAAATGTAGACTAGTGAAGGTAACAAAAGACAGTCATTTGGAAAATAAGAATTTAGAATCTGAATTGATTAAGAATATGCTGATGTATTTTCTACATTAGGCACATTACAGGTTCATCTTAAAGTAATAGATGTTTACTGAGTGTGAAGCAGTGGTTAGTGATAAAGATATAGTCATTGATAAGGAGGATCGATGTAAACATGATGAGTGTTGACAGTATGTGAATGGTAATATGTTATTAGTACCTTTTTATAGCACTCTAATGATGCAATATTTTAGTAATTTGATAGGCTGAAGTTTCAATACAAGGTTAAAGGATGAGTAGAGGGATTGAACCATGAGATTGTAAAAAAGATTAGCTGTGGTTGAAGGCAAGCAGGTAGTGGGACATTTGCAGTAGAAGTATAAGAATCATTCTTTGACCGTTTTTGATTGTTGTTGCTTGGTTTTAAAGTTAGGTTTCTCCAGTGAATTTGAGCAGGAAGCTAATGTATTATAAAATGATAATCTGTTTCCATTACGTGGAGCAGTGTCCAGTGATACAATTAAATAAGTATTGACTGCCAAGCTGATAAGACAGCACCAACATTTTGAAGGTTCTACATTTGTTAAACAACAGTTTTGTACTTTACTAAACTAATGCTACAGGTTAAACTGATAGGACTACTAGAAAGGGGCTCTGGGATTGTTTATTTTAAGATGGAGTCAATTTCACTTAATGGAGCACTGTATTATCTGATGGGTCTTGAATAGAATTCTTGCTTCCAGGAAAAATGGAAGTCCAATGCAGTATATATGTTAATTAAGGGAGACATAGGTGACTATGTCTAAAACAACTTTTTATTTGATGCCTGGGATCAAATATCACTGATTTCTTCAGCTGAGAAATTGACTACATTTGCAACAGGAAAAAGTATTACATTTAGAATGGTTATCAGCAACAATCTAAGGTGAAACAGATACTAAATGTGTTGATTGGAAATTGGTCTATTAACAATACCAGAATATTTGTACATGATTATGACAGTGAGAGACCAATCATATAATATCATATGGGTGTGTATTGTGACTAAGGGTAGTGCATGCCTAATAAAGCATGGGAAGGCCTGGCCGTTTCTGTTGATTTTCGACATATGGTTTAACACACACATACACCAGCACGCACACACCATTTACTGGTTATGAATATGGGTTAGTGGTGTTGACACTGTGAGATTGTGAGTCTTTTTTTTTCAGTTTCAAATTGGGTATGAAGAAGGATGGAAATGTTTTTGAAAGGTATGTAAATGGTTTCAGAAGGTCAGGGAAAGAAGAGGGAGAGGAAATATTTCAAATGATGTCGATTACTTTCCTATGAGACCTGATCAATCTCATTAGAAAGTGATTGAAACAGCTGGGATTACATTATAAAATGAATGAAAAACACCAGCCTCTATTCAAATCGTACCATTACTTTGAAATTCTATTATTTCGTTAGTAAATTATAAAGAGTTGTAATCTAAGCTGACTAGTTATTCAAATATGTTTATTTTTTATTTAACATTCTGTTTTTGAATCACGTGTTCAAAGGGGAAATTACCAGTTCCCTGGGGGTCATGGTCTTCGTGTGAATACACAAATGTACTTTGTTCAGTCTGCATATAGAAGAGAACATATATGTTAATGAGGGATGACAGTTACTCCAAATGGATTGTGATATACATATTGATGGTTTAATTTTTTGTTTCGATACAAATTTCACCAGATTAGGATTTATGGAGTGTGGGATTCCAGGAGGGGTTAGGGCGATAACTTCATGATCTGGTAACTCTTCTGAGAGGTCGCCAGTAGAATAAAGGAGTTATCATGGAAGGTGATGTCAGATTGTGTCTTAATGCATGGTAGGAGTAATTTGACCACAGACAGTGTGTGTGAACCTCAAAGCCCTCCGTAACCGGTTGGAGAAAGGACAACAAGGGCGTGCAATACTACAGTGACTTTTAGCACTTCTGAGTCTACACACTGCCAACAGTTTGGACTAAAGTATGCATTGAGTTACTGATCTTTCATTACCAGGCCACACATGACAGGAAAACAGGGACAGAGGGGGGCTGTAATGAGAATAGTTATTAATTGTACTAAAAGTTTTATTTGTATTTTTTGGATAAATGTACATTTTAATAGGGATGATGTGTGCTAAATTGAGAAGTTTGAATTTGTGTTATAGTAAGCACTAAGGACTTGTTCTGAATTTGGGTTGGATCATTTATAAAATGTTTTAGTTATGTTTTGGATATAGAACTGTTGAAATGTATTAGGCCTAGGGAAGCTCTGGAAACCTTTCCTCTAAGTATCCTTTACTAGGGAGGTTGTTAGAATTTACTGGATGAAAGCTTGGATTGACATAAAGGTTTTTGTTTGGTTTTGTTTCTTTTGTTTTATTATGACATTATCATTTTAATGTTACATTTTATTGATAAATAGAGATGTCTGGGTGAGTAATTGCATATAAGGTTTATAGTCTGTGTTTTGCAATAACACCCAATGATGGAGATGAAGGAGACGGCGTGAAGACCAGCATGACATGGGCATAGAACGTAACGGATGGACGTTTCCCCCCAGTTTTAGTTGCATTAAGAGTAGTGGGAAGTTATTAAACAAATATTTATTTAGATTTTTCTCTTTTCTTGTTAAGTCAATGTGTTTTAAGGTTTTGTGAAACATGAGAGTGATCATTGTTCCAGAGGAGGGATTGATGTATATTGACTTAATGATTTGAGAATGTACTAGTATGTTTATAACTGTAGAAGTGCATTAGGAGTAGTGACTAGTGTGTTATGGGTTAGATGGAATGATATGTATGTTGAATATTCTTCCAACTCATTAATCTCTTTCCCAATTTCTAACAGCCGGCGAACACTTGATAGATTACAGGCAGTAGTTATTCTCCTGGCAGTTGCCGAAGGGATTGCAATTGAAGGAGATTATAGGGATGGGCCATTTTAGTAGTAGCAGGGGTCACTTTAGTAGCATTGTTGGGGTATCCGTTTATTTTTTTAATTTTATTTCACCTTTATTTAACCAGGTAGGCTAGTTGAGAACAAGTTCTCATTTGCAACTGCGACCTGGCCAAGATAAGGCATAGCAGTGTGAACAGACAACACAGAGTTACAAATGGAGTAAACAATTAACAAGTCAATAACACAGTAGAAAAAAGGGGAGTCTATATATACATTGTGTGCAAAAGGCATGAGAAGGTAGGCAAATAATTACAATTATGCAGATTAACACTGGAGTGATAAATGATCAGATGGTTATGTACAGGTAGAGATATTGGTGTGCAAAAGAGCAGAAAAATAAATAAATAAAAACAGTATGGGGATGAGGTAGGTGAAAATGGGTGGGCTATTTACCAATAGACTATGTACAGCTGCAGCGATCGGTTAGCTGCTCAGATAGCAGATGTTTGAAGTTGGTGAGGGAGATAAAAGTCTCCAACTTCAGCGATTTTTGCAATTCGTTCCAGTCACAGGCAGCAGAGAACTGGAACGAAAGGCGGCCAAATGAGGTGTTGGCTTTAGGGATGATCAGTGAGATACACCTGCTGGAGCGCGTGCTACGGATGGGTGTTGCCATCGTAACCAGTGAACTGAGATAAGGCGGAGCTTTACCTAGCATGGACTTGTAGATGACCTGGAGCCAGTGGGTCTGGCGACGAATATGTAGCGAGGGCCAGCCGACTAGAGCATACAAGTCGCAGTGGTGGGTGGTATAAGGTGCTTTAGTGACAAAACGGATGGCACTGTGATAAACTGCATCCAGTTTGCTGAGTAGAGTGTTGGAAGCAATTTTGTAGATGACATCGCCGAAGTCGAGGATCGGTAGGATAGTCAGTTTTACTAGGGTAAGTTTGGCGGCGTGAGTGAAGGAGGCTTTGTTGCGGAATAGAAAGCCGACTCTTGATTTGATTTTCGATTGGAGATGTTTGATATGGGTCTGGAAGGAGAGTTTAGAGTCTAGCCAGACACCTAGGTACTTATAGATGTCCACATATTCAAGGTCGGAACCATCCAGGGTGGTGATGCTGGTCAGGCGTGCGGGTGCAGGCAGCGAACGGTTGAAAAGCATGCATTTGGTTTTACTAGCGTTTAAGAGCAGTTGGAGGCCACGGAAGGAGTGCTGTATGGCATTGAAGCTCGTTTGGAGGTTAAATAGCACAGTGTCCAAGGACGGGCCGGAAGTATATAGAATGGTGTCGTCTGCGTAGAGGTGGATCAGGGAATCGCCCGCAGCATGAGAAACATCATTGATATATACAGAGAAAAGAGTCGGCCCGAGAATTGAACCCTGTGGCACCCCCATAGAGACTGCCAGAGGACCGGACAGCATGCCCTCCGATTTGACACACTGAACTCTGTCTGCAAAGTAATTGGTGAACCAGGCAAGGCAGTCATCCGAAAAACCGAGGCTACTGAGTCTGCCGATAAGAATACGGTGATTGACAGAGTCGAAAGCCTTGGCAAGGTCTATGAAGACGGCTGCACAGTACTGTCTTTTATCGATGGCGGTTATGATTTCGTTTAGTACCTTGAGCGTGGCTGAGGTACACCCGTGACCGGCTCGGAAACCAGATTGCACAGCGGAGAAGGTACGGTGGGATTCAAGATGGTCAGTGACCTGTTTGTTGACTTGGCTTTCGAAGACCTTAGATAGGCAGGGCAGGATGGATATAGGTCTGTAACAGTTTGGGTCCAGGGTGTCGCCCCCTTTGAAGAGGGGGATGACTGCGGCAGCTTTCCAATCCTTGGGGATCTCAGACGATATGAAAGAGAGGTTGAACAGGTTGGTAATAGGGGTTGCGACAATGGCGGCGGAAAGTTTCAGGAATAGAGGGTCCAGATTGTCAAGCCCAGCTGATTTGTACGGGTCCAGGTTTTGCAGCTCTTTCAGAACATCTGCTATCTGGATTTGGGTAAAGGAGAACCTGGAGAGGCTTGGGCGAGTAGCTGCGGGGGGGGGGGAGCTGTTGGCCGAGGTTGGAGTAGCCAGGCGGAAGGCATGGCCAGCCGTTGAGAAATGCTTGTTGAAGTTTTCGATAATCATGGATTTATCGGTGGTGACCGTGTTACCTAGCCTCAGTGCAGTGGGCAGCTGGGAGGAGGTGCTCTTGTTCTCCATGGACTTCACAGTGTCCCAGAACTTTTTGGAGTTGGAGCTACAGGATGCAAACTTCTGCCTGAAGAAGTTGACTTTAGCTTTCCTGACTGACTGTGTGTATTGGTTCCTGACTTCCCTGAACAGTTGCATATCGCGGGGACTATTCGATGTTAGTGCAGTCCGCCACAGGATGTTTTTGTGCTGGTCGAGGGCAGTCAGGTCTGGAGTGAACCAGGGGCTATATCTGTTCTTAGTTCTGCATTTTTTGAACGGAGCATGCTTATCTAAAATGGTGAGGAAGTTACTTTTAAAGAAAGAAAGACCAGGCATCCTCAACTGACGGGATGAGGTCAATGTCCTTCCAGGATACCCGGGCCAGGTCGATTAGAAAGGCCTGCTCACAGAAGTGTTTTAGGGAGCGTTTGACAGTGATGAGGGGTGGTCGTTTGACTGCGGCTCCGTAGCGTATACAGGCAATGAGGCAGTGATCGCTGAGATCCTGGTTGTAGACAGCGGAGGTGTATTTGGAGGGCCAGTTGGTCAGGATGACGTCAATGAGGGTGCCCTTGTTTACAGAGTTAGGGTTGTACCTGGTGGGTTCCTTGATGATTTGAGTGAGATTGAGGGCATCTAGCTTAGATTGTAGGACTGCCGGGGTGTTAAGCATATCCCAGTTTAGGTCACCTAACAGAACAAACTCTGAAGCTAGATGGGGGGCGATCAATTCACAAATGGTGTCCAGGGCACAGCTGGGAGCTGAGGGGGGTCGGTAGCAGGCGGCAACAGTGAGAGACTTATTTCTGGAGAGAGTAATTTTCAAAATTAGTAGTTCGAACTGTTTGGGTATGGACCTGGAAAGTATGACATTACTTTGCAGGCTATCTCTGCAGTAGACTGCAACTCCTCCCCCTTTGGCAGTTCTATCTTGACGGAAGATGTTATAGTTGGGTATGGAAATCTCAGAATTTTTGGTGGCCTTCCTGAGCCAGGATTCAGACACGGCAAGGACATCAGGGTTAGCAGAGTGTGCTAGAGCAGTGAGTAAGACACACTTAGGGAGGAGGCTTCTGATGTTGACATGCATGAAACCAAGGCTTTTTCGATCACAGAAGTCAACAAATGAGGGTGCCTGGGGACATGCAGGGCCTGGGTTTACCTCCACATCACCCGCGGAACAGAGAAGGAGTAGTATGAGGGTGCGGCTGAAGGCTATCAAAACTGGTCGCCTAGGGCGTTGGGGACAGAGAATAAGAGGAGCAGGTTTCTGGGCATGGTAGAATATATTCAGGGCATAATGCGCAAACAGGGGTATGGTGGGGTGCGGGTACAGCGGAGGTAAGCCCAGGCACTGGGTGATGATGAGAGAGGTTGTATCTCTGGACATGCTGGTTGTAATGGGTGAGGTCACCGCATGTGTGGGGGGTGGGACAAAGGAGGTATCAGGGGTATAAAGAGTGGAACTAGGGGCTCCATTGTAAACTAAAACAATGATAACTAACCTGCACAACAGTATACAAGGCATATTGACATTTGAGAGAGACATACAGCGAGGCATACAGTAATCACAGGTGTTGAATTGGGAGAGCTAGCTAAAACAGTAGGTGAGACAACAACAGCTAATCAGCTAGCACAACAACAGCAGGTAGAATGGCGATTGATTTGGCAGAGAGGGTCGGATTAACTACACACAGAGCCTAAGTGCGGCTGGGGCCGACAGATAAAACATAAACAAGCAGAATGGATTACCGTGATTAATGGACAGTCCAGCATGCATCAGCTATGTAGCCAAGTGATCAGTGTCCAAGGGGCAGCGGTGGATGGGGCAGGGAAGCTGGACTGGCGAGTGTTATCCAGGTTAGAAAACTAACAATGACTAAATAGCTTGTAGCCAGTTAGCTGGTTAGCTTCTGGAGGTTCTTGAGTGTGTTCTAAAAATGTAAAGATAATAGCGGTTCCGTATCACATTGGGTGAGGCAGGTTACCGGAAGGTATAAACAAATTAAAAATCGAAAAGGGATAGAAAGTAAATATGGGTTCAGTGAGTGTTTGGGACGCGGCGATTCAGACGGTTAGCAGGCCTGTGCTAACAAGCTAACAGTTAGTAGACGGTGCTAAACACGGTAGCAGTTAGCGGACCGGGCTAAACAAGCTAGCAGTTAGCAGGCCGAATTTGCAAGCAAGGAGATAGCAAGGGCTAGAGAGTTAGCCTTTGGGGACGTCGCGATGGGGGGAGTCTGTTTATTCCTCTTCATGCGGTGACATCGATGGACCGGTCGTGGGTCTGGATATTGTAGCCCAGGAGCTCAAAATGTTCCGTTTGCGATGGGAATCCGGGGATGAAAAATAAAAATAAAATAATAAATAGGTCCGTTATGCTCTGGTTAGAGTCGCGTTGTTCGAACTGGCGAGAGCTTTCCGAGCTAAAGGTTAGCTGATGACCGGTTAGCTGAAGACCGCTAGCAATGTTTTGCTGAAGCTGGTAGTTAGTTGGCTAGTTGGCTAGCTTCAGTTGAGGGGTTCCAGATCCGAAGTAAATATAAATACTTTAGGAAAAATAGCTACGTTGGGTGAGGCGGGTTGCAGGAGAGTATTTAGAAGAAGTTGAGGTTCAGCAAAAAGTTTTAAAGATATGTGAAGAAAAAAAAAATGAAAACAAACGATATATACAAGGGACACGACACGACAACACGTCCTACTGCTACGCCATCTTGGATCCTGATATGGATATGGATCCTTATGAAGACTCATGCCACATGGATTGGTAACTGGTAACTGGGAGACCGATGGGAGGACAGGGGATGCGGTTATTCAAACGTCACAAATGATGTTGTCAGGAAATAACCCATGTGTTGCAGTGTGTATATCCTCAGGTGAAAACAGAGATAATCAAGGGCTGAATTCCGGAGATTGAGGGAACATCCAGATACACCAGGAGGGGGTGTTGGGATAGATTTGGTCTGGTCCACACACACGGTACTCCTTACAGCACCTGCAGTGGTAAAGATTGTCATGTCTCTCTTCGGTGGGTGGCATAATTCTCACAAGAAGTAAGGTCCAGCTGCATAATGGGTGAGCTTGAAAACACCATGACAGAGGAAGCGGAGCTAAAGAGAGAGAGACTAGATTCCACTGTAGACATACATGCAGATGGGTTGTCTAGGAGCTACTTGCTTTATTGGTTAATGCATCATATGAAAGTAGATAGATGTTGTTTAGAGTACAATTACCCCAACATGTTGAAGGCATTGACGTGAAAGCATATACAGTGCTGAGTTACCTCAAGAGGATGTAACGTTGATTAGGAATACGCACTTGCCCATCAGGTGATGTGCCTATAAATAAAAAAGTTAAAATGACATGGCTTGGGAACACCTCTCAGAACCTGGGGCCGAAAGCGGAAGACTGGGTGAAAGCATGAGGAAGCTTCTTTAGGGCTTTTATTTTTGTGTAGTCCAGCAAAAAAGTATCCTGGAGGTATAGAGTCAGGTGAAGAGAGAGTGGGAATTGTCATGGTCTCAGACTTTGGTTTTCATGAATATACTTATGCATAACTTACCACATTGTTAACTTCTTATGGCTGGGGGCAGTATTGAGTAGCTTGGATGAATAAGGTGCCCAGAGTAAACTGCCTGCTACTCAGGCCCAGAAGCTAAGAAATGCATATTGTTAGTAGATTTGGATAGAAGTCTGAAGTTTCTAAAACTGTTTGAATGATGTCTGTGAGTATAACACAACTCATATGGCAGGCAAAAACCTCAGAAAAAAATCCAACCAGGAAGTGGGAAATCTTTGGTTTGTAGGTTTTCAAGTCTTTGCCGATCCAATATACAGTGTATATGGGGTCATATTGCACTCCCAAAGGCTTTCACTAGATGTCAACAGTCTTTAGAACCTTGTTTCAGGCTTATACTGTGAAGGAGGAGAAAATACGAGCTGATTGAGTAAGAGGTCTGGCAGAATGACATGAGCTCAGTCAGGCGTGCGCCCGTGAGAGGTAGCTGCGTTCCTTTTCCTTTCTACAGACAAAGGAATTCTCCAGTTGAAACATTATTGAAGATTTATGTTAAAAACATCCTAAAGATTGATTCTATACATCGTTTTACATGTTTCTACAAACTGTAATGGAACTTTTAGACTTTTAGTCTGGCCTGCGCCTCGTGAATTTGGATTTGTGAACTAAACGCGCAAAGAAAAAGGAGGTATTTGGACATAAATGATGGACTTTATCGAACAAAACAAACATTTATTGTGGAACTGGGATTCCTGGGAGTGCATTCTGATGAAGATCACCAAAGGTAAGTGAATATTTATAATGCTATTTCTGACTTCTGTTGACTCCACAACATGGTGGGTATCTGTATGGCTTGCTTCTCATTTATGCTGGAAAATTCCTTTTTTTTGGAACTGTAACAGTCTCATAGTGGGGATTATGTGGGAGGATTTTCCAGGCATCTGGTGATTCTTAGAAACTATACTGTTCTCTTTGAAGTAGAAAGAATACTCATTATACGTTTAAATATTAGACATGTGTAAGCAGAATGAAGGCTGAAGCCCATGTGAGTGTACAAAGCTGGATCAACATCGAATTGACCATTGGACATGTAAAAAAAACAGAACGTAAGCAGAATCTGTGTGGATTAGGCAAGGTAAACCTACAAGACATGTCTGGTCTGGGCCATGTCTGATCTTGTGAAGGCTACTGGACAAACATGGGTTGATCATAGACAACATCGGCCTGAACTTGTAAAGACCGCTGGACAGGAACATTAGCTAATCAGTGAGGGGACATGTCACGCCACTAATAGAATCTATGCCCCAATGTCTGAGCCAATAAGAGAATGGAATCTAACTAAGACAAGATTCGTAAAGTGGAGTGATGGCGTTCTGTAAGGATAAGACTGTATAAAAGCCAAGTACTGAGAATTAAGTGTTAGTTCTTCCATGGAATTGCTCGGCTTTGTTACTTTCTGTAATAAAGTCTATTTGAATTCACAAGCTCCGGTATCTGAGAAATATTTGATTCAATATTTTCCACAACACAGCTGGTGCTTAAAGTTAGTGAGGGAGATAAGAGTCTCCAGCTTCAGCGATTTTTGCAGTTCGTTCCAGTCATTGGCAGCAGAGAACTGGAAGGAGGGGCGGAAAAAGGAATAATTGGCTTTGGGGGTGACTAGTGATATATACCTGCTGTTTTGAATTTGGCGCACTTGCAATTTCACTGGATGTTGTCAAATCTATCCCGTGAACGGGATCCGAGCGAGAATGGGGGTGAAGGGATCCCTAAGAGTATATCCTCTCTGGGGTAGGGGGCAGTATTTTGACATCCGGATGAAAAGCGTGCCCAAAGTAAACTGCCCAAAGTAAAGGCCCAGAAGCTAGGATATGCATATAATTGGTGGATTTGGTTAGAAACACTCTAACGTTTCTAAAACTGTTACAATAATGTCTGTGAGTACAACAGAACTAATATGGCAGGTGAAACCCCGAGGATAACCATCCCCTCCAAAAATAATTTCAGTTTACCACTTTTTTCAATGGCTATTACTTTAATTATAAGGCCAAGTCCTCCCAGATTGCAGTTCCTAGGGCTTCCACTAGATGTCAACAGTCTTTAGAAAGAGTTTCAGGTTGGTTTTTGGAAAAAGGACCCAGAAATTTTAGTTTTTCTAGGTGGCTCCCATTTTGGCTGTAGTGTTTCCAAGCGCCTGGAAGAAAGCGCATTCTTTGGTATTTTTCTCTGGTAAAGAAAATAACAATTCTCTGTCTTAAATTTGATCGTTTATTTGCGTATTAGGATACCTAAGGTTTGATTATAAATGTTGTTTGACTTGTTTGGAAAAGTGTTATTAGTAACGTTTGAGATTAATTTTGTGTGCATTTTGATGGAGGGAAAATGGGTGGATTATTGACTGAAGCGTGCCAGCTAAACTGAGTTTTTATGGATATAAAGAAAGACATTATTGAACAAAAGGACCATTTTTGATGCAACTGGGACCTTTTGGAGTGCCAACAGAAGAAGATCATCAAAGGTAAGGCATTTTTTATATCGCTATTTCTGACTTTTGTGTCGCACCTGCCTGGTTGAAATATGATTTTCATGTATTTGTATGCAGGGCGCTGTCCTCAAATAATCACATGGTTTGCTTTTGCCGTAAAGCCTTTTTGAAATCTGAGACGGCGGCTGGATTAACAAGAAGTTAAGCTTTATTTTGATGTATAACACGTGTATTTTCAAGAATGTTAAATATTTGAATTTAGTATTTTTGAATTTCGCGCTCTGCAATTTCACTGGATGTTACCCTAGAAAGGTTAAGAGCAGTTGGAGGCCACAGAAGGAGAGTTGTATGGCATAGAAGCTCGTCAGGAGGTTAGGTAACACAGTGTCCAAAGAAGGGCCAGAGGTATACAGAATGGTGTGATATGCGTAGAGATGGATCGAAGAATCACCAGCAGCAAGAGCGACATCATTGATGTATACAGAGAAGAGCGTCTGTCCGAGAATTGAACCATGTGGCACCCCCATAGAGACTGCCAGAGGTCCGGACAACAGGCCCTCCGATTTGACACACTGAACTCTATCAGAGAAGTAGTTGGTGAACCAGGCAAGGTTTTCATTTGAGAAACCAAGGCTGTCGAGTCTGCCAATAAGAAAGAGAGGGTCCAGATTGTCTAGCCTGGCTGATTTGTAGGGGTCCAGATATTGCCGCTCTTTCAGAACATCAGCTATCTGGTTTTGGGTGAAGGAGAAATGGGGGAGGCTTGGGAGAGTTGCTCTGTGGGGTGGAGGGCTGTTGATCGGGTAGGGGTAGCCAGGTGGAAAGCATGGCCAGCCATAGAAAAAGGCTTATTGAAATTCTCAAATATAGTGGATTTATCGGTGGTGACAGTGTTTCCTAGCCTCAGCTGGGAGGAGGTGCTCCTATTCTCCATGGACTTTACAGTGTCTCAGAATGTTTTTGAGTTTGTGCAACAGGATGCAAATTTCTGCTTGAAAAAGCTAGCCTTAGCTTTCCTAACTGCCTGTGTATACAGTATTTGTTCCTAACTTCCCTGAAAAGTTGCATATAAGGGGGGCTATTTGATGCTCATGCAGAATGCCACAGGATGTTTTTGTGCTGGTCAAGGGCAGTCAGGTCTGGAGTGAACCAGGGGCTATATCTGTTTCTGGTTCTACATTTTTTGAATGGGGCATGCTTATTTAAGATGGTGAGGAAAGCCATTTTAAAGAATAGCCAGGCATCCTCTACTGATGAAATGAGGTCAATATCCTTCCAGGATACCCAGGACAGGTCAAATAGAAAGGCCTGCTCGCTGAAGTGTTTTAGGGAGAGTTTGACAGTGATGAGGGGTGGTCGTTTGAACGCAGACCCATTACTGATGCAGGCAATGAGGCAGTGATCGCTGAGATCTTGGTTGAAAACAGCAAAGGTGTATTTGGAGGGCAAGTTGGTTAGAATGATATGAGGGTGCCCGTGTTTACGCATGTGAGGTTGTACCTGGTGGGTTCATTGATAGTTTGTGTGAGATTGAGGGCATCAAGCTTAGATTGTAGGATGACCGGTTAACATGTCACAGTTTAGGTCACCTAGCAGCACGAGCTCTGAAGATAGATGCGGGGCAATCAATTCACATATGGTGTCCAGGGCACAGCTGGGGGCAGAGGGTGGTCTATAGCAAATGGCAACCGTGAGAGACTTGTTTCTGCAAAGGTGGATCTTTAAAAGTAAAAGCTCTAATTGTTTGGGTACAGACCTGGATAGTAAGACAGAACTCTGTAGGCTATCTATGCAGTAGATTGAAACTCCGCCCCCTTGGCAGTTCTATCTTGGCAGAAAATTTTATAATTAGGGATAGAAATTTCAGGATTTTGGTGGTCTTCTAAAGCCAGGATTCAGACACGGCTAGGACATCCGGGTTGGCAGAGTGAATAAAGCAGTGAATAAAGCAAACTTAGGGGGAAACTAAGGCTTTTACAGTTACAGAAGTCAACAAATGAGAGCACCTGTGGAGTAGGAGTGGAGCTAGGCACTGCAGGGCCTTGATTAACCGCTACATCACCAGAGGAACAGAGGAGGAGTAGGATAAGGGAACGGCTAAAGGCTATCAGGACTGGTCGTCTAGTGCGTTCGGAGCAGGGAGTAAAAGGAGCACGTTTCTGGGCGTGAGAGAATAGATTCAAGGCATCAGGGACAGACAGATGTATGGTAGGATGTGAGTACATTGGAGGTAAACCTAGGCATTGAGTAATGATGAGAGAGATATTGTCTCTAGAGACGTTTAAACGAGGTGATGTCACCGCAATGTGGGAGGTATTAACACCATGGGACCACGCATCCGTCATACTGCTCAGGAAGGAGACGGGTTATGTCTACTAGAGATGCACGTACTTTGGTGCAAAAAGTGCAAATCAATCCCAGAACAACAGCTAAGGACTTTGTGAAGATGCTGGAGGAAACAGGTACAAAAGTATCTATATCCACAGTAAAACGATTCCTATATCGTCATAACCTGAAAGGCCGCTAAGCAAGGAAGAAGCCACTGCTCCAAAACCACCATAAAAAAAGCCAGACTACGGTTTGCAACTGCACATGGAGACAAAGATCGTACTTTTTGGAGAAATGTCCTCTGGTCTGATGAAACAAAAATAGAACTGTTTGGCCATAAGGACCATCATTATGTTTGGAGGAAAAGGGGGATGCTTGCAAGCTGAAGAACACCATCCCAACCATGAAGTACGGGGGTGGCAGCATCATGTTGTGGGGGTGCTTTGCTGCAGGAGGGGCTGGAGCACTTCACAAAATAGATTGCACCACGAGGATGGAACATTTTGTGGACATATTGAAGCAACATCTCAAGACATCAGTCAGGAAGTTAAAGCTTGGTTGCAAATGTGTCTTCCAAATGGACAATGACCCCAAGCATACTTACAAAGTTGTGGCAAAATGGCTTAAGGACAACAAAGTCAAGGTATTGGAATGGCCATCACAACGCCTGACCTCAATCCCATAGAAAGTTTATGTGGTAGAACTGAAAAAGCGTGTGCGAGCAAGGAGGCCTACAAACCTGACTCGGTCATACCAGCTCTATCTGGAGGAATGGGCCAAAATTCACCCAACTTATTGTGGGAAGCTTGTGGAAGGCTACCCGAAACATTTGACCCAGGTTAAACAATCTAAAGGCAATGCAACCAAATACTAATTTAGTGTTTGTAAACTTCTGACCCACTGGAAATGTGATGAAAGAAATACGATCTGAAAAAAATCATTCTCTCTACTAACATTTCAAATTCTTAAAATAAAGTGGTGATCCTAACTGACATAAGACAGGGACTTTTTACTATGATTAAATGTCCGGAATTGTGAAAGAGTTTGAGTTTAAATGTATTTGGCTCAGGTGGATGTAAACTTCTGACTTCAACTGTAGGTATGTGTCTGCAAAGGGCATCAGTGTCTTAACAGCACAATTTGCCAAGTCAGGATACACTAAGTGCAGCCAAATCCAGAAATCTGACAGTGGCATCTGATTAAATTACATTTTCACAGAACGCTTGTTGCAATTTCGACGAGGCTCTCTTGTTCAGATATAGGTAAGTGGACTGGAGGCAGAGCATGAAAGGGATAACGAATCCAGTTGTTTGTGTCATCCGTTTTGGAAAGGTAATTGTTCACCCAACTCACTTAGGTGCTTTGCTATATCACATTTGACATTGTCCGTAAGCTTGAGTTCATTTGCACACAAAAAATCATACAATTATGGAAAGATCTGTGTGTTGTCCTTGTTAATACAGACACAGAAGAGCTCCAACTTCTTAATCATAGCCTCAATTTTGTCCCGCACATCGAACATAGTTGCGGAGTCGCTGTAATCCTACATTCAGATCATTCAGGTGAGAAAAAATATCACCCAGAGAGGCCAGTCGTGTGAGAATCTCATCATCATGCAATTGGTCAGACAAGTGAAAATTATGGTCAGTAAAGAAATCTTTAAGCTCGTCTCTCAATTAAAAAAACATGTCAATACTTTGCCCCTTGATAACCAGCACTTCTGTATGTTGTAAAAGCGTTACATGGTTGCTGCCCATATCATTGCATAATGCATAAAATACACGAGAGTTCAGGGGCCTTGCTTTAACAAAGTTAACCATTTTCACTGTAGTGTCCAAAACGTCTTTCAAGCGGTCAGGCATTCCCTTGGCAGCAAGAGCCTCTCGGTGGATGCTGCAGTGTACCCAAGTGGCATCGTGAGCAACTGCTTGCACGCGTGTTACCACTCCACTATGTCTCCCTGTCATGGCTTTTGCACCATCAGTACAGATTCCAACACATCCTGACCACCAAAGTCCATTTGATGTCACAAAGCTGTCAAGTACTTTAAAAATATCCTCTCCTGTTGTCCTGGTTTCCAGTGGGTTTCCTTAATCGACCCCCCATAAACGTAACGGACATATACCAAGAGCTGTGCCAGGCCTGCCACATCTGTTGACTCATCCAGCTGTAACGCATAGAATTCACTGGCTTGCAAAGCAGTAATTGTTTCAAAACATCTCCTGCCATGTCACTGATGCTTCGTGAAAGAGTGTTGTTTGATGAAGACATTGTCTGCATAGTTTTTTGGGGCCTTTTCCCCCAATATTGTCCCAGCCATATTCACGGCAGCAGGAATACTGTAATTAAGTCCTCCACAATAGTATGGGACTTGCCTGTCCTAGCCAGTCGGTAGCTCACCATATAAGACGCTTCTAGCCCCTTCTTATTAATGGTATCTGTTGCTTTTATACATGTCTTACTACTCGAAAGTCGTCTTAATTCTCTTATTTTTCAAATTGGCATGTTTTGTTTCTAAATGTTTTCGCAAGAGTGAAGGTTTCATTGAGTTGTGAGATAGTACTTTTGCACATATAACACACTCTGGCTGAGGAAAGGCACTACTCCCAATATAAGTGAACCCCAAATCAATGTAGTTCTCATCATATTTACGTCTCTTCGATGGTCCAACGTCCCTGTCTGATTTTTGGGGCTTTCCCGGGTAAGGGGGAAGTAGCTCTTCGGCTGCAACAGATTCACAACTGTCAGTGTCCATGCTAGCTGGGCTAACAACAAATGTAGAATTACTGATGCTAGCATTGGATGTGCTCGTGGAAGCAGAACAACTTGTGTCATCGACAGGTGCGGGTGTAGTACTGCTGGTAGTAGCAGTACTAACACAATAGCTGGTATGGGCCTTACTTTTTATAACCATTTTTTAATTTTCGAGCAAACGGAACGAGCAGACTGTTAGTGGAGTTCCCGCAAGAGAGTAATGGTTAATGTGATTCGATGTTAATTATTTGACTTGGCTACCTGTATATGACATTGTGTTGTTATTTCGCTGAACACCAGATGGTTTCATTTTATTTTTGGCAGTAAAACAAGGCTACTCGGGCGAGAAAAAACATCACCAAATGTATAGCTCCATTGAAAAAAAAAATGTTAATCACATTTTTATTTGGCGTACTCCCGGCATTGCGCGTACCCCAGTTTAGGAATACCTGCTGTAGAGGTTAAGGAATGGCTGACTCTGTGCCACTGACCTTGTAAATTCTCCACATCTCATTTGAAGTTCCCCTCGCTGCTGCTGGCGTGTAAATCAGACTGGACATATGTACTTCCACTGTGAATCCAGAGATCTGAGGGTAGAGTCAATAGAGATTGGCTTATCTTTGTAAAGTGAAGCAGTACATACAGTGCATTCGGAAAGTATTCAGACCCCTTGACTTTTGCCACATTTTATTACATTACAGCCTTATTCTAAAATGGATTCAATTGTACTTTTTTCCTCATCAATCTACACACAATACCCCATAGTGACAAAGCAAAGACAGGTTGAGACATTTAAAAAAATATATTAACTGAAATATCACATTTACACAAGTATTCAGACCCTTTACTCAGTACTTTGTTGAAGCATCTTTGGCAGTGATTACAGCCTTGAGTCTTCTTGGGTATGACGCTACAAGTTTGGCACACCTGTATTTGGGGAGTTTCTCCAATTGTTCTCTGCAGATTCTCTCAAGCTCTGTGGGGTTGGATGGGGAGCGTCGCAGCACAGCTATTTTCAGGTCTCTCCAGAGATGTTTGATCGGATTCAAGTCCAGTCTCTGGCTTGGCCGCTCAAGGACATTCAGAGATTTGTGCTGAAGCCACTCATACATTGTCTTGGCTGTGTGCTTAGGGTCGTTGTCCTGTTGGAAGGTGAATCTTCGCCCCAGTCTGAGGGACCTGAGCGCTCTGGAGCAGGTTTTCATCACGGATCTCTCTGTACTTTGCTCCATTCATCCTTCCCTCAATCCCGACTAGTCTCCCAGTCCCTGCCACTGAAAACCATCTCCACAGCATAATACTGCCACCACCATGCTTCAGCATAGGGATGGTTCCAGGTTTCGTCCAGACGTGACGCTTGGCATTCAGGCCAAGAAGTTCTTGGTTACATCAGACCAGAGTATCTTGTTTCTCATGGTATGAGGTCTGTGCCTTTTACTGAGGAGTGGATCTGTCTGGCCACTCTACCATAAAGGCCTGATTGGTGGAGTGCTGCAGAGATGGTTGTCCTTCTGGAAGGTTCTCCCTTCGGGTTCTTGGTCACCTCCCTGACCAAGGCCCTTCTCCCCCAATAGCACAGTTTGTCCAGGCAGCAGCTCTATGAAGAGTCTTGGTTGTTCCAAACTTCTTCCATTTAAAAATGATGGTGGCCACTGTTCTTGGAGACTTTCAATGCTGCAGATTTTTTTGTGGTACCCTTCCCCAGATCTGTTCTTCGGCACAACCCTGTCTCGGAGCTCTACGGACCATTTCTTCGAACTTATGGCTTGTTTTTTTCTCTGACATGCACTGTCAACTGTGGGCCCTTATATAGACAGGTGTGTGCCTTTCCAAATCATGTCCAATCAATTGAATTTACCACAGGTGGACTCCAATCAAGTTGTAGAAACATCTCAAGGATGATCAATGGAAACAGGATGCAACTGAGCTCAATTTTGAGTATCACACCAAAGGGTCTGAATACTTATGTAAATAAGTTTTTTTTATACATTTTCAGAAATTTCTAAAAACCTTTTTTTGCTATTGTAATTATGGGATATTGTGTGTAGATTGATGAGGATTTATTTATTTATTTAATCCATTTTAGAATAAGGTTGTAACGTAATAAAATGTGGAAAAAGGAAAGAGGTCTGAATACTTTCCGAATGCACTTTATGAGGTAGTGTCCCACAACGACATATGCTGTGTGAATTATGGTGCTACCCTTGCCTTATGACGTCACTTATTCTGTGTAAGAAACCGTTTGTTGGGCTGTGGTAAGTGTGTTCAGTGTTCAAATGCTATGGCTATTGGGTTTGGTGTAGAAGGCTCACTCTCTACTGATACATTCCAAGGGCTGGTTTCCCGGATCCAGATGAATCTTATTCCTGGAGATTCTCTAAGAGCAACACATTACCTTTCTAGAACCTTCGTTTGCAGTCTTTTCCCAGGGCAGCAGAGTGAGCCTCTGGAAGAATTATACCGAGGGTTAAGTTAGGGTGGCGGCTGGACCTTGGGATTTTCCTGGTTTTAGATGAGAGCTGGACAGCTTTTTATAGCAGCAGCTCAGTGGCTGGGCGGGGTCATTGGGTCCATGTGGCTCTTCAGAACGCTGCTGTACTGCTGGGAGAGAAGGACTCAAATTCAGTACACAGCAAAGTAAAGAGACCGGGATGGGGGAAAGAGGGTGGAAGAGAGGGAGAGTGAGAGAGGGAGTGAGAGAGAGAGAGGTCAGAAAACAAAAGTCAACGTACAATCCTCTCCGCTCCATAACAAGGATTCCTCGTCTCTACACTTCGCTCTGCTCCATGGCCAGAGGAGGAATGCCAGAGCACCAGAAGGGCCCTGGGGTCCAGGGAAATAAATACCTGGCTCTGTTCATCACCATATAGTTTATACTGTAGATGGTTTATTTCCACTGATAAAATCATGCAGTATAGTTATACACAGTGTGATATGATTTCAATCGTGGATCTATAAACTAACTGTAGCTTACAGATACAGACTTAGACAGTATATCGATGTTGTATGTAAACATAACAGTAGTAAAAACATAAATAACATAACACATACGCAAATGTCTCCAAAATAGTTGTAAAGGGAAATCGGGAAATGTCAACAGGAACGTTTAGAGCGGACAGATTCCTGTGACTGGATTCCCATATCTGCTGTCTGTCCTTCCCTCTGTCTGAATGAGATTCTCAGATGAATCCTCTGACTGTCAGTCTTTACTACATATTGTTGATTCTGGGTTGCTTCAATTGTTTATGGTTGACTCCATCGAATCTAAACAAGAAAACGTGATAGAGAGGAGAGCAGGTGTAAACTGTCCACATATGGGACCTCTCGTGCTAGGGATGAACCTGCTCTGAACTGGGACCTGACATCATGTTGTCTGTAAACTTGGAAGGGTGGAACGGTTAAAACTCACATTCACTCTAGGTAGGACGCTGGCTAAAATAAACATATCTTTCTTTTAATTCTGACCCACTGCCTCCAGGCTCACATGATGAGTAACCTTTTCTGAGAACTGAAAACTTGAGTTATCTCCCTGAGTTAATGCCTAGGTTTTAGCTCAGTAGGCTAACACAGTCTTGTGGGTGCAAGAGACACAAGGGTTCCAACCATGGTTGGTCACACCTTTCTCTAACCCACAGACAGCCCATCAGTTATAAGTCTAGACTACCCACACAAAGAAAGGATGTGTGTAGCTCCACTGTGACCCTTAACACGTAAAAACAAGCAGCAGAGACAGGAAACAGACAGAAAACAGAAACAGAGACAGAAACAGGGACAGAAACAGGGACAGGGGCAGAAACAGGGACAGAAACCGGGACAGAAACAGGGACAGGGGCAGAAACAGGGGCAGGGACAGAAACAGGGACAGAAACAGGGACAGGGGCAGAAACAGGGACCGAAACAGGGACCGAAACAGGGGCAGAAACAGGGACAGAAACAGGGACAGTGGCAGAAACAGGGACAGAAACAGGGACAGGGGCAGAAACAGAGACAGAAACAGGGACAGAAACAGGGACAGAAACAGGGACAGAAACAGGGACAGAGAGTAGAGGCCCTGCTCCATTACAGAGGACTATAATGACAAAAACAAGCGTGTGGTTTTGTCTCAAATGGCACCCTGTTCCATATGCTCTACTTTGACCGGGGCCTATAGGGAGAGCTCATAGGGCTCTGGTCAAAGTAGAGCACTATATAGGGAATATGGTGCTATTTGGGACCCCATGTGACTCGGAACTGGGGAGCGTATCATGGATCTACTGTGTGTCGGTTCCCAGGCTTCTCCTCTGTCCTTTCAGTCAGAAACAGGCTCCTTGAAAACAGTCAGTCAGGGTTTCAGTCAGCATGCCACTGAAACAGGCTGCTTTACAAAGGCCACTGCTCATTGAACACTGGTAAACACAATACCAGCCATTCCGGTATACAGTTACAAAACAAGGTTTAGGCAGGGACCTGGACACAGGGAGCAAGGCAACACTGCCAGAAGGTGCATTCCTTTTTTACCTCGACCGGGGCACTGGGTTTGCACATTTTAAACAATTCCATTGGTGCACAAGTGAAAACCCTGACGACCTGGGGAGCCGGGCAATCTAAAACGAATGCACCCAATTTCTGAAAAGGAGTAACATTCGCTTAGCGTGTAGTTGCACCAGCCCTTGTCAGTCAGCCGGGGCCCTTTTGGGGATTGGCCCTGTTAATCTCACATTAGACTCAGAGCCAGCGGCTTTGTTTGTGAAGGGGCAATTTAGCTCCGAAACGATAGTCGAGTGGAATTTAAGCATGTTGACGCTGGCACGCTGGCACCTGCCCTGGTGCTCTCTCTTTGCATAGATCAAGTTACAGATTTAGAACAAAAGATAGAAATCAAGGCTTGAGTGGCTGCTGAAGGAGTAGCATAAATATATTTTCCTAAAGCTTTTCAGAAAAAGTTATAAGTATTATTGATTCATTAGAAATATATGAAGTGCCTCTGTTTAACACTGTGGTTAGAGTGGACCAGTATCCAAAAAGCCACTTACTGTAAAACATAGGAAATGAGAGAAGGACAAAGACATTATTTTGTGAGATTGATGATGATAATGATAAAACAAACGTTCTATATTTCAAATATTTTCTAAGTCAGTGGCTCTCCAACCGCTCCTCAGGGACCCACAGACGTTTCACAATTTTGTTGTAGCGGGCAGGAGGTTCGAGAACCACTGGTCAACAAAAGTCTGAATAGACGCTGTAATATTGTCAAGCTGTTTTGAAATGAATGCCTTTCAGTTAGGGGAGACTAATGCACTTCGTTTGAATGGCTCCCTATAGATCAGTGGTTTCCAAAATGTTTATAGCCTCGTAAACATTCAGCTGTGTACCCCCTCTAGAACCAGGGTCAGCGCACTCTCAAATGTTGTTTTTTGCATCATTGTAAGCCTGCCACACACACACATTATACGATACATTTATTAAACATAAGAATGAGTGTGAGTTTTTGTCACAACCCGGCTCCTGGGAAGTGACAAAGAGCTCTTATAAGACCAGGGCACAAATAATAATATAATAATAATCAATAATTTAATAACTCACCACGGGTTAATGAGGAGGGTGTGCTTGAAAGGATGCACATAACTCTGCAATGTTGGGTTGTATTGGAGAGAGTCTCAGTCTTAAATAATTTCCCACGCACAATCTGTGCCTGTATTTAGTTTCCATGCTAATGGAGGGCCGAGAATCCACTCTCACATAGGTACGTGGTAACAAAGGGCATCAGTGTCTTAATTCCATTCCTTAAAATAAAATATATATATTTTTTAATTGAACCTTTATTTAACGTGGCAAGTCAGTTAAGAACAAATTCTTATTTACAATGACGGCCTACTGTGTGCATTGTGTGTTGTGAAATTGTTAGATATTACCCGCAATAACATCTGTTGAACACATGTATGTGAGAAATAAAATGTGATGACTTTTTGCAAATCCAATCAGGTTTCCACGTTGATTCAACATCATCACATATCACTTTCTGGTTTAAATGATGTGGAAACGATGTTGAACCGGGTGAATAACAGGGTCCAACGAGCCAACCTAGAGTTGACGTGCTTGGCGTTGTGGAGATATTCTAGGTTCTTATGGTCAGTCCACATTAAGAATGGGTGTTCCGCCCCCTCCAACCAGTGCCGCCTCTTCTCCAACGCCATCTTGACGGCGAGGAATTCTCAATTTCCACATCATAGTTCCTCTCAGCAGGGGTAAAACGATGGGAGAGAAAAGCACAGGGGTGCAGCATTCGGTCCTGGGCAGAATGCTGGGACAGAACGGCCCCCACTCCGACATCTGAGGTGTCGACCTCCACCCCAAACTGACGGGACAAGTCCAGGTGGATTGAGATGGGGGCTGTAGTGAATCAATGTTTGAGGTCAGAGATCGCCCGGTCAGCTGCTGGAGAACACATGAATGGAACCTTGTGAGTGCTGAGAGGGGGGAAGCCAGGGTGCTGTAACCCTGGATGAAGCAACGGTAGAAGTTAGCAAATCCCAGGAAGCATTGCAGCTGCATTCTGAATGTGGGTTGAGGCCAATCAACCACCACTCTCACCTTGTCTGGATCCATCTGTATATGTCCTGCAGCGATGATGTATCCTAAGAAGGAGATGGTGGAGCGATGGAATTCACACTTCTCCGCTTTAATGAAAAGCTGGTTCTCCAGAAGACGCTGAAGGATGTGCTCTTGAGCTGAACAGAAAAAGACAAAGATGTCGTCAAGGTAGACAATCACAAACCGGTTTAGCATGTCTCGGAGTGCATCGTTGACCAGGGCCTGGAACACAGCAGGAGAGCTGGTCAGTCCAATTGGCATAACCAAGTACTCATAGTGTCCGCTAGCCGTGTTAAAGGCTGCCTTCCACTCATCTCCTTCCCGTATCTGTACCAGATGGCATTCAGAAGGTTCAACTTTGATAAGATAGTTGCTCCCTGAACAGGTCCGAAAGCCGAGGAGATGAGTGGTAGAGGGTAAAGTTTTTTTAACCATGATGTCATTAAGGCCCCGGTAGTCGATACACGCAAGAGAGTCTTCAATGTAGTCCTCCAGAGCCTTGGTTTCCGGACCCGACTGGGAGTAAAGCCGTCCCCTGAGGTGGTGTAGTGCCCGGGAGAAGGTCAATGCGCAGTTGTAGGGTTGATACGGAGGGAGAGAAGTAGCGGGGGCCTTGTTGAAAACCTCACGGAGGTCTAGGTACTCTGCGGGAATGACGGAGAGATCCGAGGCTTCTCCCAAGCCTGCAGGAAAACGTCCTGGGTAGGCTGTGCCGACTTAAGACACTGCACATGGCAGAACCGGCTCCATCCCATGATAGAACCAGTAGCCTAGTCGACTAGGGGGTTGTGCTTCTGGAGCCATGACTATCCCAAAACCACGGGTACATGGGGAGATTCCATGAGCAGGAACTGCATACACTCACTGTGATTTCCTGATACTCGTAGGTTGATAGGAACTGTATTGCGGGTTGACTCTGCCAATAGAGCGTCCATCCAGAGCTCTGACGTCCATGGGAATGGAGAGAGGTTGAGTTGAGATTCCAAGCTCCATCACCAATGTAGCGTCGATAAAAGCTCTCATCGGCCCAGAGTTAATGAGCACTCGGAGAGATTTGGCCAGGTCACCCCACAACAGGGTGGCATTGAGAGGGGTACGAGTAATGGGAGATTGGAAAATCCCTGTACGGCTCACCAGAGTACCTGTACCTACTGGTGAGCCTGGTCTTTGTAATGGACAGGTGGAAATATAAATGTTCTGTAGTCCCGCAATACAGACAGCTCCTGGTGCTCAGCCTGTGTAAACGTTCATCCCGAGACAATCTATCCCTTCCCGGTAGCTTGGGCTCAGGAGGAGGCGAGGCAACCGCCCTCGGTGATTCCCGTGGCATTCGAGTGACCTTGGGTTCTCTCGGTAAGGTGGACGTCGGGAACTTCCGGGATTCCTCGGAGGCTAGGTGGAAGCAGTAGACGAGCAAGTGTAACAGGGAACAGACCTCCTCTCCCTCCCAATGTTCCCGTAGCCGCCCATCGATCCATACGGTCAAGGAGATGAGGGTGTCAAGGTCCATGGGAACCTCCTCCAATAATCTGTGAAGGAACGTGTCGAAAATGGCTTCCGGGTTCCAGGCACTCTCAGCCACCACTGCGTAGTCTGCCACACTACGGGAGTCTTGACGTAGTTGGAGCAGCTTACGAGCAGCCTCTCTCCCGGACAACAGAGAATCAAACATTTTTGTACCTCCACCACAAACTCCTCCAGACTGAGGTAAATGGTGGACTGTTGCTCCCACACCGCCATAGCCCAGGCGAGTGCCCTCCCGGACATCAGCGTTATCAAATACGCTATCTTCGAGCGGTCCGAGGGGAACGAAGAAGGCTGCAGCTCAAAGATGAGGGAGCACTGGGAGAGAAACGCCGGCAGGTTCCAGAATCTCCAGCGTAGCGCTCCGGAGGAGGTAAGCAAGGTCCTCGGGACACCGGGGTAGGCTGGGAAGAAGCGCCACTGGTGGCGGGGTTGCTGAGAGTCTTGGGGATTGCTGTTGTGGCTTGCTGCCTAGTTAGAAATTTGCGGAAATGCTCCAGCAGTGTATCGAGCGCAAGGTCATGGCGTTCTGCCAGGGTATGGAGTCCCTCCATTAGGCTTTGCAGTAACTCCTCGTGTCTTCCAATGGTGGCTCCTTGGGAGGTGACAGCATTGTGGAGCTGGTCCAAGTTTGCTGGGTCAGTCATGGACAGTTTGTACTATCAGGCCTCATGCTAAGACCCAGATGCAGACACAGGAGGTGGATAGTTTTAGTCCCAGAGTTTATTATAGTACAAGGGGGAGGCAACTGGCAGGTCAAGGCAGGCAAAAAGTCGTAATCCAAATCAGAGTCAGGCAGGTACAGAACGGCAGGCAGGATCAGGGTCAGGACAGGCAGGAAGGTCAGAACTGGGAAGACTAGGAAAAATCAGACAAACAGAAAAAGCAGGTGTAAATACACAGGGGATAATGAGGGGAGATACCGGTGGGGGGTGGAGACAAGCACAAAGACAGGTGAAACAGATCAGGGTGTGACACTAATATACTGTATCTACTGCTGTACATGTCC
The DNA here is from genome assembly GCF_057628025.1 of Oncorhynchus mykiss. NCBI lineage: Eukaryota > Metazoa > Chordata > Actinopteri > Salmoniformes > Salmonidae > Oncorhynchus > Oncorhynchus mykiss. The sequence continues at coordinate 55,377,253 of NC_143039.1, read as the reverse complement.
TTCTTAGCATATCTTGTGTAAATTAATGTACAGGTTACATTTGGATTACTGTTACAGTGCTATTGTTAATTGGGTTGTTAATTGGATTCATGCCGACATTTCTTGATTTGTTGTTATGTTTAAAAAAATATTTAAGGATTATTTGTGTATTTGTTTGACATTTTAATTAATTGTTAAGAGCTAGTAACATAAGCATTTCACTGCACCCTCTATAGCATCTTCTAAACTGTGTATGCGACCAATACACTTGATTTGGAAAGAATTGCTGAGGAGGATCAAGGAAGATGAGTTCCAGAGGCTCCTGCAGCCTCAACACCAGGCATGACAGGGTGGGCCAGACAACGGCAGAGTTCCAATACTGCGAATAGATATCTTTCCTTCTTAGCTACCTTGAAGTAATCACAGATGTGAATTGGTTGGATTACTGAAAGCAATGGGGTGGTAAACTTGCTTATACCTATCCAATCATATAGTATGTGCTTACTTCAAGTAAACCAGAAAGGAAGAATGTATTTCTAAAGTATTGGAACAGAGATGGAGACAGAGACAGACCTAGGAGGAGAATACTCAGGGGACCAGGATCAATCCAGCAGACAGTGTGACTCAGATTCTGGAAAATCCAATCAATGTAAATCTGTGGAACGTTTCCTGAAAGGCAAACCCCATTTCAGCCCAAAGTCAACTCTCACGCCAAAAACACAATCCTATGCCTGGTCCCACTATCTGAGATGGGATACTAATGTCTGCAAACCATTAACGGATTAAGACTCAGCTGTGAAGTTAAGGCACATCATACTGTTTTCAGCTTTCAATACAAAATAAACGGTTTAATCCTTAAGAGTGTATTGACAAATCCATCAAAATCCGTCAGTTTAAACTAGAGATATGTTTTTTTTGTGTGTATGGTTTGCGTCTTAACGCACCGCATCCACCTATGTCAGCCTTCAAGAAGGCAAACGAGCTACAGCTGTGTTTGTCAGACCATGAGACATCCCGAAAATCGGTCTCCTCACAAAAACATCTGTAGCATTTGAATGGTTTGTCCTACTAATATGACCACTAAGATGAGACTCTCACAAACACGATAGTGTTCTCCGTTTCGCTCTAGGACTCCCACAGCAATGTTCCCTCTAAACTGCGCGCATGCGCGGCCGCACACCTTCTCTGGGACTGCCACGCAGAAGAAATGCCATAGAGCGCAGAAACGGAACACTGAGTTCGCCCCATAGTTTGCACTAAATAGATTCACGTTTTTCTGTGATCGAAACAACATTATAGCCGCCCCTTTTCAATGCAACCAACCGAAAACAAATCTAACTTTGCAAAATTGAGTCTGTGATTTTGTTGTTGCCAGAGCGCAACAGAGGAGAATTCTACCGCAGGGTAGCCCATGAGAGGTCTTTCAAACACCCACGAGTGAATGCGCTTTTCAGATCAGAGCGCAGAGCCACGCGTGTGCACATTTGTTGGTATTCTTTGCTAGTTAGCAAGTTATTAGCCAAGTTATAGATAAGCAATCGGCGTTACTGCTTCCTACATGAGCACAAAACGTGTAGGCCACATTTCAAGTTGTCTTTGAAAAACCAGTCATGTAAAAGGCTTAAGTCTTAATTAATGTGGCAGTGTTTTATTTTGAGACAGGCTTGAATATGCAAATAAGACAATAGGCAGAAGGATATCCAACATTGTTCAATTCTATGTACTTTTTAGTTAATAGGGAGGCAGGCATTGAAACATCCTCCAGCAAACTAGGCTGTGATTTTACAGATTCTAATTAGTCATTATCACATCAAACAGAGATCAGGATAAGGTCAAGAGAATTTGAAAGGGGATTTATGTTTGATATGAATGAAAGGAAAGCAAAATAAACCTTCAGTAGTTTCAAACATAAAGGCTATTGATTTTGGCTAATGATACTTTATAGACACCAATTAGCAGTAAACAGTAAACAGTAAGCAGTAAATCAGTAAACACACAGTGCTTTGATGAGATTGAAGGGAACACATAGCTGGATCCATGGTGGCCCATTCTGGCTTATGTTCCAAGGCTTTCCTTCCCAGTTGCCCATCACTCCATCCCCAATTCCTCTACCCTCCTTGAGCCTCCTTCCCCCTGCCGGTTCCACCACAAGCCCCCGTCCCCCCGTCCCCCCTACCCTCCATCTCTCCATTCCCTCCATCCCTGACCTCAGCGGGAAGCTAGAAGCCAAGGTGGAGGGGTTTAGGGGATTTAGGGATTTGGGTTGACGAGGCTCGAGGGGTATAGTTTAACAAGTAAGGGGCCTAGAAGGCACAGAGGTGTTTCATATAAACTTGTCCTACAGGGCTCCTGTAATTCTTCCCCCCTGGTGTTCCACCTGGAACCTCAAGGAGGCTGTTCTGTCAGCCTTACATGAGGGGAGAACAGGGGGGGGCAAAGAAAGTGTGCACGTTGACAGATCTCTCTACAATGAGTCCCAATGTGTGGATAAATTGCGGCATGTGTGACAGTGTAATGCGCCATGGGGAAAGGGGGCTTACTAACGAGGTGAGGAGGTATTTCAGTGTTACACATGGTTAGATGTTTCAGAAACACGTCCTCCACCACGTTGTCAGTCAGTCATATAGACCTGGTTTATGTGCTGAGGGCAGCTGAAAGGGGCTTCAATGGTAGGTAAATAAGAACAACATCCTAGCACACATTTTGACAAATCATGTGTTACTATTTGATTTAACCTTTGTTTAACTAGGCAAGTCAGTTAAGAACAAATTCTTATTTACAATGACAGTCTTCCCCGGCCAAATTCTAACAATGCTGGGCCAATTGTGCGCCGCCCGATGGGACTCCCAATCACGGCCGGTTGTGATACAGGCCAGGATCAAACCAGGGTCTGCAGTGCCTTAGACTGCTGTGCCACTCGGGAGCCCAATAATAGAATAATAGTGAAGACATCAAAACTATGAAATAACACATATGGAACCATGTAGTAACCAAAAAAGTATTAAACAAATCCAGATATATTTTAGATTGTAGATTCTTCAAAGTAGCCACCGTTTGCCTTGATGACAGCAATGCAAAAAAAATGTTGCATTCTCTCAACCAGCTTCATGAGGTAGTCACCTGGAATGCATTTCAATGAACAGGTGTGCCTTGTTAAAAGTTCATTTGTGGAATTACTTTCATTCTTAATGCAGTTGAGAAACTATCAGTTTTATTGTGGCATGGTAGGGGTGGTATACAGAAAATAGCCCTATTTGGTAAAGTACCAAGTCCATATTATGGCAAGAACAGCTCAAATAAGCAAAGAGAAATGACAGTCAATCATTACTTTAAGACATGAAAGTCAGTCAATGCGGAAAATTTCAAGAACTTTGAAAGTTTCTTCAAGTGCAGTCGCAACGACAAACAAGCTCTATGATGAAACTGGCTCGCATGAGGACCGCCACAGGAATGGAAGACCCAGAGTTACCTCTGCTGCAGAGGATAAGTTCATTAGAGTTACCAGCCTCAGAAATTGCAGCCCAAATAAATGCTTCACAGAGTTCAAGTAACAGACACATCTCAACATGAACTTTTCAGAGGAGACTGCGTGAATTAGGCCTTCATGATCGAATTGCTGCAAAGAAACCACTACTAAAGGACACCAATAATAAGAAGAGACTTGCTTGGGCCAAGAAACATGAGCAATGGACATTAGACCAGTGGAAACCTGTCCTTTGGTGTGATGAGTCCAAATTTGAGATTTTAGGTTCCATCCGCCATTTCTTTGTGGGACTCAGAGTAGGTGAACGGATGATCTCCGCATGTGTGGTACCCACCGTGAAGAATGGAGGAGGAGGTGTGTTGGTGTGGGGGTGCTTTGCTGGTGAGACTGTCTGTGATTTATTTACAATTCAAGGCACACTTAACCAGCATGGCTACCACAGCATTTTGCAGCAACAAGCCATCCCATCTGGTTTGCACTCAGTGAGACTATAATTAGTTTTTCAACAGGACAATGACCCAACACACCTCCAGGCTGTGTAAGGGCTATTTTACAAAGAAGGAGATTGATGGTGCTGCATCAGATGACCTGGCCTCCACAATCATCCGACCTCAACCCAATTGAGATGGTTTGGGATGAATTGCAATGCAGCGTGAAGGAAAAGCAGCCAACAAGTGCTCAGCAGCCAACAAGTGCTCAGCAGCCAACAAGTGCTCAGCAGCCAACAAGTGCTCAGAATTTGCAGGAACTCTTTCAAGACTGTTGGAAAAGCATTCCAGGTGAAGCTGTTTGAGAGAATTCCAAGAGTGTGCAAAGTTGTCATCAAGGCAAAGGGTGGGTTCTTTGAAGAATCTCAAATTTAAAATACATTATGATTTGTTGGTTACTACATGATTCCATATGTGTTTTTTCGTAGTTTTGATGTCTTCACTATTATTCTACAATGTAGAAAATTGTACAAATAAAGAAAAACCCTTGAATGAGTATGTGTGTCCAAACCTTTTACTGGTACTGCATATTTGTATTTATGACGTAGGCTGTTGTTGGGTTTTGTTGTGATGCAATTGTTTTAACCCTGTTTGGACCCCTGGAACATTAGCTGCTGCCTTCGTGATCCTAATGCTTACTAAATACATAGTCCCCCATTGAAACACCCACACTAGATATGCATGATAGCCACACCACAGTATTTATGACGTAGGCTCATTCAAAAAGAGACATCTCAGCAACAAAACTGGTTGTCATATCAACCAGTTTTGCCCACTGGGATGGCACTCAATATGTTCTTCTGTTATTTTCCCACCTTCTTGTTAGTGAGGCCTCTTTATGATTCATATAGCTGACATGTGATAGTGTTGCTGACCCAAATCACCAGTCAGTCTGGGTACTCCATTAGTCCATTCTTTAATCTGCCACTGAGCTGGTGTGAGTATCCGGTTTCCGTGACAGTACGGCTGTTATAGAGCTGACTGTAGGGGCCCTCTATACAGTAGCCTCTCCCTGGAGTCTCCACACATACTATATTACATTACTCTTACTTTTCCTCTGCACTCGACCTGCTCAAAGAAAACATATCAAATCAAATTTTTGTATATTTTTAATGAATTCCTGAGAGTATTCTCAAATACGCCCCAAAGTGTTGTACAGACATGTACTGTGGGGACTCCATGTTCTACTCTCAACCCTTCTCTCATCACATATTGTATTTGACTTTAACTCCACCGGGGCGTGACGCAATGGGTTAGAACCCTTCTAACTGACCTCTGCTGTTATTTCACATGGGTTTTTAGAGTTAAAGAAGAAAAAATAGCCATAAGAAGTCAGGAAAAGAGAGAGAGAGACAGACAGTTCCACAAATAGTCAATTTTTCCCTCCTTCTTAAACGTCTTTTAATGTATCAACATCGTGATTCTCTTACAGGTCACCTGCTTTAGCCATTACAGCTCTGTCCTCCGCTCCCATTGGCTGCAGGGCTAGCCATGCCCACAGTAACAGCTCCTCTCATTGGCTACAGGGCTGGCCATGCCTCCAGTAACAGCTCTTATCAATGGTCCAGGGGAATAAAAGGAAACAAATCGTTTTTTTTTGTCAAGTGGTTCTTTGGTACCATGGTGACCATGCTGGACTGGATAATATGTTGTGGAAAGCATATTGACCTGGTAGATAGCAAAATAAAAGCATTCATTCACAAATGTCTGTTCATAAAACACGAGTACAGTACAAAGGGCTCAGAAATTAAGATTTACCAATGGTGTGTAAAAGTTGTTAATTTCTCTGATATAAGGTTTTCAATTTACAGTACATAGCCAGTCACAGCTCCCTTTCTTTGTCTTTAATAGACAATATATCTGAAATACTGCTGATACATGCTATGAGTTGTAGTGGATGTTACTAATGGTGTCTGTTAACCCTGTCCTATGGTGCTAACGGATCCGAAACCATTAATTTCAAAATGTAATCCGTTGCTGTTACTAGTTACCCGTCCACAATTCTAATCAGTAATGTAACATTTGGATTACCCAAACTCAGTATGGTAATCTGATTACTTTGAGTTACTTTAGGATTTATTTCCCTTTACGAGGCATTAGAAATAGACAAAACGGATTCATTAAACACATTTGGTTTGTCATCAGTGATCTCGGACTTGTGGTCACACTCAATCAGGTGGAACAAACTTAAACTTGTGCCTTTTTTCAATGCTGAATTTAATGTAATTATCCTGTAAACATCCTTTCTGAATTTAAAAGTAATCCTAAAAGTTAGCATCTAGTTTTCAAAAGGGTTTGTAATCTGATTACAATATTGTTGCTGGTAATGTAACTGATCACAGTTACAGTTTTGTAATCAATTACTCCCCAACCCTGTCTGAACCATGTGGCAGGTTTTTATTTCCAGGGCTTTGGGCCCATTCCAACTGGCCATTACTGCTAATGAACCACATAAATCACACACATAATTTGTGTTTTAAGAAGCCCATTGCCTTTCCTCAGCGTCCGTTGTATTGGGCTCCAGCCAGCTCTCCTCTCCTTTAGTTATGTGGGGTTCCTCTATGTGTATGGTCTATTAACAATACACTCTTGGTGCTATAGTGTACCTGTGCCAAGTTCAATAGCTTTATGTTTGACCTGGATCACAAGTATGTGAGAGAAAATATGTTGAATCCCAGGTCTGAGCTCTGATAGGCCAGCCACCACCACATGCCTCTGTGGTCTAAAGATGCTCCAACTTCCAACAACCTATCAACTGCTCCTCCGTTGACTTGCAACTTTTTAGGGTTATATTTTGCTAAACAGTTTGTTGATAGTTCAACATCTACTGTATACACCATCTGTAGAGGATTATCCTAATAAAGGGTTACCCTGGACATTGTCTTGATGTCTGACCCCAGTTGGAGAACGTACTGGAACCAGACCATGTTGGTTTCGGCTCACGTTCGTCACGTGTTTGTCTAGGCTCAAATGGGATTCTGGTCAAATCAGATACAAAGCTGTTGAACTTGGCAGCGACCACAGAGCCATGTGGTGGTGGCTGGCCCATCAGAGCTCAGACCTGAGATTCAACATATCTTCTCTCACATGCTTGTGATCCAGGTCAAACATAAAGCTATTGAACTTGGCACAGGTACACTATAGCACCAAGAGTGTAATGTTAATAGACCATACACATAGAGCAGGTATTCCCAAACTGGGGTATGCGCAAAGCCGTCGGGAGTACGCCAAATATAAATGTGACAATTTTTTTTATCTTCACATTTTCAAACAATACATTTATATTTTCCAACGGGGCTATACTATTGTGGAGGACTTCATTCTTCCTGCTGCTGTAGATATGGCTGGGACAATGATGGTGGAAAAGGTCAAAGAAACTATATAGACAATGTCTTCATCAAATAACACTGTTTCATGATGCATCAGTGACATGGCAGGAGATGTTTTGAAACAATTACTGCTTCGCAAGCCAGTGAATTCTATGCGTTACAGCTGGATGAGTCAACAGACATGGGGGGCCTGGCACAGCTCCTGGTATATATCCGTTACATTTATGAGGGGTAAATTAAGGAAGGCATCCTCTTCTGCAAACAACTGGAAACCAGAAGAACAGGAGAGGATATTTTTAAAGTACTGGACAGCTTTGTGACATCAAATGGACTTTGGTGGTCAAGATGTGTTGGTATCTGTACTGATGGCGCAAAAGCCATGACAGGGAGACATAGTGGAGTGGTAACACGCGTTCAAGAAGTTGCTCCCAACGCCACTTGGGTACACTGCAGTATCCACCGAGAGGCTCTTGCTGCCAAGGGAGGCCCCTGAACTCTCGTGTATTTTATGCATTATGCAATGATATGGGCAGCAACCATGTAACGCTTTTACGATATACAGAAGTGCTGGTTATCAAGGGGCAAAGTATTGACACATTTTTTTTTAAATTGAGAGACGAGCTTAAAGTTTTCTTAACTGACTATAATTTTCACTTGTCTGACCGCTTGCATGATGACGAGTTTCTCATACGACTGGCCAATATGGGTGATGTTTTTCCTTGCCTGAATGATCTGAATCTAGGATTACAGGGACTCTCTGAAACGATATTCAATGTGCGGGACAAAATTGAGGCTATGATTAAGAAGTTGGAGCTCTTCTCTGTCTGCATTAACAAGGACAACACACAGGTCTTTCCATCATTGTATGATTTATTTTGTGTCCAATTGAACTCAAGCTCACGGACAATGTCAAATGTGATACAGCGTAGCACCTGAGTGAGCTGGGTTCTCAATTACGCAGGTACTTTACCAAAACGGACAACTGGATTCATTATCCCTTTCATGCCCTGCCTCCAGTCCACTTACCTATATCTGAACAAGCGGTTCTGTGAAAATCTAATTTAATCAGAAGCCACTGCCATCTCTGGATAGGGAGGGCTGCTCTCAGAGTTTCTTGCCTTGGCAAATCGCGCTGTTAAGAATATATGCATGTTTGGGCGAACAGAGTGGCACATACTAAGATACAGTAGAATAGAATGAGTAATGCAAAATGTGTAAACTAAAGTGACTAGTGTTCCATTATTAAAGTGGCCAGTGATTTCAAGTCTATGTCTATAGGGGAGCAGCCTCAAATGTGCTAGTGAGGGCTATTGGCCAAGAGATAAAAGCTGTTTTTCAGTCTCTCGGTCCCAGCTTTGATGCACCTGTACTGACCTCGCCTTCTGTCACGGCCATCGAAGGAAGTGGACTAAGCTGGCTCGTCGGGCTGTCATGCCCTAAGCTGGCTCGTCGGGCTGTCATGCCCTAAGCTGGCTCGTCGGGGGCTGTCATGCCCTAAGCTGGCTCGTCGGACTGTCATGCCCTAAGCTGGCTCGTCGGGCTATCATGCCCTAGCTGGCTCGTCGGGCTGTCATGCCCTAAGCAGGCTCTTCGGGCTGTCATGCCCTAAGCTGGCTCGTCGGGCTGTCATGCCCTAGCTGGCTCAAGTGGTTTCCTTTTCCCGATTGGCTCGGCAGGTTCCCATCGTACGTCATTCTTCAGCCGGCTCGTCGGGCTCCTATGCCTCAGCTGGTCCATTAGTTTTTTTGTTTTGTTGGTGACGTTAGACCCGAGGGCCAGGCTACCCATCCTCATACGCACCTGTAACCACCATTATGTACAGCTGCGCTCATTGGATTAACCTGGACTCCATCACTTTGTTGATTTCCCCTGCATATATGTCTGCTCCTCTGTGTCGTTCTCTGTAGTAGTATTGTTTGTTGTGTCGTGTTTATGTCCAGACGCTGGTCTTGTTCCGTTGTATGTCCGTCTATATTAAATGGTTCACTCCTTGTTCCTGCTTCTCATCTCCTGCGTTGGGCATTACAGTTGGAGCCAATCAGTAGGTAGGGTTGGTGGGGTGGCAGGTAGCCTAGTGGTTAGAGCGTTGGGTCAGTAACCAAAAGGTTGCTGAATCAAATCCCTGCGCTGACAAGGTACAAATCTGTCGTTCTGAGGCTGTAACTTAACAAAATGTGGGAAAAGTCAAGGGGTCTGAATAATTTCCGACTGCACTGTAGGTTAAATACAAACTTGAAAATCATTCAAGATCCTAAATGGCGTGGCTCCCCCTCCACTCAGTACTTTTGTTAAACAGAAAACCCAAACATATGGCAGCAGATCCACAAGGTCTGCCATGAGAGGTGACTGTATAGTTCCCTTAAGGAAAAGCACCTTTAATCAATCTGCTTTCTCTGTGAGAGCTTCCCATGTCTGGAATACACTGCCATCAGACACACATACTGTAACTGCACCACCTATCACACTTTCACAAAAAACATGAAGACATGGCTAGATGTCAATCAGATTTGTGAACATGGTCCCTAGCTGTGTATTGCCACTTTCCATGTTGTCTGTTGTCTGTAGCTTGTGAGGTGTGGAAAAACTTTGTTGCTTTTATGGATTTTGTCTTGTTGCTTTTTGTTCTATGTTGCTCTGTCTGTATGCTATGTCTTGCTTGTTCTATGCTGCTCTGTCTGTATGCTATGTCTTGCTTGTTCTATGCTGCTCTGTCTGTATGCTATGTCTTGCTTGTTCTATGCTGCTCTGTCTGTATGCTATGTCTTGCTTGTTCTATGCTGCTCTGTCTGTATGCTATGTCTTGCTTGTTCTATGTTGCTCTGTCTGTATGCTATGTCTTGCTTGTTCTATGCTGCTCTGTCTGTATGCTATGTCTTGCTTGTTCTATGCTGCTCTGTCTGTATGCTATGTCTTGCTTGTTCTATGTTGCTCTGTCTGTATGCTATGTCTTGCTTGTTCTATGTTGCTCTGTCTGTATGCTATGTCTTGCTTGTTCTATGTTGCTCTGTCTGTATGCTATGTCTTGCTTGTTCTATGTTGCTCTGTCTGTATGCTATGTCCTATGTTGCTCTGTCTGTATGCTATGTCTTGCTTGTTCTATGTTGCTCTGCGTGTGCTCACTGCTTATCGATTGTCTGTTTTGTAATTGTTTTTAATAACCTGACCAGGGATTGCGGTTGAAAATTAGCCGGCTGGCTAAAACCGGCACTTTTACTGAAACGTTGATTATTGTGCACTGTCCCTGTAAAAATAAACTCAAACTCAATCAGGTTTTCACATTGACTCAACATCATCACATACAATTTTTTGGTTTAAATTATGTGGAAACCATGTTGATTCAACCAACTTTTGCCCAGCGGGATATGTCTCTCTGGACGGAGATCCTTGCCCTGAGCTCATCTACTTTATTGCCCAGGGACTGAATGTTAAAGAGTAATATACAAGTGGTGGATGGTTTGCTCGCTGCCTTTTTGACCAAAACCCCACTTCTCCTCCCTCGTCTCCAGCATTGACGTTTTGGTCTGGCACCCAGGATGAGGGTGGGGTTGCATTGGGAATTTCTAACAAAGGGTTTAGGTCATGGAAGTCGAATTTCTGATGAGTGAACGCCGATTTAATATGCTAAAGTTATTTTCGGCTGTAGGTGATAATATTGCAAATAATATAATGTAATGTAGTTCCTGTCCAACAAACCCAAGAAACCCCCAGTCTAATTGCTCACATGACACTCATTAAACAACTCCAAGCGTCAAGAAAGATCCTGATCCTCTCAGTCCCCCAGGCTGCTTTCGTTCCTCTCCTCTCTCACTTTCTACCTCTTTCTCTCTCTCAATCCCTCCTAGTGTGTTTTATGGTTTCTACAAAGCCAGATGTCTTACTTGTGTGACATCCAAGCCTGTATTTACTGTGGATACAGTCGGCTCAAAGGACGGAACATCCTCAGTTGAACTCCCCACCAATGACCTAGTCTGCCCTTGACTCTGTCATTGGGTTGCAACCCAACCCTGTGTCACAGCAGCTCTAAAGCCCATAGTAATATTCCTCCCTAATATGGGCTTCAGCTCAAGCCCCTATAGACTCTGACAGGCAGACAAGTAGGGGACTAGGGACAGGGACTAGGCACAGGGACAAGGACAGGGGACTAGGGACAGGGACTAGGCACAGGGGACTAGGCACAGGGACAGGGGACTATGCACAGGGGACTAAGAACAGGGACTAGGTACAGGGACTATGCACATGGGGATTAGGCACAGGGACTAGGGACAGGGGACTAGGCATAGGGACTAGGCACAGGGGACTAGGCACAGGGACAAGGGACTAGGCACAGTGACAGGGACTAGGCACAGGGACTAGGGACAGGGGACTAGGCACAGGGACTATGCACAGGGACTAGGGACAGGGGACTAGGCACAGGGACTAGGCACAGGGACTAGGCACAGGGACTAGGGACAGGGGACTAGGCACAGGGACTAGGGACAGGGGACTAGGCACAGGGACTAGGGACAGGGGACTAGGCACAGGGACTAGGCACATGGACTAGGGACAGGGACTAGGTACAGGGACTAGGGACAGGGACTAGGCAGTGCCTGGATGGTGTGTACAGTCCTGTTTGCCCTGGTTGTATGTCCCCTCGCCTGTCGATTTGACACTGCTACTGGTACTGCCTCATCTCAGTTGAGTGTGAGGGGACTAGAGGCACCACACCGCTGACCAGCTAACCCCTGGCACCAACACCGCTGGGCAGGAGACACAAAGCTAACCCCTGTGTCTCTGCTGCTTCACAGGCACTGGAAACTGTCACCCTCAGTCAGAATACCAACAGTACCGCCATCCAAGCCCATATTCTGAAGCTCATCCATCAAGTCTTCCATACAGTATCTTTGCGTTTCTTCATGCTTTCTCTCGCTGATGACAGTGATTTATCAGCGAACTGGAGTTCATTCACTAAGATACTGTAGCTATTGCCTATAGAATTTCAAGTTAGCAAAATATTTATTGGGCACGGTTGATAATTGTTAGCTTGTGGTAACGGTTTTAGATGTGTGAAACACCCCCAGAACATTTGCTAAATAAGCCCCACTGTGTCTCAACTGTGTTCAAAGGTAAATTCCATCTGCTGTAAAATCCTCACCAAGGCCCTTTCTAAACATAGGGAGTTGAAGTGGAGGAGGTGGGGGGGGGGGGGGGGGGGGGGGGGGTGTAGCTAAGTTTAATCTCATGTCCAATTAGCCTAAGGACTACGTCCTAACGTTCAGGTTGTAGGTTAGGTTATAATGTCCATACAAGCATACAACTTAGAATGAAGCATTGTATTGGGCAATTATTCTGAGGAGTGTGGATATTGGACCAGGTTAGTGTAGGGTCACAGCAGATCTGTGTAGTAGTGTGTAGTAGAGTATTTCAGTGTTTAACTCACACTGGCCTGTATGTCACATAGATAGGTGTGATCCTGTCAAGCCAAGACCATCGCTCAGCAGCCCAACCCTGACCCACAGACCAACCCTGACCCTGCTTCATACTAAAAAAACTCCATCTTCTAGGAAGCCAAGCTGTAGAAGAACCCACCTGATGCTAATTTAGATATTTTAAACTTTCTCGAATGAGCCTCTACTTTAATGTAAAATGGATGATGCCTTAATGTGAGAAAGAACTCAAAAATAAAAAAAGGACAGACTTAATAAGTAGACTTGACAGTTGGCTGGGAAAAGCCCCAGACAAGGCCTACACCACCACAGTGGCAAATTCCACTAGCTCCTGTCCCAACCCCAGTCCACCATCTGCAGGGTAATAGTGAACCTGGTGGGAGAGGAACAGTCCTCTCCCTGTCCTCCTTCTCCGTAGTGCTATCCTATCCCTGCACTGATCTGCGACTCAGGCTCTTCTCTGACTGTTTACCATTCATATCCATTCATCATTGAGGGCCCCAGGGGCCATGGGATGTCAAGAACTAACCCCGTCCTCATCAAGACACCCACACACAGGCACGGAAATATGCACACACGCACAAACCCTGAGAGGAATGGAGAGAGGAAGAAAGAGAGAAAAAGAGAGAGAGAGAGTAGAGAGAGAGTAGAGAGAGAGAGAGTAGAGAGAGAGAGTAGAGAGAGAGAGAGAGTAGAGAGAGAGAGAGAGTAGAGAGAGAGAGAGAGTAGAGAGAGAGAGAGAGAGAGTAGAGAGAGAGTAAAGAGAGAGAGAGTAGAGAGAGAGAGTAGAGAGAGAGAAAGTAGAGAGAGAGAGAGATTTAAGAGAGAATCACACAGAAATGAATGGAGAGATGTTTCATCTCCTGATGGAAGCTGTGTGAAGCTCTGAACAGTCTGGACACACAGGGTCACTTTATGACCCCTCATAGCTGTTTGTTCCGCTACTCTCCTCTTGTCCTCTCCACCCTTCCACCCTCCACCTCTCCTACTCTCCACTCAAGCTGTTAATACCTGTCTTCAATAGGGTCACGATTACCCAGCAACATCCTCTGCCCGGCTGTATTCTTCCCAGCCACCCTGTGTTCATTCCGTAACCAAGGATTCTCATAATGAGAGTGGATGGCTGGGTAAGCAACAGTTGTGGCCAGAGAGTTTCCATTGACACTCACTGGACTTTGGAGAGGAGGCAAAAGACATGGCTAATATACTCACTGTTGGAGCCATTCTAACCCTCTATAAATGTCTGTATTTCTGTCTGTATCCGTGTTACAGAGAAAGAGACAGAATGTGTGTTAGATGGCATACATCAAGCCTTTATTAAAACGCTTCCCTAAGGGCCCTTAAGGGCTGTAGAACAGACAACCACAGTGGCAGCCATGTTTGGCTAGTCTAGCCATTTCTTAATCTGAGGTCATCTCCTAAAATTCCTCTCATTTTGAACTGGAACTCCGTCCACACACACATAGATACACACACAAACACACACACAGAACGAGAACAAACCATTCCACCCTCCAATAAACCAGTCTAGTTTATACAGCCGTGATATGCATCAGTGGTTCCCAGGAAAACCTCAGATCTTTCCCCTCCTGTGGCTGAAGTCGGAACGCCATCAGATTCTGAACAGAATGTGGACCAGCTCGCAGTTTTCCCAGTTTCCCAGAGACTTTCCCCAATCGCACCCCTAATTAAGAAGGAAATTTCCATGCTCGTAAAATGCTGAAACGCGACCATAAAACAGCCTCTGCTTGAAAACAGAGGAAATCTCCAGTAATCACAATCTCCGGTCGCATCCCAAATGGACCCCTATTTCCTATATAGTGCACTGTACATGTGCTTTTTTTTGTACCATCATCTTTGGAATGCAGGAGAAAGGCCATAATGTATTATTCCAGCCCAGGCACAATTTAGATTTTGGCCACTGGACGGCAGCATTGTATGTGTAAAATTTTAGACTGATCCAATGAACCATTGCATTTCTGTTCAACATTTTGTATTAAGACTGCCAAAATGTGCCAAATTGGTTTATTAATAGATTTTCAAGGTCATAACTGTGCACTCTCCTCAAACAATATCGTGGTATTCTTTCACTGTGATAGCTACTGTAAATTGGACAGTGCAGTTAGATTAACACGAATTTAAGCTTTCTGCCAATATCAGATATGTCTATGACCTGGGAAATGTTCTTGTTACTTACAACCTCATGTTAATCACATTAGCCTACGTTAGCTTAACCGTCCCGCGGGGGACCCACTGATCCTGTAGAGGTTTTAAATCGTCTTGAAAATCTATGGCAAAACTGGATGTCTAGCAATGATTAACAATCTACTTGACAGAGCTAGAATAATTTTAAAAATAATAATGGGAAAATATTGCAAAATCCAGGTGTGCAAAGCTCTTAGAGACTTACCCAAAAATACTCACAGTTGTAATCACTGCCAAAGGCACTTCTACAAAGTATTGACTCAGGGGTGTGAATACTTATGTAAAAGAGATATTTCTGTATTTCATTTTCAATAAATTTGAAATAAATTCTAAAAACATGTTTTCACTTTATCATTATGGGGTGTTGTCTGTCGATTGGTGAGAAATGTTGAATTCAGGCTGTAACACGACAAAATGTGGAATAAATCAAGAGGTATGAATACTTTCTGAAGGCCCTGTACCTGGGTCCTATATATAAGTCCCAAAAGTACAGGTCACACTTTATTTGGACAGTCAGGAAAGTCCATCTGTAGATGCTCTACAGATTGTCATACTATCAACAAACTATCTGTTGATAAGCAACTGTTTTCTACGGTTACGGTTAGATTTAGGATAAGGGTTAAGGTTAGGGTTAGGGCTAGCGCTAAAATAAGGCTTAAGTTTAGGGTTAGGGTAAGGGTTAAGATTAGGGATATGGTTAATAGATATTTAAATAGGCATTTAACTATAAGTTCAATAAAAAATATAAAAATAGATAGTTAGTTGAAATGTTACTGATAGATGGTAGAGCATCTACAGATGGACTATCCAAACTAAGTGTTAGTGATAGTTTGTAGAGCATCTACAGACTATCCAAACTAAGTGTTAGTGATAGTTTGTAGAGCATCTACAGATGGACTATCCAAACTAAGTGTTAGTGATAGTTTGTAGAGCATCTACAGATGGACTATCCAAACAAAGTGTTAGTGATAGTTGTAGAGCATCTACAGATGGACTATCCAAACTAAGTGTTAGTGGTAGTTTGTGGAGCATCTACAGATGGACTATCCAAACTAAGTGTTACCAAAATACGAACTCCACGCTAAATCAGGAGCACATAGTATGTTTTGACATACTGTTTGTATTTGACCCACATCTGGTTCCACATCCAGTTCAAGCTCTTATGTAGACATCAAATCAAAGTTTTTCTGTCACGTGCAGTGAACACAACAGGTGTAGTAGACCTTACAGTGAAATGCTTACTTACAGGCTCTAACCAATAGTGTAAAAAAGGTATTAGGTGAACAAAAGGTAAGTAAAGAAATAAAAACAACAGTAAAAAGACAGGCTAAAAACAGTAGCGAGGATATAAAAGTAGGGAGGCTACATACATACACCGGTTAGTCAGGCTGATTGAGGTAGTATGTACATGTAGATATGGTTAAAGTGACTATGCATATATGATGAACAGAGAGTAGCAGTAGCATAAAAGAGGGGTTGGCGGGTGGCGGCACACAATGCAGATCGCCCGGTTAGCCAATGTGCGGGAGCACTGGTTGGTCGGGTCAGTTGAGGTAGTATGTACATTAATGTATAGTTAAAGTCACTATGCATATATGATAAACAGAGAGTAACAGCATATCTGAGTTGTTATGTTCTAAGTGATGTGGAAGACTGATATGATGGCTAGACTGTGCAGAACACACAGTCTGCTACAGTATCTACACCGCAGAGGTATTATAACCCAAACACTCCAGCTGGGGACTTTTGTAACTGTCAGATCCTGAGGACTTATAACGCGCAACGACCATAGCATCCTGATGATAGGAAGATCCCAGAACATACCGATGTGATCCTGTTATCTCTCAGAGAGACCACCTGGAGGGACAGAGAATGTGTTCCAAATGGCACCCTATTCCCTACTTTTGACCAGGGTCTATAGGGAATAGGGTGTCATTTGGGACGCAGCCCAGGTCATGAGCGTGATCCTAGACCTAATTGATCTTGTTCTCATCTTTCACCTCTGCACATACGTATTCCCGAGATTCATCTACTAACTTCGTACTCCACTAGCAGAAACGTTTCAAAGAAACGGAATAGAGAGGTGAAAATGTGAAACGCACATGAACGCATGCACAAGCACAGACATGTAGGCACGCACACACGCACACACGCACACACGCACACACACAGAGTGACCGCGGGAGAGACACACACAGAGAAGATAACACTGAAACAGCACCTTTACCACCTACTTGGTAAAACAGGAGGTTCAAATATGATTGTATCTTTCTCTTACTGTACCTTGAGACCCGTTTTTCATAGCCGAGCAGACATTGACCGCCTCTCTTAACAGACAAACATGAAATCAAACACCAGGAAACGCACAATGCCCGCAGACCACATGCTGAGACTACTGTTTGGCTAACCAGTAGGACAGGCAGCAGGGCATCACAAACAGCTGAAATGACAACTGGGCACAGAGAACCCAAATGCCGTTTGAGACTTTGGTCCTCATGGACGTGAGCTGATCATCCTGGTCTACAGTACATGAGTATGATGTCTTCTAACCCGAACCCCCATGTCTACCTGTATAAGATAACTGTACAATTAAGATATACGGTAGGGGGCTCAGCAGGAGTCTGCAGTGATGCTGTGTCTGTACTAGCCTATTACCCTTCCTCAGATAGTAGGGAGTGACTGGCTAGTGTCTTCATCTCCTTACCCCTTCCTCAGATAGTAGGGAGTGACTGGCTAGTCTCTTCATCTCCTTACCCCCCATCAGATAGCAGGGAGTGACTGGCTAGTCTCTTCATCTCCTTACCCCTTCCTCAGATAGCAGGGAGTGACTGGCTAGTGTCTTCATCTCCTTACCCCTTCCTCAGATAGTAGGGAGTGACTGGCTAGTCTCTTCATCTCCTTACCCCCCCATCAGATAGCAGGGAGTGACTGGCTAGTCTCTTCATCTCCTTACCCCCCATCAGATAGCAGGGAGTGACTGGCTAGTCTCTTCATCTCCTTACCCCTTCCTCAGATAGCAGGGAGTGACTGGCTAGTGTCTTCATCTCCTTACCCCTTCCTCAGATAGTAGGGAGTGACTGGCTAGTCTCTTCATCTCCTTACCCCTTCCTCAGATAGCAGGGAGTGACTGGCTTGTCTCTTCATCTCCTTACTTATTCACAGAGCAGAGACTGTCTGGTATGACGTCACTGCTGGGCCGCAGGGACATCATGATATCTGTCCCATAATGGTCACCTTTAATCTGTGGCTTTCACTACTATGTCACAACTGTGTCAGCTTGTCCTCTCAGGACCACAGCCAAGTACCATTTAAACCCCATACTATTCCATCCCCCAGGCCCCAGTGTGTGTGTGTGTGTGTGTGTGTGTAAGAGTCAGAGTGTCTCCTGAATGTTTACATATGAACTGCCAATTAATATAGACCACACGGATAATTCAATAAATCAGATTCGTATATGAATAAAGACTTGCTAAAGTGCCCACCCTCTGACTTCTAGGAAGAAGTCAACCCACTTAACCCCAAATGTTCCCCATCATTGTAAAGCCCTAATTATATCTCATTATTATTTATTTCATGTGATTAGTGATTCATTTATATTCTGTATGTCCCTCATTTTAAGGTCATTGTGTTTTGTGGACCAAACTATCGTCTTAATGTGGGGAAACTATTCCTTTTAAAATATTTGTTTCAAAAGAAACATTGAAAATCTAAAAGTGAAATCGTAGTGTGAAAGCAGGTGGGCTGGTTCTACTCTTTTCTGGTGTTTCGTGGTGGAAAACGGAGCGGGTTGAGTAGAAGCCGTCAGCCCTGTTATCCATAGATAGACAGGCTAGAAATGTAAAAATAAATTACGCCTGCATTCAATTGCCATCCCTGTTGCCCACAAGCTCCTGATTTAAGATTAAATCATCAATCCTGTTACGCTCAACCCCTTCTACGGTCAACCCCTGTTAAGGTCAACCCTGTTAAGGTCAACTCTGTTAAGGTCAACCCTGTTAAGGTCAACCCTGTTACTTTATAATCTTTTTTTTTAACCTCAAAATGGGAAAACTTTTTTTGTTGTTGTACAAGTGCAGGTAAAATCAACAACAAAAATCACAAAGTTACACATCTCAAAAGCCACCGAATTGGTTGAAGGACCTTAATGTATCTGTGACACTGATTCTGCAGCAGCGGAGGTTGTGACTTCCTACAAACCTCTCAGGCTGGTGTTTACAGAACATTCGGTGCGGTGTGATTAATACAGAACGACCTTTTCAGAGGTCCATTAGACATTCTCTCTGCTTTTGTTCTGGAGATGTCTGGAGATGTCTCTCTGTCGAAACTTGTAATAAACCGGATAGATTTTTCATTGTTGTCATCAACGACCACACCTTTTTGTTCACCTGAAAATCCCCTTGCTCCTCACATGTTTAGTACACAGACAGGCCGTGTCTAGACTTGACAGTTCATGCAGCTTTATTATTCTGATCATGGAGTTCCCAACACGTAATGCTTCTACATCTACGTTTGCCTCTAACACACAAAACGCACATTTTCTGGAGACTTGTGAGCAGAGTGCTGATGACGCCGCCCAATTGTATGTGCTTTCGGTAGCCTGATTGTGTCCAGACTAAGAAGAAATCTGCTCACAATGCCTCCCTGGCTGTGTGTACACTTGACACTTACATGCGACTTCTGCTATCAGAATACGAAGATCGCGTTGAAAAGACGGGTCTAGATGCACAAAAGTCGCATTGTGTTCAGATCTGGCTGGCCACTTCAGATGGTCAGGGATGCATTGTGTGCAGATTTCAATGCGACTTTTGTGCGTCTAGACCTGTCTTTTCAACGCGATCTTTGTATTATGATAGCAGAAGTAGCATGTAAGTGTCAAGAGTAGACACGGCCAGGGATACATTATGAACGTGCCTTACAATCAGCAATTTCCCCTTACAGAAGGCACAAATCAGGGTTTAGTCAGGGATAGCCATGGACAAAAAGAGAAAAGCTAACTTTTTGGAAGACGAGATCACTGCGATGGTAGAGGAGATTGAAGACAGGCAACACGTATGAGTCGGTGGACTAAACAGTGGGTTGACAAACAAAGCCAAACAGGTATCTTGGGAGTGTTGCTGCTGCAGTGAACGAGGTGGAGCAGCAAGACCGAACTGTGGCTGATGTGAAAAAGAAATAGCCTGACCTTAAACTGCAATGGATAAAATAATAGCCGTACATAACCTCAGCATTAAGGCAACAGGAGGGGGGCCTGGCATGCCGGAGCTCTCCCAAATGGACCAGCGCCATCATTGGGGAAAGCACATCACTGGCACATGCTCCAACGGCGACAGTGAATGTTTAAAAAAGGCGAGTTTCTTCTATTTAGCAATATTTTTCATGTGGTTTAATCCCAACTTTTACATTGTTTAGCAGTAACATTGGAAACGGTGAAGTCGGCGCGAAACCCCCAGGACTGCATCACTGGATCACGGTAAGTAATTAAGAGAATGTGAAGTAACTTAATATACAAGACGTGCACTGATGTACTTTATCCACATAGAAACGGGCAAAGCTGAGTTGCAGCCCGTGCTCTGGGTGCTTGTGCCCCCTCCACCAAGGGAAGCTTTGTTGCAGCCCGTGCTCTGGGTGAGTGTGTCCCCTCCACCCAGGGAAGCTTTGTTGCAGCCCGTGCTCTGGGTGAGTGTGCCCCCTCCACCCAGGGAAGCTTTGTTGCAGCCCGTGCTCTGGGTGAGTGTGCCCCCTCCACCCAGGGAAGCTTTGTTGCAGCCCGTGCTCTGGGTGAGTGTGCCCCCTCCACCCAGGGAGGGTTCCCAAATCAGCAGGTGCCAGGAGTGAGGGAATTGGATGGGAAGATTGTGACTGAACTCGGAAGAATATGTGAATAAAAAACCTTTGTATATTGTCTGGCATTCTGTTTCTTACCACCAATCTCTGCATGAGCTGCCGCCTCCTCCTCACTGCATCAGCCGGGGCAGGTGCTCCATTTGGTGGTGGGTTAGGAGGCTCTTGGGGATCCAGTCTAATCTTTGCATCCATTTCAATACCAAGCCTCAGTGCTATGTTGTGGAGCACACCGCATGCCATTATTATGTGTTTTACCTTTGATTGAGGAGGGAAATGAATGAATTCTTAAAACAGGCCAACATTTTATATTTAGGTTTGAAATTGCACACCCTAATGTAATTGTCAAACAAACTTGCACTACTAATGGGCACTACAGTTACTGAGATGTGATCTTAATCTGTTCACATTTTATTGCAATGCTAGTTGAAACTAAAGCAATCAGCTGATTCCATTCTTTTACAACAGCATTGCTACAAAATGAACAAGCTTCAAGGGGACATCTCAGTAACTGTAGGGCCAAATTAAAAACTGCTGTCAGCTATTTGGCCAGGACTTTTGGGTGTGCAATTTCAATAAAATGCTAAATATAAAATGTTGGTATATGTTGCTTTAAGTTGACCATTTTAAAACTCAATTTAAGTTTTGTATTTTTATTAAATTAAGTTACCTTCTCTGTCTTGTAGAGGCGTTTTCCACCTGATGCATCAGGGCCCTTCAGCAGTCCGTGCGCTCCACAACCGAACTTGTTCTGCCATGCGCCAAATCTTAGCACATTTCCTCTGTTGTTCGGAGTTCTGCAGAGGGAGTGAGAAGCCATGTTTTCAGTGGATTGCCCCGGTCACCTAATAGGGTAAAACCGTTGTTACATTATTTTTGCACGGTTAATAGGCTATTATACAGTGAAAAAAAACTCTGAGAAGCCAACCAGCGCCACTCTCACCAGCTTCTAGACGCAGGACTACTCTGCTGTGGCGCAGAATGAATGAGTCGTGCGTAGACCCTGGCCACTTGGAGCAAAGTTGCATTCGGGCACCGCAGATGATCTGAACATTCAATGAATGGAAATTCTTCCTGTTAACATATACATGTTCAGCACGGTTTTCAATGTCTTCCAATAACGCAAGAACAGCCATGGTCACTTCTTTCTAATTTCACACACTATTTATAGAACATCTCACCCTGTTTTTAATTCAAAACACCTTGCGTCTAGCAATTAACTCCTCACACCTTTAATTGATCATTCCTAACAAATTGTTCGTAAAGCTGATGCAAAGTTCCCCACAGGCTTGGACTCAGATGCGTCCCAAACTGCAATACCCTACACAACCAGCAGGACAATCACTTACGTCGGGACTTTGCGAGTAAGTGATCACTCAAGTCAGGACTTTGCGTAGAGATAAGATCATTTCCACGTCAAAGTAAGGTTTTATAAATAACTACTTATGTGGTTTTCTGCATAAGTCATACTTAAGATCAGACCCTAAGTCTGTTTTATAAATGAGGCCCTAGGTCACTATCCCATCAGTATCCTCCCATTATGCTTGTGGTAATGGTAACCTCCCCAAAACTTTTTAAACAAACAAAATCAAATAGACTGTTGTGGATATTATTTAGAAGAAACTGTCAAACTGACATCCTAATCAAAGACCCCTGTTCCCGATTAGCTTTTTATCTTTCTCAACAAAATCCAATGGTTTACACTTTTCAATGAGCTACCATCAATAAAGGACTAGGTGTAATCAAATAAAACGTAATCAATGATCCAACTCCTTGTGACTGACTTGGTAACCGTACGGGAAGTACTATTTGAGGATCGTTATTATTATCCTTTGGTGGATTAGCTACTCATCCTCCCAGGCCAACCTGGGGGAACCAGACCAAGTACTTATTAACACAGTGACACAGCTCCTCTCAGCCCCTCTCCACTGGCTTACCAGTAGATAGACTATACACCCTTTGTCTCATGTGTCCATGAGTGAGTTTTAATAAACAGCGTGAACAAGTGAGCAGCCTACAGCTGTTATTTTGCTGAATTTACTTGCATATCTACATATGTATTAGTTTGTCAGTGTGTGAAAGGATCTAAACCTCCTTGTCTGTGGTGTAAAGTACTTAAGTAAAAATACTTTAAAGTACTACTTAAGTTGTTTTTGGAGGTATCTGTACTTTACTTTACTATTTATATTTTTGACAACTTTTACTTTTACTTCACTACATTCATAAAGAAAATGATGTACTTTTTACTCCACACATTTTCCCTGACACTCAAAAGTACTCTTTACATTTTGAATGCTTAGCAGGACAGGACAATTGTCTAATTCACACATTTACTGCCTCTGATCTGAAGGACTCATTTAACACAAATGCTTCATTTGTAAATGATGTCTGAGTGTTGTAGTGTGCCCCTGGCTATCCGTAAACTTTAAAAAGAAAGACAATTGTGCTGCCTGGTTTGCTTAATATAAGCACTATAAAATTATTCTTTAATTTTACTACTTTCTACATTGTAGAATAATAGTGAAGACATCACAACTATGAAATAACACATATGAAATCACGTAGTAACCAAAAAAAAGTGTTAAACAAATCAAAATATATCTTATATTTGAGATTCTTCAAATAGCCACACTTTGCCTTGATGATAGCTTTGCACACTCTTGGCATTCTCTCCACCAGCTTCACCTGGAATGCTTTTCCAACAGTCTTGAAGGACTTCCCGCATATACTGAGCACTTATTGGCTGCTTTTTCTTCACTCTGCGGTCCGACTCATCCCAAACATTCTCAATTTGGTTGAGGTCAGGGGATTGTGGAGGCCAGGTCATCTGATGCAGCACTCCATCACTCTCCTTCTTGGTAAAATAGCCCTTACACAGCCTGGAGGTGTGTTGGGTCATTGGCCTGTTGAAAAACAAATTATAGTCCCACCAAGCCCAAACCAGATGGGATGGCGTATCGCTACAGAATGCTGTGGTAGCCATGCTAGTTAAGTGTGTTTTGAATTGTAAATAAATCACTGACAGTGTCACCAGTAAAGCACCCCCACACCATAACACCTCCTCCTCCATGCTTTACGGTGGGAAATACACATGTGGAGATCATCCGTTCACCCACATCGCGTCTCACGACGACACGGCAGTTGGAACTAAAGGACCAATTCCCACCGGTCTAATGTCCATTGCTCGTGCTTCTTGGCCCAAGCAAGTCTCTTCTTATTATTGGTGTCCTTTAGTAGTGGTTTATTTGCAGCAAATAGACCATGAAGGCCTGATTCACACAGTCTCCTCTGAAGAGTTGATGTTGAGATGTGTCTGTTACTTGAACTCTGTGAAGCATTTATTTGGGCTGCAATTTCTAATGCTGGTAACTCGAATGAACTTATCCTCTGTAGCAGAGGTAACTCAGGGTCTTCCATTCCTGTGGAGGTCCTCATGAGAGCCAGTTTCATCATTGCGCTTGATGTTTTTTGTGGCTGCACTTGAAGAAACGTACAATTTTTCGTATTGACTGACTTTCATGTCTTAAAGTAATGATGGACTGTCATTTCTCTTTGCATATTTGAGCTGTTCTTGCCATAATATGGACTTGGTATTTTGCCATATAGGGCTATCTTCTATATACCACCCTACCTTGACACAACACGGCTGATTGGCTCAAACGCATTTAGAAGGAAAGAAATTCCACAAATGAACTTTTAACAAGGCACACCTGTCAATTGAAATGCATTCCAGGTGATTACCTCATGAAACTGTTTGAGAGAATGCCATGATTGTGCAAAGCTGTCATCGAGGCAAAGGGTGGTTATATAAAGAATCTCAAATATAACAAATTGTGATTTTTTTCAACACTTGTTTGGTTACTACATGATTCCATATGTGTTACTTCATAGTGTTGATGCCTTCACTATAAGTCTACAGTGTAGAAAACAGTAGAAATAAAGAAAAACCCTTGAATGAGTAGGTGTTCTAAAACTTTGGACCGGTAGTGTATATTCATGCAATTACATTTATTTTTGATACCCACGTATATTTAAAACCAAATACTTTTAGACTTTAACTCAAGTAGTATTTTACTGGGTGACTTTTACTTGAGTTATTTTCTATTAAGGTATATTTTTACTCAAGTATGACAATTGGGTATCTTTTCCACCATTGGTCCTTGTCCCTGTGTTTGTGCAATGAATAAGTACAGAAGAGTGTGAAGAAGCACAATACTGGCTATGCATGGTAGAGTCCTTCAGACCAGTGCTACTCTTCTCTTGGCTGTGGGGCAGAAGTTACAGTTTTTCTCAATTGCTAAAACACTAAAACCCATTGGCTGAACAAAGTTCTCAGTTGCCTGGACTCATTTAGCTAATTATGCAGTCTGTTGTCAATACCTTAAAACATTTCACATGGTAAAACACAATTTGCAGATGTCACATTCTCATTCTCAAAACACATTCTGCACTCTAATGCACATGTCGTCCATACTGGTAAACAATAATGGCAACAATCAAATACAACTAGAAAACATATGTCAGTGATTGAACACAACCACTCAAAATTGATTTAACCTGTTTCAAATGCTGCGACACAACCAATATAAGCCAGTTCAGAGAGCAAACAGGTTGTTGAAGGTGGGAAGGAGAAAGTCTGAGAATGGATACTGTAGTACAGTGCATTGTAGGCTGTATACTGTACAATGGACAAATGGTATGGCCCTGAACATTGTGCTTTCCATTTATTAACAGTACTGACTGCTCAATAGATTTTGAGCTACTATGATAGAACATGTTTTCTTTCATCAAAAGACAATGACGGAAAAATATGAATATTTTTTTTAGATTAAAAATGTACTTCATTCTGAAAATTGTATGTTTTGAACAATGTGCTTTCTATTTTTCGGTGTATTGTTTACTGACTGCTTGAGAGTGTATATCGTTTTGATCACTTTGTTTATGATTTGAGAGCCGTGTTTGATTTTGAACACAGGTAAAACTGTTTTGAGGCGAATGTTTCATTTTGCGAGAGGAGTCAGAGGTTATGTAAATAGTGCTTGAAGATGAGGTTTTGTGTTGAATGTTTTCAGGAAATGGAGCAAGGTTTCAGAAATGGTGTTTTAGCAATTGAGAAAAACTGTAATATGGTCAAGGAGGCTTTTGTGTCCCTGCACTGGAAAGGCCTTGTCCCCTCTGCTTATCCCTGGCACTGGGTTCCCAGCACTTGTCAATGTATAGTGGTGCTACGAGTGCCAGAGAAAGGAGAGGAGAAGGTCAAATAGGCAGCTTGCAAAGAACCGCAGGGTTTGTTCACAGACAGAAAGAATTCCACATCAGTGACCATGTGTAATTAACTGTTTTCACTAGGTAACAAAACTGGATGTGTGAGAGAGAGAGAGAGAGAGAGAGAGAGAGAGAGAGAGAGAGAGAGAGAGAGAGAGAGAGAGAGAGAGAGAGAGAGAGAGAGAGAGAGAGAGAGAGAGAGAGAGAGAGAGAGAGAGAGAGAGAGAGAGAGAGAGAGAGAGAGAGAGAGAGAGAGAGAGAGAGAGAGAGAGACTGTGGCCATGGAGAGATGGAGGGACGTGGGGCATCGAGAGGACCCGGAGGCAGAGGAGAAAAAGGGAGCGAGAGAGAAGAGAGCACTGCGCAATGGCCGAGCCAGCCATGCTGGATGGCAGTGAGGTAGAATTCATGCCAACAGGGTTGGACGTTTCAGGAAATAAGGACGATGGAGGTGTATAATTTTACAGCATGAAGAGGTATGGAAGTGAACCCATGGAACCCTCTTTATACTTCCACAAGCACAGGGCACCAAAAAACAAACAAAGACGAAACAAAAGCACAACTTCTCATAGTTTCCACGCAAAGCGTTTGTATATACATGGACATTATATGTTTATACAGTATATGTTTGCATATGCAGAGTGTGAGTATGTGTATGTCTGTATGACAGGGGTCAATCCATTGAAAACATGGGTGTGGGTCACAACTTTTATACCTAACATGGCCCTGAGAGACAAATACATTCATTAATATTTCTGAATGTCATCTCTGCCATCCAAAAATCTTTGCCCTGTAATTAACCATTTTCGGGCTGTAATTAAATAACTGGCCACCGTAAATGCTGAAAGGATGGCAGTATGAAGGGGTAACATAAGGTCGATATAGCCACAGTTAATCTCAGCCCAAATCAGTTTAAACCTCTTAATGTTGTAACTACCCATCCCGGGTCCGGGAGCGTTGTCATCATCTGATACTAATTAGCATAACGCAACGGACATAAATATTACTAGAAAATATTCCTCTTCATGAAAATCACAAGTGAAAAATATTGAGACACCGCTTAGCCTTTTGTTAATCACCCTGTCATCTCAGATTTTGAAAATATCCTTTACAGCCAAAGCAAGACAAGCATTTGTGTAAGTTTATCGATAGCCTAGCATAGCATTATGCCTAGCTAGCAGCAGGCAACCTGGTCACGAAAATCAGAAAAGCAATCAAATTAAATCGTTTACCTTTGATGAGCTTCGGATGTTTTCACTCACGAGATTCCCAGTTAGATAGCAAATTTTTGTAGGCGAAAGAGCTCCGTTTGTTCTTCACGTTTGGCTGAGAAATCGACCAGAAATTGAGGTCACGACAACGCCGAAAAATATTCCAAATTAGCTCCATAATATTGACAGAAATTTGATTTCGCCTGCTTTCGCCTGCAATATCAGTTCTGTTATACTCACAGACAATATTTTTACAGTTTTGGAAACGTTAGAGTGTTTTCTATCCTAAGCTGTCAATTATATGCATATTCTAGCATCTTGTCCTGACAAAATAGCCTGTTTACTTTGGGAACGTTATTTTTCCAAAAATGAAAATACTGCCCCCTAGTTACAAGAAGTTGGGATCGGACCCGTTTTTTTCTATTTTTCGCCAAAAATGACCCAAATCTAACTGCCTGTAGCTCAGGACCTGAATCACTTAAGTTTGTGAAAATGTTAAATTAATTTAGGAGAATATAACACATTAGATCTGGTAAAAGATAATACCTACAAAAAAACATGCATTTTTTTTCCCCATCATCTTTGAAATGCAAGAGAAAGGCCATAATATCATATAGGAGTTTAGGCACAATTTAGACTTTTGCCACTAGATGGCAGCAGTGTCTGTGCAAAGTTTCAGACTGATCCAGTGAAGTATTGCAATACTGCACAATATTTGTGTCAAGTCGTAAATCTGACTGTCCTACTATTACTCCGACCCTTGACTTCAGCGATGTCATTTACAAAATAGCCTCCAACAAGAAAATTGGATGCAGTCTATCACAGTGACATCCGTTTTGTCACCAAAGTCCCATATACTACCCACCACTGCGACCTGTATGCTCTCGTTGGCTGGCACTCGCTTCATATTCTTTGCCAAACCCACCGACTCCACTGACTCCAGGTCACCTTATCTCAGCTCACTGGTCACCATAGCACCACCCGCCTGTAGCACTCGCTCCAGCAGGTATATTTCACTGGTCACCCTTAAAGCCAACTCCTGCTTGGGCTGCCTTTCCTTCCAGTTATCTGCTGCCAATGACTGGAACGAATTACAAAAAGCATTGACACTGGAGTCTTATATTTCCCTCACTAACTTTACGCATCAGCTGTCTGAGCAGCTTACAGATCATTGCACCTGTACACAGACAGCCCATCTGTAAATAGCACACCCAACATCTCCATATTGTTTTTGCTCCTTGGCACCCCAGTATCTCTACTTGCACATTCATCTTCTGCACATCTGTCACTCCAGTGTTAAATTGATAAATTGTAATTATTTCGCCACTATGGCCTATTTATTGCCTTACCTGCCTAATCTTTTAAAAAGCCAGACAGCCAGCAGGGGTTCAAACTGTAGACCCCAGTTCCTACATTTGAATATAAAAATATATTTTATCAAACAAAACTACACTACATTTTATCTCCGGGACCCTCAGGATGACAAATCAGAGCAAGATTACTGAATGTAAGTACATTATTTACCTTCAGAGGTGAATGTATCAAACCAGTTGCTGTGATAATAGTGTTGTTGTTGTGCACTATCCTCAAACAATAGCATGGTATTATTTCACTGTAATACCTACTGTACATTGGACAGTGCAGTAAGATTAACAAGCATTTAAGCTTTCTGCACATATAAAAGACATGTCAATGTCCTGGAAAGTTGGCTGTGACTTACGTCTTTCTAGTCACGGCGGTAGGATAGCCTAGTGGTTAGAGAGCTGGTCTAGTTACTGAAAGGTTGCAAGATCGAATCACCGAGCTGACAAGGTAAAAATCTGTTGTTTTGCCTCGGAAGAAGGCAGTTAACCCACTGTTCCTAGGCTGTCATCGAAAATAGGAATTTGCTCTTAACCAACTTGCCTAGTTAAATACCAATAAAAAAATGTGTGCATATTAGCAACACCTGTCCCGGTATAGGGACACCAATCCTGTAGAGGTTTTAAAAGGACAGCTGAATAAACTGATTGGCATTACTTTTAAAAAGGCTTGATGCCCCAAGTCTTATTCAGTTGCCAATGAATTGAAGTCCTGTGATGCTGAGTGTCAGTTGCATACAAGCAGGTTTATTCATGTGTCACGGAAATGGTTTAGTGAACCACACTTGTGTGATGAGAGTAAGGTGACCGAGGCTTCAACTCAACACGCGAACACAGTCGTGTTTTTTATTACCTTTACTTAACTAGGCAAGTCAGTTAAAAACTAATTCTTATTTACAATGACTGCCTACACCGGACGATGCTGGGCCAACTGTGCGCCGCCTTGTGGTACTCCCAATCACGGTTGGTTGTGATACAGCCTGGAATTGAACCAGGGCGTCTGTAGTAACACCTCTAGCACTGAGATGCAGTGCCTTAGACCGCGGCACCAATCGGAAGCCTCGGGATAGCTGATAGGCCACTAGTTTTGGGGGTTGAGGGGTGTCAGAGCGAGACTGAATGGATCACAATAACATCTCCGACTTCCACCAAGTTATACAGTGAGTCTAAAACGCTTATTGTTTTGGGAAACCCTTCTATAATCCTCTGTTAGCCTGTATTTCCAGGGCATTAACCTGGTTTGCCGGTTCAACTTGAGCTACCATCTCATTCTTCTAATTAGCTAGTTAACTAAGGAGTGGACTCTCTAATGCCACACTGGTGTCAGAAGGGGGCAATGTAGCAATCCTCACTGTGTGAGCCTCATTACAATTCCCACCGAGTGAGTTAATCTTATTGGCACGAAATCTGTTGTTCTGAACATATATCTGAACTCACCCCCCACATGATAGAGCAAGCGGGTCGCTACAATACTCATGTGTTGTCAGGTGTGTGTGAGACCTGGAGTGGATAAATTACAGTGTTTCACCAATAATCCCCCATCAGATCCTCCAGTGAAGAGGTACTTATTTACTGCTATGGGTGGCAGTATTGAATGGTACTCTATTTGTAGAATGGACCAGTGGAAAGGGAATCACTGTAATTGTCTGCAATCATTCTCTCCACAAACAATTGATGTGGCCACAAAATCACTGAAATAGGACACAGGTTATCATCATCATCATCATTACAGATACTGTAACCTGTTATTAGGGTTGGTCAGCAATAACCTGCCATCAACATTTCCTGATTGAAAACCAGACTTATCAAATCAGTGATCTTATCATTTCAAAACAGAGGTATGACCCCATGCCAGATAGATTGTAAAAGTAAACAGTGATGAAATGTTGTGACCTGCAGCCTAAGACGAAGACAAAAAGAAAACCTCTCATATATCAGCTGAAGTGGGGATCTCCCTACCTACATGCCTGATAACGCTCTCTTTATGTCATGGCACTGTAATACACAGACTGGGGATGAAATAAGTCATCCTGGTGCTAGGGTTTGGGTTCAATTCCCTCAGGAATCACATACAACTGTATGCCCTTCCCGTACTGTAAGATGTTTAGGATGAAAGTGTCTGCTAAGTTCTAAATATGATAGCTGATCCTAGCTGCTGTCTCCTGGTGCTAGGGTTTGGGTTCAATTCCCTCAGGAATCACATACAACTGTATGCCCTTCCCGTACTGTAAGATGTTTAGGATGAAAGTGTCTGCTAAGTTCTCAATACGATAGCTGATCCTAGCTGCTGTCTCCTGGTGCTAGGGTTTGGGTTCAGTTCCCTCAGGAATCACATACAACTGTATGCCCGTCCCGTACTGTAAGATGTTTAGGATGAAAGTGTCTGCTAAGTTCTCAATACGATAGCTGATCCTAGCTGCTGTCTCCTGGTGCTAGGGTTTGGGTTCAGTTCCCTCAGGAATCACATACAACTGTATGCCCTTCCCGTACTGTAAGATGTTTAGGATGAAAGTGTCTGCTAAGTTCTCAATACGATAGCTGATCCTAGCTGCTGTCTCCTGGTGCTAGGGTTTGGGTTCAATTCCCTCAGGAATCACATACAACTGTATGCCCGTCCCGTACTGTAAGATGTTTAGGATGAAAGTGTCTGCTAAGTTCTCAATACGATAGCTGATCCTAGCTGCTGTCTCCTGGTGCTAGGGTTTGGGTTCAGTTCCCTCAGGAATCACATACAACTGTATGCCCTTCCCGTACTGTAAGATGTTTAGGATGAAAGTGTCTGCTAAGTTCTCAATACGATAGCTGATCCTAGCTGCTGTCTCCTGGTGCTAGGGTTTGGGTTCAGTTCCCTCAGGAATCACATACAACTGTATGCCCTTCCCGTACTGTAAGATGTTTAGGATGAAAGTGTCTGCTAAGTTCTCAATACGATAGCTGATCCTAGCTGCTGTCTCCTGGTGCTAGGGTTTGGGTTCAATTCCCTCAGGAATCACATACAACTGTATGCCCGTCCCGTACTGTAAGATGTTTAGGATGAAAGTGTCTGCTAAGTTCTCAATACGATAGCTGATCCTAGCTGCTGTCTCCTGGTGCTAGGGTTTGGGTTCAATTCCCTCAGGAATCACATACAACTGTATGCCCGTCCCGTACTGTAAGATGTTTAGGATGAAAGTGTCTGCTAAGTTCTCAATACGATAGCTGATCCTAGCTGCTGTCTCCTGGTGCTAGGGTTTGGGTTCAATTCCCTCAGGAATCACATACAACTGTATGCCCGTCCCGTACTGTAAGATGTTTAGGATGAAAGTGTCTGCTAAGTTCTCAATACGATAGCTGATCCTAGCTGCTGTCTCCTGGTGCTAGGGTTTGGGTTCAATTCCCTCAGGAATCACATACAACTGTATGCCCGTCCCGTACTGTAAGATGTTTAGGATGAAAGTGTCTGCTAAGTTCTCAATACGATAGCTGATCCTAGCTGCTGTCTCCTGGTGCTAGGGTTTGGGTTCAATTCCCTCAGGAATCACATACAACTGTATGCCCTTCCCGTACTGTAAGATGTTTAGGATGAAAGTGTCTGCTAAGTTCTCAATACGATAGCTGATCCTAGCTGCTGTCTCCTGGTGCTAGGGTTTGGGTTCAATGCCCTCAGGAATCACATACAACTGTATGCCCTTCCCGTACTGTAAGATGTTTAGGATGAAAGTGTCTGCTAAGTTCTAAATACGATAGCTGATCCTAGCTGCTGTCTCCTGGTGCTAGGGTTTGGGTTCAGTTCCCTCAGGAATCACATACAACTGTATGCCCGTCCCGTACTGTAAGATGTTTAGGATGAAAGTGTCTGCTAAGTTCTCAATACGATAGCTGATCCTAGCTGCTGTCTCCTGGTGCTAGGGTTTGGGTTCAATTCCCTCAGGAATCACATACAACTGTATGCCCGTCCCGTACTGTAAGATGTTTAGGATGAAAGTGTCTGCTAAGTTCTCAATACGATAGCTGATCCTAGCTGCTGTCTCCTGGTGCTAGGGTTTGGGTTCAATTCCCTCAGGAATCACATACAACTGTATGCCCGTCCCGTACTGTAAGATGTTTAGGATGAAAGTGTCTGCTAAGTTCTCAATACGATAGCTGATCCTAGCTGCTGTCTCCTGGTGCTAGGGTTTGGGTTCAATTCCCTCAGGAATCACATACAACTGTATGCCCGTCCCGTACTGTAAGATGTTTAGGATGAAAGTGTCTGCTAAGTTCTCAATACGATAGCTGATCCTAGCTGCTGTCTCCTGGTGCTAGGGTTTGGGTTCAATTCCCTCAGGAATCACATACAACTGTATGCCCGTCCCGTACTGTAAGATGTTTAGGATGAAAGTGTCTGCTAAGTTCTCAATACGATAGCTGATCCTAGCTGCTGTCTCCTGGTGCTAGGGTTTGGGTTCAATTCCCTCAGGAATCACATACAACTGTATGCCCGTCCCGTACTGTAAGATGTTTAGGATGAAAGTGTCTGCTAAGTTCTCAATACGATAGCTGATCCTAGCTGCTGTCTCCTGGTGCTAGGGTTTGGGTTCAGTTCCCTCAGGAATCACATACAACTGTATGCCCTTCCCGTACTGTAAGATGTTTAGGATGAAAGTGTCTGCTAAGTTCTCAATACGATAGCTGATCCTAGCTGCTGTCTCCTGGTGCTAGGGTTTGGGTTCAATTCCCTCAGGAATCACATACAACTGTATGCCCGTCCCGTACTGTAAGATGTTTAGGATGAAAGTGTCTGCTAAGTTCTCAATACGATAGCTGATCCTAGCTGCTGTCTCCTGGTGCTAGGGTTTGGGTTCAGTTCCCTCAGGAATCACATACAACTGTATGCCCGTCCCGTACTGTAAGATGTTTAGGATGAAAGTGTCTGCTAAGTTCTCAATACGATAGCTGATCCTAGCTGCTGTCTCCTGGTGCTAGGGTTTGGGTTCAATTCCCTCAGGAATCACATACAACTGTATGCCCGTCCCGTACTGTAAGATGTTTAGGATGAAAGTGTCTGCTAAGTTCTCAATACGATAGCTGATCCTAGCTGCTGTCTCTCCATAAACGGGTTTGATCTTCTTCTTAAACGAGACGGAAAGCTATGGCTTCAGGCTGCCAACCTGACATTCCAAGGCAAACATACTGTACATACACAGGGAGAGGGTAAGGGTAGGACCCTGTCAAACATACATGTGACCTGTGTAACCCACAACGTCATTCAGACAGCACAGGCAAACTACAATTAAGGGGCATGCAGGGGCCTGTTGCTGAAGGAGGAAGAAATATCATCAATTTCATCTTGTATTGTGCAACACTCTCCACAATTCAGTCAGCCTACATTCTAATATTTTGAAAATGGACAATATAAGCACTGGCCAGCAGTTTGAATTGCTTAATCATGATGTAGTGTAAAACTATAACAATCCGAAGGGGGAATTGTGCACTCATGTTTAGGCCATTTTGGCAGCAAATCGAAATAATAGAAATAGAAACAAACAAATACTCTAAGAAAAGACCATGTTTCCGTCACTACTTCACTGGCAAACATTGTACTCATTCTGAGAGCTCTTTTGTAAGTGTGGAAACATGTCAAATCTAGATTTGGTTGTAACTGTCACCATCTGGTGGTCTTGGTGTGTAACACGCAAACAGAGTGCATCAATTCTAGTTACTGCATATCACACAGGTTATAAAACACACAAATTGACGGGTTTCTGTAAATTAATCAATAATGTTGAACAAAACTACAGAGCTCAAAAGACCAACCATTCTGGATCCACGATTAACATAAAATAAACCATTATCAAGTCGTTGCTTTTTAGTCAGAAGTTTCATTTTGAGAGGAACATTGGCTGAAATAACAGAAAAAAGCTCTTTAGAATACAATTTGAAACCAACCTCCACAATGCAGTGTTTTGCCCTTCAATGCCACCGATCCACCATATGTCTAAGTTGCTGTGATGAAGGGAAACGCTTTTTAAAATACAAAATATGCAGTGACTTCACTTCTCTAGTGAATGAGAACACTGTAGGTCCAAGTGGACTACAGGAAATGGAGTGTTGGTGTTAAGTGATCAGTGTGTAACCTACTACTCAGTGAAGTCATGTTTCATGCTCAGTTCATGGGATTTTATGTGCAGGTATAGCAGGGGTAGGTGTAACGAAGTGGATCAAGAGTAGTTAAAAAGGTAGGCTACATTAGTTTGGATGCTAGTCTAGTGTTTTGCCTGCCAACCATAATAACAACCATGTCTGTATGAGGCTCGGTAGTGCTGGCTAGGTCTCTTCTGCTTGTGTCAAAAGAAGAACTAAGGTAGCTACACAAGTTCACTCTACAAAACAGCAGCTCTTTCCCTGTAAACAAAAGGAGCTATTCAGATCAATTAAATTGAGGTTTGTGTAACCGATATAACTGTTCACGTCACATTCACCCGCTCACTGCATCTCACATAGCTGGTAGCGCCCTCTGCTGATAGGAAGCTGTACTGTCTCACTGGCAGAGCTTAGAGCGAGTCAGTGCAGTGCGGCAAAGCTTTCCTTTCTTCTGTGGTCCTCTGCCCCTGAACCATGACTAGGCCCCTGGCCTGGATAGATGTGGGGGGGGGGGGGGTTGGAGATGTGTAGAGCGGCCTGCTTGCTCTAGAGCGAGAGAGGGGCAGAGCGAGAGGGGGGCAGAGCGAGAGGGGCGCAGAGCGAGAGAGGGCAGAGCGAGAGAGGGGCAGAGTGAGAGGGGGGCAGAGCGAGAGAGCGAGAGAGGGGCAGAGCGAGAGAGGGGCAGAGCGAGAGGGGGGCAGAGCGAGAGGGGGGCAGAGCGAGAGGGGGGCAGAGCGAGAGAGCGAGAGAGGGGCAGAGTGAGAGAGGGGCAGAGCGAGAGAGGGGGAGAGAGGGGCAGAGCGAGAGAGGGGGAGAGGGGGGCAGAGCGAGAGAGGGGGAGAGGGGGGCAGAGCGAGAGAGGGGCAGAGCGAGAGGGGGGCAGAGCGAGAGAGGGGCATAGCGAGAGAGGGGCATAGCGAGAGAGGGGCAGAGCGAGAGAGGGGCAGAGCGAGAGGGGGGCAGAGCGAGAGGGGGCAGAGCGAGAGGGGGGCAGAGCGAGAGGGGGGCAGAGCGAGAGGGGGGCAGAGCGAGAGGGGGGCAGAGCGAGAGAGGGGCAGAGCGAGAGAGTGAGAGAGGGGCAGAGCGAGAGAGCGAGAGAGGGGCAGAGCGAGAGAGCGGCAGAGCGAGAGAGGGGGAGAGGGGGGCAGAGCGAGAGAGGGGGAGAGGGGGGCAGAGTGAGAGAGGGGCATAGCGAGAGAGGGGCAGAGCGAGAGAGGGGCAGAGCGAGAGAGAGAGAGGGGCAGAGCGAGAGAGGGGCAGAGCGAGAGAGGGGCAGAGCGAGAGAGGGGCAAAGCGAGAGAGATAAGGGGGAAGACAGAAAATAACAGAAGCAAGAACAGTTGGCTCAGCTGAAAGCAAAAAAGGAAGCAGAGTTTAAGAACAGAAATCCCACCAAGGATTCTCCTCTGAAACAATTCTGTCATTTATGCATCAAGAGATTTTTTAAAAAAGAAGCAGGTGTGAAGACAATCGCTGTAAGCTATTAACAATTTTACTGCATGAAAAGGTTTTGGATCTTTGTCTGGTGTGCACATATACAATGAACGCCAAAAGTATTGGGACAGTGACAGTTTTGGCTGTTTTGCCTCTGTACTACAGCATTAGATTTGAAATGACACTATCACTATGGAGATTAAAGTGCAGACTGTCAGCTTTCATCTGAGGGTATCGTCATCCATATCAGGTGACCAGTTTAGAAATGGGGGACTAGGGTATTGGGACAAATACACTCAAGTGTATTTTGGAATCACTTATTGTAAATAAGAATGGAACATGTTTCTAAACACTTGTACATTAATGTGGATGCTACCATGATTAAGGCTAGTCTTGAATGAACGGTGAATAATGTTGAGTGAGAAAGTTAGATGTCGCACAAATATCATACCCCCCCAAGACATGCTAACCTTTCACCGTTACAATAACAGGGGTCGGGGGGGGGGGGTGATAGTTGTGCATCTAACTTTCTTACTAACTATTCAGGACTATGTGTAATCATAGGACCTTCCACGTTAATGTAGAAATGATTAGAAAGATATTCTATTCTTATTTATAAGAAGTGACATTATTTAACATGAATTTCTTTTGGCCTCAAAATAATCTGAAACACAACCAAAACAAACAGCAAATGCATCCAACACGTTTGTGGAGTCTGATTGCGTACCAGGTACTGTATATGGGACCAAATACTAAACTTTTGACTTCTTTAATCCACAAGTGAATTTGTCACAATACCTTTGGTCCTCTAAAAACATGTACAAAAAGTATGGTGATTTCTAAAAACCGGTTCAGCTGATATGGATGGAAATAATCTCAAATTAAAGCTGGCAGTCTGCACTTTAACCTCAAGTGCTGGAGTACAGAGCCAAAACAATTTCACTGTTCCAATACTTTGAGCTCAGTGTATCTGCGCATTTAAGCATGAGTGTATCTGCACAGGCAAAGCTTGAAAGGAAACTATAGCAATTAAAGTACAACGAGTGTCCCATTATACCTTTCCTCAGTTTGAGAGTCTGATTCTCCAAACCTCTCAAGTCTGGAGATTGAGTTGGTGTGTGATGGGATGCAGCCTGACGGGGTAAAGGAAGAAACATAGCAGCACTGTGAGAAGCCAGCCAGACAGGCACCAATAAAAACAGACTGCAAAGAGACGCAGAAAAAGGGCCCCTAGAAATGTCAAATAAGTGAATTGACATTAAATTCACTTCATCAATTGACCCGGACGCAGACACAGCAGCCACAGAGATGGATAAGGCCAGCCAAACACCCTGCACTGCGCTCTACCTCTCCCCGGGACCATCTCACCAACCTGCCTGGCTCATCAGCCAGCACAGAACACAGCAAAGTCCAGACAGTTATCCTCCAAGTGTGGGGGTGGTGATGGGACATTCAGTACACACACAAATACAAAGAGACACATTCCCAGCTGACACTATGGAATAGGCACACAGGGGTAAGACTGTGTGACAAGGACTACATAGGAACTAGAGGTCATTCCGATAGGTAATCTGCATTTTTGGACACAGATCAAGGCCGATTACATTGAACTCCACGAGGAGACTGCGTGGCAGGCTGACTACCTGTTATGTGAGTGCAGAAAGGAGCCAAGGTAAGGTGCTAGCTGGCATTAAACTTATCTTATAGAAAAATCAATCTTAACATAATCACTAGTTAATTACACATGGTTGATGATATTCCTAGTTTATCAAGCTTGTCCTGCGTTGCATATAATCGATGCGGTGCCTGTTAATTTATCATTGAATCACAGCCTACTTCGCCAAACGGGTGATTTAACAAGCGCACCAATGTGTACCTAACCATAAACATCAACACCTTTCTTAAAATCAATACAGAAGTATATATTTTTAAACATGCATTTTTAGTTAATATTGCCTGCTAACATGAATTTATGAATTTATTTTAACTAGGGGAATTGTGTCACTTCTCTTGCGTTCTGTGCAACAGAGTCAGGCTATATGCAGCAGTTTGGGCCACCTGGCTCGTTGCAAACTGGGTGAAGACCAATTTTGGCAAACGGGGATGACTTAACAAAAGCGCATTTGCGAAAAAAGCACAATTGTACCTAACCATAAACATCAATTCCTTTCTTAAAATCAATACACAGAAGTATATTTTTTTAAACCTGCATTTTTATTTAAGAAATCCAGGTTAGCAGGCAATATTAACTAGGGAAATTGTGTTACTTTTCTTGCGTTCATTGCATGCAGAGTCGGGGTATATGCAACAGTTTGGGCCGCTTGGCTCGTTGCGAACTAATTTGCCAGAATTTTATGTAATTATGACATAACATTGAAGGTTGTGCAATGTAACAGGAATATTTAGACTTATGGATGCCACCCGTTAGATAAAATACGGAACGGTTCCGTATTTCACTGAAATAATAAATGTTTTCGAAATGATAGTTTCCGGATGAGACCATATTAATGACCTAAGGCTCGTATTTGTGTGTGTTATATTATAAGTCTGATTTGATAGAGCAGTCGGACTGAGCGGTGGTAGGCAGCAGCAGGCTCATAAGCACTCAAACAGAAAATTAGTGCGTTTGCCAGAAGCTCTACGCTGTGCTTCAAGCCTATCAACTCCCGAGATTAGGCTGGCAATACTAGTGCCTAGAAGAACATCCAATAGTCAGTCAAAGGTATATGAAATACAAATGGTATAGAGACAAATAGTGATAACAACTTCATACCTGGGAATATTGACATCTCATGTTAAAAGGAACTATCAGCTTTCAAATGTTCTCATGTGCTGAGCAAGGAACTTAAACGTTAGCTTTTTTACGTTAGCTTCTTTGTTTTTGCATTATTTAAACATGTCATTATTTATTTGAGGCTAAATTGATTTTAATGATGTATTATATTAAGTTCAAATAAAAAAGTGTTCATTCAGTATTGTTGTAATTGTCATTATTACAAATAAATCAAATTGGCCGATTAAATCGGTCTTAACACAGAAAACATACAAATAAAATAATGTGTCTATTGAGAACAACTCATTTGGGAATAAGTACATTTATTTTATTTTTTAAAATGCAATGTTTAATACAGTACATTTCAGATGGACTTAATATATATTCCAAAATGACAAATATTTAAAAGACAAATAAAACAATGTAAAAGTATAAGAAACCAGTAAGAGA
Organism: Oncorhynchus mykiss; assembly: GCF_057628025.1. NCBI lineage: Eukaryota > Metazoa > Chordata > Actinopteri > Salmoniformes > Salmonidae > Oncorhynchus > Oncorhynchus mykiss. The sequence continues at coordinate 55,337,908 of NC_143039.1, read as the reverse complement.
TGAAGACTGGAGGGCAGCAGGTACCCGAGCAGTTAACATCTATTTAGAATACACTACAACAAACCACTGAACCCTATTGGCTCCTGTAAGTCACTCAGGAAAAACAACATCTGCTAAATAACTCAAATGTAAAAATGTATGTAGCTTCTGTCACATGACCATTACATTATACTATGACACACAACTACACTAACAGACTCACGTCAGAGACAAATACAGACAACATTGAGGAAAGTGTCCACACTCCGTAAACAAAGACAACTCCATGTGTGTCAATAAAACATTCCGACTCTTTCTGCTGACCAACTGCATGTCAGTGTCCAGATTGAGAGAAATGAAAACAGCACTTGGGTACAGACATGTGTTACAGGTACATTCTCAGCAGTAACCACTTCCATTACCAACATGTGTTTGTTACAGGTACATTCTCAGCAGTAACCACTTCCATTACCAACACGTGTTACAGGTACATTCTCAGCAGTAACCACTTCCATTACCAACACGTGTTACAGGTACATTCTCAGCAGTAACCACTTCCATTACCGACATGTGTTTGTTACAGGTACATTCTCAGCAGTAACCACTTCCATTACCAACATGTGTTTGTTACAGGTACATTCTCAGCAGTAACCACTTCCATTACCGACATGTGTTACAGGTACATTCTCAGCAGTAACCACTTCCATTACCAACATGTGTTTGTTACAGGTACATTCTCAGCAGTAACCACTTCCATTACCGACATGTGTTTGTTACAGGTACATTCTCAGCAGTAATCACTTCCATTACCAACATGTGTTACAGGTACATTCTCAGCAGTAACCACTTCCATTACCAACACGTGTTACAGGTACATTCTCAGCAGTAACCACTTCCATTACCAACATGTGTTTGTTACAGGTACATTCTCAGCAGTAACCACTTCCAGTACCGACATGTGTTTGTTACAGGTACATTCTCAGCAGTAACCACTTCCATTACCAACACGTGTTACAGGTACATTCTCAGCAGTAACCACTTCCATTACCGACATGTGTTTGTTACAGGTACATTCTCAGCAGTAACCACTTCCATTACCGACATGTGTTTGTTACAGGTACATTCTCAGCAGTAACCACTTCCATTACAGGTACATTCTCAGCAGTAAGCACTTCCATTACCAACATGTGTTTTGCTAAAAAGTATAATAACTGAACATAGTCTATGGTCTAACTCCTTCTGTGCAAAAATATATATAATAATCAAACTCCCAGCAGACAAGACTGAGCCCTTGTATCCTTAAAGTAAACCAAGGTTAGGTCAGCTTGTCTGTATATTGCTTGAGTGTAAACAGCAAAAAGGCCTGTTGGTTTGGAAGAGGCAGACAGTCTGACGGGTTGGAGAGAGCCACTACCATAAGACTGAACTAAATAGCCCAGTGGCAGTCACACTTTGGAAACAAACATGTTCTAATAAACTCCCTAGTATTTACGTTTCTCCTGAACCTCAAAACAGCGGCTCAACCTCTAACCAAACTAGGAAGTGGATGATTCAGATATATAGGCTGGGTTCCCCTTTCACTGAAAGACATAACACCGAGTTGCCTGGTTATAACGTTAAGGCACAGAATGACGTGAGTAACTAACGGTTGAGCTACACCCAGGTCAAACATGGCCTAGCAGGCGGTTTCACTTCCTTGTTCCAGAGATGGTCTTTTCAGCAGTAAACAACCAACAGTCTGGTGTAGACTGGGCTACCAGGAACAGGAAACACCACCATATGTAATGTCCTGAATACCAGATCCTGAACAACAGTAATACAGTACACTGGTCTGTACTGGATCCTGAACAACAGTAATACAGTACACTGGTCTGAGACTGTCATGAGAGGGTGACCCCATACACAACAGCCAAACAGTGTTAGAACAGGCAACTAAACTGGGGTCTGCCAGTCAGGCTGAGGGGGGTTGCAGGTAGAGGGGAGGAGGGAACCTGCAAGGCACGGGAGGGGGGCAGCTGGGATGGCGTGGGCCCTACTACCACTTTAATCTCCTTAGCAGCCGGCATGGGCAGCACCATCTCCATGGAAACTGTCTGCGATGACTGCTCCACTGGCACGAAGCCTCGCCTGTCAATCAAACTGACACGGAACAACATGGAGGAAACAGGTTAGACAGAAAGTTTAGGCTTCAGGGTTACATGCTGACCACACTGCTCGCGGAAGCATTACAAATGTACACACACACACACACTATTCAATCATTGCTCGCAAGCGTCTGCGTAGTCAGGCGCTAAAATAGAACTTGGTTCTATTTGTGACGCTTGACATGCTGCAAGTCCCGCCTCTCTCGTCTCCTCATTGATTTTTAGGAGCATACACCAACGTAGGTAACTAAAATATGAACTGAGGTCCACACAACAGCCCAGTTGGTGGCGGTAATGCACCTTAAAGTTGGTTGCCAACCTCTATATAAAGTCTGAAGAAGAAGCCTGAAGGAGGAGAGATTAATAGAAACTCGGTTTACCCCTTTATCTGTGGATTAATTGTCGGTGTAGAGGACCTTGTGCATTTCATGTAAAATAACAACCCAATGTTTATTTCCCAGGACAAATTAGCTAGCAACAGCAAGCTAGCTAAGTTGCCATAAATGTTTAATGCTGTTCAACCTGTCCCCAAATGAATATAGTTGGTTTAATAAGGTTTTTGATATTTCGTGTCCTGATCGCATCTGGTGTGGGTGGACAAAATCAACATGCGGTCTGGTCAGCATGTTAGGGTGAATTCAGTTTCCTGTTCAGTCAATTCAAGGAGTAGATAAATCCTTAGAACACAATGGAGTATATTTTATTCAGAAAGTAAAAAATAATAAATAAATCACATCCTAAATGGACTGACTCAAACCTTATCAAAGATCCATTATAAACCAGGCCGAGTCTCACCTGGGAGGCATGGGCCCACAGAGTACAGAGCAGCAGTTAGTCAGGATGTTGTTATAGCTGTAGGGGTTACCGGTGTCCTCCGCCTCACTCTTCCCCGACCACGAGCCTTTGATCTGGGAACAAAAGAGACACACAAGATTGACCATCAGTCCTCATCCTAGACCAGTTTTAGTTCATTTGTCACGGACCAGGCACAACAAACACGTCACCACATGTACAGTTGAAGTCAGAAGTTTACAAACACTTAGGTTGGAGTCATTAAAACTCGTTTTTCAACCACTCCACAAATGTCTTGTTAACAAACTATAGTTTTGGCAAGTCGGTTAGGACATCTACTTTGTGCATGACACCAGTCATTTTTCCAACAATTGTATACAGACAGATTATTTCACTCATATTTCACTGTATCACAATTCCAGTGGGTCAGAAGTTCACATACACTAAGTTGACTGTGCCTTTAAACAGCTTGGAAAATTCCAGAAAATGATGTCATGGCTTTAGAAGCTTATGAGAGGCTAATTAACATAATTTGAGTCAATTGGAGGTGTACCTGTGGATGTATTTCAAGGCCAACCTTCAAACTCAGTGCCCCTTTGCTTGACAAAATGGGGAAATGAAATCAGTCAAGACCTCAGAAAAAAAAAAGTGGACCTCCACAAGTCTAGTTCATCCTTGGGAGCAATTTCCAAATGCCTGAAGGTACCATGTTCTTCTGTACATACAATAGTATGCAAGTATAAACAACATGGGACCACGCAGCCATCATAACGCTCATAATGTCCTTAAGCCATTTTTCCACAACTTTGGAAGTATGCTTGGGGTCATTGTCCATTTGGAAGACCCATTTGTGACCAAGCTTTAACTTCCTGACTGATGTCTGGAGATGTTGCCTCAATATATCCACATAATTTTCCTTCCTTATGAAGCCATCTATTTTGTGAAGTGCACCAGTCCCTCCTGCAGCAAAGCACCCCCAGAACATGATGCTGCCACCCCCGTGCTTCACGGATGGTGTTTGGAGGCTTGCAAGCCTCCACCTTTTCCCTCCAAACATAACGATGGTCATTATGGCCAAACAGTTCTATTTTTGTTTCATCAGACCAGAGGACATTTCTTCAAAAAGTACGATCTTTGTCCCCATGTGCAGTTGCAAACCGTAGTCTGGCTTTTTTAATGGCGGTTTTGGAGCAGTGGCTTCTTCTTTGCTGAGCGGCCTTTCAGGTTATGCTGATATAGGACTCGTTTTACTGTGGATATAGATACTTTTGTACCCGTTTCCGCAAGCATCTTCACAAGGTCCTTTGCAGTTGTTCTGGGATTGATTTGCACTTTTCACACCAAAGTACGTTCATCTCTAGGAGGCAGAACGAGTCTCCTTCCTGTGCGGTATGACGGCTGCGTGGTCCCATGATGTTTATACTTGCATATTATTGTTTGTACAGATGAACGTGGTACCTTCAGGCGTTTGGAAATTGCTCCCAAGGATGAACCAGATTTGTGAAGGTTTACAACTGTTTTTCTGAGGTCTTGGCTGATTTCTTTTAATTTTCCCATGATGTCAAGCAAAGAGGCACTGAGTTTGAAGGTAGGCCTTGAAATACATCCACAGGTACACCTCCAATTGACTCAAATTATGTAAATTAGCCTATCAGAAGCTTCTAAAGCCATGACATCCTTTTGTGGAATTTTCCAAGCTGTTTAAAGGCACAGTCAACTTAATGTATATAAACTTATGACCCACTGGAATTGTGATACTGTGAATTATAAGTGAAATAATCTGTCTGGAAACAATTGTTGGAAAAAATGACTTGTGTCATTCACAAAGTAGATGTATGTGTGTGTATGTATACATTTTCCACACTATAAGGCTGGAATAATGCTGTGACTAAAAATTATGATAATGGTCTTTTAGTGAAATGTTTGCCTGTTTTGGTGGGATGGAGTTTGCCTTTCATGGTGACATCACCATGCAGTAAATTAATGAATAGACCAATAAGAAAGAGTTCCAAACCTCTGTCAATAAAATCCCATATTCAGTTTTCCTCTCCACTCAGACAGTCCAAGCAAAATTATTGCTTGAGAACATGCCCTTTACTAAGACGCTATTTGCCTCTGTTTTTTTACCATTTTAATTGAAAACAATCACAGTAAGATAAGTAATTGTTACCCAGAAATGTGATATTGAGATTAAAACAGCTACAGTCGACCTTTAAAGTGTATTACACATATCCCAGAGGTGACAAAGACATCACACTCATTGTTATTTACTCACATCTTCATTTGTGGTCAGGTTAGAAGCAACCAGGTAGGTATGGAAGCCTGAGAGGCCCAATATGGACCAAACTGATAAGAAGCAAATCACCAGCTCCACAGCAGTGCAGGAAGAAAAGTCAAAGACAACATTTATGGTTTGAGTATCTAAATATCATCAGAGACATCAGCTGGACAAAGAGACTCATTCTTATTCTGCAATACAGCCAAGAAAGTGAAGTGAATGACAGTTTAGGTGCCCTAACACCACACTACTCGAGGCAGGGAGTGGTATTATGAGGGGATCAGGTAGGTTACCCTAGACACACAGAGTCTTGGTAAAAGGATATCTGGCTGGACTCTCTTGAAGAGCAAAAATAAGGCCTCTCCCCCCTTGTGCCCCTGAGGACAGAGCAATTGAAGATTGTTACAGAAAACCATGACAGGAAAATATCAGGATCCACTCAGCAGTTTCGTACAACATCACAAGCCAGGGCAGTGGCCAGATGTGTCGACTACGTACTCAGTGCTAGATGTGTCGACTACGTACTCAGTGCTAGATGTGTGGCGACGCAGCCAAAGATGAAGGCTGTCAGGAAGGACAGAGAGACAATGAAGGTGTAGAAGAAACGATAGTTCCTCTTCCCAACACAATTCCCCACCCAGGGACAATGGTGGTCGAATCGCTCTGGAGGAGAGGAAGTGAGATGGGGGAAGAAAATGAACAAATATCTACAAAGGACATCTTATTGACATTGAGGCCAAGCTCTCAAGCCCCTTTCAATTGGAAAATTAATTTGTAGAAAAGTCCAAACATTTTAAGAGACCCTGCTTTCAGAGTTGACCATCATCTTTATGGAGAGAACTAATAAATCCTCTTTATAAGACCGGCAGACTGTTCAACAAAACAATCTCAGTAACAGGCTGTGTAGTGTAGCCTAAATAATTCAGTCTCATAAATGTCAGTGTGTTGATCCCCCCCCCCCCCCTGTGTTCCGTGCTGAACGCCCCCCTTGGTCTCCGGTCCTTACCCACACAGTTGTCACAGAGGGAGCAGTGGGAGGTGCGCGGTGGCCGGAACATCTTGCAGGTGAAACAGTACTTGAGCTTCACTACCTGCTGGTTGATCACCACCTCCTTGGTGCGGGGAGGGTGTCGGTAGGTGGAAGAGCCAGAGTTATCTGAGGAGAAAGACAGATCAAGAGACATAGTACAGAAGGTGTGTATATTAGTGTGTATTACTATCCTTGTGGGTACTGTAAATCCCCAAAAGTCCCCACAAGGATGGTAAAACAAGGAACATTGTCCTATTTTAGAATTAGGGGTTAGGTAAAATAAGATGTTTCATAGAAATACATTTTAGGTCCCCACAAAGATAGTAAAACCTATGCTGTGTGTGTGTGTGTGTGTGTCCATGCTGTGATCCAGGCAGTGGCGTTAGGCCTAATTGCTGGCAGAGTGGTGTCCATTAAGGTGAAATCAAAGGGGTGGCAGTCAATCAACTCAGGCTCTGTGTAATGTGTATGAAAGTGTGATGCCTGCCTAGCAGACCCATAGGCTGCGTTTATACAGCAGTCCAATTCTGATATTTTTATTCCACCAATTGGTCTTTTTGCCAATAAATTAGGCAAAATATCAGAATTGGGGTGCCTGTGTAAACGCAGCCATAGTAGCAGAAAGTTTCAGATGAGAGGCAATTTGATGTATTAATAGGCTGGCTCGATCACACCATGGCATGAGCTCATTCACAGTAAAGTGTAAGGTACTCTCAAGAGAACAACTTTGCGTCACAATGACATCTGAATATTAGGCAGCTAGTCAGAACTAAGTATGATACTCTTGATAAGAACTTTCTGGGTGTAGTCATCTGGTTTAGGAAGATAGGCCTAACCAGCAGATATGTAAAACATTAGACTTAAACCATGTTGCAGAGAGTATGACACATTTTTTAAACAGTTTTGGCTACTCTGAGCTGTGTGGGTGTGGCGTGTATTCATGGATGCCAAGGGAAGCCAGCCTTCCCCATAAATAAAATAGATAAATGTATTTTTCATCTCTGTGCGTTTCATCATTTTCATTCAATTTGCAAGTGGCCAGGCTGAATCTATATCTCAATGGAGAAAACAGAGCGAGGAAAACAGCACCCCTCTGTCTCAGTAGCCTGTGTGTAACCCATGCATATGTCTGGTCAAAAAGAGTATAACTTTATGTTGCCACCCATAGCATTGAATTCAACAGCAAAGGAAGCCAGCTAGCGTCTGGCTTCAATTGATAAAAATGGAAGCCAAACGCTCAACTCTGAATGGTCTAGGTGCAGCAACTAAACAAAAAACAAGTCAAAAAGAGGCCAGTTTGGATTTGGCAAATCACACCAGAGCAAAACGTCACCGTTAGCTGTGTCCTGCAGTAGCTAGCTATGGATGCAGATATGGAGTTTCTGGATCAAAACAAGTTTATTTGAGCAGCAGCTGAAAATCAAGAATGGGAGGGCGACTCCAAAATTGGATATTGTGCAGGGGAGAGGAGCACCTGACCTTGTAACAATGAGAATTCCAATAGAACCGGCTGGCTAGCTGGGAGCGCTAGGCTAAAGAACTGTTTTGCTTGTCATAACTTTTATTTGACAAGAACACAAGATTGAACAACAACCCTTGGGCCACCACTGGTTTTTCTGATCTTGCAAACCTGGACAGGTCCCTTGACCGTCATGGAAAATCTCAAAAACACATGGCAAGCCTGAAACTAAGCTCTTTGGTCGAGTCCGGATCAACGAGGCTCTCGGCCAGGTCACAGTGATCAGTGTCCAGAGGCACAACAAACAGCTGAATGAAAACAGAGACATTCTGAAGAAACTGGTCATCGCAATGTACCTGGGACAGCAAGGAGCAAACCATTAGGGGGCATGAGGCGAACAACAAGCGGCTACCTAGCTAATACTTACAAGGATTCCTAAATCATTGCTAAGAATAATGAAAATGACTGCAGTTTCTACTGTTTTCAGGCTGGTTGTATTGGTGCTAGCTAGGTACCAAGCTAAAACTAGCTACCAAGCTAAAGCTAGCTACCCCAGAAGTTGCGGTCGAACAAATTATGCTTTATTACCAACGCGGTATTGTAAACACATCGTTCGTGGCCGGTGTTTGCAGACTTTTTGTACAGCTTTGACAGTGCTACTGTATATATTTTTTTTTACACGCAAAGACCCAAATGGCGTTCCATAGTATGTCATGAAGCTAATAACAGTGACGCTATTACTGTGTAACTCCGGTAGGGCAAAATCTGAAAAATAGCGCACATTGTAGTGTGTACCGATGCTCGACCAGTCGGCGAAAGCCAACATCACCCACGACAGAGAACGGTTGGTTGTCAAGGGCAATGAATTCCATTCTCTTGTCCGTTAATGGATTTTGGCTTTAAGTTGTCTCACTAAAATGTTCTTACTCTAACAAATGACTGCTGGACTTGTTGACTGCTCGATCCACACAGCAGACATTGTGGGCTAGGTTAGGAATGCTGTGTAGCGCAACATTTTACGTGGTGTTATTATTTTTAACATCGGCCGATACTGATTGTTATTTTTAGCTAATATTGGCCGATTCCGATATGTTCACAGATAGATTGGCTTCCCCATTGATTTTACCGCTATTGGTGTGAATGTGAGAGAGCGAGAGACGTTAGTGGCATCCCACTGCAATTTGGCCAGAGTGTCTTATTTTTCACACAATTAAACAGCAAAGGCAATTAGCCCAGGGGGCTGACCACACACCGCAACAAGCAGTCATTAACAGTTCAAAGACCTCCAGCCATCCATCCCTCCCGCCATGCTCTGTCAGAGGGGACTGTGTGTGGTTCTCTCAAGGGAGGAGGAAGCCTGTAATTATGGAGGTTCAACCATTTGCTGGCTGAATAATGCATGGCGTCGAACAAAAAAAACAGGAAACTAACGTACATGTTGCTGCTACAGTGTCTCAAAACCAGTGCAAAAACAAACAGCCCAGAATATGGAACAGGAAAACAAACGCTGTCACTTGGGCAGTGTAGGTGAATAAGTGCAAAAAGCTGGGAAAGTAAGAATGTTCTTTCAAATGTGTACTTGTTGCCCTTACCGATCTGCTTCTCAATGTACGCGGCCTCGTCCGGCGTGGCCCGGGGCAGGATTCCAGGGTCAGTGAAGCTGGTCTGCAGGAGAGAGATGACAGCGAACACAAACAGAACTCCTCCAATCGCTGGGATGAACACAGTCAGGTGCTTCACCAGGAAGGGACAGCTGTGATGACAGGACAAAAATAATAAAAAAAGACCATATTCAGCAACAATTGAAGTGGACTACCTTATGTTAAAACTAAGGTTGTGTTTACACAGGCATCCCAATTCTGATCTTTTGCCCAATTACTGGCAAAAAAAAGCTGATCTGATCAAGACTAAATAGGCCCCTTTGTGTTTGCAAACTTTCCCGCACGGGGCGATGTGCACACAATTTGGTTGCAGAAACCCCTCCCTGCTAATATGTTAACTGCTAGTTACGTATACTGCTAATTACAGATAATATGTGTGGAGCTCAAATGGTGAGCTTAAGTATTTAAAAAAAAAATGTTTTTACAATGTCTTCCGAACATTACTGAGCATTATCGGCACAAGATCAGGAGTGCTTCTCCAGAAGAATCACATTCAGCAATACTTAAGAGTTGCTATTCACAATATCCCAACCATAGGGGAAAACACAGGTCATTCAGACAGCCAACATGAATAAAAACTATTTACATGTTGATTATGAGTGCATTTCACACACACACACACACAACTTTTCAATTAGAAAATTGGATTATAAGTATTGTATGAATGTTCTGCTAAATATAATTGTGTCATCGTTGCCACTCAACTGCATTACACTTCAAAAACACGTCAACCAGTAAAATAGCTCTTTGGCTAGCTTCGATACCAGCCTGTCTATGAGAGTTAGCATTCTAGCTAACAACTGATGCATTTAAAATAGGTATTTTACAACGAACACAACCAAATATAATCTTAGGGACTGTTCAAGCAATAATCAAAACATTGTAAGCGAATGAGAATGTCAACAAAAAAAAAATATATATATTTATATATATATTTTTTTAAAGAGTTTATTTCAGTGGCTGATTAATACATACTGATTGATGGGCGACTACCCGTGCGTGACGTTTCAGTGGGTACTGAAAAATAATTATCAATTTTGGGCTGCTTGTATAAACGCAGTGTAGCCTGCCTTCATTAAAAGGTTTTTTTTTTTCCTCTCACCCGGAAACTAAAGGGGTCAAGATTGAGTGCAGAAACAAACAGGCCACCGATTAACCACATGAAGGACTAGTTCTCATTTTCAACATGAGGAACTGAAAATGCTGTCAAACCAGACTGACACACAAATAGTACAATAGAGTTTCTCAACCACCCAGAGGGGATCTGGTTTTAGACAACTAACTTTTTAATCACCACTGTAGCATAGTCTCAGGAGATGCAACGCATTTCAGCAAGACACTTGCAGGAAGATGTAATGACTTCCTGGTATTAAAACTATTATTCTATTCCAGAATCTGCTGTGTTAAAGTGCCAGACAACCAAATTTACCATGGTTTGTTGAAACCTGTGCCATTGTTTTCTTGGCTATGGCAAACATTATTTTGTGTCAAAGAAATGCAAAAAAAAAAAAAAAAGAACTTGTACTTACTCAAATACAAAGAACAGTACGGTGGTGACCAGAATGAGGCCGAGGGTGAGTGGCAGGACACCGCTTTGTTGAGCCACGATGAACCGTCCATCGCAGTAGAAGCGATTCTTTCCGGGGAAAACTTCCCATTTTCTCCGTGCCTTTTCCTCCTCCTCTTCAACAGCTGCGGGCCGCGGGGTCGGAAGTGACAGCGGTTCGATTTGTTGGTATTCGCAATTGTTCATGATTTTCGAAAAAAACGGACTACTTTTATTTCCCCCAGTCTTGGGCGTCCGGAGCAGATGAGCAGTCACCGATATCTAGTTAGCAAGCTAGATGCCTATGTAGTTAACAGCCTAGCACGTTGCCAGGAACTTTAACTACAAACATGTTACAGCGCCGGGAAATTAGTGGAGCATGTCGTCATTGACTCAACAACACCACCAAGCGTATCCACTATCCAGTGTAAGAAAATAATGTCCCCAAAATACAGTCATTGAAGAGAACTGGACTTTTAAATGATCCCTCCGATCTAGCTATTTACCAGCTGTGTGTGTGACCCATTTCATCAGCAGACCGCAAAACTGGTTAACGAGCCCAACATGGATGAGCAGACGAGTGGATAGAAGAGTACATATCACAGCAGGTCTATTGGTACCATACCAGGGGTCTGATACGGACAGTTTGATCCTATATGAGCCCACCAACTCCTACACTTCCAGGCAGAAAGTAACGTCACATTTCCCGGTGGTGATGTTGACAGATGAGGGAGTTTTCGTAGCTACGAATCGACGCTAACTAACCAACTGCAGAGCAGACAGTCTGTTAAACGTATACATTTATCGAAATATGATTTGTTTTGGTCTTGTGCAGTCTATTAAATTCCGGAAAGCGTGCAGGTCAGGTGTACTTATATCGTATGGTCCAGCCCTTATGGAGTGAGAATTTACTCCGCCCAAAATCTGCTTGCGTGAGATAAATCATTTTTAATATGGAGGTTTACGATAGTGTCGAATTACTTGAGGCTTATTTGATCTTAAATAAGTTTGGTAATGTTCAGGCGGTTAATTGTTCAGGCTGTTAATTGTTCTGATAGAAGTGGATGCACGTGTAATTCCAGCAACGTTGAGAAAAACGACTCCGGTCGGGTGCGTTTGGTACATTGACGTTATCTACTCGTTTGAGTGTCAGCAGAATAACTGATGGATTTACCAACGCGCAACACCCTTTGAAAACAACAGGTGTCCGCAAAAGTTGGTTAAAAAAACGGTATGAAATTGTTGCTAGCAGCACAGTTGGTCACTAACGATCAAGATAGTATGAACACAGCCCTAACAGCTCTGCTGGGGCTAGTAAAATTGTCAGAGTGAGGGGTGCTCTCGTTTGTGTCTCGAAGTCGCTTGCAAGCTCGAGTGCGCACCATGGCACTCCAGATGTAATTTACGAACACAACCTCTTACCCGTGTGAACAACAGGCACAAGTAGTATCTGCTCTCTGAGGCGCTGGCCAACTGGTGGTAATGATAGCGGAGGACGCGCACACATTGGTTTCATTGTCTATGGGCTAAAGTGGTCCCACCTGACTTCACTCGCCTTTACTAATTGAGGACATGTATTTCCATTGTTGTTAGAGCGGTCACTGGGCTATCTTGTCAATATAATAGATAACCGTTGGTTATGATTGCTATGACATGTTTACAACACATTTACAGCGTTCATGATTTGCTGGCAAGGAATGAAGTCAATATTTCCCTTACACCCTTTTCTTTTTATGGTCTATGCTTACACAACGGACACATGAGGAAACCTTTAGTGGGTTACTTACCAGTATTTTTGCTTACACCTCAAAATGTGAAAATCTGGTAGGCTACTTTGAATGATCATATTAAAACCATGAACAAGTGACCAAATAATGTCATTGCAAAATTATTTTTTTATTAAGCCTAGATATTTAGAAAACGATGTTTCTGCAGTTCCATTAGTTGAATGTTGTTCCTCTGGGGCTGGTGTGGTTGCTGGATGACATGAAGTCTGGAGAATCACCCTGGAGGAGCTGACACACCAAATTCTCAGTGATCTCAGAGGCTACTAGAGATGTGTTTGAAATGGCTCCAGAGGGGCTTGGCGGCTCGCTGAAGAGATTGTTGTTGCTTTTGGCTGGACACGCCAGCTGACCTACCACCCCACTGCTTCTACTAGTGGCCCTGGAAATGCCCAAGTCCATGGAGCTGACCACCCTTTTTTTAGAGAATAAGGGAATACAAATATAGAACTTTATTAGTCCATCTTGCAAAGGATATTCAAAATTGTATCTGAAACCATCAGCCCTAATTTCAGTTCCAACGTTTTTTTCTTACCTCTTGGCAGCCTGAAGAGTACGGAGAGGTCGGATTCTCCTCCTGCTGTCCCCTTGGACAGGCTTATTATCCGTCTGGCTGTTAGTGTGGGTGGGGCGAGGAGGGGGCGTCGGCACCAGTGTTCTGGTATTCCTACCCAACTTCACAGCAGAAGCTCTGCTTTCCTTTGTATCTGTGAAAAAAAAAATACATCAGGATTTTATTAAATAATATACAGTAGCCTATGGCATATTTAGCACCAAATTCAATCTAATATGAGGTGTTATGAACATCATACAGGAGCGATAAAGGTATTCAGGACAACTACCTGAGACTGCGTCAACTGGAACCTGAAAAGCTCTATCCAGAGACAAGGAGCTAATGATGGATTTGGTCATCAATGCACACAGCATACTAATTAGCTCCTCCCGTTTCAGCTGGCTCCGTGGCGAGAGCTCGGAGGGAGGCTCAGTAGTGAATCTCCTCTGAACACTCTGAGGCCTACGTAGGTTCTCTGTGAGAGAAGAGATAATTATTTTTATTTACAATTAGGAACCATTACATAGTATTAATAGCGAAGAAGGCTGAATTATTTGTTTATTTATGCATTTTATAATAAAAATAACAAGAATTAAAAAACAGAGAAATTCCTCTGTCGATCTTACCAGGATCCTTTCCTTGCTGGGGACTGGTAGAAGTAGACATTCCTTCTCCTAGTTCTGGGATGGACACCCGCTCACCCGTCAGCTTATGCACAAACTTTTCCACAGTGGTTTGTAGGAGGTTCACGGAGGACCTGGACATTCTAGCCTTGATCTTGATAGGCCGCTTCTGGTTAACATCACTGATTCTGATTGGACCACAGTTTGTGACCGTTGCCCCAGAGACATGAGTAAGATGAGGAGGATGGCCCCCCTCAGTCACACGTTTAAACATGGTGTCAGAGATAGTCGTGGACATGCAGTCAACTGCCCAGGCGTTGCATGCCTCATCGCCTGTTCCGTGACTCTTAAGTGTCTGCAGAATCTCCATGAAAGCACATTCTACCTCGAGGCAGCTCTCCGCCATCTTCTGCGCTAAGTGCTCTGTGGGCTTGTGAAATGATCCCCCTTTGGTGACAAAACTCCTCAGCTTGGTCACAACGATCTCCAGAACCTCCCTGTAGACATTGTGAATTTTTGACCCAGATGAGGTGGCCTGCTGGCTGAGCTCTGGTTGGCTGACGGTCATGGCTCTGACAAAGTCCCGAAGGCTAGTCATCGAGCAGGTGGTCTTGCTGCTACCTGAGGCCTCTTTGAGCTTCTCAACCACATTGGAGCTGATGTCCATGGCCACAGCCGAAGCCGCAGCTCGGCTCCCCAGGTTGGTCATTGAGACGCTCTTAGCCAGGGTGTTTGACGACGACCATCTCTTCTTAGGCACGAAGCAAGACTCGGACCTCAGCAGATTGATGGACAGATGTCCGATGATATCGCTGATGGGTTCAACTGTAGCCTCCTGCAACTTCGTCTTGAAGCGGTCGTCAGTATGTAGGGCATATGTTTGGGTAGGTGCCACCTGTAGGTCTCCAGTAGTGGCCATCTTGTGGTCGAGCTTCTCAAGCAAGACCTGGATGACATCACAGAGCAGCAAGCTTTCTTTGGCCTGTCTGCTGTGGTCATTAGCCTGACCCAGCCACCCATGGCGTCTATGGATGGTCTGCAGCACCCACCTGACTACTCTCAGGGCCTTTGGATCAACTGACTTTAGTGATTTCCGATCAGCCCTCTTGAGCACAGGGATCTCAGAGTTGTCCTGAGGAGAGTATTGTGACAGAAGAGCTGGGCGTGATCGCCTTCTTGGGGACAGTGGTTTCTGGCCACCCACGGACTCGTAAAGGTCATCGTCATGGTGCATCTTCTGCATGATAATGTTGATAATGCTGTTGGCATAGGGCATTAGCTCCCTGTCTGACAGATCCTCTTCACTGAGCAGCAGTGGGTTTTGAGGCCTCGGGGTGCTGGCCTGGCCTCCTAGGAGCTTACCAGGTGGGTCAGATGGGCTTTGGACATTGATCTCCTGATTGTGGCCGCTGGACATGCAGCACAGAGACTCACTGCTGGGGCTAGACCCTGGAGTGGCAGAAGAACTGCTTGGCCTGGCCTCAGGGATGGAGGAACTGCTTGGTCTGCCCTCAGGGATGGAGGAACTGCTTGGTCTGCCCTCAGGGATGGAGGAACTGCTTGGTCTGCCCTCAGGGATGGAGGAACTGCTTGGTCTGCCCTCAGGGATGGAGGAACTGCTTGGTCTGCCCTCAGGGATGGAGGAACTGCTTGGCCTGACCTCAGGGATGGAGGAACTGCTTGGCCTGACCTCAGGGATGGAGGAACTGCTTGGCCTGACCTCAGGGATGGAGGAACTGCTTGGTCTGGCCTCAGGGATGGAGGAACTGCTTGGCCTGCCCTCAGGGATGGAGGAACTGCTTGGCCTGGCCTCAGGGATGGAGGAACTGCTTGCTCTGTCCACTGGAGTAGAGGTAAGACCTGGTCTAGATTCTGGGCTTGAGGCAATACACACCGTGGAGTCTGGGCTTGAGGTCATACTTGGCCTGTACTCTGAGAAGATGAACTTGTGGCCCTCCCCAGTCAGGACATCGATCACCTTGAATTGAATACACTTTATTTGATACACATGCATGCATCAGAACACATAAACCGAGCACTGATGGAACAAGTACAGTACATGTCGTCAATAGAATAAACTATGCATAAAAACAAGGGACTGTACAATACATTACCTTGTCTAGGATCTCATCAACCTGGTCCGAGGACAGGGCAGCGCTCTTCAACATGCTGGTCATGGGGAACATTGAAGGACCACCTTCATCATTGTCTGATGATGACTGAAATAGCTCAGGGCTTACGTGGCTGTGTTCATTTTTCTCAGCATGTGCATTCTCAACAGAATCCTTTGCATCCATAGTTTCATTCTTTGCACCAATATTCTCATCCCTGAGTTCTACCTTGCATTCTATTTTCTCATCTCTGACTTCTCTAGCTGTTAGAATAAGCTCAAAGCATCTGTTGTTATTCTCCGATATGGTATTGTCTTGTTCATCTGCGTTCATCTCAGCATTGGCTTCTTCTTCCGTTTTAGTGTCAATGTCCAACCTTTTAGTCAGCTCGACCTCTGTCTCAAAACTAGCCTTTACCTTTGCCTCTTGGGTGTCCCTCTTGTTAATCTCAACTACTTCCTTAATTTTGGTCTTTTCCGTTACATCTGCAATAGTCTCCACTTCCTGAACTTCATTCTTGGCAGTTGTACCTGCAATAATTGGCACCTCTGTAAATTCAGTCCTTGCCATCACATCTGCAAGAGTATCCTCTTTTTTAGCCTCCACCTTTTCCATCGTAGTGGCCACCTCCTTACTTGTAGTCTTGGGTATCACATCAGCAATAATCTCGACTTTCTTTATCTCCAGTTCAGCCATTGTATCTTCAATAGTCAGAAGTTCAGTCTTGGCCGTTGTGTCTGCAATAGTCGACACTTCTGTCTTTGCCACTCTATCTGCAACAGTCTCCACCTTCTTGCCATTGCTCTCCACTCCCCTGACTCTCCTCTCACCACTACTCTCTCTCGATGCAGCCTCAGTCCTCTTGGAGACACTCTCAGCCTTTTCCTCAGGACTCATGTTTCTCACCCTTCTTCCGTGCCTGTTGTTCCTCTCGACCTCTAGTTTATCTACGGCTCCCCTTATCACCTCCTGAATAACGGCCTCGACCTTCACCAGCAGGTCAGTTCCTAAAGACCCCAGGCTGGATCCAGAAGATTCCAAACGGGTTCCAGCAGATTCAAAACTGGTTCCTGAAGACCTCAAGCACGGAGGACTTGTCTCCAAAGGCAAGGATTGGTTTTCAGAAGGGCTTGGGCTACTGGAGGCAGCCAGGTCCACTGAGAGAGATGCCTCTCCCTCAGTTTCTCTCTCAGACTCTCGATCAGCCTCTTCAGGAAAGCTCACGGTCAATGTCCTCTGTCTGATGACACCGGGGGTAGGTTTGAACGGCATGATGGGAGGTGTAGGCGTAGGGCTGGACAGCCCTATCTGAGGGGAGGAGGACTGCAGGCTAGTGCTGAAGGAGGATGTCCGGTAGTAGTCCGAGGAGGAGGGGCTGCTGTAGGTGGGTACGTCGCTGCTGGGTATGTCACTGGAGCTGACGGAGCCTGTTAGGCGCTCATACTCGAAGGCCAAGATGGCTGGGATGAGGATCCCGTTGACCTCCTCCACTACGGTCACCACCACACTGTGTATGATGGTGTGTAGGTCCTCAGTGGTGATCTATGTGGAGAGCATGGCATGAACAATCAATACACAAGACCCATTCAAACTTCGTTCAGACTGGGCCCGGGCCACATTCAGACTGTATTTCCAGTAGACGTGAATGACAGTTATATTTGATATTGATACCTAGATGTTCTCGTTTACTTGACTTAACAAGTGACTAATAATGCATGTGGCAGAATGAATATAAATCAAAACTCACAGTTCCTTTAAAATGCTCCTTCAGTAGCCTCTGTTCTCTGTGGTGGGAAACATACAAATTCACTGCAGCAACACTATACACAGCCTTTCCATTTATAGTGAACAAAAGAAATTGAAAAAAACCGAACCACAGCTTTTACAGATAAAACTCACTGGACCATATATGTCAATTAATCAATTGCGGAATATCTATACAGCACATTCCATACATTTAAAAGCAAATATTTACAAATGTTTGAAAGTGCAGACTTACATTTCAGACAGTTGCTGGGTGATGGACTGAAGGGAGCCAGCTTGTCCAATCAGACTGCTACAGGTCACCAAGGTGGAGGAGACAGAGTCAACCAGCCCTGGGCCCTCGGCAACTACAAGACATGAACAAAACACTCTTTATACCATACACATAAAGTATAGAATGAGTAAGTTAAAAGTCACCTAAGAAATTATGATGGGTTTTCACTCTATATTGAAGATACAGTCAAAATTCTGTTATAGAGGTCTCCCGGGTGGCGCAGTGGTTAAGGGTGCTGTACTGCAGCGCCAGCTGTGCCACCAGAGACTCTGGGTTCGCGCCCAGGCTCTGTCGTAACCGGCCGCGACCGGGAGGTCCGTGGGGCGACGCACAATTGGCCTAGTGTCGTCCGGGTTAGGGAGGGTTTGGCCGGTAGGGATATCCTTGTCTCATCTCGCACCAGCGACTCCTGTGGCGGGCGGAGTGCGTGGTTGCCAGGTGCACGGTGTTTCCTCCGACACATTGGTGCGGCTGGCTTCCGGGTTGGATGCGCGCTGTGTTAAGAAGCAGTGCGGCTTGGTTGGGTTGTGTATCGGAGGATGCATGACTTTCAACCTTCGTCTCTCCCGAGCCCGTACAGTAGTTGTAGCGATGAGACAAGATAGTAGCTTCTAAACAATTGGATACCACGAAATTGGGGGGGGGAATAAATAAATAATAATAATTATGTTATAAACAAATGGCCCCCCAAGTTTTATCATTGGAATGTGATACAAAACGGGGCAACGGTGTGCTTTAGGACCGAGCGGTCGGGCAGGCTGTTTGGAGAGTTTATCCAACCGGATACAGAAAAGATGTCTGCCCCACTTCGAAAAACCAAAGTTGCACCCCTGAATCTCAGTGTGGCGTTTCATAGTAATGCTGATTTAAAACAGGAAGATGAGAGGAATCCTAGCCTTCTACTTACAGAGGTTGTGGGCAGAGATGATGGACTTCTGATTCACTGCTTCGACCATGTTGTGACACAGAGCCGAGAGTTTCTATAAACACAAATACGACGTTTCATAAGTAAGATATTAACCACATACAAATTACAGCCTATTCACTACGTAGTGCCCTAGTTTGGATCAGAAATAAATCACCTCCACTATAAGTGATGAATTAAGATTCTTACTCTCGTTACGTCACATTTCTGTTCCACTGGAGAAGGTAAGGAGTGATGATCAGAGGGGTCGACTGAGGAGGGATAAAAACAAAGACTAAACATCAAAGCATTACTGGCTAAATTCCTTTACAAAGAGCTTATGTATTGCCCCATACTTCAGGACTTGGCTGTCTGTTCAAAGCAAACATCAGTAGGAAAGTCTCACATTGGTTGTTGTCAGGATTTGATACCGATATCAGGATGTTGTCCATGCTCTCTGGGTTGTCTTGTGAATCTGTCTTGGCTGGAGAATCTTTCTTCCCGCCTTTGAGACGTCTCTTCTGTTGTCTCTCCCGTTTCTAGGAGCAAGTGATCAAAACAATACCATTTTAAGTTGCGATCCATGTATTTTGTTTCTGTCGGGGGAGTCATTGATGCTTTTTGCCACAAAACACACAGGCTTCTCCCACTGCATGCTCTTAGACCAGGGCTGTCCTTAACCTGCACGTTCAACTAGTAAGTGTGGTGTGAGTACGACTAAAGAGAGTTGAAACACAATGTTAAAACCCAAAGCCATACCATTTTCTCTTTTTCCTGTTGGCTTGTGACCCAACGTTGCTCCAGCCTCATCTCTCTCTTCACCTCCTTGCTGACCTCCTGCAGCAACGCACGGCCCTTAGCATTCCACAACTAAGACCAGGGAGAGAGGGTTCTCAAGTCAGTGGCTGAATATGAATGTACCAAAAGTGATTTTTAATTTTCTGTTACAAAATACTACAGTATATCAGAACTTTATTTCACCTGTCCAGTCGAATATAGAGATGTATATTCACTTTTATGTATTTCTTTCATTACTGATACTGATTCCCCCGCAGCCATTCTAGTTGGCCTCATAACAATAGTCCTCATGTTTGATTTGATGTCTTACCAGTTCCGACCTGCAGGTGAGGCTGGAGCAGCAGTCTAGATCTACCATGTTGCCCCCCATAGCAATACTGGGCAGTCTAGCAAGATAACAGTCCTCCTCCAGCCCATACTTGGAAGGGAACCTTCTAAAGGGGTTTTTCACACATCAAAGCACCGGGTAAGTAAGTGTTTTTCTCCATGTGCAGCCACATTCACCATAGCTCCCATAACAAATCAATGAACACAACTTCCAAGGGCCATTTTTTCCTTGCTACGTTTTTAGTATAATAAGACAAACATACAATACTTGTTTTGCACTTCATTTCTTCATCTTAATCATATTATTCTCAACAGGTACTATGCCGGCATCTTTCGTGTCTATACAGTAACAGTCCCTTAGTAGCCTGTCAGCCAACCTGTCTGTGCCCTCTCTGTCTCACCTGGCCCTGTTGGACTGCTGTCTCTTCCTAAAGAGGCTCCTTCCCCTGTGCAGTAACCACTCTGTGACATCAGATAGAGTCACGTGTTCAGGGATCTGACCCTGCTGCTGGAGGGTCAGGAACTTACGCACGGACTCTTTCTGGGATTACAGAGAAAAACATTTAAACATGTAACTTGCGCGACAGTTCTTCTAACACCAGGAAGGGAAGGATCATGGTACTGAAACTGCCGTCGATGACGACATGGCTAGAATGTGTCTCTTTCTTTCACTCTCTCTACCTTCTCCCTCTCAAAGCCCTGGTATCTGAAATCTGAACTCGCCCCGACTTACCTGTTCGGTCCTGAATCTCCGACCCCAGTCCAACTCCACATCCGCCAGGTGATCTCTATAGCGGTTCAACTCTTTGACTGAACAGATAATCTGAAGAATGGGAAATAAGGTGTTGAGACCATAGAATTAGACTACATACAGTACCAGTCAAAGTTTGGACACACCTACTCATTCCAGGTTTTTTAAATATATTTTTTTACACATTGTAGAATAATAGTGAAGTCATCAAAACTATGAAATAACACATGGAATCATGTAGTAACCAAACATGTGTATTTGAGATTCTTGAGTAGCCTTGATGACAGCTTTGCACACTCTTGGCATTCTCTCAACCAGCTTCATGATGTAGTCACCTGGAATTGCAGCCCAAATAAATGCTTCACAGAGTTCAAGCCACAGACACATCTCAACATCAACTGTTCAGAGGAGACTGTGTGAATCAGACCTTCATGGTCGAATTGTTGCAAAGAAACCACTACTAAAGGACACCAATAAGATGAAGAGACTTTCTTGGGCCAAGAAACACGAGCAATGGACATTAGACCGGTAGAATTCAAAGAACACTTAACCAGCATGACTACCACAGCATTCTGCAGCAATACGCCATCCCATCTGGTTTGAATTCTAAGAGTGTGCAAAGCGGTCACCAAGGCAAAGGGTGGCTACTTTGAAAAATCAAAAATATATTTAGATTTGTTTAACACTTAGTTGGTAATTACGTGATTTCATATGTGTTATTTCATAGTTTTGATGTCTTCACTATTATTCTACATTGTAGAACATGTTACAAATAAAGAAAAACCCTTGAATGAGTAGGTGTGTCCAAACTTTTGACAGGTAGTGTACCTGGTAGAGACATGGATGGGTTTAAGGGTAAGGACTTCTATTTAGGATGACTTTATTTTTCCTGAGGGCTGGTATATTGTGGTGTCAGTACTATCCAAGTGCGCCAAAACTCCTCCAATCACACCAAACATTATGATACAGTTCGTAAAAGGAATCAAAAGGGCTCATTGTGAAAGGCTGAAAGCTCACTGACTTTCTCATCCTTGGTGATGAAGCCCAGGTTAAGGAGGCGTTGGTGGATGTCTTTGCGGTGCAGGTACTTCCTGAGGTTGGGGTCATGGAGACTGCTGTACCCAGAGCTCAACAGGTAGCCGTTGGGGTCCGTCAGGTCAAAGTCACTCTTCGGCTGGAACAACTGAAATGATGACATGATGAGTGATGCGTTTCTCTGATCTTTCTCCCAGTCAAGTGGAATTGGAGCGATCTCATCAATAATAGTAGGCTATTTCATGAGTCTAGGCATTGGTTGTAAAACATGCAGATACCCAGGAAATTATAGCTTGAACCCTTTACAATTTTCAAGCTTATTTTAACAATAGATATAGTGCTGCTTACCCTGGTGCTTAGTGATGCTAACAGTAGCTTAGTGCTGCTTACCCTCTCACAGAGCCGGGTTGTGTGGTAGACATTGGACACCCCAGAAACAACAGGGATCTTTCCTCGGATGGGCAGGTCCAGAGGGTGAGGGTTGGTCTGCTTACCAGCACCCTGCAGTGGATACCAAACCACTCAATCAATAATGTAGCATATAGGATAAGAAGGCAGCTGACCATAAAGACACTGTTTTTCCTTACTGGGGTTTCATTTGTACAGTAGTACATCCAAAGTTAAACTACTTTTATTGATGAAACTAAAGACACTGTACAAATGAAACTAAAGACACTGTACAAATGCCATGGTCTCATCTGACCTAATTAGAAATCAGAAAGTGACACAAAAAAAAGCAGTTGAATATTGAATAAATAACTATAGCAGCTGAAATATAACTGTCTTCATAGAAAATAGCCTACATACCATATGTTCCATACTGATCAAATTCCAATTCTCATTCTGGTGAAGAAAACTGGATAATTTCCAGTGTCATTATTATATGAAATATAAAAATGTCAGGGTATAAAATGAACAGACAGTACAAGAATCGGAGTTGCAATTCTAGAACCCGCATCATCACCTGGTACGCCATAAACCCCTAACTATGACGTCATAGTAGAACTGGCTGGGCTCGTTGGACACAGCAGCCGACCGTGCAGGCTTGTCATATAAAAACCTTCCCACGGGCGCCTGCCGATAAAAACTGATCTACAAAGGACCTTGCATCATAAAACTACTCGTTATTACTTTCACATCTGTCAGTCAGTCACAATTGACCCATGATACAGGTTTTGATCCCTCTTGAACACGGCCGTTCTGTTGTTGTGTGATCTGAGCGACACTGCCACCAAATGATCGCTAGAGGGTGTTACATGCTAAACAACTCGCTAGCTATTTCCCTAGTGCATAATAATGTACTGGTTTTCACGTTGACAGCAGCGTGTTACTACTCTCGTTAGCCGAGTTCACACTGCCCGTTAGCCCAGGGCTAAGCGCTTTTTATCCCGGGGCTAAGCGATTGTTCACACTCTAAAGTGGGTTAGCACCAACCTTAGCCCAGGGCTAGCAGGGCTAGCAGGGCCTGCTCCAGTCCTTAATTTGTATCCGGGGGGCTCTGAGGTACCCGGAACACATTGAGAAAACAAGTGTCAAACACAACGTGGCAGCGCAGCAAACAGTAAACAGCCAAGTAGCCTGCTGTCTATGGTGATGAAACGGACAGCACTCTCCATGGTGCTGATTCATTCAAAGCGTATACCTACACTTGAGTATAGCTACGGGGTTTACAAGGCCGAATTTCTTATAGCCTCATTTTCTAGACATCAATATACAGCAAAATTTTTAGATGGCACTGCAGTCAGAACACCCGCCATATGCATATGCACACACAGTCAGCTGTGGGGTTTACAATAATTTCATATCATTTTCAAGACATCAATGCAGAACAAATATCACAATATCAGAATATAACTTCAATAAAATGAATTACTGTAGACTACAGCAGAACACACTTATGAGAATATATCGTCCTCCCGACTAGCTGAAAATATGAAGCACATGTTCAGATTACCTTCACCGTACAGAACACGTTTGTAAAGGAAAGTCCTACCGTAGTTTTCAGAACCTCCTACAATGACTCTCCCCATGTCATGTCCATTCAACTCCCGAAAGTCAATGTCTTGCTCAAAGCCATGTGCTGTTGTGAAGACTGGCTGTAGTGTCTATTTTTTCATTTCGAGGGTTAACTGTAACCTGGGTGTCATCTTTAGCCTTGTTTACTGGGCTTGTTGCCACCAAATGCACATTGGTTCAGGCATGTTAAAAATCTGAGGGCTCTTTGATGTTTATTTTTAATTTTTACGTCTGAGGCAAAGGATGTTAATTTACTGTACAACCCACCCACTCTTTTGCTAGCTGAATCCCTCCTGTCGTTTCTAGACCCAAACTCCCTACCCTTTTACATGTTGTACAGCCCAATTTATTTATTCTGCATGACAAACCAGGGGTTATACGTCTGCTGGTTCTTGAACTGCAAATTGCACCTGCTCCGAGCTCCCGGTCTCCCTCTCCCGCTGAGTCTGACTCACTAGTAGGCCTACTGGCTAGTGGAGGTGCCGGTGGTGGTGGCTGAACTGGCGGGATTAGCAGCGCTGTTAGCTCAGGCATCACCACCAGGAACAGTTTGCCCCTCACTCCTCTCCTCCGGCACTGACAGTTCGATTGCCTTTTCTTATCCATTTTTTATTTGGCTTTGCCACGATTCAAATTCCGTAGGGAGACAACTAGCCTAGGCTACCTAACGTGATTACTTAGGAACCTCTTCAATAGCTGACCAACACTACCAAGACCTGTGTCAAGATCAGTTACTTACTCCATCGGCCTCCCCATAACCTCTATGTACAAACAAGAGAGCAGGTCTGGAATCAGTGTGGCGGGATAGGATGATTACATCGATCACCGTGCTTTTACATGATGGTCTTTCTGGGGGGCAGGAGAAATAACGAGGTGGCAATGCTAATGATTTAACGCTGATCGCTTTTATCAGAATGTTTACAGTGCGAACAGGGAAACAATTCATTTATAATGCCGCGAGAGGTACCGGATGATATTCAGCTCCGTCCTGCTCCCAGAAACATGGGGCCAAAACAGGCTGTGAAACCTCAAGAACACCGCCTGGAATGCTCACTGTCCAATCACAAACGCTGCTGCACTGTCACTTACTTTACACATGCTTGTGCTGCCTGTATTAATGCGTTCCGCTAGTTATTTTGATAAGTAAATGTAACCATTTAATCCTTCCATTTGAGGACAAAAAACAAAATACTTGCACCCTGCAAAAACATTGGTTGCTGTGCCTAACAAAAATGGTTGCTATGCAGCAAGCCAACGTCTTCTCACTTAGCCAACTGAAGCTACAAACTCTACAGCTGGAAGGCCAGAAAACGCTCAATTTTCGTCTGTTTTCATAGCTTTTTTATTTACAATTAATTGGCTATATCCATGATTTCGCCTGGATCAGAAAAGTTGATGTCTCGTTTGTGGACAGCATTCTCTGTAAAAGTGCAAGATCGAATTTCAAAAGTGAAAGTTGTCTGATAGTTCTGTCTTGGCGGAAAATGACCTGCCAAAGGTGATGGAATTGCAATCTACTGTAGAGATAGTCTGCAGAGTTCTGTCTACTATCCAGGTCTGTGCCCAAACAGTTCTACTACGAGCTTCTACTTTTAAAAATTCACCTTACCAGAAATAAGTGTCTCACTGTTGCCATTTGTTATAGACCCTCCTCAGCCCCCAGCTGTGCCCTGGAAACCATATGTGAATGACTTGCTCCCCCCCCCACCCCCCCATTTATCTTCTGAGTTTGTATTGTTAGGTGACTTTACCTGGGATATGCTTAACACACAGGCCGTCCAACAATCTAAACTAGATGCCCTCAATCTCACCCAAATGATCATGGAACCTACCAGGTACAACATCACATCCGTAAACACGGGCACCCTCATAGATATCATTCCAACCAACTTGCCCTCCAAATACACCTCTGCTGTTTTCAACCAAGATCTCAGCGATCATTGCCTGCTTCCGTAATGGGTCTGCGGTCAAACGACCACCCCTCATCACTGTCAAGCTCTTCCTAAAACACTTCAGCGAGCAGGCCTTTCTAATCGACCTGGCCCGGATATCCTGGAAGGCCATTAACCTCATTCCGTCAGTAGAGGATGCCTGGTTATTATTTAAAAGTGCTTCCCTCACCATCTTAAATAAGCATGCCCCATTCAAAAAATGTAGAACCAGGAACAGATATAGCCCTTGGTTCACTCCAGACTTGACTGCCCCTCACAAAAACATCCTGTGGCGTTCTGCATTAGCATCGAATAGCCCCCCTGATATGCAACTTTTCAGGGAAGTTAGGAACAAATATACACAGGCAGTTAGGAAAGCTAAGGCTAGCTGTTTCAAGCAAAAATGTGCATCCTGTAGCACAAACTCAAAAAAGTTCTGAGACACTGTAAAGTCCATGGAGAATAAGAGCACCTCCTCCCAGCTGCCCACTGCACTGAGGCTAGGAAACATCGTCACCACCGATAAATCCACAATGATTGAGAATTTCAATAAGCATTTTTCTATGGCTGGCCATGCTTTCCACCTGGCTACCCCTACCCCGGTCAACAGCCCTGCACTCCCCACAGCAACTCGCCCAAGCCTCCCCATTTCTCCACCCATATCCAGATAGCTGATGTTCTTAAAGAACTGCAAAATCTGGACTCCTACAAATCAGCTGGGCTAGACAATCTGAACCCTCTCTTTCTAAAATTATCCGCTGCAATTGTTGCAACCCTTATTACTAGCCTGTTCAACCTCTCTTTCGTATTGTCTGAGATCCCCAAAGATTGGAAAGCTGCCGAGGTCATCCCCCTCTTCAAAGGGGGTGACACTAGACCCAAACTGTTACAGACCTATATCTATCCTACCCTGCCTTTCTAAAGTCTTCGAAAGCCAAGTTAACAAACAGATTACCGACCATTTTGAATCCCATCGTACCTTCTCCGCTATGCAATCTGGTTTCAGAGCTGGTCATGGGTGCACCTCAGCCACGCTCAAGGTCCTAAACAACATCATAACCCCCATTGATAAAAGACAATACTGTGCAGCCGTATTCATCGACCTGGCCAAGGCTTTCGACTCTGTCAATCACCACATCCTCATTGGCAGACTCGATAGCCTTGGTTTCTCAAATGATTGCCTCGCCTGGTTCACCAACTACTTCTCAGATTTCAGTGGGTCAAATTGGAGGGCCTGTTGTCCGGACCTCTGGGAGTCTATGGGGGTGCCACAGGGTTCAGTTCTCGGGCCGACTCTTCTCTGTATATATCAACGATGTCACTCTTGCTGCTGGTGATTCTCTGATCCACCTCTACGCAGACAAATCAAATCAAATCAAATGTCAGACGACACCTTTCTGTATACTTCTGGCCTCTCTTTGGACACTGTGCTAACAAACCTCCTGACGAGCTTCAATGCCATACAACTCTCCTTCCGTGGCCTCCAACTGCTCTTAAATGCAAACAAAACTAAATGCATGCTCTTCAACCGATCACTGCCCGCACCTGCCTGAGCATTCCTGGTCTGCGGTTGTGAGGCCGTTTGGACGTACTGCCAAATTCTCTAAAACAGCTTGAGGCGGCTTATGGTAGAATCATGAACATTCAATACTCTGGCAACAGCTCTGGTGGACCTTCCTGCAGTCAGAATGTCAATTGCCCGCTCCATCAAACTTGAGACATCTGTGACAAAACTGCACATTTTAGAACGTCCTTTTATTATCCCAGCACAAACTGCACCTATGTAATTATCATGCTGTTTAATCAGCTTCTTGATATGGGTTATCTTGGCGAAGGAGAAATGCTCACTAACAGGGATGTAAACAAATTTGTGCTTAAGCTTTTTGTGCGTATGGAACATTTCTGGGATCTTTTATTTCAGCTCATGAAACATGGGAACAACACTTTACATGTTGCATTTATACTTTTGTTCCGTGTACAAACGAACATGACACTTGAGGCTCTGTGTGATATGTGGGAACATGTTTATTTCAACATTATAAAGAACTTTTAAACAATGGCAACACTGCCATGTTGCACTAAGCCCTGCTGTTGGAAAAACCATGAGTGTCCACACCTCCCTCGACGTTCATCTCGCCTTACCACTCAAAAAACGAGCCCAATATCTCCGGTGCTGCTTGTGGCAAAATCGACATTTAAGCAACGCATGCTCTATGGTACTCTAACATGAATGGCCCAGATTTGAGGTAGCTAACAAAGCCTTCGAGTTGAAGGCAAATAACACTGACTGTATGTACAGTTGTATGCTCAATATCATAACACTGTCAGCAACCTCCAGGAGAAGATGTCCTATACATGTCGGAGAAATCCGTTGCATTGGAAGAATATATGTGTCAACTTGACTACATCCACAAGACGTAGTGGCAAAACGTTTACCGAAACGAGTGTTTCAGTTCAGCTCGTTCCTGCCTG
Organism: Oncorhynchus mykiss; assembly: GCF_057628025.1. Classification (NCBI taxonomy): domain Eukaryota; kingdom Metazoa; phylum Chordata; class Actinopteri; order Salmoniformes; family Salmonidae; genus Oncorhynchus; species Oncorhynchus mykiss. The sequence goes on along the minus strand of NC_143039.1, from coordinate 55,309,676 downwards.
GTTTCAGCCCGTTTGCGTCCGTTTGGTTACTTGTGAATACACCCTTGGTGGTATGACTGCAGCTCCACCAATAACAGACGCCTTCAAAAGTCCATAATAAATAAATCCATCAAACGTCTTACGAAGATTTAATGTACATTTATTCTTAACACATGGAACATATAGTATAAAGATTTCATACTGAAGAAATTATATTCATTAAGCCAAAAGAAAAGGGAAAAAGATGTGAATTTACATCAAGTCTTTAGCTACATTGTCTGAAATACAAATATGCAGAATCCATATCACTGGAAAAACAAAATTCAAAACGGTTTATTTCTTCATCAGGGGTCTTGCTTTGTTGTTTATGTAGGAGCTGAAATGGAACTGTAGCAGACGTGGTTTCAGTCATGTTAGACTCAGGGGTACTGGAGACAAATTGATCTGTGTGTGTCGCAGGGGTGTGTGTGGGGGTGCGGGGGGGGGCATTGCGAGGGAGTCGCAGCAGCGGAGTCCCTGTAGCGAGAGACAGGCGGGTGGGTCGGGGGTGAGGGGTCAAAAGGTTAGGTAATCCCATGGCGAATTTCCACTTGAGTGTAACCTTAATTCGTCGAAGATTAAAAATGGTGAAGCTCAACAGAAGGGTTCGAGAGAAAGGGAGAGAGGTGTAATGTACAACATCATATATACACTGCAGTCGGGACAGCAGAGGAGCAGTCCTAAGAGGTGGCTTCTTTCATAAGGGTCAAGTCATACAATCGAGGGACAGAGAAGAGGTCGGGGTGTTGTAAGGTTCACGATACTTTGGGGGGAAAGCCTTGTGTCATCTCTCTCAGTTCAACATTTAACTGAAATCATTTTCAAAAACGACAGCTTGCTGCCAAGCCAGCGTATCTCAGTGTGAAACAGTATCATTACAGTATGTTTACGTTTGTTTTTAAGGTGTACAGTACAGAAGTCCTACAATCTACTGCACAGGCCTCCCCGTTGAAGACGTGTCTGTCTGTTCACAGCTGATAACCTGGGTCATGTAGGGCTGAGTATATACAGCAGTATACCAAACCAGTCCAGGAGTCTGGTTCACCGTACATTAACTAGAAACAGGTTTTCCCCCGTCCATGCCCGCCTTGCTCACCCCCCTGCCAAACCCAAGGGAGGAGAACCTGGGTATATACCCCAAAACTCACTAGAAACGAGACAGCAATTTTGGTTACAGTTATGTTTTCTTCTATATTTTCATAAAAAAAAGTTGTTTGCCGCAGGGCAGCTCCCTCACTCCCTCCCCTACATCCATCCCAGGGTCCCATCTGATCGGTCTTATCACGTCAGTTTCCGTATTCCAGAATGATTAACTCCACCGCTACTTAAATCCGTCCTTTAGTGAGAACCAGGGGATAGAAAGGGTAGACAGTGGAATCCGAGGTGATTTTGCATAAATTAAAAAAAGGACAGTCAGTTTTGCTCTTAGTTCTCTCTTCCACTCACACTCAACAGACACACACAAAAAGAAAAGGGGGGGGGGGGAGAATGGAGCGGGGGAACAGAAAGAGAAAGCCAAGCTGAAGCCCCCACTGCTGTCATGACTGGCCAATCAGAAAGAGTACGTCACAGATCACATGGGACACCAGAGAGTTCATGAGTGGTGAGACAGAGATGTCCAGTAGGCGGGACTCGTACAGGGTGAACTCTGAGTGGTTCTCCTCCACCTTAGCCATGGCATGCAGGGCGCGGGCCGCTCGCCGCATCATGTCTACGCTAGTGGGCTCAAAGTGCGCCCCCTGTAGGTGCATCAGGGAACTCTGGCTCTGCTGGTACTGCGTGGCTGCTAGACTGTCCTCCAGGAAGCCCAGGAGGTTACCTACGCTGGCTTTCTGCACGGCGATGGCCCTGGCCGCCATGCTGTCCCCCTGGGCCAGGTTGGCCAGTAAGACCACAGACATCTCCCTGCAGACAGCCACCTTCCTCTCCCCGACCAGACGCACCAGCGTCCCGTACAGCTTCTCCAGCCGGCTGAATGGAGGCGTGGCCAGGATAAGGTCCACGTTGTTGTCCTGGATGCTCAGCTTGCTGAGGGTCTCCAGCACCAGTCTCTGGGGGGATAGGGCCCCGTGGGGCCCCAGCATGGGAAAGGGGTCCAGGGCCTCGGCCGAAGGACAAACAGCCCAATGAAGCAGGCCGTCCAGCAGGGGCAGACAGATGCTCTCTGGGTAGATGGACAAGTCCAACTGGCCGGAGATGTTAGCCAGAGTGACCAGGCAGTTCTCCCTGAGGACCTCCAGACAGTCCCACCACCACTCGTCCCTCTCACAGCTCATCCTCTCGTCCTCGTCCTCCTCCTTCTCCTTCTCGTAGGTGACGGGGGCCTGTTTCCTCTCTGGGTGACGGTGGTGGAGCAGGACCAGACTGCCCAGCAGTAGTAGCAGCCCTGGGTGTTTGGACATCTCCAGGTCGTTGCCGGGGATGAAGGACAGCGAGCGGACGATGTTGGAGACGCAGACACAGCGGTGAGCCAGGGCGTCCTGCCAGTCCGACAGTGTGCTCAGCGCGGTCTCGTCCTTGCTGTGAGGCTCGTCCTCCAGGATGGTGATGTTGCGTCGGCTCTGCTGCGCCTGGCGGAGGGAGTACAGGAACCGTCCCCTGTTCTCCTTCTGCTCCTCGGCTGCTCCTCGCACCGCCTCCTCCGTCACCGAGCCCGGCCGGGCCGACAGGACGTCGTCGATGGTGGCGGTGACCGGGGCGGGCGTGGTCGGGGTGGAGGTCTTGGTGGTCTGCTCTTCCTTGCCAGGCTTAGTAGTCTCCTCTGGGTTCTCTGACACCGTCGGGGGCACGGCGACCTTTCTACTCTCGGCGGCCGATGGCAGCACCTGCTTCCTCTGCTTGAGGAGGTCGGACCGGCTCTCGAAGTGTGTCTGGATGTGTTCCGTGGTGTCCCCCCCGCCGATGCTCCAGTGGATCAGTCCGCTGTCAAAGCTCTGCCGCCGGCCTAGCTTACTGGAACGGCCCCCAGGGAAGGGGTCTTTCTTACGCACCATCTTGATGGGCAGCTTGTCGAACTTACTGGCCTGTTTGGGTTTCTCTTGTAGGAGGCTGAGGTTCTGGGGGGGCGAGGAGGTGGAAGAAGACTCCCCTCCTTCCCTCTCCTCCTCCTCCGCTGTCGACTTCTCAGGCGTGGATTTCTCCTCTTCCTCCTCCTTTTTCACCTGGACCTGCTGCGACGAGGTGGTGGTGTCTGCGTTGCTCTTCCTCTCGTCGTCCTCCTCTTCGTCCTCTTCCTCCTCCATGTCCTCCTGCTCGGGCAGCTCTTCGTCAGACCAGTCCTCGTCGGCAGCATACGGGTCGGTGAGTGTCCGCTGGCCAGGGTCTCCCACCTCATACTCCTTCAGGATGCCAAAGATCTGGATGAGGCAGCGTCTGAAATACTCCACAACCAGCTCCAGGAACCCAGGCAGCTGAGAGGAGACAGGATGTAGTTAGACATCTGTCAAATTAATCACGCATGAATCCTTTATACAGAGACGTGATCGAGACAAACTAGAAAATCTGAACAGAGGATAATGTCAGACGATACATATTGACATGTTGACGTTTTATCACAATGCTTCTTAGAGAAGGTTACTGTGTCATCTGGACTTCATAATGTTAATATTTCAAATGTATTATGGGTGTTTCATCAATCTAACGCCTGTGGGAACTCGCCTGGCAGAGGTTGAAAGTAGAAATGCTGTTGTCATCGTAGAGTAAAATATTAATGGTGTCCAAGGCCCACGTGCTCTCTGCTAGTAAGCCTGACTTCAGAGACATCATCACTCTCCAGGCCTCTGGGGTGCCTGAGGGAACAGAAACGACAGCAGTGACTGACACAGGATGATGGTACTACGTCACTACAATCACATACCTTGAAAAGGACACATTTAGGAGCAATGTTCCCTCTGAACTGCCGCGCAGAAGAAATGCCAGGCCGCTCACAGGAGCAAGAGATTGACATCCACCGAGTTTGCCCCATTAGTTTGCACTATATAGATATTTTTTATCTGTGATGGAATCAACATTATATCCGCCCCTTTTCAATGCAACAAAACAAAACAAATCCAACTTCGCAAGATTGAGTCTGTGATTTTGTTGTAGACAGAGCCAGAGTGCAACAAAGTAGAATTCGGGTGGGAAGCCCACGAGGGGGTTTTCAATCACCCGCAACTGAATGAATGCGCTTTTTATATTTCAGATCAGAATATTAGTATAGATCAGCAATGGAGAGTTACTGCTTCCTACATGAGCACAAAACGTGTAGGCCACATTTCAAGCTGGCATTGAAAAGCCATTCAGGTAGAAAGTTTAAGTCTTAATTAATGTGGCAGTGTTTTATTTTGAGACAGGCTTGAATATGCAAATAAGACAATAGGCAGAAGGATATCCAACATTGTTCAATTCTATGTATGGTAAATAATAATTCATTGTATTTTGTAAAGTGGTTTCTTACATCACAAAACACAATACAATGGAATTCTCAGTCATCTATTTGGCCCATGGTGTTACAGACCAAGTAAATAAATATGAATATCAAGCTCTTCATAATGTAGAAACGTTTAAAAGTCTCATGTGATGTAGGCCTGCATTGAACATCACATATAGGCTACTGTAGTCTATATGATAGAAATTAAAAAGCTATTACCATGTGAAAATATTATGGGATTTAGTCCATTGGTTTTGTTGGTAGGCCTACATTATGATCAAACAGCCACAACATATTGGTTACTGTCTAAAACTGTAAGGGTGCAGCCTATTGGTTACTGTCTACAACTGTAAGGGTGCAGCCTATTGGTTACTGTCTACAACTGTAAGGGTGCAGCCTGTTGGTTACTGTCTAAAACTGTAAGGGTGCAGCCTATTGGCTGCTGTCTAAAACTGTAAGGGTGCAGCCTATTGGCTACTGTCTAAAACTGTAAGGGTGCAGCCTATTGGCTACTGTCTAAAACTGTAAGGGTGCAGCCTATTGGTTACTGTCTAAAACTGTAAGGGTGCAGGCTATTGGTTACTGTCTACAACTGTAAGAGTGCAGCCTATTGGTTACTGTCTACAACTGTAAAGGTGCAGCCTATTGGTTACTGTCTACAACTGTAAGGGTGCAGCCTATTGGTTACTGTCTACAACTGTAAGGGTGCAGCCTATTGGTTACTGTCTACAACTGTAAGGGTGCAGCCTATTGGTTACTGTCTAAAACTGTACGGGTGCAGCCTATTGGCTACTGTCTAAAACTGTAAGGGTGCAGCCTATTGGCTACTGTCTACAACGTTATGGGTGCAGCCTATTGGCTACTGTCTACAACTGTATGGGTACAGCCTAATGGCTACTGTCTAAAACTGTAAGGGTACAGCCTATTGGCTACTGTCTACAACTGTAAGGCTACAGTCTATTGGCTACTGTCTAAAACTGTAAGGCTACAGTCTATTGGCTACTGTCTACAACTGTAAGGGTGCAGCCTATTGGTTACTGTCTAAATCTGTAAGGGTGCAGTCTATTGGCTACTGTCTAAAACTAAGGCTACAGTCTATTGGCTACTGTCAACAAGGGTGCAGCCTATTGGCTACTGTCTACAACTGTAAGGGTGCAGCCTTTTGGCTACTGTCTACAACTGTAAGGCTACAGTCTATTGGATACTGTCTACAACTGTAAGGGTGCAGCCTATTGGCTACTGTCTACAACTGTAAGGGTGCAGCCTATTGGCTACTGTCTACAACTGTAAGGGTGCAGCCTCAGTGTTCATTGTAAACACGCCCTGGAAGTTCCACAAGATCCTCACAACCTTCAAGTTTCCTCTCACAATACCTCAAATTTGCTCAGTGCCCCAGAAATTTGAGGGAACATTGTTTAGGAGTATAATAACTATTATTAAATAATAGTTTGTTTTTTAAGAAACAGTGTAAGTGACTGCTAAACATCGAAAAGTTTTGGGTGAAAACAAATCACTTTCATACCGATGTCTTTCATGGTGAGTCGTCCTCGGGGTTTGAGGATGGGTTGGGAGGCCTCCACTGACCCTGGGGGGAAGGATATGTCCCGCCTGATGAGGGGTGGCTGCACGGGGGCCTGGCCTATGTGGGACGCGGGCACAGGGGGCCCCGCCTTCTGCATCTTGATGCCTGAGTGCATGTATGGAGACTTGGAGGGGGACGTCCGGCTTTCCATGGGGCGGGGCATGGGGGCGGGGCTGGACACCTGGGAAATATGGTTCTGGGAACTCTGATAGTTGGACTGCAGGGGTCTGGACATGGGGGGCCCCGAGCCCCCCGGCCCGTAGGGGGACTGCCTCTGGCTGGGGTGTCCAGGCCACTGGCTCTCATGGTTCATCCGCTGGTCAGCCCCTGGCATCATCTCCTCAGAGCGGTTCATGCCGTGGTACCCCTGGGGGGGCCCCTGGCCAGGTCCTGGAGGCCCCTGGCGATTCGGGTAGTTGGGGTAACCCATCTCATTGCGTCCCTGCCACATGGGGCCCTGGGGGCCGTCAGGGGCTGCCTGCATAGGGCTGCCCATCATTTGGGGAGGCAAGGAGGACTGGGAGTTGGGGACCCCGCTGGAGGGCCCCCGGTCTCGGCCGAAGGGGAAAGGGAACTGGCCCTGGGGGCCAGGTGGTCGGCGGTCAGAGCCGGGGTAGCCTGCGTTGTACTGATTGTACATGTCTTGTTGGACCTGGGGGCCCCCGGAGGGCTGGGGCCCTGGCTGCTGACCACTGAAGGGGACATTGTACATCCCATCCCCCTCGTGACGCTTGGCTGGGGGACCGTAGGCCCCGTCCACTGGAGGACGCTTGTAGTTCTGAAGACACACAGACACATGGTTAGCATCTCAATATCAAACCAGTGGATGATATATCCAGCACGTACATATTGATTATGGATTCAAATCATTTCACTACGTTATTGTATTCATACCGTATCAATACAACATCCCACATTCATTTCACTGAGTAAGTTACACCGCTAACTGCAAGTGAACATTTACAAGGCTTCTGAAGCAGATATGGGGACACACACAGAGCAGGGGACAAAATGCTCTTACGGGTTGTTGCTGTGGAAACATTCCTGGCTGCTGATTGGGGTAGGGGCCACCAGGTGGCACTCCTTGACCAGGATACTGATTACCATAGGAATCATGACTGAAACACAACATACACAAGGTTAACACTTTGGCAAATGAAATGCAGCAGAAGTTTAAATAAACTACACAGAAAACACAATCATAGAAAGCAAATGCTTGATTAGGTAACAGAAGCTCACACCAACATCAAAGCCTTCTTGAGAAAAGACAGTAGCGTATTTAACATGTATAAGATCCTGTACGTGAATTAGCCCCGTTTGAGGTACTGACCGTTGCTGCGGTGGGGGTCGGCTAGGGGAGTACATCCCCGAGTCGGCCCCTGAAGGCATCAGGTTGGGCTGGGGGGCCCCAGGACCCATACTGCCATCAGGACCCATCCCTGGCTCCTGTCTCCTGTCATATCCAGGTCCGTAGGGGTACTGTTGTCTCGGACCCATCTGCATGTTGGGGCCTGGGGGGCCTCTGTTGAACTGCCCCTCCATACCACTGTTAGAGCCCGGCCCTGGAGTCATGAATTGCTCTCCAGCTGCAGAGAGTTAGGGTTGAACAGTGAACAGTGTCTCAATATTGTATAGGACAAGTCTGTCTAGACTTAGCAGATGGTTGCACCACGCTCTTAACCAACTGAGCCACACATAATGTACAACGTACTCAGGAGAGTCTTCTCCTTATTTCCAAATACCATCTCTAAAAGCCAGTTAGACCTATCGCTCACCTTTCCTCATGCCACCAAAGGGGTCCTTGTTGGATTCGTAGGGCCCCATGTGACCCATCATCTCCGGGCCTCCCATCCCAGGCTGGTAGCTGTTGGGGGTCATGGAGTTCCGTCTGGCAAATGCTGGGTCACCCCCATCTGCAAACGGGTCCTGCAGCCTACAGGGAGGAGGTGAGAGAGGGAGGGAGAAGGAGGGAGGAAGAGGGGAGAGAAGGAGGGAGAGAGGGAGAGAGGGAGGAGGAGGGGAGAGAAGGAGGGAGGGAGGAGGAGGGGAGAGAAGGAGGAAGGGAGGAGGAGGGGAGAGGGGGAGGGAGGAGGAGGAGGGGAGAGAGGGAAAGAGAGATATTTAGAAAGAGAGAAAAACAGAGTTAATTACCCAAAAAACAAACCAGCTTAATAATGTTCAATTGTGTTGTTAGTTTGGTTCCCCTTGAATGGAGGGGAAGGAGATTGTTGTCAGGTGTAGTAGAGAGAGAGGATGTTTTCAGACAGTAGTTGAGTGTGTGTCATGGGTACCTGACGGGCATTGGGGGCATCTGGCTGTGAGGGGTGGAGGCTGGCGTGGGGGGCTTCAGGTCTCCCCCCTCCGCCATGGAACTACTGGTGGACTGGGGGGTCTGGGGGCCCTGCAGAGATCCAGACCCAGCTGCAACACACACACAGTCAAGATACGCACATTTTAGATACACACACACACACACACGTCACAGGGCTAATGCCCACGCACAGATTCAGCTGTTATAGAAGAGACTCACAGTGGGAGAAAGACGGACCACTTCAGCCGTGTTAAGAGACTAAACCGGATCTCTCCGGTTCCCACGCTACACACAGAGCATGCTTTGGGCATCCATACACACACACAGAGCATGCTTTGGGCATCCACACACACACACCCACAGAGCATGCTTTGGGCATCCACACACACACACACACACAGAGCATGCTTTGGGCATCCACACACACACACACACAGAGCATGCTTTGGGCATCCACACACACACATAGCATGCTTTGGGCATCCACACACACAGAGCATGCTTTGGGCATCCACACACACAGAGCATGCTTTGGGCATCCACACACACACACACACACACACACACACACACACACACACACACACACACACACACACACACACACACAGAGCATGCTTTGGGCATCCATACACACACACAGAGCATGCTTTGGGCATCCATACACACACACAGAGCATGCTTTGGGCATCCACACACACACACACACACACAGAGCATGCTTTGGGCATCCACACACACACACACACAGAGCATGCTTTGGGCATACACACACACAGAGCATGCTTTGGGCATACACACACACACAGAGCATGCTTTGGGCATACACACACAGAGCATGCTTTGGGCATACACACACACACAGAGCATGCTTTGGGCATCCACACACACAGCGGTGCTGAATACTTCACATCTCAGCATGCCTTGCTGCTGGCATCACAAAGTCACCAGGAAACGCTGTAAAGGCTGTCAGATCACCACATGGGCCAGTGTGTGTGTGTGTTGTATGGAGTGTGTGTGTTGTATGGAGTGTGTGTGTTGTATGGAGTGGTATGGAGTGTGTGTGTTGAATGGAGTGGCTCTCGGCTTTAGCCCGGCTCATGCCTTCTCACTATTAGCATGCCTGTCAGATGACTCATGTGTTTTCATTCATACACACACGGTCATTGACAGGTCACAGTTATTCACATTTTCTCACATCTCACACATTGCAGTGCAAACATAAATCTGCCTGCCTGCCCTCCCTCCCCCTGCCTCCCTCCCCCGGGGCAGGGACTTCCCTCTACTACAGCTGAAGAGAGTGGGAGGAGGAGGAGGGGGGTGTAAGGGGGGAATCTCAGGAAAGGAGAAAAAAGACAGCAGGCCAGGGAGGGGGGGGAGCGTGTGACTTTACACACACAACCTCTTTTCCCATTCATCATTTTCTGGCTCAGCACAAAGCTCCAGGGAGGGGGGGGGGGGGGGGGGGGGGGGGTGCCTGTGAAGCCGTGGGCCAGGACCCAGACACTAGGCCCTCCAGTAGTAGCAGCGAGTAATGGAGCGAATCAACAAACAAACCCCCACCCCCCTCCTGTCTTCCTACTATTGAGGGGCTGCCAGCAGACATACTCCCCATCAGAGATCTCCCCTGCAACCCTTTCCCCCTCTACCCTCTCCCCCAGCCTGGCACTTATTCCCCACCATAGAGGATCTCCCCACCCCACCCTCCAGCCACTGACTCCCTGCACCCTGACATGACAGCCCAGCAGAGCATTGAGGAGCACGTGGCTGGTTCTGGCATCGTGTGTTCATGGTGTGTCTGCCAGGCTGGCAGTGATACCAAAGACCAGCCTCTCCAGGCGAGAACACAACACCCTCCTGAGGAGATGTGCAGGGGGGGAGCAGATCCATCCCCATTGGATATGATTTGGAAAGGCACACACCTGTCTATAGGTCCCACAGTAGACAGTGCATGTCAGAGCAAAAACCAAGCCATTATGTCGAAGGAATAGGCCGTAGAGCTCCAAGACAGGATTGTGTCGGGGCACAGATCTGGGGAAGGGTACCAAAACATTTCTGCAGCATTGAAGGTCTCCAAGAACACAGTGGCCTCCATCATTCTTAAATGGAAGAAGTTTGGAACCACCAAGACTCTTCCTAGAGCTGGCCGCCTGGCCAAACTGAGCAATCAGTGAGAAGGGCCTTGGTCAGGGAGGTGACCAAGAACCTGATAGTCACTCTGACAGAGCTCCAGAGTACCTGTGTGGTGTTGGTTGTCCTTCTGGAAGGTTCTCCCATCTCTGCAGCACTCCACCAATCAGGCCTTTATGGTAGTGTGGCCAGATGGAAGCCACTCCTCAGTAAAAGGCACATGACAGCCTGCTTGTTATTTGCCAAAAGGCACCTAAAGACTCTCAGACCATGAGAAACAAGATTCTCTGGTCTGATGAAAACAAGAATGAACTCTTTGGCCTGAATGCCAAGCGTCACATCTGGAGGAAACCTGGCACCATCCCTACAGTGAAGCATGGTGGTGGCAGCATCATGCTGTGGGGATGTTTTTCAGCGGCAGGGACTGGAAGACTAGTCAGGATAGAGGCAAAGATGAACAGAGTAAAGTACAGAGAGATCCGTGATGAAAACCTGCTACAGAGTGCTCAGGACCTCAGACTGGGGTGAAGGTTCACCTTCCAACAGGACAACACCCGTAAGCACACAGCCAAGACAACACAGGAGTGGCTTCGGGACAAGTCTCTGAATGTCCTTGAGTGACCCAACCAGAGCCCGAACCCAATCAAACATCTCTGGAGACCTGGAAATAGCTGTGCAGCAACGCTTCCTATCCAACCTGACAGAGCTTGAGAGGACCTGCAGAGAAGAATGGGAGAAACTCCCCAAATACAGGTGTGCCAAGCTTGTAGCGTCATACCCACGAAGACTCAAGGCTGTAATCGCTGCCAAAGGTGATTCAACAAAGTACTGAGTAAAGGGTCTGAATACTTATGTAAATGTGATAAAAAATAAACATTTAACCTGTTTTTATTATTTTTGTTGTTGTCATTATGAGGTATTGTGTTTAGATTGAGTGAATTTTTATAACAAATGTTAGAATAAGGCGTAACAAAATGTGGAAAAGGTCAAGAGGTCTGAATACTTTCACAATGCATTGTATGTGATTAACAGCACAGTAACCACAAGAACCTCAAGAGACTATTGAAACCAAACACTCTTTCACTCATCCATTTAAATCTACTTGACTATGTATAACTCAAACTGAGTCGGTATGGGAGGGGGGGTGAAGTACTAGTTTGAGTATCCGGCACTGACATGGACTGGGGGGCTGACAGACAGACAGACAGACACTGACCTGGGCTGGGGGGCTGGATCTTGGGCTGGGTGGTCTTTTTGGCGTCGATGAAGAGATCCGGGGGCGGGTCCTCGCCACGTTCGATCTTGCACTCGAAGGCGTACAGACACTGGATGTACTGCTTCTTCAGAGAGCTGGCGGCGCTGCTGGACGTGCCCACGTTCAGGTTGGTGGACAACTCCCTCCACTTCTTATTCTTGTTCACCTGGTGGGCGGAAGGAACGAATATGTCATGTTCTGGCATAGAACAACTCTATACTGCTGTAGAAAAATGAAATGACAATAACACAAGATTATCAGGCAAATAATGACACGTTGGTGTACTAAAACAGAGAGATAATTAAATACTGCAACACAGGAACCACTGACCTGTGTGAGGCCGCCGATCTCTTTGACCGAGACGTAAAGTCTGAAGAGGTCCAGAGGTTTGCGTCCCACGGCGGGAAGGTTGGTCATGCCCGTGGCCTTCTCCTCAGCGAACGCCAGGTACCGGTCTACCCACGTCCTCCTCTCCGGCTCCGGACCCAGCTCATACAGACGAGTTATCTTCTCATTGGTTGTCGTCGAAGAGTTTGACTTCTGAAAAAGAGAGATGGGAGGAGGAAGAGGTGAGGATTTGGCTTGACATTCGCCATTCACTTCAACTTACTTCCACTCACTACCTCATAGAAGTAGAATTCCAATCCCAGGTCAGCCATATTGAGTGTCCCCATGAGGCTACCAGTCAAAGTGCCACGAGGGGCTTTGACATTCTAGGGATTCTATTTCTATGCACAAACACAGCCATGCAGCGCTCTCATTCTGACTGTATCATTCAGTACCACAAGTTAGAGACCACAAACCTTCTTTACCTTCTTGGTTTCTGGTTTGGACGTGCCGTCCAGCTTGTTGTTCATCTTCTGGGCTGGGTTCAGTTTGACATCGATGCCAAACTCAGGGCTAGGAGCCATGCCTGGCAGAGGGAGAACAAATCAGGGGGGGAGTAACATTTCAATCCAATATCAAATATGGCATCAGATGATATTCCAAAACCAATCTTTTGTCCACTTGAGTTGGGTGATTAAACAAATTACCAGACACAACCACAGACTGGATATCTTGTCCAGACTCACCAGGTGTGTTGTTGGCCATGTTCCCTCCCATTGGCCCTCCTCCGTAAGGTCCTCCCTGGTTCATCATACCTTGCATGCTGTTGATGGCCCCCGGCCCAGGGCCATACGGAGGCCCTGCTCCCATCATCCCCTGGGGCATATTGGGGGGGTAACCTGGAGGCCTGGAAAGGTGGGAGGGGGAGACGACAACATAAATCCATTCACAATGGTTATGATTAGTGGTGTAACGAACTGTCCGGATCACCCCCCACGGTTCGGCACGCATGTGGACCGCGGATCAATTGCATTTTGGCTTCCCTGTCAAATATGATGACGGAAGAAGGGTGGTGGACATCACCACTACGGTGGGAAGACATTGAGCCACAGAAAGCCGTAAGATCATGGAAATACATGGCCACACATTTAAAGCGTCATCAGCCTGGTGTGTCAGTGACAGGAGCCAACTCAGCCAAGAGACAACAACTTCTCACCGCGACATCAGCCTGGTGGGTCAGTGACAGGAGCCAACTCAGCCAAGAGACAACAACTTCTCACCGCGACATCAGCCTGGTGTGTCAGTGACAGGAACCAACTCAACCAAGAGACAACTTCTCACCGCGACATCAGCCTGGTGTGTCAGTGACAGGAACCAACTCAGCCAAGAGACAACTTCTCACCGCGACATCAGCCTGGTGTGTCAGGGACAGGAACCAACTCAGCCAAGAGACAACTTCTCACCGCGACATCAGCCTGGTGTGTCAGTGACAGGAGCCAACTCAGCCAAGAGACAACAACTTCTCACCGCGACATCAGCCTGGTGTGTCAGGGACGGGAACCAACTCAGCCAATAGACAACAACTTCTCACCGAGACATCAGCCTGGTGTGTCAGGGACAGGAGCCAACTCAGCCAAGACACAACAACTTCTCACCGCGACATCAGCCTGGTGTGTCAGGGACAGGAGCCAACTCAGCCAAGAGACAACAACTTCTCACCGCGACATCAGCCTGGTGTGTCAGGGACGGGAACCAACTCAGCCAAGAGACAACTTCTCACTGCGACATTTAAGCAGCCCTTTGCTGGCGAATCAGACCGGACTAAATCTACTGGGATGTTTATCTCTGCAGACATGAGGCCACACTGTTGTGGAAAACAAAGGGTTTAAAAATATGGTGAAAGTGCTTGAGCCACGCTAGGAAATCCCCCTGGCGCACCTTCAGTAAGAAGATCTTGCCAGATCTGTATGAACAGGAAAATATCAACATTGTCAATGAATTATCCAAGACATCATCTGTTGCTCTCACCACAGACGGGTGGACCTCCAGGGTAACAGAAAGCTACGTGACTGTTCACTACACCACAGAGGAGTGGACCTCCAGAGTAACAGAAAGCTATGTGACTGTTCACTACACCACAGAGGAGTGGACCTCCAGGGTAACAGAAAGCTATGTGACTGTTCACTACACCACAGAGGAGTGGACCTCCAGGGTAACAGAAAGCTACGTGACTGACTGTTCACTACACCACAGAGGAGTGGTCCTCCAGGGTAACAGAAAGCTATGTGACTGTGACTGTTCACTACACCACAGAAGAGTGGAACTCCAGAGTAACAGAAAGCTACGTGACTGTGACTGTTCACTACACCACAGATGAGTGGACCTCCAGGGTAACAGAAAGCTACGTGACTGTGACTGTTCACTACACCACAGAGGAGTGGACCTCCAGGGTAACAGAACGCTACGTGACTGTTCACTACACCACAGAGGAGTGGACCTCCAGGGTAACAGAAAGCTACGTGACTGTGACTGTTCACTACACCACAGAGGAGTGGACCTCCAGGGTAACAGAAAGCTACGTGACTGTGACTGTTCACTACACCACAGAGGAGTGGACCTCCAGGGTAACAGAAAGCTATGTGACTGTTCACTACACCACAGACGGCTGGACCTCCAGGGCAACGGAAAGCTATGTGACTGTGACTGCTCACTATACCACAGAGGAGTGGACCTCCAGGGTAACAGAAAGCTACGTGACTGTGACTGTTCACTACACCACAGAGGAGTGGACCTCCAGGGTAACAGAAAGCTACGTGACTGTGACTGTTCACTACACCACAGAGGAGTGGACCTCCAGGGTAACAGAAAGCTACGTGACTGTTCACTACACCACAGAGGAGTGGACCTCCAGGGTAACAGAAAGCTATGTGACTGTTCACTACACCACAGAGGAGTGGGCCTCCAGGGTAACAGAAAGCTACGTGACTGTGACTGTTCACTACACCACAGAGGAGTGGACCTCCAGAGTAACAGAAAGCTATGTGACTATTCACTACACCACAGAGGAGTGGACCTCCAGGGTAACAGAAAGCTATGTGACTGTTCACTACACCACAAAGGAGTGGACCTCCAGGGTAACAGAAAGCTACGTGACTGTTCACTACACCACAGAGGAGTGGGGCTCCAGGGTAACAGAAAGCTACGTGACTGTGACTGTTCACTACACCAGAGGAGAGGACCTCCAGGGTAACAGAAAGCTACGTGACTTTGACTGTTCACTACACCACAGAGGAGTGGACCTCCAGGGTAACAGAAAGCTATGTGACTGTTCACTACACCACAGAGGAGTGGACCTCCAGGGTAACAGAAAGCTACGTGACTGTTCACTACACCACAGAGGAGTGGGGCTCCAGGGTAACAGAAAGCTACGTGACTGTGACTGTTCACTACACCAGAGGAGAGGACCTCCAGGGTAACAGAAAGCTACGTGACTGTGACTGTTCACTACACCACAGAGGAGTGGGCCTCCAGGGTAACAGAAAGCTACCTGACTGTGACTGTTCACTACACCACAGAGGAGTGGACCTCCAGGGTAACAGAAAGCTACGTGACTGTGACTGTTCACTACACCACAGAGGAGTGGACCTCCAGGGTAACAGAAAGCTATGTGACTGTTCACTACACCACAGAGGAGTGGACCTCCAGGGTAACAGAAAGCTACGTGACTGTTCACTACACCACAGAGGAGTGGACCTCCAGGGTAACAGAAAGCTATGTGACTGTTCACTACACCACAGACGGCTGGACCTCCAGGGCAACGGAAAGCTATGTGACTGTGACTGCTCACTATACCACAGAGGAGTGGACCTCCAGGGTAACAGAAAGCTACGTGACTGTGACTGTTCACTACACCACAGAGGAGTGGACCTCCAGGGTAACAGAAAGCTACGTGACTGTGACTGTTCACTACACCACAGAGGAGTGGACCTCCAGGGTAACAGAAAGCTACGTGACTGTTCACTACACCACAGAGGAGTGGACCTCCAGGGTAACAGAAAGCTATGTGACTGTTCACTACACCACAGAGGAGTGGGCCTCCAGGGTAACAGAAAGCTACGTGATTGTGACTGTTCACTACACCACAGAGGAGTGGACCTCCAGAGTAACAGAAAGCTATGTGACTGTTCACTACACCACAGAGGAGTGGACCTCCAGGGTAACAGAAAGCTATGTGACTGTTCACTACACCACAGAGGAGTGGACCTCCAGGGTAACAGAAAGCTACGTGACTGTTCACTACACCACAGAGGAGTGGACCTCCAGGGTAACAGAAAGCTATGTGACTGTTCACTACACCACAGAGGAGTGGACCTCCAGGGTAACAGAAAGCTACGTGACTTTGACTGTTCACTACACCACAGAGGAGTGGACCTCCAGGGTAACGGAAAGCTATGTGACTGTTCACTACACCACAGAGGAGTGGACCTCCAGGGCAACGGAAAGCTACGTGACTGTGACTGTTCACTACACCACAGAGGAGTGGACCTCCAGGGTAACAGAAAGCTACGTGACTGTGACTGTTCACTACACCACAGAGGAGTGGACCTCCAGGGTAACAGAAAGCTACGTGACTGTGACTGTTCACTACACCACAGAGGAGTGGGCCTCCAGGGTAACAGAAAGCTACCTGACTGTGACTGTTCACTACACCACAGAGGAGTGGACCTCCAGGGTAACAGAAAGCTACGTGACTGTGACTGTTCACTACACCACAGAGGAGTGGACCTCCAGGGTAACAGAAAGCTATGTGACTGTTCACTACACCACAGAGGAGTGGACCTCCAGGGTAACAGAAAGCTACGTGACTGTTCACTACACCACAGAGGAGTGGACCTCCAGGGTAACAGAAAGCTACGTGACTTTTCACTACACCACAGAGGAGTGGACCTCCAGGGTAACAGAAAGCTATGTGACTTTTCACTACACCACAGAGGAGTGGACCTCCAGGGTAACAGAAAGCTACGTGACTGTTCACTACACCACAGAGGAGTGGACCTCCAGGGTAACAGAAAGCTACATGACTGTTCACTACACCACAGAGGAGTGGACCTCCAGGGTAACAGAAAGCTACGTGACTGTTCACTACACCACAGAGGAGTGGACCTCCAGGGTAACAGAAAGCTACGTGACTGTTCACTACACCACAGAGGAGTGGTCCTCCAGGGTAACAGAAAGCTATGTGACTGTGACTGTTCACTACACCACAGAAGAGTGGAACTCCAGAGTAACAGAAAGCTACGTGACTGTGACTGTTCACTACACCACAGATGAGTGGACCTCCAGGGTAACAGAAAGCTACGTGACTGTGACTGTTCACTACACCACAGAGGAGTGGACCTCCAGGGTAACAGAACGCTACGTGACTGTTCACTACACCACAGAGGAGTGGACCTCCAGGGTAACAGAAAGCTACGTGACTGTTCACTACACCACAGAGGAGTGGACCTCCAGGGTAACAGAAAGCTATGTGACTGTTCACTACACCACAGACGGCTGGACCTCCAGGGCAACGGAAAGCTATGTGACTGTGACTGCTCACTATACCACAGAGGAGTGGACCTCCAGGGTAACAGAAAGCTACGTGACTGTGACTGTTCACTACACCACAGAGGAGTGGACCTCCAGGGTAACAGAAAGCTACGTGACTGTGACTGTTCACTACACCACAGAGGAGTGGACCTCCAGGGTAACAGAAAGCTACGTGACTGTTCACTACACCACAGAGGAGTGGACCTCCAGGGTAACAGAAAGCTATGTGACTGTTCACTACACCACAGAGGAGTGGGCCTCCAGGGTAACAGAAAGCTACGTGACTGTGACTGTTCACTACACCACAGAGGAGTGGACCTCCAGAGTAACAGAAAGCTATGTGACTATTCACTACACCACAGAGGAGTGGACCTCCAGGGTAACAGAAAGCTATGTGACTGTTCACTACACCACAAAGGAGTGGACCTCCAGGGTAACAGAAAGCTACGTGACTGTTCACTACACCACAGAGGAGTGGGGCTCCAGGGTAACAGAAAGCTACGTGACTGTGACTGTTCACTACACCAGAGGAGAGGACCTCCAGGGTAACAGAAAGCTACGTGACTTTGACTGTTCACTACACCACAGAGGAGTGGACCTCCAGGGTAACAGAAAGCTATGTGACTGTTCACTACACCACAGAGGAGTGGACCTCCAGGGTAACAGAAAGCTACGTGACTGTTCACTACACCACAGAGGAGTGGGGCTCCAGGGTAACAGAAAGCTACGTGACTGTGACTGTTCACTACACCAGAGGAGAGGACCTCCAGGGTAACAGAAAGCTACGTGACTGTGACTGTTCACTACACCACAGAGGAGTGGGCCTCCAGGGTAACAGAAAGCTACCTGACTGTGACTGTTCACTACACCACAGAGGAGTGGACCTCCAGGGTAACAGAAAGCTACGTGACTGTGACTGTTCACTACACCACAGAGGAGTGGACCTCCAGGGTAACAGAAAGCTATGTGACTGTTCACTACACCACAGAGGAGTGGACCTCCAGGGTAACAGAAAGCTACGTGACTGTTCACTACACCACAGAGGAGTGGACCTCCAGGGTAACAGAAAGCTATGTGACTGTGACTGCTCACTATACCACAGAGGAGTGGACCTCCAGGGTAACAGAAAGCTACGTGACTGTGACTGTTCACTACACCACAGAGGAGTGGACCTCCAGGGTAACAGAAAGCTACGTGACTGTGACTGTTCACTACACCACAGAGGAGTGGACCTCCAGGGTAACAGAAAGCTACGTGACTGTGACTGTTCACTACACCACAGAGGAGTGGACCTCCAGGGTAACAGAAAGCTACGTGACTGTTCACTACACCACAGAGGAGTGGACCTCCAGGGTAACAGAAAGCTATGTGACTGTTCACTACACCACAGAGGAGTGGGCCTCCAGGGTAACAGAAAGCTACGTGATTGTGACTGTTCACTACACCACAGAGGAGTGGACCTCCAGAGTAACAGAAAGCTATGTGACTGTTCACTACACCACAGAGGAGTGGACCTCCAGGGTAACAGAAAGCTATGTGACTGTTCACTACACCACAGAGGAGTGGACCTCCAGGGTAACAGAAAGCTACGTGACTGTTCACTACACCACAGAGGAGTGGACCTCCAGGGTAACAGAAAGCTATGTGACTGTTCACTACACCACAGAGGAGTGGACCTCCAGGGTAACAGAAAGCTACGTGACTTTGACTGTTCACTACACCACAGAGGAGTGGACCTCCAGGGTAACGGAAAGCTATGTGACTGTTCACTACACCACAGAGGAGTGGACCTCCAGGGCAACGGAAAGCTACGTGACTGTGACTGTTCACTACACCACAGAGGAGTGGACCTCCAGGGTAACAGAAAGCTACGTGACTGTGACTGTTCACTACACCACAGAGGAGTGGACCTCCAGGGTAACAGAAAGCTACGTGACTGTGACTGTTCACTACACCACAGAGGAGTGGGCCTCCAGGGTAACAGAAAGCTACCTGACTGTGACTGTTCACTACACCACAGAGGAGTGGACCTCCAGGGTAACAGAAAGCTACGTGACTGTGACTGTTCACTACACCACAGAGGAGTGGACCTCCAGGGTAACAGAAAGCTATGTGACTGTTCACTACACCACAGAGGAGTGGACCTCCAGGGTAACAGAAAGCTACGTGACTGTTCACTACACCACAGAGGAGTGGACCTCCAGGGTAACAGAAAGCTACGTGACTTTTCACTACACCACAGAGGAGTGGACCTCCAGGGTAACAGAAAGCTATGTGACTTTTCACTACACCACAGAGGAGTGGACCTCCAGGGTAACAGAAAGCTACGTGACTGTTCACTACACCACAGAGGAGTGGACCTCCAGGGTAACAGAAAGCTACATGACTGTTCACTACACCACAGAGGAGTGGACCTCCAGGGTAACAGAAAGCTACGTGACTGTTCACTACACCACAGAGGAGTGGACCTCCAGGGTAACAGAAAGCTACGTGACTGTTCACTACACCACAGAGGAGTGGGAGATGTGAAGTCCGGTGCTACAGACACGCCCCCTCTATGAGAGTCACACAGGTACTGCTAGGAGCAGTAGCAGAGTGGAAGATAGCTTGCTTTGCACATGTGATCAATTTAGCATCCCAAAGGGGAATCTCAGGTAACCAGATGGAACGCCTCCTTGGGAGGATCAGGAACGTGGTTTCCTTTTTCCCCTGAAGCACAACAGCAAGAACTGCTACAGCTACCGACCCACAAGCTCATACACCATGTCACAACAAGATGGAACTCCACTTATGACATGTTGGAGAGCCATCTTGAACAGCAGGCAGCTGTATACTCTGCACTGACAGACAAGACCCTGAAAAAACATAGACATCATCACCTTGTCTGACGACGTGAAAGTGTCAGAGGAGGTCCTCCAGGTGATCAAACCCCACAAAACGGTTACAACCCTACTGAGCACTGAAACTGCACTGTCTGTGTCCATGATCCTACCTCTGAAAACAAGGATTCTACAATCTATGGCCCCAAGTGAGGAAGACAGCACCATCACTAGAGATGCCAAGGCGGCCATTAGAGAGGAATTGAAGCCCAGATACCCCCCTAATGTACAGGACTACATTCATAGATCTACTGCACTGGATCCAAGGTTCAAGTCCCTGTCTCACCTAGACCCTGCCCTACACCGGAGGACATACCGTGTTCTCAACACTGACATTGTGGCCACTGAAGAGGTAATAAATGATAAGAGTGAATTACTTAAATAATAAATATACTGCAGTCTAATCTTAGTCTATGCTATCGCTATTAGAATCAGCCATTTTTGATTGGAATAATAATGGCTTTTATTAAATGTTGTAGCCCACAATTACAGTTCTATGAAATATGAAAATAAATAATGAATTGGTCCTTCATGAGCAAGGACACCATCAAAGAGGAGGTGGCATCCCACCAGGCGGCGAGCCTGGTGATCCACTGGCATGGTGGAAAAGCAACGAGTGTAAATACCCTCACATTGTCACGACGGCAAGGCGCTACATGGCAGTGCCTGGCACTTCAGTTCCTAGCGAGAGGCTGTTCGCCACGGCAGGGGACAGAGTGACTGCAGAGGTCTCCCCTCTCCCCAGACTATGTAGACATCAACATCTTTTAGAAAAAGAATGAAGTTATAAGCTCAGATCTGCTTTTTCTTTCTTGTTGTTCTCTTGTTTGATGACGTGGACACGGGCTATTTTTACATTCACTATTGTTCACAGGAAGAAGGTTTCATGCCTCATATTGCACTTTAATTTAACAATTGAGTATTGAGTATTTTATTTTAAGATTTTATTTAAACATTGAAAAGTTCCTTGCTTGAAGTGTTTAAGTTAGAAATGGAAAGAAAAGTTCTAGTAATCTGATCTGAAAAACGATCCGATCTGTGACTCAAAACAGTGATCTGAACCGTGAGTTTTGTGATCCGTTGCACCACTAGTTACGATACATGACAGTTAAAAAAACATGGCAATATTCAAAACATATATACAGAAGAATATCGTTGTTGTCGGATGAAAATGTGTTCAAAATAGCTTCTAAAGTCTCTTAATTGTACGTTCGTCAATGGAAAAATATGGCAGTTTTTCCCATTTCCTGAAAAGATTGTTTTGGAGATAAGAGGCTTACTGTATTTCTCATCCCTCCCTTTTCTTACAGAGGCCCACTTCTGCCTAGTTGTCTCCTCTCCTTTCTTCCTTCTCTGCTCAACATCGTCAGTGAACACTTGGGTTGCACTCAGTAGGGCACACCAAAGCAAAACGCTTGATTATTTTTAAAGAGTATTTCTTTCCGTTTCAAAATGTTTTACTCCCTACTGAACAGGGTCTTACCTCGTGATGTACACGTCTGTTTCCGGCCTGTCTTTACATGTCTGTCTGTCTTTGGAGCTCTGTGGCTAATGTCTTTCTCTCTGTGCTTCTCTGCTTGGAGACTCAGCTGACTTCCTGACTGAACAACGGTGTGACTCACTGCCTGGATCACTGTTCTCATAAGCCACCTCTCTGTCCCTGTGTTCCCCTAGCTCGTCTACATCTTAGATGGCTGGCTCACACCTGACCTCTCCTCTCACACAGCAGAGCCTGGGAGTGGGAAGAATCAAACAATGGTTTTTTCAGGGTCACACAAACACACAATTTCCAACAAAGAGATGAACCTTGTAATATTGAACGGCGCTCGCCGCTGACCTGTCTCCTAAAGCAGTAAGGAAGTGCAGACCAGGCAGCCTACCTGTTGAGTATAGAGTTGGCTCCGTGGTGCATGGTAGAGGCTACATCTGGAGGGCCCCCGGGGCCCTTCCTGTTCATGCCTGGAGGGGGGCACATCCCAGAGGTCACCTGTGGAGGCATGCCGGGGCCCATGTTGGGGCCCATCCCGGGGCCGTAGGGGCGGGCAGCCATCTGACCCGGGCCCATCCTGCCAGGGGGCATGCCTGCATACGGCGCCCCACCAGCCTGGCCTGGCATGCCCCCCGGACCACCAGGGTAGTTGGCGTTGGGCATGCCACTGTAGCCAGGCTGTCTGGGGTAACCTGGAGGGTGGGGAGAGAGACAGAGAGACATCCAGGGACTGTTCAGAAGGGCAATGTTTTTTTTTATTGGACAAGTCCATGTAGTACCTCCCTGTTTCACTCGGTTTCAAAACGTTGAATTTTTACTGAATACAACCCAGGTCTTACACTAACACAGCAAGAGTCCTAATCCTAAACGGTGCCTTGATTGAACCAAAATCAGGAAATGGACTTAACAGATAGGCCTAATATTTGAGTTTAAAAAAGAGGCTTTTATTCAAGCAAATAGATCGATACCTGTGGTGAAGCTTTAGGCCCGATGTATGTAGCCTGCCTCAGCAACCGTCTAGCCTCCGGAATATAGAAACCTGGCCGGGAGTTTCAGTGGTCCACATCTACAGATAACGCCTCTCTCTCGGTTTCTGTTCTGACAGGCTAGCCGATGAAACAGGGTGTAGATGCTGGAGTCCGATTCGATGAGTAATCCATCTCCATACTTCTTCAAAGCCCGTGCAGAAAGCCCTCTGAGGGATGCAGCTTCAAAAGGTTCGCTGTGTCTAGGCTACCTCAGAAACGCTGTGTCTAGGCTACCTCAGAAACGCTGTGTCTAGGCTACCTCAGAAACGCTGTGTCTAGGCTACCTCAGAAACGCTGTGTCTAGGCTACCTCAGAAACGCTGTGTCTAGGCTACCTCAGAAACGCTGTGTCTTGGTTACCTCAGAAATGCTGTGTCTATGCTACCTCAGAAACGCTGTGACCACTGTAGGATGACAATTGAAAAATATTTTGAAAGATTTGGATGTTCTGATCTTTTTATTAACGGTCCAGAGAGCAACACTAGGCTGTAAGAGAGGACGAAAGGAGAGAACAGTGCCCCTACTAGCTCAACTATCACTTTGCAAATCAGGACGAGCCCTGTGTGTATGTCTACTGGCTCCTACTACCAGTAGACATACACACGTGGCTCCTACTACCGCGCTTCAGGAGGATCATACTTTCCCTGTTGATGCGTTCATTTCCCCTTCTCTAGCTATAGCGATACTAACTATAGCGATACTAACTATAGCGACCCTAACTATAACGACACTAACTATAGCGATACTAACTATAGCGATACTAACTATAGCAAAACCAGGAAGTGGGAAATCTGAGGTTTGTAGATTTCTTGGCCTATCCAATATACAGTGTCTATGGGGTCATATTGCACTTCCTAAGGCTTCCACTAGATGTCAACAGTCTTTAGAACGTTGTTTCAGGCCTCTACTGTGAAGTTGGAGAGAATGAGAGCTGATTGAGTCATGGGTCTGCCAAAAGGCCATGTGCTCAGTCAGGCATGCGCCCGAGAGAGTTAGCTCCGTTCCCTTTCATTTCTAAAGACAAAGGAATTCTCCGGTTGAAACATTATTGAAGATTTATGTTAAAAACATCCTAAAGATTGATTCTATACATCGTTTGACATGATTCTACGAACTGTAATATAACTTTTTTGACTTTGTCTGGACCTAGTGCCTGCGCATTTGGATTACTGTACTAAATACGCGACCAAAAAGGAGGTATTTGGACATAAATGGTGGACTTTATTGAACAAAACTAACATTTATTGTGGAACTGCGATTCCTGGGAGTGCATTCTAATGAAGATCATCAAAGGTAAGTGAATATTTATAATGCTATTTCTGACTTCTGTTGACTCCACAACATGGCAGGTATCTATCTGTATGGTGGCTGAGCGCTGTACTCAGAATATTCCATGGGGTGCTTTTTCCGTAAAGCTTTTTTGAAATCTGATACATCGGTTGCATTAAGGAGAAGTATATCTTTAATTCCATGCATAACAGTTGTATTTTCATCAACATTTATGATGAGTATTTCTGTAAATTGGCGTAGCTCTCTACACTTTCACCGGATGTTTTGGAGGCAAAACATAACAACGCACCAATGTATACTGAGATTTTGGGATATAAATATGCACTTTATCAAACAAAACATACATGTATTGTGTAACATGAAGTCCTATGAGTGCCATCTGATGAAGCTGGTGATTCATTTTCTCTATTTCTGCTTTTTGTGACTCCTCTCTTTGGTTGGAAAAATGGCTGTGTTCTTTTGTGACTAGGTGCAGACCTAACATAATCGTTTGGTGTGCTTTCGTCATAAAGCCTTTTTGAAATCGGACACTGTTGTGGGATTAACAACAAGTTTATCTTTGAGGAATTCTAATTATGAGATTTCTGTTGTTTGAATTTGGTGCCCTACACTTTTACTGGATGTTGGTCAGGTGGAACGTTAGCAGGTTAGTCTCCTTTTAACTGGTTAGTCTCCTTTTAACTGGTTAGTCTCCCTTTAACCGGTTAGTCTCCTTTTAACCCGGTTAGTCTCTTTTTAACCCGGTTAGTCTCCTTTTAACCGGTAAGTCTCTTTTTAACCGGTTAGTCTCCTTTTAACCGGGTAGTCTTTTTTTAACCGGGTTAGTCTCCTTTTAACTGGTTAGTCTTCTTTTAACTGGTTAGTCTCTTTTTAACCAGTTAGTCTCTTTTTAACCAGGTTAGTCTCCTTTTAACTGGTTAGTCTCCTTTTAGCCGGTTAGTCTCTTTTTAACCAGGTTAGTCTCCTTTTAACTGGTTAGTCTCCTTTTAACCGGTTAGTCTCTTTTTAACCAGGTTAGTCTCCTTTTAACAGGTTAGTCTCCTTTTAACAGGTTAGTCTCCTTTTAACCAGGTTCGTCTCCTTTTCAAGAGAGACCTGGAATCATTAAGCGGGACAGAACCAACTTAATGATTTCATTGTGTACAAGCTGTGTACGGGGCCTCACCTTGTGGTCCGTACTGTCCACCCTGAGGGCCGTAGTTCCCCATGGAGTTGTTCTGAGGGTAGGGCCCCATCCCAGGAAGCATCTGGCCTCCCGATGACTGGCGAGGGGATAAGGCGGAGCCAGGTTGCTGCGGCGACCCGTGGGGAGGCATCTGGGGGTTACGCATGTACACTACAAAAGACAGAGAGGGAGAGATGGAGAGGAAAAGGTTAGCTATACTCTTTCATAGCCATACAAGTGTAGTTCCATTTCCTAAAACCCTATCAAGGTCGGGTGTTGAATGTCAGTCAGTCCTTATCCAAACAAACCATAAGAAAGAAAGGTGATTTGTATATCGTTCAGGCTGCAGTCAGGGTAGTCGATCTCAAACACCACCTATATCTTTTCATACTCACCCCTGTCCTGGCCCATGGCTGACTGGCCCATGGATGTGTGGAGAATGCCGTCTGAATGGACGCTGGGCGGCCGGGGAGGCATCTGGTTACCTGCGGGATGACATCAGAGAGATTCAGACACACGCTGGGAATCATAAAAAACAGACCATGCTTCTGTTTCGTACAACAAACGCTGTGGTTGACAACAAACGCTGTGGTTTACACCAGCTTAAGGAAGCTGGACGTGTACTATGTGGTAGATTACTGCTTCTCTCTGAAAACCAGTGGCTCTATCATGTGTGTAGCTCTAATCTCTTTCTCTACCCACCTGGCACAGCAGCAGGTGAGAGGGGCCCGGAGCGCGAGGGGGTGACGCTGGCAGGGGAGCCCACGGGGGAGGGGGAGGGCCCGCGGATGCCAGGCAAGTGGGGCGAGGTGTGAGGGGAGAAGGGTGACTGGGCGGGGTTACTCTGTTCCCCCTGGCTACTGGACACCCCCGACGTGCTGACCCCCGGACTCAGAGCCCCCTCTGTACCCGTCGGCAGGTCATCTATGGAACCAGAGAGGTCCTGGAACAAGAGAGAGGGGAGAATTATAATCACAGAATTAAATAGAACACTAGGAAGTCTGACTGGAGAGACAGGATTCATTTGGAACATTTTGGTTACACAGCGTTAATGTTCACCTGGCTACTGAGGGTTGAACAGCTCAGACATATTGGGCAGCAAAAGTCAACAGTCACCTCATCTGTCCAAAGTCTACAGAGAGGATCCACATGACCAGAGTCCAGCAAATAAGACAACAGACCAGGGATTCCGTTAGCCGCTAAAATGTTGGCTGTTGTGCGTATTTAAAAAAAAAAATACAAAAATCGGAATTAAAATGTAAAAGTTCAAATTCAACTAATGCGAGAGCACCAGCCGCTGCCATATAGACACATTGATACACCGTAATCATTGACAGCTGAATAGCCTGAATGAGAGAATGGAGGAGACGGCCCAATGCAGCCGTTGACCTAGAACTTCCGCTGTCAACTAAGTCAAAATACATAAGGCTGACAACAACAAAAAATGTTGAAAATATACGGATGAAAATGCTGGTAGTCTCAAACAAATTCACCCGTCTCCTCAGCCTGTCTGCCTTCCTAGATCTGTCTTGACTTGACCTATCAGGAGTGAAGTGCAACATTGTATCAAATCAATCCCCTGGACCCTGCCAGAAGCCATCTCTAGGGAAGTTGCAACATAGTATCAAGTATCCCAGACTTCCCAGCACCAGTGAGCTCGGGAGAGACAGTTGTCTTTGCTGAAGGTATTTTATGATGTTGATATGAAGCTATTTTGCTCTTTCACACGAGGCTTGGTTATTACCAGGGGAGGAGATTGTTGGAAAGATTTCCCAAATAGCCTAATTCTTCCTCACAGTAGGCCTATCAATCGCAATATATGTTTTAAAAACAGACTTCCTGTGTGAGGTGAATCAAAAAAAGACAGACGCTCAGCTTATTAGTGGTGGATGTGGTGAGATAAGACAAACAGAAATCCCCAAATGGGCATTTTCAGGACAGAGACACATCTTCGCCACACACCCCTACCTTTCTTCTTGTCTCAACATTTTAAAGATGATACACAAGACACATTACCGTCGCACCTATTTCAGATGCTTTTCACTGACCGTGACAACCCAGTCACCAGCGAGGCCTTCTGCCAACGCGGCTGTCGGTGAAAGAAACCCACATCCTGTTCTATTGGTTTTCATAACAACTCTCTTTCCTTGTCCTCAAGACAAAGACACAATCCCAGTCATATTACCATGGCAAAACTTCCTAGTCGTTGCATCTTTAGATTCAGCCTCTTCCTGAACGTGACAGATGTTTTATTTCGGTCATATACCTCAGGTGCGGTGTTTGGAACGGAGTTGTCTGCCAATTGTATTTTGTCAAATGTTTGAAAATGATGTTTTATTGTCCTCTTCATGTCAGGAGTTGCATGGTTTGTTAAGATTAATTGCCGTAATTTAAATATGACTTCTGTCATTCTGAGCATCATGGGTGCCTATGCATATAAGCCCGGCAAATGTCAAATATGGACGGATACGTTGTCCGTCAAATATGGACGGATACAACCCTGCTACAACCCTGCTACAACCCTGATACAACTCTGCTACAACCCTGCTACAACCCTGATACAACTCTGATACAACTCTGCTACAGCCCTGCTACAACCCTGATACAGCCCTGCTACAACCCTGCTACAACCCTGATACAACTCTGCTACAACTCTGCTACAACCCTGCTACAGCCCTGATACAGCCCTGATACAACTCTGCTACAACCCTGCTACAACCCTGATACAGCCCTGCTACAACCCTGCTACAACCCTGATACAACCCTGATACAACCCTGATACAACTCTGCTACAGCCCTGCTACAACCCTGATACAGCCCTGCTACAACCCTGCTACAACCCTGATACAACCCTGCTACAACCCTGATACAACTCTGCTACAACCCTGATACAACCCTGCTACAACCCTGCTACAACCCTGATACAGCCCTGCTACAACCCTGATACAACCCTGCTACAACCCTGATACAACCCTGATACAACTCTGCTACAACCCTGATACAACTCTGCTACAACCCTGATACAACCCTGCTACAGCCCTGCTACAGCCCTGATACAACCCTGATACAGCCCTGATACAACCCTGATACAGCCTTGATACAGCCCTGATACAACCCTGATACAGCCCTGATACAGCCCTGATACAACCCTGATACAGCCCTGATACAACCCTGCTACAGCCCTGCTACAGCCCTGATACAACCCTGATACAGCCCTGATACAACCCTGATACAACCCTGATACAACCCTGATACAGCCCTGATACAGCCCTGATACAACCCTGATACAGCCCTGATACAGCCCTGATACAACCCCCACCAGATCACTTTAGAGAGGCTGTGGGATCCATCTCAGCAGAAACACAATCTGTTGTCTGGCTACTCAAAACACACGGTGGAGCTAAAACATCTCTCCGGTTGAGAATCAAGGCTCTAATCCGTGATGTGGTCATGATGTTGGCAGGAGAGGTGATTGTGTTTGAACAGGAAGAAGAGTTGTTTACACACACTGTCTGTAGTCACGTGGATCCCATGTGGTTGTCTCCTCTAACAGCTAGCTAGCTCATCTGACTGTCACAGAGAGGGAAGGATGGAGGGGAGGGGAGAGGAGGGGAGGGGAGAGGAGGGAAGGGGAAAAAAACCCTCCCTGGAAGGTGGCCAAGTATTCCCACAAAAATGTCACTCTGTGGCAGGCACAGAGGCTGGCTGCGGCCCCAAAGCCGGCGGTATTCAAGTTGAAACGACGCCCAGTGCTATTTTTGGACCGTGACCTGATGGAGGCACCCCAGAGAGACCGACAGAAGGAGGACGATGATTCAGGAACCATCGCCTCCACCCCTCTTGCTCTCATTCTCTCCCTTCATGCCCCTACCAGCAGAGCTGTGAATGCCGTGACCCAACGCATGAACATGTCATTGTGAGCATGTGTGTGTGTGTGTCTATGAGTGCACCCATGTGTGAGCCACAGGAGAGGTGGGGAGTGTGTCTGCGTGTGTAATTCTAGTCATTACATTGAGTTTGTATGTGTGTGTGTTTCTGTGAGCAACCCAGGGGGCGCAAGTCTACAGCAAAAGAAAACCGCTCAGATCAGAAAGCGAGGAGGCATCCCTGGTTAAAGAGCCGTGTCAGGATCAGCTGACACCTCCCCCCCCCCTCTGGGCACAGAACAGCATCACAAGACCAATCATCTGACAGCAGGCAGAAAGAGAGAGGCAGCTCAGGTAAAGCCGTCCTTGTTACATTCTGCCCAGGGCCCAGCCCCAGGCCTGCCTACCTGGGCCCTACTCAGTCTCCCAGAGAGAGAGAAAGAGAAATTCCATCCCCATCCCACCAAGGCCACAGGGGTAGGGGTCATAGGTTAACCCCCTAAGGCTGTGCTCTGTAGTCTTACCTCATTGAGAGGTCACATACATAGACAGGAGTCAGGACTATAGAGACATTCAGCAAGACAAGGAAGCAGGGGTCACAAATCTGCATTTAAAAAGAAAAACATGCAAAAATCTGCGTTTTAATAAACCATTTCAGCTGCGTTTTAATAAACCATTTCCTCTGCGTTTTAATAAACCATTTCAGCTGCGTTTTAATAAACCATTTCCTCTGCGTTTTAATAAACCATTTCAGCTGCGTTTTAATAAACCATTTCCTCTGCGTTTTAATAAACCATTTCAGCTGCGTTTTAATAAACCGTTTCAGCTGCGTTTTAATAAACCATTTCCTCTGCGTTTTAATAAACCATTTCCTCTGCGTTTTAATAAACCATTTCCTCTGCGTTTTAATAAACCATTTCCTCTGCGTTTTAATAAACCATTTCCTCTGCGTTTTAATAAACCATTTCAGCTGCGTTTTAATAAACCATTTCCTCTGCGTTTTAATAAACCATTTCAGCTGCGTTTTAATAAACCATTTCCTCTGCGTTTTAATAAACCATTTCCTCTGCGTTTTAATAAACCATTTCCTCTGCGTTTTAATAAACCATTTCCTCAGCGTTTTAATAAACCATTTCAGCTGCGTTTTAATAAACCATTTCAGCTGCGTTTTAATAAACCGTTTCAGCTGCGTTTTAATAAACCATTTCAGCTGCGTTTTAATAAACCATTTCAGCTGCGTTTTAATAAACCATTTCCTCTGCGTTTTAATAAACCATTTCCTCTGCGTTTTAATAAACCATTTCAGCTGCGTTTTAATAAACCATTTCCTCTGCGTTTTAATAAACCATTTCAGCTGCGTTTTAATAAACCGTTTCAGCTGCGTTTTAATAAACCATTTCAGCTGCGTTTTAATAAACCATTTCAGCTGCGTTTTAATAAACCATTTCCTCTGCGTTTTAATAAACCATTTCCTCTGCGTTTTAATAAACCATTTCCTCTGCGTTTTAATAAACCATTTCCTCTGCGTTTTAATAAACCATTTCAGCTGCGTTTTAATAAACCATTTCCTCTGCGTTTTAATAAACCATTTCAGCTGCGTTTTAATAAACCATTTCAGCTGCGTTTTAATAAACCATTTCCTCTGCGTTTTAATAAACCATTTCCTCAGCGTTTTAATAAACCATTTCAGCTGCGTTTTAATAAACCATTTCCTCTGCGTTTTAATAAACCATTTCCTCTGCGTTTTAATAAACCATTTCAGCTGCGTTTTAATAAACCATTTCAGCTGCGTTTTAATAAACCGTTTCAGCTGCGTTTTAATAAACCATTTCAGCTGCGTTTTAATAAACCATTTCAGCTGCGTTTTAATAAACCATTTCAGCTGCGTTTTAATAAACCATTTCCTCTGCGTTTTAATAAACCATTTCCTCAGCGTTTTAATAAACCATTTCCTCTGCGTTTTAATAAACCATTTCAGCTGCGTTTTAATAAACCATTTCCTCTGCGTTTTAATAAACCATTTCAGCTGCGTTTTAATAAACCATTTCAGCTGCGTTTTAATAAACCATTTCCTCTGCGTTTTAATAAACCATTTCCTCTGCGTTTTAATAAACCATTTCAGCTGCGTTTTAATAAACCGTTTCCTCTGCGTTTTAATAAACCGTTTCAGCTGCGTTTTAATAAACCATTTCAGCTGCGTTTTAATAAACCATTTCAGCTGCGTTTTAATAAACCATTTCAGCTGCGTTTTAATAAACCATTTCCTCAGCGTTTTAATAAACCATTTCCTCAGCGTTTTAATAAACCATTTCCTCTGCGTTTTAATAAACCATTTCAGCTGCGTTTTAATAAACCATTTCCTCTGCGTTTTAATAAACCGCTTCAGCTGCGTTTTAATAAACCATTTCAGCTGCGTTTTAATAAACCATTTCAGCTGCGTTTTAATAAACCATTTCAGCTGCGTTTTAATAAACCATTTCCTCTGCGTTTTAATAAACCATTTCCTCAGCGTTTTAATAAACCATTTCCTCTGCGTTTTAATAAACCATTTCAGCTGCGTTTTAATAAACCATTTCCTCTGCGTTTTAATAAACCATTTCAGCTGCGTTTTAATAAACCATTTCAGCTGCGTTTTAATAAACCATTTCCTCTGCGTTTTAATAAACCATTTCCTCTGCGTTTTAATAAACCATTTCAGCTGCGTTTTAATAAACCGTTTCCTCTGCGTTTTAATAAACCGTTTCAGCTGCGTTTTAATAAACCATTTCAGCTGCGTTTTAATAAACCATTTCAGCTGCGTTTTAATAAACCATTTCAGCTGCGTTTTAATAAACCATTTCCTCAGCGTTTTAATAAACCATTTCCTCAGCGTTTTAATAAACCATTTCCTCTGCGTTTTAATAAACCATTTCAGCTGCGTTTTAATAAACCATTTCCTCTGCGTTTTAATAAACCATTTCCTCTGCGTTTTAATAAACCATTTCAGCTGCGTTTTAATAAACCATTTCCTCTGCGTTTTAATAAACCATTTCCTCAGCGTTTTAATAAACCATTTCCTCTGCGTTTTAATAAACCATTTCAGCTGCGTTTTAATAAACCATTTCCTCTGCGTTTTAATAAACCATTTCCTCTGCGTTTTAATAAACCGTTTCAGCTGCGTTTTAATAAACCATTTCAGCTGCGTTTTAATAAACCATTTCAGCTGCGTTTTAATAAACCATTTCAGCTGCGTTTTAATAAACCATTTCCTCTGCGTTTTAATAAACCATTTCAGCTGCGTTTTAATAAACCATTTCCTCTGCGTTTTAATAAACCATTTCAGCTGCGTTTTAATAAACCATTTCCTCTGCGTTTTAATAAACCGTTTCAGCTGCGTTTTAATAAACCATTTCCTCTGCGTTTTAATAAACCATTTCCTCTGCGTTTTAATAAACCATTTCAGCTGCGTTTTAATAAACCATTTCAGCTGCGTTTTAATAAACCATTTCCTCTGCGTTTTAATAAACCGTTTCAGCTGCGTTTTAATAAACCATTTCAGCTGCGTTTTAATAAACCATTTCAGCTGCGTTTTAATAAACCATTTCCTCTGCGTTTTAATAAACCGTTTCAGCTGCGTTTTAATAAACCATTTCCTCTGCGTTTTAATAAACCGTTTCCTCTGCGTTTTAATAAACCATTTCCTCTGCGTTTTAATAAACCATTTCCTCTGCGTTTTAATAAACCATTTCCTCTGCGCTTTAATAAACCATTTCCTCTGCGTTTTAATAAACCATTTCCTCTGCGTTTTAATAAACCATTTCCTCTGCGTTTTAATAAACCATTTCCTCTGCGCTTTAATAAACCATTTCCTCTGCGCTTTAATAAACCATTTCCTCTGCGTTTTAATAAACCATTTCAGCTGCGTTTTAATAAACCGTTTCCTCTGCGTTTTAATAAACCGTTTCAGCTGCGTTTTAATAAACCATTTCAGCTGCGTTTTAATAAACCGTTTCCTCTGCGTTTTAATAAACCGTTTCAGCTGCGTTTTAATAAACCATTTCAGCTGCGTTTTAATAAACCATTTCAGCTGCGTTTTAATAAACCATTTCAGCTGCGTTTTAATAAACCATTTCCTCTGCGTTTTAATAAACCATTTCCTCAGCGTTTTAATAAACCATTTCCTCTGCGTTTTAATAAACCATTTCAGCTGCGTTTTAATAAACCATTTCCTCTGCGTTTTAATAAACCATTTCCTCTGCGTTTTAATAAACCGTTTCAGCTGCGTTTTAATAAACCATTTCAGCTGCGTTTTAATAAACCATTTCAGCTGCGTTTTAATAAACCATTTCAGCTGCGTTTTAATAAACCATTTCCTCTGCGTTTTAATAAACCATTTCAGCTGCGTTTTAATAAACCATTTCAGCTGCGTTTTAATAAACCATTTCCTCTGCGTTTTAATAAACCGTTTCAGCTGCGTTTTAATAAACCATTTCCTCTGCGTTTTAATAAACCATTTCAGCTGCGTTTTAATAAACCATTTCAGCTGCGTTTTAATAAACCATTTCCTCTGCGTTTTAATAAACCGTTTCAGCTGCGTTTTAATAAACCATTTCCTCTGCGTTTTAATAAACCGTTTCCTCTGCGTTTTAATAAACCATTTCCTCTGCGTTTTAATAAACCGTTTCAGCTGCGTTTTAATAAACCATTTCCTCTGCGTTTTAATAAACCGTTTCCTCTGCGTTTTAATAAACCGTTTCCTCTGCGTTTTAATAAACCGTTTCCTCTGCGTTTTAATAAACCATTTCCTCTGCGTTTTAATAAACCATTTCCTCTGCGCTTTAATAAACCATTTCCTCTGCGTTTTAATAAACCGTTTCAGCTGCGTTTTAATAAACCATTTCAGCTGCGTTTTAATAAACCATTTCAGCTGCGTTTTAATAAACCATTTCAGCTGCGTTTTAATAAACCATTTCAGCTGCGTTTTAATAAACCATTTCCTCAGCGTTTTAATAAACCATTTCCTCAGCGTTTTAATAAACCATTTCCTCAGCGTTTTAATAAACCATTTCCTCTGCGTTTTAATAAACGATTTCAGCTGCGTTTTAATAAACCATTTCCTCTGCGTTTTAATAAACCGTTTCAGCTGCGTTTTAATAAACCATTTCAGCTGCGTTTTAATAAACCATTTCAGCTGCGTTTTAATAAACCATTTCAGCTGCGTTTTAATAAACCATTTCCTCTGCGTTTTAATAAACCATTTCCTCAGCGTTTTAATAAACCATTTCCTCTGCGTTTTAATAAACCATTTCAGCTGCGTTTTAATAAACCATTTCCTCTGCGTTTTAATAAACCATTTCAGCTGCGTTTTAATAAACCATTTCAGCTGCGTTTTAATAAACCATTTCCTCTGCGTTTTATTAAACCATTTCCTCTGCGTTTTAATAAACCATTTCAGCTGCGTTTTAATAAACCGTTTCCTCTGCGTTTTAATAAACCGTTTCAGCTGCGTTTTAATAAACCATTTCAGCTGCGTTTTAATAAACCATTTCAGCTGCGTTTTAATAAACCATTTCAGCTGCGTTTTAATAAACCATTTCCTCAGCGTTTTAATAAACCATTTCCTCAGCGTTTTAATAAACCATTTCCTCTGCGTTTTAATAAACCATTTCAGCTGCGTTTTAATAAACCATTTCCTCTGCGTTTTAATAAACCATTTCCTCTGCGTTTTAATAAACCATTTCAGCTGCGTTTTAATAAACCATTTCCTCAGCGTTTTAATAAACCATTTCCTCAGCGTTTTAATAAACCATTTCAGCTGCGTTTTAATAAACCATTTCCTCTGCGTTTTAATAAACCATTTCCTCTGCGTTTTAATAAACCGTTTCAGCTGCGTTTTAATAAACCATTTCAGCTGCGTTTTAATAAACCATTTCAGCTGCGTTTTAATAAACCATTTCAGCTGCGTTTTAATAAACCATTTCCTCTGCGTTTTAATAAACCATTTCAGCTGCGTTTTAATAAACCATTTCCTCTGCGTTTTAATAAACCATTTCAGCTGCGTTTTAATAAACCATTTCCTCTGCGTTTTAATAAACCGTTTCAGCTGCGTTTTAATAAACCATTTCCTCTGCGTTTTAATAAACCATTTCCTCTGCGTTTTAATAAACCATTTCAGCTGCGTTTTAATAAACCATTTCAGCTGCGTTTTAATAAACCATTTCCTCTGCGTTTTAATAAACCGTTTCAGCTGCGTTTTAATAAACCATTTCAGCTGCGTTTTAATAAACCATTTCAGCTGCGTTTTAA
The DNA here is from genome assembly GCF_057628025.1 of Oncorhynchus mykiss. Taxonomy (NCBI): domain Eukaryota; kingdom Metazoa; phylum Chordata; class Actinopteri; order Salmoniformes; family Salmonidae; genus Oncorhynchus; species Oncorhynchus mykiss. Next base: position 55,274,052 of record NC_143039.1, on the reverse strand, counting down.
TAAACCATTTCCTCTGCGTTTTAATAAACCGTTTCAGCTGCGTTTTAATAAACCATTTCCTCTGCGTTTTAATAAACCGTTTCCTCTGCGTTTTAATAAACCATTTCCTCTGCGTTTTAATAAACCATTTCCTCTGCGTTTTAATAAACCATTTCCTCTGCGCTTTAATAAACCATTTCCTCTGCGTTTTAATAAACCATTTCCTCTGCGTTTTAATAAACCATTTCCTCTGCGTTTTAATAAACCATTTCCTCTGCGCTTTAATAAACCATTTCCTCTGCGCTTTAATAAACCATTTCCTCTGCGTTTTAATAAACCATTTCAGCTGCGTTTTAATAAACCGTTTCCTCTGCGTTTTAATAAACCGTTTCAGCTGCGTTTTAATAAACCATTTCAGCTGCGTTTTAATAAACCGTTTCCTCTGCGTTTTAATAAACCGTTTCAGCTGCGTTTTAATAAACCATTTCAGCTGCGTTTTAATAAACCATTTCAGCTGCGTTTTAATAAACCATTTCAGCTGCGTTTTAATAAACCATTTCCTCTGCGTTTTAATAAACCATTTCCTCAGCGTTTTAATAAACCATTTCCTCTGCGTTTTAATAAACCATTTCAGCTGCGTTTTAATAAACCATTTCAGCTGCGTTTTAATAAACCATTTCCTCTGCGTTTTAATAAACCATTTCCTCTGCGTTTTAATAAACCATTTCAGCTGCGTTTTAATAAACCATTTCCTCTGCGTTTTAATAAACCATTTCCTCAGCGTTTTAATAAACCATTTCCTCTGCGTTTTAATAAACCATTTCAGCTGCGTTTTAACCAGTTAGAGCTCTAGGGGCGCTATTTCATTTTTGGATAAAAAACGTTCCCGTTTTAAGCGCGATATTTTGTCACGAAAAGATGCTCGACTATGCATATTCTTGACAGTTTTGGAAAGAAAACACTCTGAAGTTTCAGAATCTGCAAAGATTTTGTCTGTAAGTGCCCCAGAACTCATTCTACAGGCGAAACCAAGATGATGCATCACCCAGGAATTAGCAGAATTTCTGAAGCTCTGTTTTCCATTCTCTCCTTATATGGCTGTGATTGCGCAAGGAATGAGCCTACACTTTCTGTCGTTCGCCCAAGGTCTTAGCAGCATTGTGACGTATTTGTAGGCATATCATTGGAAGATTGGCCATAAGAGACTACATTTTCCAGAGGTCCGCCCGGTGTCCTTTGTCTAAATTTGTGCGTAATCTTCAGGTGCGGTCATTTTCTCCTGGGATTCAGGAGAGAAAGCATGTTTCCAAGAACGATGTATCAATGAAGAGATATGTGAAAAACACCTTGAGGATTGATTCTAAACAACGTTTGCCATGTTTTCAGTCGATATTATGGAGTTAATTTGGAAAAAAGTTTGCGTTTTGAGGACTGAATTTATGGATTTTTTTTGGTAGCCAAATGTGATGTATAAAACGGAGCTATTTCTAATACACAAGGAATCTTTTTGGAAAAACTGAGCATCTGCTATCTAACTGAGAGTATCCTCATTGAAAACATCAGAAGTTCTTCAAAGGTAAATTATTTTATTTGAAGGCTTTTATGTTTTTGTTAATGTTGCGTGCTGGATGCTAACGCTAATGCTAACGCTAAATGCTAACGCGAAATGCTAACTCTAGCTAGCTACTTTTACACAAATGATTGTTTTCCTATGGTTGAGAAGCATATTTTGAAAATCTGAGATGACAGTGTTGTTTACAAAAGGCTAAGCTTGAGAGATGGCATATTTATTTCATTTCATTTGCGATTTTCATAAATAGTTAACGTTGTGTTATGCTAATGAGCTTGCTGATAGATTTACACAATCCTGGATACAGGGGTTTTTTCATAGCTAAACGTGACGCAGAAAACGGAGCGATTTGTCCTAAACAAATAATCTTTCAGGAAAAACTGAACATTTGCTATCTGAGAGTCTCCTCAATGAAAACATCTGAAGTTCTTCAAAGGTAAATGATTTTTTTGAATGCTTTTCTGTTTTTTTGTGTAAATGTTGCCAGCTGAATGCTAATGCTAAATGCTACGTTAGCCATCAATACTGTTACACAAATGATTGTTTTGCAATGGTTGAGAAGCATATTTTGAAAATCTGAGATGACAGTGTTGTTAACAAAAGGCTAAGCTTGAGAGCTAGCATATTTATTTCATTTCATTTGCGATTTTCATGAATAGTTAACGTTGCGTTATGGTAATGAGCTTGAGTCTGTATTCACGAACCCGGATCCGGGATGGGGAGATCAGAAAGGTTAATAAACCATTTCCTCTGCGTTTTAATAAACCATTTCCTCTGCGTTTTAATAAACCATTTCCTCTGCGTTTTAATAAACCATTTCCTCTGCGTTTTAATAAACCGTTTCAGCTGCGTTTTAATAAACCATTTCAGCTGCGTTTTAATAAACCATTTCAGCTGCGTTTTAATAAACCATTTCCTCTGCGTTTTAATAAACCATTTCCTCTGCGTTTTAATAAACCGTTTCAGCTGCGTTTTAATAAACCATTTCAGCTGCGTTTTAATAAACCATTTCAGCTGCGTTTTAATAAACCATTTCAGCTGCGTTTTAATAAACCATTTCAGCTGCGTTTTAATAAACCATTTCAGCTGCGTTTTAATAAACCATTTCCTCTGCGTTTTAATAAACCATTTCAGCTGCGTTTTAATAAACCATTTCAGCTGCGTTTTAATAAACCATTTCAGCTGCGTTTTAATAAACCATTTCCTCAGCGTTTTAATAAACCATTTCCTCTGCGTTTTAATAAACCATTTCAGCTGCGTTTTAATAAACCATTTCCTCTGCGTTTTAATAAACCATTTCAGCTGCGTTTTAATAAACCATTTCAGCTGCGTTTTAATAAACCATTTCCTCTGCGTTTTAATAAACCATTTCCTCTGCGTTTTAATAAACCATTTCAGCTGCGTTTTAATAAACCGTTTCCTCTGCGTTTTAATAAACCGTTTCAGCTGCGTTTTAATAAACCATTTCAGCTGCGTTTTAATAAACCATTTCAGCTGCGTTTTAATAAACCATTTCAGCTGCGTTTTAATAAACCATTTCCTCTGCGTTTTAATAAACCATTTCCTCAGCGTTTTAATAAACCATTTCCTCTGCGTTTTAATAAACCATTTCAGCTGCGTTTTAATAAACCATTTCCTCTGCGTTTTAATAAACCATTTCCTCTGCGTTTTAATAAACCATTTCAGCTGCGTTTTAATAAACCATTTCCTCTGCGTTTTAATAAACCATTTCCTCAGCGTTTTAATAAACCATTTCCTCTGCGTTTTAATAAACCATTTCAGCTGCGTTTTAATAAACCATTTCCTCTGCGTTTTAATAAACCATTTCCTCTGCGTTTTAATAAACCGTTTCAGCTGCGTTTTAATAAACCATTTCAGCTGCGTTTTAATAAACCATTTCAGCTGCGTTTTAATAAACCATTTCAGCTGCGTTTTAATAAACCATTTCCTCTGCGTTTTAATAAACCATTTCAGCTGCGTTTTAATAAACCATTTCCTCTGCGTTTTAATAAACCATTTCAGCTGCGTTTTAATAAACCATTTCCTCTGCGTTTTAATAAACCGTTTCAGCTGCGTTTTAATAAACCATTTCCTCTGCGTTTTAATAAACCATTTCCTCTGCGTTTTAATAAACCATTTCAGCTGCGTTTAAATAAACCATTTCAGCTGCGTTTTAATAAACCATTTCCTCTGCGTTTTAATAAACCGTTTCAGCTGCGTTTTAATAAACCATTTCAGCTGCGTTTTAATAAACCATTTCAGCTGCGTTTTAATAAACCATTTCCTCTGCGTTTTAATAAACCGTTTCAGCTGCGTTTTAATAAACCATTTCCTCTGCGTTTTAATAAACCGTTTCCTCTGCGTTTTAATAAACCGTTTCCTCTGCGTTTTAATAAACCGTTTCCTCTGCGTTTTAATAAACCATTTCCTCTGCGTTTTAATAAACCATTTCCTCTGCGCTTTAATAAACCATTTCCTCTGCGTTTTAATAAACCATTTCCTCTGCGTTTTAATAAACCATTTCCTCTGCGTTTTAATAAACCATTTCCTCTGCGTTTTAATAAACCATTTCCTCTGCGCTTTAATAAACCATTTCCTCTGCGTTTTAATAAACCATTTCCTCTGCGTTTTAATAAACCATTTCCTCTGCGTTTTAATAAACCATTTCCTCTGCGTTTTAATAAACCATTTCCTCTGCGTTTTAATAAACCATTTCAGCTGCGTTTTAATAAACCGTTTCCTCTGCGTTTTAATAAACCGTTTCAGCTGCGTTTTAATAAACCATTTCAGCTGCGTTTTAATAAACCATTTCAGCTGCGTTTTAATAAACCATTTCAGCTGCGTTTTAATAAACCATTTCAGCTGCGTTTTAATAAACCATTTCCTCAGCGTTTTAATAAACCATTTCCTCTGCGTTTTAATAAACCATTTCAGCTGCGTTTTAATAAACCATTTCCTCTGCGTTTTAATAAACCATTTCAGCTGCGTTTTAATAAACCATTTCAGCTGCGTTTTAATAAACCATTTCCTCTGCGTTTTAATAAACCATTTCCTCTGCGTTTTAATAAACCATTTCAGCTGCGTTTTAATAAACCATTTCAGCTGCGTTTTAATAAACCATTTCCTCTGCGTTTTAATAAACCATTTCAGCTGCGTTTTAATAAACCATTTCAGCTGCGTTTTAATAAACCATTTCAGCTGCGTTTTAATAAACCATTTCCTCTGCGTTTTAATAAACCATTTCCTCTGCGTTTTAATAAACCGTTTCAGCTGCGTTTTAATAAACCATTTCAGCTGCGTTTTAATAAACCATTTCAGCTGCGTTTTAATAAACCGTTTCAGCTGCGTTTTAATAAACCATTTCAGCTGCGTTTTAATAAACCATTTCCTCTGCGTTTTAATAAACCATTTCAGCTGCGTTTTAATAAACCATTTCAGCTGCGTTTTAATAAACCATTTCCTCTGCGTTTTAATAAACCATTTCCTCTGCGTTTTAATAAACCATTTCAGCTGCGTTTTAATAAACCATTTCCTCTGCGTTTTAATAAACCATTTCAGCTGCGTTTTAATAAACCATTTCCTCTGCGTTTTAATAAACCGTTTCAGCTGCGTTTTAATAAACCATTTCCTCAGCGTTTTAATAAACCATTTCCTCTGCGTTTTAATAAACCGTTTCAGCTGCGTTTTAATAAACCATTTCAGCTGCGTTTTAATAAACCATTTCAGCTGCGTTTTAATAAACCATTTCAGCTGCGTTTTAATAAACCATTTCCTCTGCGTTTTAATAAACCATTTCCTCTGCGTTTTAATAAACCATTTCAGCTGCGTTTTATATTTAAAGTCAACAGTGTTTTTTTGCTTCAATAGAGTGATCAGGGACGTGCAACTATAGTTTTCCTTCCCGGAAGAGACATTAATGCAACACATTCAGCAGAAAATAGCTTCCTATTCATCAGATGACAACAGAAATACAACGCTATTTGCTGGCAGCCACACAAGTAAATGAGCTTACAATGAAATACCAAGGTATTTTTAGTCAAAACAATGCATGGCCGTCAAATTGATAATGTTTAACATAGAAACATGTAGCCATCTACATTGCCTAATGTTTTGCTTGAGGTTAATCTTGCATTTTACCACAGAAAAGTAGACTCGACCGCAAAAAGTACCACAGAAAAGTAGACTAGACCGCAGAAAGTACCACAGAAAAGTAGACTAGACCGCAAAAAGTACCACAGAAAAGTAGACTAGACCGCGAAAAGTACCACAGAAAAGTAGACTAGACCGCGAAAAGTACCACAGAAAAGTAGACTAGACCGCAAAAAGTACCACAGAAAAGTAGACTAGACCGCGAAAAGTACCACAGAAAAGTAGACTAGACCGCAAAAAGTACCACAGAAAAGTAGACTAGACCGCGAAAAGTACCACAGAAAAGTAGACTAGACCGCAAAAAGTACCACAGAAAAGTAGACTAGACCGCAAAAAGTACCACAGAAAAGTAGACTAGACCGCGAAAAGTACCACAGAAAAGTAGACTAGACCGCAAAAAGTACCACAGAAAAGTAGACTAGACCGCGAAAAGTACCACAGAAAAGTAGACTGGACCGCAAAAAGTACCACAGAAAAGTAGACTGGACCGCAAAAAGTACCACAGAAAAGTAGCTTTTATCGTTTTTTTCTGAGTGAAAGATGCTGAATTCTGTGTTAACACGACCGCTGGGAAGGGAGACACTGAATTCTGTGTTAACACGACCGCTGGGAAGGGAGACACTGAATGTGACGAGAGGAAAGGTCCTCCTAGTGTGGAGCTCAGACAGAGAACTGAATAAACAGTTATTGCACACACACACACACCCTCCTTAAAATTCCCCAATCCTCTCCCCACAACCAAAGCTGTTATCCCTGGATACAGCCAGCGCTGTGTGTACGCACACGCACACACACACACACACACAGCTTCTCCCACTCTGCAGCCAGTCATTGATTTTTCCCCAAATCGATATTAGCAGCAGCAGCCCTGAGAGAGAGAGAGAGAGAGAGCCCTGAGAGAGAGAGAGAGAGAGAGAGAGCCCTGAGAGAGAGAGAGAGAGAGAGAGAGAGAGAGAGAGAGCCCTGAGAGAGAGAGAGCCCTGAGAGAGAGAGAGCCCTGAGAGAGAGCCCTGAGAGAGAGACCTCTGAGAGCCCTGAGAGAGAGAGAGCCCAGAGAGAGAGAGAGCCCTGAGAGAGAGAGAAAGCCCTGAGAGAGAGAGAAAGCCCTGAGAGAGAGAGAAAGCCCTGAGAGAGAGAGAAAGCCCTGAGAGAGAGAGAGAGCCCTGAGAGAGAGAGAGAGAGCCCTGAGAGCCCTGAGAGAGAGAGAGACCTCTGAGAGACCTGAGAGAGAGAGAGACCTGAGAGAGAGAGAGACCTGAGTGAGAGCGAGCCCTGAGAGAGAGCGAGCCCTGAGAGAGAGCGAGCCCTGAGAGAGAGCGAGCCCTGAGAAAGAGAGAGACCTGAGAAAGAGAGAGACCTGAGAAAGAGAGAGCCCTGAGAGAGAAAGCCCTGAGAGAGAGAGAGAAAGAGGAGAGAAAGAGAGAGCCCTGAGAGAGCCCTGGGAGAGATAAAGAGAGCCCTGGGAGAGATAAAGAGAGGCCTGGGAGAGATAAAGAGAGCCCTGGGAGAGAGAGAGAGAGAGAGACCTGAGAGAGAGAGAGGGACCTGAGAGAGAGAGAAAGCCCCGAGCACAGAGAGATAGCGAGCGAGCACAGAGAGATAGCGAGCGAGCACAGAGATAGCGAGCGAGCACAGAGATAGCGAGCGAGCACAGAGAGAGTAGAGAGAGCGAGCGAGCGAGCAGAGAGAGCGAGCATGCACAGAGAGAGAGCGAGCGAGCACAGAGAGAGAGAGCGAGCACAGAGAGAGAGCGAGCGAGCACAGAGAGAGAGCGAGCGAGCACAGAGAGAGAGCGAGCGAGCACAGAGAGAGAGCGAGCGAGCACAGAGAGAGAGCGAGCGAGCACAGAGAGAGAGCGAGCACAGAGAGAGAGCGAGCACAGAGAGAGAGCGAGCACAGAGAGAGCACAGAGAGAGAGCGAGCGAGCACAGACAGAGAGAGCGAGCGCAGACAGAGAGAGCGAGCACAGACAGAGAGAGCGAGCGAGCGAGCAGACAGAGAGAGCGAGCGAGCACAGACAGAGAGAGCGAGCGAGCACAGAGAGAGAGAGAGCGAGCGAGCACAGAGAGCGAGCGAGCACAGACAGAGAGCGAGCGAGCACAGAGAGAGAGCGAGCGAGCACAGAGAGAGAGCGAGCGAGCACAGAGAGATAGCGAGCGAGCACAGAGAGATAGCGAGCGAGCGAGCAGACAGAGAGAGCGAGCGAGCACAGACAGAGAGAGCGAGCGAGCACAGAGATAGCGAGCGAGCACAGAGAGAGAGAGCACAGAGAGAGCGAGCACAGAGAGAGCGAGCACAGAGAGAGCGAGCACAGAGAGAGAGCGAGCGAGCACAGACAGAGCGAGCGAGCACAGACAGAGAGAGCGAGCGAGCACAGAGAGAGAGAGCGAGCGGGCACAGAGAGAGAGAGAGAGAGCACAGAGAGAGAGAGAGCGAGCACAGAGAGAGAGAGAGAGAGCACAGAGAGAGAGAGAGAGCGAGCACAGAGAGAGAGAGAGCGAGCGAGCACAGAGAGAGAGAGAAAGAGAGAGAGAGAGCGAGCACAGAGAGAGAGCGAGCACAGAGAGAGCACAGAGAGAGAGCGAGCGAGCACAGACAGAGAGAGCGAGCGCAGACAGAGAGAGCGAGCACAGACAGAGAGAGCGAGCGAGCGAGCAGACAGAGAGAGCGAGCGAGCACAGACAGAGAGAGCGAGCGAGCACAGAGAGAGAGAGAGCGAGCGAGCACAGAGAGCGAGCGAGCACAGACAGAGAGCGAGCGAGCACAGAGAGAGAGCGAGCGAGCACAGAGAGAGAGCGAGCGAGCACAGAGAGATAGCGAGCGAGCACAGAGAGATAGCGAGCGAGCGAGCAGACAGAGAGAGCGAGCGAGCACAGACAGAGAGAGCGAGCGAGCACAGAGATAGCGAGCGAGCACAGAGAGAGAGAGCACAGAGAGAGCGAGCACAGAGAGAGCGAGCACAGAGAGAGCGAGCACAGAGAGAGAGCGAGCGAGCACAGACAGAGCGAGCGAGCACAGACAGAGCGAGCGAGCGAGCACAGAGAGAGAGAGCGAGCGGGCACAGAGAGAGAGAGAGAGAGCACAGAGAGAGAGAGAGCGAGCACAGAGAGAGAGAGAGAGAGCACAGAGAGAGAGAGAGAGCGAGCACAGAGAGAGAGAGCGAGCGAGCACAGAGAGAGAGAGAAAGAGAGAGAGAGAGCGAGCACAGAGAGAGAAAGAGAGAGAGTGAGCACAGAGAGAGAGAGAGCAAGCACTGGGAGAGAGAGAGCGAGCACTGGGAGAGAGAGAGCGAGCACTGGGAGAGAGAGAGCGAGCACTGGGAGAGAGAGCCCTGAGAGAGAGAGCAAGCCTTGCGAGAGAGAGAGAGCGAGCCCTGAGAGAGAGCGAGCCCTGAGAGAGAGCCTTGCGAAAGAGAGAGAGAGAGAGACTTGCGAAAGAGAGAGAGAGCCTTGCGAAAGAGAGAGAGAGCCTTGCGAAAGAGAGCCTTGCGAGAGAGAGAGGGCCTTGCGAGAGAGAGAGGGCCTTGCGAGAGAGAGAGGGCCTTGCGAGAGAGAGAGGGCCTTGCGAGAGAGAGAGGGCCTTGCGAGAGAGAGAAGGCCTTGCAAAAGAGAGAGAGAGCCTTGCGAAAGAGAGAGAGAAGGCCTTGCGAAAGAGAGAGAGAGGGCCTTGCGAAAGAGAGAGAGAGGGCCTTGCGAAAGAGAGAGAGAGGGCCTTGCGAAAGAGAGAGTGAGAGCCTTGCGAGAGAGAGAGAGCCTTGCGAGAGAGAGAGAGCCTTGCGAGAGAGAGAGAGCCTTGCGAGAGAGAGAGAAACTTGCGAGAGAGAGAGCCTTGAGAGAGAGAGAGAGCCTTGAGAGAGAGAGGGCCTTGCGAGAGAGAGCCTTGCGAGAGAGAGAAAGCCTTGCGAGAGAGAGCCTTGCGAAAGAGAGAGGGCCTTGAGAGAGAGAGGGCCTTGCGAGAGAGAGAGCGCCATGCGAGAGAGAGACAAAGAGCACAGAGAGAGCGAGCGAGCACAGAGAGAGAGCAAGCAAGCACAGAGGGAGAGCAAGCAAGCACAGAGGGAGGGCAAGCGAGCGAGCACAGAGAGAGCGAGCACAGAGCGAGTAGAGAGAGAGCGAGCACAGAGAGAGAGAGAGAGAGCCAGCACAGAGAGAGAGAGCCACCAGAGAGAGCGAGGACCTTGCGAGAGAGAGGGCCTTGAGAGAGAGAGAGAGAGGGCCTTGCGAGAGAGAGAGCGCCATGCGAGAGAGAGAGAGCGCCTTGCGAGAGAGAGAGAAAGAGCACAGAGAGAGAACGAGCGAGCACAGAGAGAGAGCAAGCAAGCACAGAGGGAGAGCGAGCGAGCACAGACAGAGAGAGCGAGCGAGCACAGACAGAGAGAGCGAGCGAGCACAGACAGAGAGAGCGAGCGAGCACAGACAGAGAGAGCGAGCGAGCACAGAGAGAGCGAGCGAGCACAGACAGAGAGAGCGAGCGAGCACAGACAGAGAGAGCGAGCGAGCACAGACAGAGAGAGCGAGCGAGCACAGACAGAGAGAGCGAGCGAGCACAGACAGAGAGAGCGAGCGAGCACAGAGAGAGAGAGCAAGCAAGCACAGACAGAGAGAGCGAGAGCACAGACAGAGAGAGAGCGAGCGAGCACAGACAGAGAGAGAGCACAGACAGAGAGAGAGAGAGCGAGCGATCACAGACAGAGAGAGCGAGCGAGCAGACAGAGAGCGAGCGATCACAGACAGAGAGAGCGAGCGATCACAGACAGAGAGAGAGAGCGAGCACAGACAGAGAGAGCGAGCGATCACAGACAGAGAGAACGAGCGAGCGATCACAGACAGAGAGAGCGAGCGATCACAGACAGAGAGAGCGAGCGATCATAGACAGAGAGAGCGAGCGAGCACAGACAGAGAGAGCGAGCGAGCACAGACAGAGAGAGCGAGCGAGCACAGACAGAGAGAGCGAGCGAGCACAGACAGAGAGAGCGAGCGAGCACAGACAGAGAGAGCGAGCGAGCACAGACAGAGAAAGCGAGCGAGCACAGACAGAGAGAGCGAGCAACGACAGAGAGAGCGAGCGAGCAACGACAGAGAGAGAGAGCGAGCAACGACAGAGAGAGCGAGCACAGAGAGAGCGAGCGAAGGAGCACAGACAGAGAGAGCGAGCGAGCACAGAGAGAGCGAGCGAGCAACGACAGAGAGAGCGAGCGAGCAACGACAGAGAGAGCGAGCGAGCAACGACAGAGAGAGCGAGCGAGCAACGACAGAGAGAGCGAGCGAGCACAGACAGAGAGAGCGAGCGAGCACAGACAGAGAGAGCGAGCGAGCACAGAGAGAGCGAGCGAGCAACGACAGAGAGAGCGAGCGAGCAACGACAGAGAGAGCGAGCGAGCAACGACAGAGAGAGCGAGCGAGCAACGACAGAGAGAGAGAGAGCGAGCGAGCACAGAGAGAGAGTGGGCGAGCACATAGAGAGAGCACAGAGAGAGAGAGCCACGAGAGAGAGCGAGGGCCTTGCGAGAGAGAGAGAGGGCCTTGCGAGAGAGAGAGAGGGCCTTGCGAGAGAGAGAGAGGGCCTTGCGAGAGAGAGAGAGGGCCTTGCGAGAGAGAGAGAGGGCCTTGCGAGAGAGAGAGAGGGCCTTGCGAGAGAGAGAGAGGGCCTTGCGAGAGAGAGAGAGGGCCTTGCGAGAGAGAGAGAGGGCCTTGCGAGAGAGAGAGAGGGCCTTGCGAGAGAGAGAGAGGGCCTTGCGAGAGAGAGGGCCTTGCGAGAGAGAGAGAGGACCTTGCGAGAGAGAGAGAGGACCTTGCGAGAGAGAGAGTGCCATGCGAGAGAGAGAGAGGACCTTGCGAGAGAGAGAGTGCAATGCGAGAGAGAGAGAGCGTCATGCGAGAGAGAGAGAGATCACAGACAGATCACAGACAGATAGAGCGAGCGATCACAGACAGAGAGAGCGAGCAATGACAGAGAGAGCGAGCGAGCAATCATAGACAGAGAGAGCGAGCGAGCACAGACAGAGAGAGCGAGCGAGCACAGACAGAGAGAGCGAGCGAGCACAGACAGAGAGAGCGAGCGAGCACAGACAGAGAGCGAGCGAGCACAGACAGAGAGAGCGAGCGAGCACAGACAGAGAGAGCGAGCGAGCACAGACAGAGAGAGCGAGCGAGCACAGAGAGAGAGAGCGAGCGAGCACAGACAGAGAGAGCGAGAGCACAGACAGAGAGAGAGCGAGCGAGCACAGACAGAGAGAGCGAGCGTTCACAGACAGAGAGAGAGAGCGAGCACAGACAGAGAGAGCGAGCGATCATAGACAGAGAGAGCGAGCGAGCGATCACAGACAGAGAGAACGAGCGAGCGATCACAGACAGAGAGAGCGAGCGATCACAGACAGAGAGAGCGAGCGATCATAGACAGAGAGAGCGAGCGAGCACAGACAGAGAGAGCGAGCGAGCACAGACAGAGAGAGCGAGCGAGCACAGACAGAGAGAGCGAGCGAGCACAGACAGAGAGAGCGAGCGAGCACAGACAGAGAGAGCGAGCGAGCACAGACAGAGAAAGCGAGCGAGCACAGACAGAGAGCGAGCAACGACAGAGAGAGCGAGCGAGCAACGACAGAGAGAGAGAGCGAGCAACGACAGAGAGAGCGAGCACAGAGAGAGCGAGCGAAGGAGCACAGACAGAGAGAGCGAGCGAGCACAGAGAGAGCGAGCGAGCAACGACAGAGAGAGCGAGCGAGCAACGACAGAGAGAGCGAGCGAGCAACGACAGAGAGAGCGAGCGAGCAACGACAGAGAGAGCGAGCGAGCACAGACAGAGAGAGCGAGCGAGCACAGACAGAGAGAGCGAGCGAGCACAGAGAGAGCGAGCGAGCAACGACAGAGAGAGCGAGCGAGCAACGACAGAGAGAGCGAGCGAGCAACGACAGAGAGAGCGAGCGAGCAACGACAGAGAGAGAGAGAGCGAGCGAGCACAGAGAGAGAGTGGGCGAGCACATAGAGAGAGCACAGAGAGAGAGAGCCACGAGAGAGAGCGAGGGCCTTGCGAGAGAGAGAGAGGGCCTTGCGAGAGAGAGAGAGGGCCTTGCGAGAGAGAGAGAGGGCCTTGCGAGAGAGAGAGAGGGCCTTGCGAGAGAGAGAGAGGGCCTTGCGAGAGAGAGAGAGGGCCTTGCGAGAGAGAGAGAGGGCCTTGCGAGAGAGAGAGAGGGCCTTGCGAGAGAGAGAGAGGGCCTTGCGAGAGAGAGAGAGGGCCTTGCGAGAGAGAGAGAGGGCCTTGCGAGAGAGAGGGCCTTGCGAGAGAGAGAGAGGACCTTGCGAGAGAGAGAGAGGACCTTGCGAGAGAGAGAGTGCCATGCGAGAGAGAGAGAGGACCTTGCGAGAGAGAGAGTGCAATGCGAGAGAGAGAGAGCGTCATGCGAGAGAGAGAGAGAGATCACAGACAGATCACAGACAGATAGAGCGAGCGATCACAGACAGAGAGAGCGAGCAATGACAGAGAGAGCGAGCGAGCAATCATAGACAGAGAGAGCGAGCGAGCACAGACAGAGAGAGCGAGCGAGCACAGACAGAGAGAGCGAGCGAGCACAGACAGAGAGCGAGCGAGCACAGACAGAGAGAGCGAGCGAGCACAGACAGAGAGAGCGAGCGAGCACAGACAGAGAGAGCGAGCGAGCACAGAGAGAGAGAGCGAGCGAGCACAGACAGAGAGAGCGAGAGCACAGACAGAGAGAGAGCGAGCGAGCACAGACAGAGAGAGCGAGCGTTCACAGACAGAGAGAGAGAGCGAGCACAGACAGAGAGAGCGAGCGATCATAGACAGAGAGAGCGAGCGAGCGATCACAGACAGAGAGAACGAGCGAGCGATCACAGACAGAGAGAGCGAGCGATCACAGACAGAGAGAGCGAGCGATCATAGACAGAGAGAGCGAGCGAGCACAGACAGAGAGAGCGAGCGAGCACAGACAGAGAGAGCGAGCGAGCACAGACAGAGAGAGCGAGCGAGCACAGACAGAGAGAGCGAGCGAGCACAGACAGAGAAAGCGAGCGAGCACAGACAGAGAGCGAGCAACGACAGAGAGAGCGAGCGAGCAACGACAGAGAGAGAGAGCGAGCAACGACAGAGAGAGCGAGCACAGAGAGAGCGAGCGAAGGAGCACAGACAGAGAGAGCGAGCGAAGGAGCACAGACAGAGAGAGCGAGCGAAGGAGCACAGACAGAGAGAGCGAGCGAGCAACGACAGAGAGAGCGAGCGAGCAACGACAGAGAGAGCGAGCGAGCAACGACAGAGAGAGCGAGCGAGCAACGACAGAGAGAGCGAGCGAGCAACGACAGAGAGAGCGAGCGAGCACAGACAGAGAGAGCGAGCGAGCACAGAGAGAGCGAGCGAGCAACGACAGAGAGAGCGAGCGAGCAACGACAGAGAGAGCGAGCGAGCAACGACAGAGAGAGCGAGCGAGCAACGACAGAGAGAGCGAGCGAGCAACGACAGAGAGAGCGAGCGAGCAACGACAGAGAGAGAGAGAGCGAGCGAGCACAGAGAGAGAGTGGGCGAGCACATAGAGAGAGCACAGAGAGAGAGAGCCACGAGAGAGAGCGAGGGCCTTGCGAGAGAGAGAGAGGGCCTTGCGAGAGAGAGAGAGGGCCTTGCGAGAGAGAGAGAGGGCCTTGCGAGAGAGAGAGAGGGCCTTGCGAGAGAGAGAGAGGGCCTTGCGAGAGAGAGAGAGGGCCTTGCGAGAGAGAGAGAGGGCCTTGCGAGAGAGAGAGAGGGCCTTGCGAGAGAGAGAGAGGGCCTTGCGAGAGAGAGAGAGGGCCTTGCGAGAGAGAGGGCCTTGCGAGAGAGAGAGAGGACCTTGCGAGAGAGAGAGAGAGGACCTTGCGAGAGAGAGAGTGCCATGCGAGAGAGAGAGAGGACCTTGCGAGAGAGAGAGTGCAATGCGAGAGAGAGAGAGCGTCATGCGAGAGAGAGAGAGAGATCACAGACAGATCACAGACAGATAGAGCGAGCGATCACAGACAGAGAGAGCGAGCAATGACAGAGAGAGCGAGCGAGCGATCATAGACAGAGAGAGCGAGCGAGCACAGACAGAGAGAGCGAGCGAGCACAGACAGAGAGAGCGAGCGAGCACAGACAGAGAGCGAGCGAGCACAGACAGAGAGAGCGAGCGAGCACAGACAGAGAGAGCGAGCGAGCACAGACAGAGAGAGCGAGCGAGCACAGAGAGAGAGAGCGAGCGAGCACAGACAGAGAGAGCGAGAGCACAGACAGAGAGAGAGCGAGCGAGCACAGACAGAGAGAGAGCACAGACAGAGAGAGAGAGAGCGAGCGATCACAGACAGAGAGAGAGAGAGCGAGCGAGCAGACAGAGAGCGAGCGATCACAGACAGAGAGAGCAAGCGATCACAGACAGAGAGAGAGAGCGAGCACAGACAGAGAGAGCGAGCGATCATAGACAGAGAGAGCAAGCGAGCGATCACAGACAGAGAGAACGAGCGAGCGATCACAGACAGAGAGAGCGAGCAATCACAGACAGAGAGAGCGAGCGATCATAGACAGAGAGAGCGAGCGAGCACAGACAGAGAGAGCGAGCGAGCACAGACAGAGAGAGCGAGCGAGCACAGACAGAGAGAGCGAGCGAGCACAGACAGAGAGAGCGAGCAACGACAGAGAGAGCGAGCGAGCAACGACAGAGAGAGCGAGCACAGAGAGAGCGAGCGAAGGAGCACAGACAGAGAGAGCGAGCGAGCACAGACAGAGAGAGCGAGCGAGCACAGAGAGAGCGAGCGAGCACAGAGAGAGCGAGCGAGCAACGACAGAGAGAGCGAGCGAGCAACGACAGAGAGAGCGAGCGAGCAACGACAGAGAGAGCGAGCAGAGACAGAGAGAGCGAGCGAGCACAGACAGAGAGAGCGAGCGAGCACAGACAGAGAGCATTGGGAGAGAGCGAGCACAGAGAGAGCGAGCACAAAGAGAGCGAGCACAGAGAGAGAGAGCGAGCGAGCACAGAGAGAGAGTGGGCGAGCACATAGAGAGAGCACAGAGAGAGAGAGCCACGAGAGAGAGCGAGCTCCCCGAGAGAGAGGGCCTTGCGAGAGAGAGAGAGGGCCTTGCGAGAGAGAGAGAGGGCCTTGCGAGAGAGAGAGAGGGCCTTGCGAGAGAGAGAGAGAGAGGGCCTTGCGAGAGAGAGAGAGAGAGGGCCTTGCGAGAGAGAGAGAGGGCCTTGCGAGAGAGAGAGAGGGCCTTGCGAGAGAGAGAGAGGGCCTTGCGAGAGAGAGAGAGGGCCTTGCGAGAGAGAGAGAGGGCCTTGCGAGAGAGAGAGAGGGCCTTGCGAGAGAGAGAGAGAGGGCCTTGCGAGAGAGAGAGGGCCTTGCGAGAGAGAGAGAGGGAGAGAGGGAGAGAGAGAAAGAGGGCCTTGCGAGAGAGAGAGGGCCTTGCGAGAGAGAGAGAGGGCCTTGCGAGAGAGAGAGAGGGCCTTGCGAGAGAGAGAGAGGGCCTTGCGAGAGAGAGAGTGCCATGCGAGAGAGAGAGAGAGAGCGTCATGCGAGAGAGAGAGCGCCATGCGAGAGAGAGAGAGATCACAGACAGATCACAGACAGAGAGAGCGAGCGATCACAGACAGAGAGAGCGAGCAATGACAGCGAGAGCGAGCGAGCGATCATAGACAGAGAGAGCGAGCGAGCACAGACAGAGAGAGCGAGCGAGCACAGACAGAGAGAGCGAGCGAGCACAGACAGAGAGAGCGAGCGAGCACAGACAGAGAGAGCGAGCACAGACAGAGAGAGCGAGCGAGCACAGACAGAGAGAGCGAGCGAGCACAGACAGAGAGAGCGAGCGAGCACAGACAGAGAGAGCGAGCACAGACAGAGAGAGCGAGCGAGCACAGACAGAGAGAGCGAGCACAGACAGAGAGAGCGAGCGAGCACAGACAGAGAGAGAGAGCGAGCACAGACAGAGAGAGAGAGCGAGCACAGACAGAGAGAGAGAGCGAGCACAGACAGAGAGCGAGCGAGCACAGACAGAGAGAGCGAGAGCACAGACAGAGAGAGAGCGAGCGAGCGAGCACAGACAGAGAGAGAGCACAGACAGAGAGCGAGAGAGAGAGAGAGCGAGCGATCACAGACAGAGAGAGCGAGCGAGCACAGACAGAGAGAGCGAGCGAGCACAGACAGAGAGCGAGCGAGCACAGACAGAGAGAGAGCGAGCACAGACAGAGAGAGCGAGCGAGCACAGACAGAGAGAGCGAGCGATCATAGACAGAGAGAGCGAGCGAGCGATCATAGACAGAGAGAGCGAGCGAGCGCAGACAGAGAGAATGAGCGAGCGATCACAGACAGAGAGAGAGAGCGAGCGATCACAGACAGAGAGAGAGAGCGAGCGAGCACAGACAGAGAGAGCGAGCGAGCACAGACAGAGAGAGCGAGCGAGCACAGACAGAGAGAGCGAGCGAGCACAGACAGAGAGAGCGAGCGAGCACAGACAGAGAGAGCGAGCGAGCACAGACAGAGAGAGCGAGCGAGCACAGACAGAGAGAGCGAGCGAGCACAGACAGAGAGAGCGAGCGAGCACAGAGAGCGAGCGAGCACAGACAGAGAGAGCGAGCGAGCACAGACAGAGAGAGCGAGCACAGACAGAGAGAGCGAGCGAGCACAGACAGAGAGAGAGAGCGAGCACAGACAGAGAGAGAGAGCGAGCACAGACAGAGAGCGAGCGAGCACAGACAGAGAGAGCGAGAGCACAGACAGAGAGAGAGCGAGCGAGCGAGCACAGACAGAGAGAGAGCACAGAGAGAGAGAGAGAGAGCGAGCGATCACAGACAGAGAGAGCGAGCGAGCACAGACAGAGAGAGCGAGCGAGCACAGACAGAGAGCGAGCACAGACAGAGAGCGAGCGAGCACAGACAGAGAGAGCGAGCGAGCACAGACAGAGAGAGCGAGTGAGCACAGACAGAGAGAGCGAGCGAGCACAGACAGAGAGAGCGAGCACAGACAGAGAGAGCGAGCGAGCACAGACAGAGAGAGCGAGCACAGACAGAGAGAGCGAGCGAGCACAGACAGAGAGAGAGAGCGAGCACAGACAGAGAGAGAGAGCGAGCACAGACAGAGAGCGAGCGAGCACAGACAGAGAGAGCGAGAGCACAGACAGAGAGAGAGCGAGCGAGCGAGCACAGACAGAGAGAGAGCACAGACAGAGAGAGAGAGAGAGAGAGAGCGAGCGATCACAGACAGAGAGAGCGAGCGAGCACAGACAGAGAGAGCGAGCGAGCACAGACAGAGAGCGAGCGAGCACAGACAGAGAGAGAGCGAGCACAGACAGAGAGAGCGAGCGAGCACAGACAGAGAGAGCGAGCGATCATAGACAGAGAGAGCGAGCGAGCGCAGACAGAGAGAATGAGCGAGCGATCACAGACAGAGAGAGAGAGCGAGCGATCACAGACAGAGAGAGAGAGCGAGCGATCACAGACAGAGAGAGAGAGCGAGCGAGCACAGACAGAGAGAGCGAGCGAGCACAGACAGAGAGAGCGAGCGAGCACAGACAGAGAGAGCGAGCGAGCACAGACAGAGCGAGCGAGCGAGCACAGACAGAGAGAGCGAGCGAGCACAGACAGAGAGAGCGAGCGAGCACAGACAGAGAGAGCGA
This sequence comes from Oncorhynchus mykiss, assembly GCF_057628025.1. Classification (NCBI taxonomy): domain Eukaryota; kingdom Metazoa; phylum Chordata; class Actinopteri; order Salmoniformes; family Salmonidae; genus Oncorhynchus; species Oncorhynchus mykiss. The sequence continues at coordinate 55,255,739 of NC_143039.1, read as the reverse complement.
GCGAGCACAGACAGAGAGAGCGAGCGAGCACAGACAGAGAGAGCGAGCGAGCACAGACAGAGAGAGCGAGCGAGCACAGAGAGCGAGCGAGCACAGACAGAGAGAGCGAGCGAGCACAGACAGAGAGAGCGAGCACAGACAGAGAGAGCGAGCGAGCACAGACAGAGAGAGAGAGCGAGCACAGACAGAGAGAGAGAGCGAGCACAGACAGAGAGCGAGCGAGCACAGACAGAGAGAGCGAGAGCACAGACAGAGAGAGAGCGAGCGAGCGAGCACAGACAGAGAGAGAGCACAGACAGAGAGAGAGAGAGCGAGCGATCACAGACAGAGAGAGCGAGCGAGCACAGACAGAGAGAGCGAGCGAGCACAGACAGAGAGCGAGCACAGACAGAGAGCGAGCGAGCACAGACAGAGAGAGAGAGCGAGCACAGACAGAGAGAGCGAGCGATCATAGACAGAGAGAGCGAGCGAGCGATCATAGACAGAGAGAGCGAGCGAGCGCAGACAGAGAGAATGAGCGAGCGATCACAGACAGAGAGAGAGAGCGAGCGAGCACAGACAGAGAGAGCGAGCGAGCACAGACAGAGAGAGCGAGCGAGCACAGACAGAGAGAGCGAGCGAGCACAGACAGAGAGAGCGAGCGAGCACAGACAGAGAGAGCGAGCGAGCACAGACAGAGAGAGAGAGAGGGCCTTGCGAGAGAGAAAGAGGGCCTTGCGAGAGAGAGGGCATTGCGAGAGAGAGGGCCTTGCGAGAGAGAGAAAGGGCCTTGAGAGTGAGAGAGACGGCCTTGCGAGTGAGAGAGAGGGCCTTGCGAGAGAGAGAGGGCCTTGCGAGAGAGAGAGGGCCTTGCGAGAGAGAGAGAGCGTCATGCGAGAGAGAGAGAGAGATCACAGAAAGATCACAGACAGAGAGAGCGAGCGATCACAGAAAGAGAGAGCGAGCAATGACAGAGAGAGCGAGCGAGCGATCATAGACAGAGAGAGCGAGCGAGCAACGACAGAGAGAGCGAGCAGAGACAGAGAGAGCGAGCGAGCACAGACAGAGAGAGCGAGCGAGCACAGACAGAGAGAGAGAGCATTGGGAGAGAGCGAGCACAGAGAGAGCGAGCACAAAGAGAGCGAGCACAGAGAGAGAGAGCGAGCGAGCACAGAGAGAGAGTGGGCGAGCACATAGAGAGCACAGAGAGAGAGAGCCACGAGAGAGAGCGAGCTCCCCGAGAGAGAGGGCCTTGCGAGAGAGAGAGAGGGCCTTGCGAGAGAGAGAGAGGGCCTTGCGAGAGAGAGAGAGGGCCTTGCGAGAGAGAGAGAGGGCCTTGCGAGAGAGAGAGAGGGCCTTGCGAGAGAGAGAGAGGGCCTTGCGAGAGAGAGAGAGGGCCTTGCGAGAGAGAGAGAGAGGGCCTTGCGAGAGAGAGAGGGCCTTGCGAGAGAGAGAGAGGGAGAGAGGGAGAGAGAGAAAGAGGGCCTTGCGAGAGAGAGAGAGGGCCTTGCGAGAGAGAGAGAGGGCCTTGCGAGAGAGAGAGAGGGCCTTGCGAGAGAGAGAGAGGGCCTTGCGAGAGAGAGAGAGGGCCTTGCGAGAGAGAGAGAGGGCCTTGCGAGAGAGAGAGAGGGCCTTGCGAGAGAGAGAGAGAGGGCCTTGCGAGAGAGAGAGGGCCTTGCGAGAGAGAGAGAGGGAGAGAGGGAGAGAGAGAAAGAGGGCCTTGCGAGAGAGAGAGAGGGCCTTGCGAGAGAGAGAGAGGGCCTTGCGAGAGAGAGAGAGGGCCTTGCGAGAGAGAGAGAGGGCCTTGCGAGAGAGAGAGTGCCATGCGAGAGAGAGAGAGAGAGCGTCATGCGAGAGAGAGAGCGCCATGCGAGAGAGAGAGAGATCACAGACAGATCACAGACAGAGAGAGCGAGCGATCACAGACAGAGAGAGCGAGCAATGACAGCGAGAGCGAGCGAGCGATCATAGACAGAGAGAGCGAGCGAGCACAGACAGAGAGAGCGAGCGAGCACAGACAGAGAGAGCGAGCGAGCACAGACAGAGAGAGCGAGCGAGCACAGACAGAGAGAGCGAGCGAGCACAGACAGAGAGAGCGAGCGAGCACAGACAGAGAGAGCGAGCGAGCACAGAGAGCGAGCGAGCACAGAGAGCGAGCGAGCACAGACAGAGAGAGCGAGCGAGCACAGACAGAGAGAGCGAGCGAGCACAGACAGAGAGAGCGAGCGAGCACAGACAGAGAGAGAGAGCGAGCACAGACAGAGAGAGAGAGCGAGCACAGACAGAGAGCGAGCGAGCACAGACAGAGAGAGCGAGAGCACAGACAGAGAGAGAGCGAGCGAGCGAGCACAGACAGAGAGAGAGCACAGACAGAGAGAGAGAGAGAGAGAGCGAGCGATCACAGACAGAGAGAGCGAGCGAGCACAGACAGAGAGAGCGAGCGAGCACAGACAGAGAGCGAGCGAGCACAGACAGAGAGCGAGCGAGCACAGACAGAGAGAGAGCGAGCACAGACAGAGAGAGCGAGCGATCATAGACAGAGAGAGCGAGCGAGCGATCATAGACAGAGAGAGCGAGCGAGCGCAGACAGAGAGAATGAGCGAGCGATCACAGACAGAGAGAGAGAGCGAGCGATCACAGACAGAGAGAGAGAGCGAGCGAGCACAGACAGAGAGAGCGAGCGAGCACAGACAGAGAGAGCGAGCGAGCACAGACAGAGAGAGCGAGCGAGCACAGACAGAGAGAGCGAGCGAGCACAGACAGAGAGAGCGAGCGAGCACAGACAGAGAGAGCGAGCGAGCACAGACAGAGAGAGCGAGCGAGCACAGACAGAGAGTCTGTGATCGCTCGCTCGCTCTCTCTGTCTGTGCTCGCTCTCTCTCTCTGTCTGTGATCGCTTGCTCTCTCTGTCTGTGATCGCTCGCTCTCTGTCTGTGCTCGCTCGCTCTCTCTGTCTGTGATCGCTCGCTCTCTCTCTCTCTGTCTGTGCTCTCTCTCTGTCTGTGCTCGCTCGCTCTCTCTCTGTCTGTGCTCTCGCTCGCTCTCGCTCTCTCTGTCTGTGCTCGCTCGCTCTCTCTCTCTGTGCTCGCTCGCTCTCTCTGTCTGTGCTCGCTCGCTCTCTCTCTGTGCTCGCTCGCTCTCTCTGTCTGTGCTCGCTCGCTCTCTCTGTCTGTGCTCGCTCGCTCTCTCTGTCTGTGCTCGCTCGCTCTCTCTGTCTATGATCGCTCGCTCGCTCTCTCTGTCATTGCTCGCTCTCTATTTCTGTGATCGCTCGCTCTCTCTGTCTGTGATCTGTCTGTGATCTCTCTCTCTCTCTCGCATGACGCCGAGAGACAGCGAGCCGAGAGCGAGCGAGCGCCTCGAGAGAGAGAGAGAGAGCGAGCACCCCGAGAGAGAGAGCGAGCGCCCCGAGAGAGAGAGAGCGCCCCGAGAGAGAGCGAGCGCCCCGAGAGAGAGCGAGCGCCCCGAGAGAGAGAGAGAGAGCGCGAGCGCCCCGAGAGAGAGCCGAGGGCGAGAGAGAGCGAGGGCGAGTGCCCCGAGAGAGAGAGCGAGCGTCCCGAGAGAGAGAGAGAGAGAGAGCGAGCGCCCCGAGAGAGAGAGAGAGAGAGCCGAGAGCGCCCCGAGAGAGAGCGAGCCGAGAAAGAGAGAGCGCCCCGAGAGAGAGCGAGCGCCCCGAGAGAGAGAGAGAGCGAGCGCCCCGAGAGAGAGAGAGAGCGAGCGCCCCGAGAGAGAGAGAGAGCGAGAGCCCCGAGAGAGAAAGAGCGAGAGCCCCGAGAGAGAAAGAGCGAGAGCCCCGAGAGAGAAAGAGCGAGAGCCCCGAGAGAGAAAGAGCGAGAGCCCCGAGAGAGAAAGAGCGAGAGCCCCGAGAGAGAAAGAGCGAGAGCCCCGAGAGAGAAAGAGCGAGAGCCCCGAGAGAGAAAGAGCGAGAGCCCCGAGAGAGAAAGAGCGAGAGCCCCGAGAGAGAAAGAGCGTGAGCCCCGAGAGAGAAAGAGCGAGAGCCCCGAGAGAGAAAGAGCGAGAGCCCCGAGAGAGAGAGCGAGCGCCCCGAGAGAGAGAGCGAGCGCCCCGAGAGAGAGAGCGAGCGCCCCGTGAGAGAGAGAGCGAGCGCCCCGAGAGAGAGCGAGCACCCCGAGAGAGAGAGAGCGAGCGCCCCGAGAGAGAGAGAGAGCGAGCGCCCCGAGAGAGAGAGCGAGCGCCCCGAGAGAGAGAGAGCGAGCCGAGAGAGCGAGCCGAGAGAGAGCGGGCCGAGAGAGAGAGAGAGAGCGGGCCGAGAGAGAGAGAGAGAGAGAGAGAGAGAGAGAGAGAGCGGGCCGAGAGAGAGCGAGCGGGCCGAGAGAGAAAGAGCGAGCGGGCCGAGAGAGAAAGAGCGAGCGGGCCGAGAGAGAAAGAGCGAGCGGGCCGAGAGAGAAAGAGCGAGCGCACAGAGAGAGAGAGAGCGAGAGCGAGCGCCCTGAGAGAGAGAGAGCGCTCCGAGAGAGAGCTTCCACAAAGCTGTGAACGATCGAGAGACAAGGCAAGAAGGGCATTCTATGCCATCAAAAGAAACATACCTTTCAACATACCAATTAGGATTTGGCAAAAAATACTTGAATCCCCGAGAGAGAGAGAGAGAGAGAGAGAGAGAGAGAGAGAGAGAGAGAGAGAGCGAGCGCCCCGAGAGAGAGAGAGAGAGCGAGCGCCCCGAGAGAGAGAGAGCGAGCACCCCGAGAGAGAGAGAGAGAGAGCGAGAGCCCGAGAGAGAAAGAGCGAGCCGAGCGGGCCGAGAGAGAGCGAGCGGGCCGAGAGAAAGAGCGAGCAGGCCGAGAGAGAGAGAGCGAGCGGGCCGAGAGAAAGAGCGAGCGGGCCGAGAGAGAAAGAGCGAGCGCCCCGAGAGAGAGAGCGCCCCGAGAGAGAGAGCGAGCGCCCCGAGAGAGAGCGAGCGGGCGCCCCGAGAGAGAGAGAACGAGCGCCCCGAGAGAGAGAGAGAACGAGCGCCCCGAGAGAGAGAGAACGAGCGCCCCGAGAGAGAGAGAGAGAGAGAGCCGAGGGCGAGAGAGAGCGAGGGCGAGCGCCCCGAGAGAGAGAGCGAGCGTCCCGAGAGAGAGAGCCGAGGGCGAGAGAGAGCGAGGGCGAGCCGAGAGAGCGAGCGCCCCGAGAGAGAGAGAGAGCCGAGAGCGCCCCGAGAGAGAGAGAGCGCCCCGAGAGAGAGAGAGAGAGAGAGCGAGCGCCCCGAGAGAGAGAGAGAGAGAGCGAGCGCCCCGAAAGAGAGAGAGAGAGCGCGCAGCCGAGAGAGAGCCGAGGGCGAGAGAGAGCGAGGGCGAGCGCCCCGAGAGAGAGAGCGAGCGTCCCGAGAGAGAGAGCCGAGGGCGAGAGAGAGCGAGGGCGAGCCGAGAGAGAGAGAGAGAGCGAGCGCCCCGAGAGAGAGAGAGCCGAGAGCGCCCCGAGAGAGAGCGAGCCGAGAAAGAGAGCGCCCCGAGAGAGAGAGAGCGAGCGCCCCTAGAGAGAGAGAGCGAGCGCCCCGAGAGAGAAAGAGCGAGAGCCCCGAGAGAGAAAGAGCGAGAGCCCCGAGAGAGAAAGAGCGAGAGCCCCGAGAGAGAAAGAGCGAGAGCCCCGAGAGAGAAAGAGCGAGAGCCCCGAGAGAGAAAGAGCGAGAGAGAAAGAGCGAGCCGGCCGAGAGAGAAAGAGCGAGTGCACCGAGAGAGAGAGAGCGAGCGCCCCGAGAGAGAGAGAGAGAGCACGAGCGCCCCGAGAGAGAGAGAGCGCGCAGCCGTGAGAGAGCCGAGGGCGAGAGAGAGCGAGGACGAGCCGAGAGAGAGAGAGAGAGAGAGCGAGGGCGAGCCGAGAGAGAGAGCGAGCGCCCCGAGAGAGAGAGCGAGAGCCCCGAGAGAGAGCGAGCCGAGAGAGAGAGAGCGAGCCGAGAGAGAGAGATTGAGCGAGCGGGCCGAGAGAGAGCGAGCGGGCCGAGAGAGAAAGAGCGAGCGGGCCGAGAAAGAAAGAGCGAGCGGGCCGAGAGAGAAAGAGCGAGCGGGCCGAGAGAGAAAGAGCGAGCGGGCCGAGAGAGAAAGAGCAAGCGCACCAAGAGAGAGAGATCGAGCGCCCCGAGAGAGAGAGAGAGAGCGCGCAGCCGAGAGAGAGCCGAGGGCGAGAGAGAGCGAGGGCGAGCACCCCGAGAGAGAGAGCGAGCGTCCCGAGAGAGAGAGCCGAGGGCGAGAGAGAGCGAGGGCGAGCCGAGAGAGAGAGAGAGCGAGGGCGAGCCGAGAGAGAGAGAGAGAGCGAGGGCGAGCCGAGAGAGAGAGCGGAGAGCGCCCCGATAGAGAGCGAGCCGAGAGAGAGAGAGCGCCCCGAGAGAGAGAGAGCGCCCCGAGAGAGAGAGAGAGCGAGCGCCCCGAGAGAGAGAGAGAGCGAGCGCCCCGAGAGAGAGAGAGAGCGAGCGCCCCGAGAGAGAGAGAGAGAGAGCGAGCGCCCCGAGAGAGAGAGAGAGAGAGCGAGCGCCCCGAGAGAGAGAGAGAGCGAGCGCCCCGAGAGAGAGAGAGCGAGCGCCCCGAGAGAGAGAGAGCGAGCGCCCCGAGAGAGAGAGACAGAGAGTGAGCGCCCCGAGAGAGAGAAACAGAGAGCGAGCGCCCCGAAAGAGAGAGAGAGAGCGCCCCGAGAGAGAGAGAGAGAGAGAGAGAGAGAGAGAGAGAGAGAGAGAGAGAGAGAGAGAGAGAGAGAGAGAGAGAGAGAGAGAGCGCGCAGCCGAGAGAGAGCCGAGGGCGAGAGAGAACGAGGGCGAGCGCCCCGAGAGAGAGAGCGAGCGTCCCGTGAGAGAGAGCCGAGGGCGAGAGAGAGCGAGGGCGAGCGCCCCGAGAGAGAGAGCGAGCGTCCCGAGAGAGAGAGAGAGCGAGCGCCCCGAGAGAGAGAGAGCCGAGAGCGCCCCGAGAGAGCGCGAGCCGATAAAGAGAGAGCGCCCCGAGAGAGAGAGAGAGCGAGCGCCCCGAGAGAGAGAGAGAGCCGAGGGCGAGAGAGAGCGAGGGCGAGCGCCCCGAGAGAGAGAGCGAGCGTCCCGAGAGAGAGAGCCGAGGGCGAGAGAGAGCGAGGGCGAGCCGAGAGAGAGAGAGAGCGAGCGCCCCGAGAGAGAGAGCCGAGAGCGCCCCGAGAGAGAGCGAGCCGAGAAAGAGAGGGCGCCCTGAGAGAGAGAGAGCGCCCAGAGAGAGAGAGAGAGCGAGCGCCCCGAGAGAGAGAGAGAGAGAACGAGCGCCCCGAAAGAGAGAGAGAGAGCGCGCAGCCGAGAGAGAGCCGAGGGCGAGAGAGAGCGAGGGCGAGCGCCCCGAGAGAGAGAGCGAGCGTCCAGAGAGAGAGAGCCGAGGGCGAGAGAGAGCGAGGGCGAGCCGAGAGAGAGCGAGGGCGAGCCGAGAGAGAGAGAGAGCGAGGGCGAGCCGAGAGAGAGAGCGAGAGAGCCCCGAGAGAGAGCGAGCCGAGAGAGAGAGAGCGCCCCGAGAGAGAGAGAGCGCCCCGAGAGAGAGAGAGAGCGAGCGCCCCGAGAGAGAGAGAGAGCGAGCGCCCCGAGAGAGAGAGCGAGCGAGCGCCCCGAGAGAGAGAGCGAGCGCCCCGAGAGAGAGAGCGAGCGCCCCGAGAGAGAGAGAGAGAGCGCGCCCCGAGAGAGAGAGAGAGAGCGCGCCCCGAGAGAGAGAGAGCGAGCGCCCCGAGAGAGAGAGTGAGCGCCCCGAGAGAGAGAGAGCGAGCGCCCCGAGAGAGAGAGAGAGCGAGACAGAGAGCGAGCGCCCCGAGAGAGAGCGAGCGCCGAGAGAGAGAGAGAGAGAGAGAGAGAGAGAGAGAGCGCCCCGAAAGAGAGAGAGCGAGCGCCCCGAGAGAGAGAGAGAGCCGAGGGCGAGAGAGAGCGAGGGCGAGCGCCCCGAGAGAGAGAGCGAGCGTCCCGAGAGAGAGAGCCGAGGGCGAGAGAGAGCGAGGGCGAGCCGAGAGAGAGAGAGAGAGCGAGCGCCCCGAGAGAGAGAGAGAGCCGAGAGCGCCCCGAGAGAGAGCGCCCCGAGAGAGAGAGAGCGAGCGCCCCTAGAGAGAGAGAGAGAGAGCGCCCCGAGAGAGAAAGAGCGAGAGCCCCGAGAGAGAAAGAGCGAGAGCCCCGAGAGAGAAAGAGCGAGAGCCCCGAGAGAGAAAGAGCGAGAGCCCCGAGAGAGAAAGAGCGAGAGCCCCGAGAGAGAAAGAGCGAGAGCCCCGAGAGAGAGAGAGCGAGAGCCCCGAGAGAGAGAGCGAGAGCCCCGAGAGAGAGAGCGAGAGCCCCGAGAGAGAGAGAGCGAGAGCCCCGAGAGAGAGAGAGCGAGAGCCCCGAGAGAGAGAGAGCGAGAGCCCCGAGAGAGAGAGAGCGAGAGCCCCGAGAGAGAGAGAGCGAGCGCCCCGAGAGAGAGAGAGAGCGAGCGCCCCGAGAGAGAGAGAGAGCGAGCGCCCCGGGAGAGAGAGAGAGCGAGCGCCCTGAGAGAGAGAGAGAGCGAGCGCCCCGAGAGAGAGAGCGAGCGCCCCGAGAGAGAGAGCGAGCGCCCCGAGAGAGAGAGAGCGAGCGCCCCGAGAGAGAGAGAGCGAGCGCCCCGAGAGAGAGAGAGCGAGCGCCCCGAGAGAGAGAGAGCGAGCGCCCCGAGAGAGAGAGAGCGAGCGCCCCGAGAGAGAGAGAGCGAGCGCCCCGAGAGAGAGAGAGCGAGCGCCCCGAGAGAGAGAGAGCGAGCGCCCCGAGAGAGAAAGAGCGAGAGCCCCGAGAGAGAAAGAGCGAGAGCCCCGAGAGAGAAAGAGCGAGAGCCCCGAGAGAGAAAGAGCGAGAGCCCCGAGAGAGAAAGAGCGAGAGCCCCGAGAGAGAGAGAGCGAGAGCCCCGAGAGAGAGAGAGCGAGAGCCCCGAGAGAGAAAGAGCGAGAGCCCCGAGAGAGAAAGAGCGAGAGCCCCGAGAGAGAAAGAGCGAGAGCCCCGAGAGAGAAAGAGCGAGAGCCCTAAGAGAGAAACAGCGAGAGCCCCGAGAGAGAAACAGCGAGAGCCCCGAGAGAGAAAGAGCGAGAGCCCCGAGAGAGAAAGAGCGAGAGCCCCGAGAGAGAAAGAGCGAGAGCCCCGAGAGAGAAAGAGCGAGAGCCCCGAGAGAGAAAGAGCGAGAGCCCCGAGAGAGAAAGAGCGAGAGCCCCGAGAGAGAAAGAGCGAGAGCCCCGAGAGAGAAAGAGCGAGAGCGAGGGCGAGCCGAGAGAGAGCGAGGGCGAGCCGAGAGAGAGAGAGCGAGCGCCCCGAGAGAGAGAGAGAGAGCCGAGAGCGCCGAGAGAGAGAGAGAGAGCGAGCGCCCCGAAAGAGAGAGAGAGAGAGAGCGAGCGCCCCGAGAGAGAGAGCGAGCGCCCCGAGAGAGAGAGAGAGAGCGAGCGCCCCGAGAGAGAGAGAGAGAGCGCCCCGAGAGGGAGAGCCGAGGGCGAGAGAGAGCGAGGGCGAGCCGAGAGAGCGAGGGCGAGCCGAGAGAGAGAGAGCGAGCGCCCCGAGAGAGAGAGAGAGCGAGCGCCCCGAGAGAGAGAGAGCGAGCGCCCCGAGAGAGAGAGAGAGAGAGCGAGCGCCCCGAGAGAGAGAGAGAGAGAGCGAGCGCCCCGAGAGAGAGAGAGAGAGAGAGCGAGCGCCCCGAGAGAGAGAGAGAGAGAGCGCCCCGAGAGAGAGAGAGAGCGCCCCGAGAGAGAGAGAGAGAGAGCGAGCGCCCCGAGAGAGAGAGAGAGAGAGCGAGCGCCCCGAGAGAGAGAGAGAGAGAGAGAGAGCGCCCCGAGAGAGAGAGAGAGAGAGCGAGTGCCCCGAGAGAGAGAGAGCGAGCGCCCGAGAGAGAGAGAGAGAGCCCCGAGAGAGAGAGAGCGAGCGCCCCGAGAGAGAGAGAGAGCGAGCGCCCCGAGAGAGAGAGCGAGCGAGCGCCCCGAGAGAGAGAGCGAGCGAGCGCCCCGAGAGGGAGAGCGAGCGAGCGCCCCGAGAGGGAGAGCGAGCGAGCGCCCCGAGAGGGAGAGCGAGCGAGCGCCCCGAGAGGGAGCGAGGGCGAGCCGAGAGAGAGCGAGGGCGAGCCGAGAGAGAGAGAGCGAGCGCCCCGAGAGAGAGCGAGCCGAGAGAGAGAGAGCGCCCAAGAGAGAGAGAGAGAGCCGAGAGCGCCCCGAGAGAGAGAGAGAGCGAGCGCCCCGAGAGAGAGAGAGAGAGCGAGCGCCCCGAGAGAGAGAGAGAGCGAGCGCCCCGAGAGAGAGAGAGAGAGCGAGCGCCCCGAGAGAGAGAGAGAGAGCGAGCGCCCCGAGAGAGAGAGCGAGCGCCCCGAGAGAGAGAGAGCGAGCGCCCCGAGAGAGAGAGAGCGAGCGCCCCGAGAGAGAGAGAGAGAGCGAGCGCCCCGAGAGAGAGAGAGAGCAAGCGCCCCGAGAGAGAGAGAGAGAGCGAGCGCCCCGAGAGAGAGAGAGAGAGCGAGGGCCCCGAGAGAGAGAGAGAGCGAGCGCCCCGAGAGAGAGAGCGAGCGCCCCGAGAGAGAGAGAGCGAGCGCCCCGAGAGAGAGAGAGAGCGAGCGCCCCGAGAGAGAGAGAGAGCGAGCGCCCCGAGAGAGAGAGAGAGAGCGAGCGCCCCGAGAGAGAGAGAGAGAGCGAGCGCCCCGAGAGAGAGAGAGAGAGCGAGCGCCCCGAGAGAGAGAGAGAGCGAGCGCCCCGAGAGAGAGAGAGCGAGCGCCCGAGAGAGAGAGAGCGAGCGCCCCGAGAGAGAGAGAGAGAGAGCCCCGAGAGAGAGAGAGCGAGCGCCCCGAGAGAGAGAGAGAGCGAGCGCCCCGAGAGAGAGAGCGAGCGAGCGCCCCGAGAGAGAGAGCGAGCGAGCGCCCCGAGAGGAGAGCGAGCGAGCGCCCCGAGAGGGAGAGCCGAGGGCGAGAGAGAGCGAGGGCGAGCCGAGAGAGCGAGGGCGAGCCGAGAGAGAGCGAGGGCGAGCCGAGAGAGAGCGAGGGCGAGCCGAGAGAGAGAGAGCGAGCGCCGAGAGAGAGAGAGAGAGCCGAGAGAGAGAGAGAGCCGAGAGCGCCGAGAGAGAGAGAGAGAGCAAGCGCCCCGAGAGAGAGAGAGAGAGAGAGCGATCGCCCCGAGAGAGAGAGAGAGAGCGAGCGCCCCGAGAGAGAGAGAGAGAGAGAGCGCCCCGAGAGAGAGAGAGAGAGCGCCCCGAGAGGGAGAGCCGAGGGCGAGAGAGAGCGAGGGCGAGGGCGAGCCGAGAGAGAGCGAGGGCGAGCCGAGAGAGAGAGAGCGAGCACCCCGAGAGAGAGAGAGAGCGAGCGCCCCGAGAGAGAGAGAGAGCGAGCGCCCCGAGAGAGAGAGAGAGAGAGCGAGCGCCCCGAGAGAGAGAGAGAGAGAGCGAGCGCCCCGAGAGAGAGAGAGAGAGCGAGCGCCCCGAGAGAGAGAGAGAGAGAGAGAGCGAGCGCCCCGAGAGAGAGAGAGCGAGCGCCCCGAGAGAGAGAGAGAGCCCCGAGAGAGAGAGAGCGAGCGCCCCGAGAGAGCGAGAGAGCGAGCGCCCCGAGAGAGAGAGCGAGCGAGCGCCCCGAGAGGGAGAGCGAGCGAGCGCCCCGAGAGGGAGAGCGAGCGAGCGCCCCGAGAGGGAGAGCCGAGGGCGAGAGAGAGCGAGGGGCGAGCCGAGAGAGAGCGAGGGCGAGCCGAGAGAGAGCGAGGGCGAGCCGAGAGAGAGCGAGGGCGAGCCGAGAGAGAGAGAGAGCGCCCCAAGAGAGAGAGAGAGAGCCGAGAGCGCCCCGAGAGAGAGCGAGCCGAGAGAGAGAGCGCCCCGAGAGAGAGAGAGAGAGAGAGAGCGAGCGCCCCGAGAGAGAGAGCGAGCGCCCCGAGAGAGAGCGAGCGCCCCGAGAGAGAGAGAGAGAGAGAGAGAGAGCGAGCGGGCCGAGAGAGAAAGAGCGAGCGGGCCGAGAGAGAAAGAGCGAGCGCACCGAGAGAGAGAGAGCGAGCGCACCGAGAGAGAGAGAGCGAGCGCCCCGAGAGAGAGAGAGAGAGCACCCCGAGAGAGAGAGCGCCCCGAGAGAGAGAGAGAGCGAGCGCCCCGAAAGAGAGAGAGAGCGAGCTCCCCGAGAGAGAGAGAGAGCGAGCGCCCCGAGAGAGAGAGAGAGCGAGCGCCCCGAGAGAGAGAGAGAGAGCGAGCGAGGGCGAGCCGAGAGAGAGCGAGGGCGAGCCAATTGAGAGAGAGAGAGCGAGCGCCCCGAGAGAGAGAGCCGAGAGCGCCCCGAGAGAGAGCGAGCCGAGAGAGAGAGAGCGCCCCGAGAGAGAGAGAGAGAGAGAGCGCCCCGAGAGAGAGCGAGAGCGAGCGCCCCGAGAGAGAGCGAGAGCGAGCGCCCCGAGAGAGAGAGAGAGAGCGAGCGCCCCGAGAGAGAGAGAGAGAGCGAGCGCCCCGAGAGAGAGAGAGAGAGCGAGCGCCCCGAGATAGAGAGAGAGAGCGAGCGCCACCAAGAGAGAGAGAGAGAGCGAGCGCCCCGAGAGAGAGAGAGAGCGAGCGCCCCGAGAGAGAGAGAGAGCGAGCGCCCCGAGAGAGAGAGAGAGCGAGCGCCCCGAGAGAGAGAGAGAGCGAGCGCCCCGAGAGAGAGAGCGCCCCGAGAGAGAGAGCGCCCCGAGAGAGAGAGAGCGAGCGCCCCGAGAGAGAGAGAGCGAGCGCCCCGAGAGAGAGAGAGCGAGCGCCCCGAGAGAGAGAGCGAGCGCCCCGAGAGAGAGAGGGAGCGCCCCGAGAGAGAGAGGGAGCGCCCCGAGAGAGAGAGGGAGCGCCCCGAGAGAGAGAGAGAGCGAGCGCCCCGAGAGAGAGAGAGAGCGAGCGCCCCGAGAGAGAGAGAGAGCGAGCGCCCCGAGAGAGAGAGAGAGCGAGCGCCCCGAGAGAGAGAGAGAGCGAGCGCCCCGAGAGAGAGAGAGCGAGCGCCCCGAGAGAGAGAGAGAGAGAGCCCCGAGAGAGAGAGAGCGAGCGCCCCGAGAGAGAGAGCGAGCGAGCGCCCCGAGAGGGAGAGCGAGCGAGCGCCCCGAGAGGGAGAGCCGAGGGCGAGAGAGAGCGAGGGCGAGCCGAGAGAGAGCGAGGGCGAGCCGAGAGAGAGAGAGCGAGCGCCCCGAGAGAGAGAGAGAGAGAGCCGAGAGCGCCGAGAGAGAGAGCGAGCGCCCCGAGAGAGAGAGAGAGAGCGAGCGCCCCGAGAGAGAGAGAGAGAGAGCGAGCGCCCCGAGAGAGAGAGAGAGAGCGAGCGCCCCGAGAGAGAGAGAGAGAGCGCCCCGAGAGAGAGAGAGAGAGCGCCCCGAGAGGGAGAGCCGAGGGCGAGAGAGAGCGAGGGCGAGGGCGAGCCGAGAGAGAGCGAGGGCGAGCCGAGAGAGAGAGAGCGAGCGCCCCGAGAGAGAGAGAGAGAGCGAGCGCCCCGAGAGAGAGAGAGCGAGCGCCCCGAGAGAGAGAGAGAGAGAGCGAGCGCCCCGAGAGAGAGAGAGAGAGCGAGCGCCCCGAGAGAGAGAGAGAGAGCGAGCGCCCCGAGAGGGAGAGCCGAGGGCGAGAGAGAGCGAGGGCGAGCCGAGAGAGAGCGAGGGCGAGCCGAGGGAGAGAGAGAGAGAGCGCTCCGAGAGAGAGAGAGAGAGAGAGAGAGAGAGAGAGAGAGAGAGAGAGCGCCCCGAGAGAGAGAGAGAGAGAGAGCGAGCGCCCCGAGAGAGAGAGAGAGAGCCGAGAGCGCCCCGAGAGAGAGCGAGCCGAGAGAGAGAGAGCGCCCCGAGAGAGAGAGAGCGAGCGCCCCGAGAGAGAGAGAGAGCCGAGAGCGCCCCGAGAGAGCGAGCCAAGAGAGAGAGAGCGCCCCGAGAGAGAGAGAGAGAGAGAGAGAGCGAGCGCCCCGAGAGAGAGAGAGAGCGAGCGCCCCGAGAGTGAGAGAGCGAGCGCCCCGAGAGAGAGAGAGCGAGCGCCCCGAGAGAGAGAGAGAGAGAGCGCCCCGAGAGAGAGAGAGAGAGAGAGCGCCCCGAGAGAGAAAGAGAGAGAGCGCCCCGAGAGAGAAAGAGAGAGAGAGGGAGAAAGAGAGAGAGCCCCGAGAGAGAAAGAGCGAGAGCCCCGAGAGAGAAAGAGCGAGAGCCCCGAGAGAGAAAGAGCGAGAGCCCCGAGAGGGAGAGCGAGCGAGCGCCCCGAGAGGGAGAGCCGAGGGCGAGAGAGAGCGAGGGCGAGCCGAGAGAGAGCGAGGGCGAGCCGAGAGAGAGCGAGGGCGAGCCGAGAGAGAGAGAGCGAGCGCCCCGAGAGAGAGAGAGAGAGAGCCGAGAGCGCCCCGAGAGAGAGCGAGCCGAGAGAGAGAGAGCGCCCCGAGAGAGAGAGAGCGAGCGCGAGCCGAGAGAGAGCGAGGGTGAGCCGAGAGAGAGAGAGAGCGCCCCAAGAGAGAGAGAGAGAGCCGAGAGCACCCCGAGAGAGAGCGAGCCGAGAGAGAGAGACCGCCCCGAGAGAGAGAGAGCGAGCGCCCCGAGAGAGAGAGAGAGCGAGCGCCCCGAGAGAGAGCGAGCGCCCCGAGAGAGAGAGAGAGAAAGAGCGAGCGGGCCGAGAGAGAAAGAGCGAGCGGGCGGAGAGAGAAAGAGCGAGCGCACCGAGAGAGAGAGAGCGAGCGCCCCGAGAGAGAGAGCGCCCCGAGAGAGAGAGAGAGCGAGCGCCCCGAGAGAGAGAGAGAGCGAGCTCCCCGAGAGAGAGAGCGAGCGCCCCGAGAGAGAGAGAGAGCGAGCGCCCCGAGAGAGAGAGAGAGCGAGCGCCCCGAGAGAGAGAGAGAGAGCGAGCGAGGGCGAGCCGAGAGAGAGCGAGGGCGAGCCAATTGAGAGAGAGAGAGCGAGCGCCCCGAGAGAGAGAGAGAGCGAGCGCCCCGAGAGAGAGAGAGAGAGCGAGCGCCCCGAGAGAGAGAGCGAGCGCCCCGAGAGAGAGAGAGAGAGAGAAAAAGAGAGAGAGAGCGAGCGCCCCGAGAGAGAGAGAGCGAGCGCCCCGAGAGAGAGAGAGCGAGCGCCCCGAGAGAGAGAGAGCGAGCGCCCCGAGAGAGAGAGAGCGAGCGCCCCGAGAGAGAGAGAGCGAGCGCCCCGAGAGAGAGAGAGCCGGCCCATCACAACACAGCTCTACTAGACCCGGCCCATCACAACACAGCTCTACTAGACCCGGCCCATCACAACACAGCTCTACTAGACCTGTCCCATCACAACACAGCTCTACTAGACCCAGCCCATCACAACACAGCTCTGACCACTACTCCAGGGTCGGTCAGAACACTGCCCTTCAGGGAAGTAGACCACATGATGCAGTCCACACCATGTATCAATTAGATCGTCAGCCTACATATGCTGAGGTAACCTCTGGCAGAAGACCCCTAGAACAATCAGAGATAGGAGAGGTGCGCCAACTACTGCAACTAATATGCAGACTACTGAGCTAGACAGTCCCTTTAATTCACACACGGGCACGCACGCGGACACACACACACACACACAAACACACAGGGTTGCAGATTGCACAGAACATAAGTACAATGCAATCTTATTCCATTCTTATTCATTTGTTTACAAATATTCCTAAATGTATTGACACCGGTATTATAATAATTATTATATGTAATGGTGTGTGTGTGTGTGTGTGTGTGTGCGCGTGTGTGTGTATGTATGTATGTATGTGTGTATATGTGTATGTGCATGTATGTGTGTATATATATATATATATATATATGTATGTGTATGTGTATGTATATATATATGTATGTATGTATGTGTGTGTGTGTGTATGTATGTATGTGTGTGTGTGTGTGTGTGTATGTATGTATGTATGTATGTGTGTATATGTATGTGTATGTATATATGTGTATGTATGTGTATGTATATATATATGTATATATATATGTATGTGTATGTATATATGTATGTATATGTGTATGTATGTATGTATATATATGTATATGTGTATATATGTATGTATATATATGTATATATACATATTTTATTTTTTTTGTTTTTTTCGATGTACTTTACTCAAACCAGTGAATATCACTTATTATAAATGAGATCATTAACTATCAGCTCTTGGAATATCCAGGGCCTATACTCTTCACATTTTGGTTATAAAACAACTAATCCAGAATTGATTAAAAACATCAAGGGACAGGACATCATAATCCTACTGGAAACATGGTGTCGTGGAGACATAGATACTCAGTGTCCCTCAGGCTATAGAGAAAGTTTACTACCATCAATCAAACATAAAAATGTTAAACGGGGCCGAGACTCAGGTGGAATCATCATTTGGCATAAGCAGGACTTAGCACTGAATGAAATGAAAAAAGGTACCACTCACATTTGGCTAAAACTTAACAAAGGTACAATCTATTGTGACAATGATGTATACATATGTGCAGCTTATGCTCCTCCTTCAGATTCATCATATTATGACGATCAGTTTTTTGACAATCTCCAGACAGAAATCATTACATTTCAGGCGCAGGGTAAAGTGCTTCTTTGTGGAGATTTCAATGCAAGAACAGGTTCTGAGCCTGACTACACTGATGCGGGAGGTAACCACCACATATTTGGACACCCCTCCTTGTACAGTAGCCCTATTATAAATAATAGAAACAGTCCTGACCAAATACTGAACAAAAATGGAAAAGAGTTAGTACATCTCTGTCGAGCCTTAGGCCTGTACATGCTTAATGGTAGAATCAGAGGGGACTCTTTAGGTCAGTTTACTTACTGCTCAGCTCTTGGGACAAGTGTAGTCGATTATGCCATCACTGACATTGACCCCTCCTCCATTAGTGCATTCACTGTCAGACCACAGACACCATTGTCAGATCACAGTCAGATCAACGTGTTTCTGAAGAAATTAACCGGCAATATTCATTCAAAAAAACAGCCCAATAAACTTTACAACATAAACCAATCGTTCAGATGGGCTCCAAACAGTGCAGAGGCATTCATTGAAACATTGAACTCAAATGAAATGATGAACTCTATACAGTTTTTCAATAACTCACAGTACCAAAACAATAAAGATGGTGTCAATTCAGCTACCCAAAACATCAACTGCATATTCCAAAAAGCAGCATCGAAAGCAAATTTGAGAAAACCAAAGCAATGCAACATCAGAAGCAAAAATCAAAATGTTACTGACAAATGGTTTGATAATGAATGTAAAACAATTAGAAAACACCTAAGACAAATGTCAAACAAAAAACATAAGCAGCAAAACAACCCAGAGCTACGATATGAATACTTTGAAACTCTGAAACAGTATAAACAAACACTGAAATGCAAGAAATTGAATTATACCAACAAGACACTTGATGAAATTGAAAACGCAATTGACCAAAATCAGTTCTGGGACATGTGGAACAATTTAAGCACAACAAAGCCACAAGAATTAGCCATACAAGATGTAGGAATTTGGAAAACTTACTTTGATAATCTATACAAAAACATCCCACAAAAAGACTTAAACCAGAACCAATTAGAAATTAAAGAAAAATTGAACATCCTGGAATCAGTCATTAAAAACAACCAAAATCCATTAGATTACCCAATAACCCAACAAGAACTAAATGAAAAGCTAAAATCTATTAAATCAAAAAAGGCCTGTGGTGTAGACAACATCAGAAATGAAATGCTGAAAAACAGCACACCTGAGTTGCAAAATGCTGTGCTTAAATTGTTCAACATGGTTTTAACTTCTGGCTGCTTCCCTGATGTCTGGAACCAGGGGCTCATCTCCCCTATCCACAAAAGTGGAGACAAATCAGACCCCAATAATTACAGGGGAATTTGCGTCAACAGTAACTTGGGAAAGATTTTCTGTAGCATTTTGAATTCAAGAATTCAAACCTTTCTTCAAGAAAAAAATGTAATAAGTAAATGTCAAATTGGCTTTCTCCCTAACCATCGCACTACTGACCATATATACACCTTACACACACTAATTAATAAACACGTCCACCAAAAAAAAGAGGGCAAAATCTTTGCTTGCTTTATTGACTTTAAAAAAGCATTTGATTCGATTTGGCACGAAGGGCTATTCTACAAAATTCTACAAAGTGGGCTTGGTGGTAAGGTGTATGACTTAATAAAATGTATGTACACAGAAAATAAGTGTGCAATAAAAATCAAAAACCAAAGAACAGAATTTTTTTCACAATGTCGAGGTGTGAGACAAGGCTGCAATTTGAGTCCAAATCTTTTCAACATTTATATCAATGAATTAGCAGACATGTTGGACCAATCTCCAGCCCCAGGACTCACACTATTTGACACAGAGGTGAAATACCTGCTATATGCTGATGACTTGGTACTTCTATCACCAACCAAAGAAGGTCTTCAACAAAACATTAATATTCTGGAGCAATATTGCCATAATTGGGCCCTGGCAGTAAATTTCCAAAAAACTAAAATCATGATTTTCCAAAAAAAAACCAGATGTCAGAAACAAAAATGTAAATTCACCCTGAACAACACCTTAATTGAACACACAAAAAATTACACCTACCTTGGTCTGACCATATCTGCATCGGGAAACTTTAATATGGCAGTGAAGGCACTCAAAGAAAAAGCCCGCAGAGCAATGTATGCAATAAAAATGAAATTATTCAAAATCAACATCCCAATTAGAATTTGGACTAAAATATTTGACAGTGTAATCCTACCAATAGCACTTTATGGAAGTGAGGTTTGGGGGCCACTCAATAAACTGGATTTTAAAATGTGGGACAAACATCCAATTGAAACCCTACATGCAGAATTCTGTCGGAAAATTCTACAAGTCCAGAGAAATACACCAACTAATGCATGTAGGGCAGAATTGGGCCGTTTTCCAGTAATAATGAAAATACAGAAAAGATCATTAAAATTTTGGCTACATCTAAATTCAAGTCCAAATTCGAGTCTGCAATTTAAAGCACTTCAAGCCCAAGAGCTGAGCCCAGAAACGAGCCCTCTCAGTCAGCTGGTGTTGGACCTCACCAATCAAGCTGACACCAGCACTGCTTCAAAAGAAAGAATTCCAATAAACAAAATCATGAACCAATCAAAGGAATCATACTTACAATACTGGAAAAACGAAACAAAATCCCAAAGCCGACTAAATTGCTATCTGACCCTAAACAGAGAATATGAATTGGCTGATTATCTCTACTCTGTCAGAGATACGAAGCAGAGACAGATCCTTACCAAGTACAGGCTGAGTGACCACCGATTGGCAATAGAAACCGGCAGACATAAAAAGACATGGCTACCCAAAGAGGAGCGTGTATGTGGTCACTGCATGACAGGGGAGGTAGAGACAGAGATGCACTTTCTCCTTTACTGTGATAAATATTCCTCACAAAGAGATTCATTATTCACAGAAATGACTACATATATTCCACATTTTTACAAATTGAACCCAGAGGAAAAACTAAGAATACTCATGGGCGAAGGAGCAATGGCTCCTCTTGCAGCCAAATATGTATTTTCCTGCCATAGCCTGAGGGACACTGAATAATAACATCTGCATAGTAAACAGTAACTTACTTATTATTACTATTATTGTTATTACTATAATTATTAATGTTTACTGTAGACTGTTACCATTTTATTGTATTTATTTTTGTATTATTATTTACTACCATTTTATATTATTATTTGCTATCATTTACAATTTTGTTACAATGTATATTGTATACATTGTTGCTTTGGCAATATTGACACAATGTTTTTCATGCCAATAAAGCAGCTTGAATTTGAATTTGAGAGAGCGAGCGCCCCGAGAGAGAGAGAGCGAGCGCCCCGAGAGAGAGAGCGAGAGACCCGAGAGAGAGAGAGAGAGCCGAGAGAGAGAGAGAGAGCCGAGAGAGAGAGAGCGAGCCGAGAGAGAGCGCCCCGAGAGAGAGAGAGCGAGCGCCCCGAGAGAGAGAGAGCGAGCGCCCCGAGAGAGAGAGAGAGCCGAGAGCGCCCCGAGAGAGAGCGAGCCAAGAGAGAGAGAGCGCCCCGAGAGAGAGAGAGAGAGAGAGCGAGCGCCCCGAGAGAGAGAGCGAGCGCCCCGAGAGAGAGAGAGCGAGCGCCCCGAGAGAGAGAGAGCGAGCGCCCCGAGAGAGAGAGAGAGAGAGCGCCCCGAGAGAGAAAGAGAGAGAGAGAGAGAGAGAGCGAGAGCCCCGAGAGAGAAAGAGCGAGAGCCCCGAGAGAGAGAGAGAGCGAGCGCCCCGAGAGAGAGAGAGAGCGAGCGCCCCGAGAGAGAGAGAGAGAGCGAGCGAGGGCGAGCCGAGAGAGAGCGAGGGCGAGCCAATTGAGAGAGAGAGAGCGAGCGCCCCGAGAGAGAGAGAGAGAGAGCGAGCGCCCCGAGAGAGAGAGAGAGCGAGCGCCCCGAGAGAGAGAGAGAGAGCGAGCGCCCCGAGAGAGAGAGAGAGAGCGAGCGCCCCGAGAGAGAGAGCGAGCGCCCCGAGAGAGAAAGAGAGAGAGAGAAAAAGAGAGAGAGAGCGAGCGCCCCGAGAGAGAGAGAGCGAGCGCCCCGAGAGAGAGAGAGCGAGCGCCCCGAGAGAGAGAGAGCGAGCGCCCCGAGAGAGAGAGAGCGAGCGCCCCG
The DNA here is from genome assembly GCF_057628025.1 of Oncorhynchus mykiss. Lineage (NCBI taxonomy): Eukaryota > Metazoa > Chordata > Actinopteri > Salmoniformes > Salmonidae > Oncorhynchus > Oncorhynchus mykiss. The sequence continues at coordinate 55,235,245 of NC_143039.1, read as the reverse complement.
AGAGAGAGAGAGCGAGCGCCCCGAGAGAGAGAGAGCGAGCGCCCCGAGAGAGAGAGAGCGAGCGCCCCGAGAGAGAGATAGCGAGCGCCCCGAGAGAGAGAGCGAGAGACCCGAGAGAGAGAGAGAGAGAGCCGAGAGAGAGAGAGAGAGAGCCGAGAGAGAGAGAGCGAGCCGAGAGAGAGCGCCCCGAGAGAGAGAGAGAGCCGAGAGCGCCCGAGAGAGAGAGAGAGCCGAGAGCGCCCCGAGAGAGAGCGAGCCAAGAGAGAGAGAGCGCCCCGAGAGAGAGAGAGAGAGCGAGCGCCCCGAGAGAGAGAGCGAGCGCCCCGAGAGAGAGAGCGAGCGCCCCGAGAGAGAGAGAGCGAGCGCCCCGAGAGAGAGAGAGCGAGCGCCCCGAGAGAGAGAGAGAGAGAGCGCCCCGAGAGAGAAAGAGAGAGAGAGAGAGAGAGAGAGCGAGAGCCCCGAGAGAGAAAGAGCGAGAGCCCAGAGAGAGAAAGAGCGAGAGCCCCAAGAGAGAAAGAGCGAGAGCCCCGAGAGAGAAAGAGAGAGCGAGCGCCCCGAGAGAGAAAGAGAGAGCGAGCGCCCCGAGAGAGAAAGAGAGAGCGAGCGCCCCGAGAGAGAAACAGAGAGCGAGCGCCCCGAGAGAGAAAGAGAGAGCGAGCGCCCCGAGAGAGAGAGAGCGAGCGCCCCGAGAGAGAGAGAGCGAACGCCCCGAGAGAGAGAGCCAGCGCCCCGAGAGAGAGAGAGAGAGCGAGCGCCCCGAGAGAGAGAGAGCGAGCACCCCGAGAGAGAGAGAAAAAGAGAGAGAGAGAGAGCGAGCGCCCCGAGAGAGAGAGAGCGAGCGCCCCGAGAGAGAGAGAGCGAGCGCCCCGAGAGAGAGAGAGCGAGCGCCCCGAGAGAGAGAGAGCGAGCGCCCCGAGAGAGAGAGCGAGAGACCCGAGAGAGAGAGAGAGAGCCGAGAGAGAGAGAGAGAGCCGAGAGAGAGAGAGCGAGCCGAGAGAGAGCGAGCCGAGAGAGAGAGAGAGCGAGCGGGCCGAGAGAGAAAGAGCGAGCGGGCCGAGAGAGAAAGAGCGAGCGCACCGAGAGAGAGAGAGCGAGCGCCCCGAGAGAGAGAGAGAGCGAGCGCCCCGAGAGAGAGAGCGCCCCGAGAGAGAGAGAGAGCGAGCGCCCCGAGAGAGAGAGCGAGGGAGAGCGAGCGAGCGCCCCGAGAGGGAGAGCCGAGGGCGAGAGAGAGCGAGGGCGAGCCGAGAGAGAGCGAGGGCGAGCCGAGAGAGAGCGAGGGCGAGCCGAGAGAGAGAAAGCGCCCCGAGAGAGAGAGAGAGAGAGAGAGAGCCGAGAGCGCCCCGAGAGAGAGCGAGCCGAGAGAGAGAGAGCGCCCCGAGAGAGAGAGAGAGAGAGAGAGAGCGAGCGCCCCGAGAGAGAGCGAGCGCCCCGAGAGAGAGAGAGAGAGCGAGCCGAGAGAGAGAGAGCGCCCCGAGAGAGAGAGAGCGAGCGCGAGCCGAGAGAGAGCGAGGGCGAGCCGAGAGAGAGAAAGCGCCCCGAGAGAGAGAGAGAGAGAGAGAGAGAGCCGAGAGCGCCCCGAGAGAGAGCGCCCCGAGAGAGAGAGAGAGAGAGAGAGAGCGAGCGCCCCGAGAGAGAGAGAGAGCGAGCGCCCCGAGAGAGAGCGAGCGCCCCGAGAGAGAGAGAGAGAGAGAGCGGGCCGAGAGAGAAAGAGCGAGCGGGCCGAGAGAGAAAGAGCGAGCGCACCGAGAGAGAGAGAGCGAGCGCCCCGAGAGAGAGAGAGAGAGAGCGCCCCGAGAGAGAGAGAGAGCGAGCGCCCCGAGAGAGAGAGAGAGAGCGAGCTCCCCGAGAGAGAGAGAGAACGAGCGCCCCGAGAGAGAGAGAGAGCGAGCGCCCCGAGAGAGAGAGAGCGCGAGCGAGGGCGAGCCGAGAGAGAGCGAGGGCGAGCCAATTGAGAGAGAGAGCGAGAACCCCGAGAGAGAGAGAGAGCCGAGAGCGCCCCGAGAGAGAGCGAGCCGAGAGAGAGAGAGAGAGAGAGAGAGCGCCCCGAGAGAGAGCGAGAGCGAGCGCCCCGAGAGAGAGAGAGAGAGAGCGCCCCGAGAGAGAGAGAGAGCGAGCGCCCCGAGAGAGAGAGCAAGCGCCCCGAGAGAGAGAGAGAGTGAGCGCCCCGAGAGAGAGAGAGAGCCCCGAGAGAGAGAGAGCGAGCGCCCCGAGAGAGAGAGAGAGCGAGCGCCCCCAGAGAGAGAGCGAGCGAGCGCCCCCAGAGAGAGAGCGAGCGAGCGCCCCGAGAGAGAGAGCGAGCGAGCGCCCCGAGAGAGAGAGCGAGCGAGCGCCCCGAGAGGGAGAGCGAGCGAGCGCCCCGAGAGGGAGAGCGAGCGAGCGCCCCGAGAGAGAGAGCGAGCGAGCGCCCCGAGAGAGAGAGAGAGCGAGCGCCCCGAGAGAGAGAGAGAGAGCCGAGAGCGCCCCGAGAGAGAGAGAGCCGAGAGAGAGAGAGCGCCCCGAGAGAGAGAGAGCGAGCGCCCCGAGAGAGAGAGCCGAGAGCGCCCCGAGAGAGAGCGAGCCAAGAGAGAGAGAGCGCCCCGAGAGAGAGAGAGAGAGAGCGCCCCGAGAGAGAGAGCGAGCGCCCCGAGAGAGAGAGCGAGCGCCCCGAGAGAGAGAGAGCGAGCGCCCCGAGAGAGAGAGAGCGAGCGCCCCGAGAGAGAGAGAGAGAGAGCGCCCCGAGAGAGAAAGAGAGAGAGAGAGCGCCCCGAGAGAGAGAGAGAGAGAGAGAGAGCGAGCGCCCCGAGAGAGAGAGAGAGCGAGCGCCCCGAGAGAGAGCGAGCGCCCCGAGAGAGAGAGAGAGAGAGAGAGAGAGCGGGCCGAGAGAGAAAGAGCGAGCGGGCCGAGAGAGAAAGAGCGAGCGCACCGAGAGAGAGAGAGCGAGCGCCCCGAGAGAGAGAGAGAGAGCGCCCCGAGAGAGAGAGAGAGCGAGCGCCCCGAGAGAGAGAGAGAGAGCGAGCTCCCCGAGAGAGAGAGAGAACGAGCGCCCCGAGAGAGAGAGAGAGCGAGCGCCCCGAGAGAGAGAGAGAGAGCGAGCGAGGGCGAGCCGAGAGAGAGCGAGGGCGAGCCAATTGAGAGAGAGAGCGAGAACCCCGAGAGAGAGAGAGAGCCGAGAGCGCCCCGAGAGAGAGCGAGCCGAGAGAGAGAGAGAGAGAGAGCGCCCCGAGAGAGAGCGAGAGCGAGCGCCCCGAGAGAGAGAGAGAGAGAGCGCCCCGAGAGAGAGAGAGAGCGAGCGCCCCGAGAGAGAGAGCAAGCGCCCCGAGAGAGAGAGAGAGTGAGCGCCCCGAGAGAGAGAGAGAGCCCCGAGAGAGAGAGAGCGAGCGCCCCGAGAGAGAGAGAGAGCGAGCGCCCCCAGAGAGAGAGCGAGCGAGCGCCCCGAGAGAGAGAGCGAGCGAGCGCCCCGAGAGAGAGAGCGAGCGAGCGCCCCGAGAGGGAGAGCGAGCGAGCGCCCCGAGAGGGAGAGCGAGCGAGCGCCCCGAGAGAGAGAGCGAGCGAGCGCCCCGAGAGAGAGAGAGAGCGAGCGCCCCGAGAGAGAGAGAGAGAGCCGAGAGCGCCCCGAGAGAGAGAGAGCCGAGAGAGAGAGAGCGCCCCGAGAGAGAGAGAGCGAGCGCCCCGAGAGAGAGAGCCGAGAGCGCCCCGAGAGAGAGCGAGCCAAGAGAGAGAGAGCGCCCCGAGAGAGAGAGAGAGAGCGCCCCGAGAGAGAGAGCGAGCGCCCCGAGAGAGAGAGCGAGCGCCCCGAGAGAGAGAGCGAGCGCCCCGAGAGAGAGAGAGCGAGCGCCCCGAGAGAGAGAGAGCGAGCGCCCCGAGAGAGAGAGAGAGAGAGAGAGCGCCCCGAGAGAGAAAGAGAGAGAGAGCGCCCCGAGAGAGAAAGAGAGAGCGAGCGCCCCGCGAGAGAGAGAGCGAGCGCCCCGAGAGAGAGAGAGAGAGAGCGAGCGCCCCGAGAGAGAGAGAGAGAGCGAGCGCCCCGAGAGAGAGAGAGAGAGCGAGCGCCCCGAGAGAGAGAGAGAGAGCGAGCGCCCCGAGAGAGAGAGAGCGAGCGCCCCGAGAGAGAGAGAGAGAGAGAAAAAGAGAGAGAGAGAGCGAGCGCCCCGAGAGAGAGAGAGCGAGCGCCCCGAGAGAGAGAGAGCGAGCGCCCCGAGAGAGAGAGAGCGAGCGCCCCGAGAGAGAGAGAGCGAGCGCCCCGAGAGAGAGAGAGCGAGCGCCCCGAGAGAGAGAGAGCGAGCGCCCCGAGAGAGAGAGAGCGAGCGCCCCGAGAGAGAGAGCGAGAGACCCGAGAGAGAGAGAGAGAGCCGAGAGAGAGAGAGAGAGAGCCGAGAGAGAGAGAGCAAGCCGAGAGAGAGAGAGCGAGTGCCCCGAGAGAGAGAGAGAGAGCCGAGAGCGCCCCGAGAGAGAGCGAGCCAAGAGAGAGAGAGCGCCCCGAGAGAGAGAGAGAGAGAGAGCGAGCGCCCCGAGAGAGAGAGCGAGCGCCCCGAGAGAGAGAGCGAGCGCCCCGAGAGAGAGAGAGCGAGCGCCCCGAGAGAGAGAGAGCGAGCGCCCCGAGAGAGAGAGAGAGAGAGCGCCCCGAGAGAGAAAGAGAGAGAGAGAGAGAAAGAGCGAGAGCCCCGAGAGAGAAAGAGCGAGAGCCCCGAGAGAGAAAGAGCGAGAGCCCCGAGAGAGAAAGAGCGAGAGCCCCGAGAGAGAAAGAGCGAGAGCCCCGAGAGAGAAAGAGCGAGAGCCCCGAGAGAGAAAGAGAGAGCGAGCGCCCCGAGAGAGAAAGAGAGAGCGAGCGCCCCGAGAGAGAAAGAGAGAGCGAGCGCCCCGAGAGAGAAAGAGAGAGCGAGCGCCCCGAGAGAGAAACAGAGAGCGAGCGCACCGAGAGAGAAAGAGAGAGCGAGCACCCCGAGAGAGAGAGAGCGAGCGCCCCGAGAGAGAGAGAGCGAGCGCCCCGAGAGAGAGAGAGAGCGAGCGCCCCGAGAGAGAGAGAGAGAGCGAGCGCCCCGAGAGAGAGAGAGCGAGCACCCCGAGAGAGAGAGAGAGAGAGCGCCCCGAGAGAGAGAGAGCGAGCGCCCCGAGAGAGAGAGAGCGAGCGCCCCGAGAGAGAGAGAGAGCGAGCGCCCCGAGAGAGAGAGAGCGAGCGCCCCGAGAGAGAGAGCGAGAGACCCGAGAGAGAGAGAGAGAGCCGAGAGAGAGAGAGAGAGCCGAGAGAGAGAGAGCGAGCCGAGAGAGAGCGAGCCGAGAGAGAGAGAGAGCGAGCGGGCCGAGAGAGAAAGAGCGAGCGGGCCGAGAGAGAAAGAGCGAGCGCACCGAGAGAGAGAGAGAGAGCGCCCCGAGAGAGAGAGAGCGAGCGCGAGCCGAGAGAGAGCGAGGGCGAGCCGAGAGAGAGAAAGCGCCCCGAGAGAGAGAGAGAGAGAGAGAGAGAGAGCCGAGAGCGCCCCGAGAGAGAGTGAGCCGAGAGAGAGAGAGCGCCCCGAGAGAGAGAGAGAGAGAGAGCGAGCGCCCCGAGAGAGAGAGAGAGCGAGCGCCCCGAGAGAGAGCGAGCGCCCCGAGAGCGAGAGAGAGAGAGAGCGAGCGGGCCGAGAGAGAAAGAGCGAGCGGGCCGAGAGAGAAAGAGCGAGCGCACCGAGAGAGAGAGAGAGAGAGAGCGCCCCGAGAGAGAGAGAGAGCGAGCGCCCCGAGAGAGAGAGAGAGAGAGAGCGCCCCGAGAGAGAGAGAGAACGAGCGCCCCGAGAGAGAGAGAGAGCGAGCGCCCCGAGAGAGAGAGAGAGAGAGCCCCGAGAGAGAGAGAGAGCCGAGAAGCGCCCCGAGAGAGAGCGAGCCGAGAGAGAGAGAGAGAGAGAGAGAGAGAGAGAGCCGAGAGAGAGAGAGCGAGCCGAGAGAGAGCGAGCCGAGAGAGAGAGAGAGCGAGCGGGCCGAGAGAGAAAGAGCGAGCGGGCCGAGAGAGAAAGAGCGAGCGCACCGAGAGAGAGAGAGCGAGCGCCCCGAGAGAGAGAGCGAGCGAGCGCCCCGAGAGAGAGAGCGAGCGAGCGCCCCGAGAGGGAGAGCGAGCGAGCGCCCCGAGAGGGAGAGCGAGCGAGCGCCCCGAGAGGGAGAGCCGAGGGCGAGAGAGAGCGAGGGCGAGCCGAGAGGGAGCGAGGGCGAGCCGAGAGAGAGCGAGGGCGAGCCGAGAGAGAGAGAGAGCGAGCGCCCCGAGAGAGAGAGAGAGAGCCGAGAGCGCCCCGAGAGAGAGAGAGAGAGCCGAGAGCGCCCCGAGAGAGAGCGAGCCGAGAGAGAGAGAGCGCCCCGAGAGAGAGAGAGCGAGCGCGAGCCGAGAGAGAGCGAGGGCGAGCCGAGAGAGAGAAAGCGCCCCGAGAGAGAGAGAGAGAGAGAGAGAGAGCCGAGAGCGCCCCGAGAGAGAGTGAGCCGAGAGAGAGAGAGCGCCCCGAGAGAGAGAGCGAGCGCCCCGAGAGAGAGAGAGAGCGAGCGCCCCGAGAGAGAGCGAGCGCCCCGAGAGCGAGAGAGAGAGAGAGAGAGAGAGAGCGAGCGGGCCGAGAGAGAAAGAGCGAGCGGGCCGAGAGAGAAAGAGCGAGCGCACCGAGAGAGAGAGAGAGAGCGCCCCGAGAGAGAGAGAGAGAGCGAGCGCCCCGAGAGAGAGAGAGAGAGCGAGCTCCCCGAGAGAGAGAGAGAACGAGCGCCCCGAGAGAGAGAGAGAGCGAGCGCCCCGAGAGAGAGAGAGAGAGAGCCCCGAGAGAGAGAGAGCGAGCGCCCCGAGAGAGAGAGAGAGCCGAGAGCGCCCCGAGAGAGAGCGAGCCGAGAGAGAGAGAGAAAGAGAGAGAGAGAGAGCGCCCCGAGAGAGAGCGAGAGCGAGCGCCCCGAGAGAGAGAGAGAGCGAGCGCCCCGAGAGAGAGAGAGCGAGCGCCCCGAGAGAGAGAGAGCGAGCGCCCCGAGAGAGAGAGAGAGCGAGCGCCCCGAGAGAGAGAGAGCGAGCGCCCCGAGAGAGAGAGCGAGAGACCCGAGAGAGAGAGAGAGAGCCGAGAGAGAGAGAGAGAGCCGAGAGAGAGAGAGCGAGCCGAGAGAGAGCGAGCCGAGAGAGAGAGAGAGCGAGCGGGCCGAGAGAGAAAGAGCGAGCGGGCCGAGAGAGAAAGAGCGAGCGCACCGAGAGAGAGAGAGAGAGCGCCCCGAGAGAGAGAGAGCGAGCGCGAGCCGAGAGAGAGCGAGGGCGAGCCGAGAGAGAGAAAGCGCCCCGAGAGAGAGAGAGAGAGAGAGAGAGAGAGCCGAGAGCGCCCCGAGAGAGAGTGAGCCGAGAGAGAGAGAGCGCCCCGAGAGAGAGAGAGAGAGAGAGCGAGCGCCCCGAGAGAGAGAGAGAGCGAGCGCCCCGAGAGAGAGCGAGCGCCCCGAGAGCGAGAGAGAGAGAGAGCGAGCGGGCCGAGAGAGAAAGAGCGAGCGGGCCGAGAGAGAAAGAGCGAGCGCACCGAGAGAGAGAGAGAGAGAGAGCGCCCCGAGAGAGAGAGAGAGCGAGCGCCCCGAGAGAGAGAGAGAGAGAGAGCGCCCCGAGAGAGAGAGAGAACGAGCGCCCCGAGAGAGAGAGAGAGCGAGCGCCCCGAGAGAGAGAGAGAGAGAGCCCCGAGAGAGAGAGAGAGCCGAGAAGCGCCCCGAGAGAGAGCGAGCCGAGAGAGAGAGAGAGAGAGAGAGAGAGAGAGAGAGCCGAGAGAGAGAGAGCGAGCCGAGAGAGAGCGAGCCGAGAGAGAGAGAGAGCGAGCGGGCCGAGAGAGAAAGAGCGAGCGGGCCGAGAGAGAAAGAGCGAGCGCACCGAGAGAGAGAGAGCGAGCGCCCCGAGAGAGAGAGCGAGCGAGCGCCCCGAGAGAGAGAGCGAGCGAGCGCCCCGAGAGGGAGAGCGAGCGAGCGCCCCGAGAGGGAGAGCGAGCGAGCGCCCCGAGAGGGAGAGCCGAGGGCGAGAGAGAGCGAGGGCGAGCCGAGAGGGAGCGAGGGCGAGCCGAGAGAGAGCGAGGGCGAGCCGAGAGAGAGAGAGAGCGAGCGCCCCGAGAGAGAGAGAGAGAGCCGAGAGCGCCCCGAGAGAGAGAGAGAGAGCCGAGAGCGCCCCGAGAGAGAGCGAGCCGAGAGAGAGAGAGCGCCCCGAGAGAGAGAGAGCGAGCGCGAGCCGAGAGAGAGCGAGGGCGAGCCGAGAGAGAGAAAGCGCCCCGAGAGAGAGAGAGAGAGAGAGAGAGAGCCGAGAGCGCCCCGAGAGAGAGTGAGCCGAGAGAGAGAGAGCGCCCCGAGAGAGAGAGCGAGCGCCCCGAGAGAGAGAGAGAGCGAGCGCCCCGAGAGAGAGCGAGCGCCCCGAGAGCGAGAGAGAGAGAGAGAGAGAGAGCGAGCGGGCCGAGAGAGAAAGAGCGAGCGGGCCGAGAGAGAAAGAGCGAGCGCACCGAGAGAGAGAGAGAGAGCGCCCCGAGAGAGAGAGAGAGAGCGAGCGCCCCGAGAGAGAGAGAGAGAGCGAGCTCCCCGAGAGAGAGAGAGAACGAGCGCCCCGAGAGAGAGAGAGAGCGAGCGCCCCGAGAGAGAGAGAGAGAGAGCCCCGAGAGAGAGAGAGCGAGCGCCCCGAGAGAGAGAGAGAGCCGAGAGCGCCCCGAGAGAGAGCGAGCCGAGAGAGAGAGAGAGAGAGAGAGAGCGCCCCGAGAGAGAGCGAGAGCGAGCGCCCCGAGAGAGAGAGAGAGCGAGCGCCCCGAGAGAGAGAGAGAGCGAGCGCCCCGAGAGAGAGAGAGAGCCGAGAGCGCCCCGAGAGAGAGCGAGCCGAGAGAGAGAGAGCGCCCCGAGAGAGAGAGAGCGAGCGCGAGCCGAGAGAGAGCGAGGGCGAGCCGAGAGAGAGCGAGGGCGAGCCGAGAGAGAGCGAGGGCGAGCCGAGAGAGAGCGAGGGCGAGCCGAGAGAGAGAGAGAGAGAGAGAGAGCGAGCGCCCCGAGAGAGAGAGAGAGAGCCGAGAGCGCCCCGAGAGAGAGCGAGCCGAGAGAGAGAGAGCGCCCCGAGAGAGAGAGAGCGAGCGCGAGCCGAGAGAGAGCGAGGGCGAGCCGAGAGAGAGCGAGGGCGAGCCGAGAGAGAGAGAAAGCGCCCCGAGAGAGAGAGAGAGAGAGAGCCGAGAGCGCCCCGAGAGAGAGAGAGCGAGCCGAGAGAGAGAGAGCGCCCCGAGAGAGAGAGAGAGAGAGAGAGAGAGAGCGAGCGCCCCGAGAGAGAGAGAGAGCGAGCGCCCCGAGAGAGAGCGAGCGCCCCGAGAGAGAGAGAGAGAGAGAGAGAGAGAGAGAGCGAGCGGGCCGAGAGAGAAAGAGCGAGCGGGCCGAGAGAGAAAGAGCGAGCGCACAGAGAGAGAGAGAGCGAGCGCCCCGAGAGAGAGAGAGAGAGCACCCGAGAGAGAGAGAGAGCGAGCGCCCCGAGAGAGAGAGAGAGCGAGCGCCCCGAGAGAGAGAGAGAACGAGCGCCCCGAGAGAGATAGAGAGCGAGCGCCCCGAGAGAGAGAGAGAGCGAGCGAGGGCGAGCCGAGAGAGAGCGAGGGCGAGCCAATTGAGAGAGAGAGCGAGAACCCCGAGAGAGAGAGCCGAGAGCGCCCCGAGAGAGAGCGAGCCGAGAGAGAGAGAGAGAGAGAGCGAGAGAGAGCGCCCCGAGAGAGAGCGAGAGCGAGCGCCCCGAGAGAGAGAGAGAGCGAGCGCCCCGAGAGAGAGAGCGCCCCGAGAGAGAGAGAGAGCGAGCGCCCCGAGAGAGAGAGAGAGCCGAGAGCGCCCCGAGAGAGAGCGAGCCAAGAGAGAGAGAGCGCCCAGAGAGAGCGAGAGAGAGAGAGAGAGCGAGCGCCCCGAGAGAGAGAGAGCGAGCGCCCCGAGAGAGAGAGAGCGAGCGCCCCGAGAGAGAGAGAGCGAGCGCCCCGAGAGAGAGAGAGAGCGAGCGCCCCGAGAGAGAGAGAGCGAGCGCCCCGAGAGAGAAAGAGAGAGCGAGCGCCCCGAGAGAGAAAGAGAGAGCGAGCGCCCCGAGAGAGAAAGAGAGAGCGAGCGCCCCGAGAGAGAAAGAGAGAGCGAGCGCCCCGAGAGAGAAAGAGCGAGCGCCCCGAGAGAGAAAGAGCGAGCGCCCCGAGAGAGAAAGAGCGAGCGCCCCGAGAGAGAAAGAGCGAGCGCCCCGAGAGAGAAAGAGCGAGAGCCCCGAGAGAGAAAGAGAGAGCGAGCGCCCCGAGAGAGAAAGAGAGAGCGAGCGCCCCGAGAGAGAAAGAGAGAGCGAGCGCCCCGAGAGAGAAAGAGAGATCGAGCGCCCCGAGAGAGAGAGAGAGAGCGAGCGCCCCGAGAGAGAGAGAGAGAGCGAGCGCCCCGAGAGAGAGAGAGAGAGCGAGCGCCCCGAGAGAGAGAGAGAGAGCGAGCGCCCCGAGAGAGAGAGAGAGAGCGAGCGCCCCGAGAGAGAGAGAGAGAGCGAGCGCCCCGAGAGAGAGAGAGAGCGAGCGCCCCGAGAGAGAGAGAGAGCGAGCGCCCCGAGAGAGAGAGAGAGAGAGCGAGCGCCCCGAGAGAGAGAGAGAGAGAGCGAGCGCCCCGAGAGAGAGAGCGAGCGCCCCGAGAGAGAGAGAGAGCGAGCGCCCCGAGAGAGAGAGAGAGCGAGCGCCCCGAGAGAGAGAGAGAGAGAGAGCGAGCGCCCCGAGAGAGAGAGAGAGCGAGCGCCCCGAGAGAGAGAGAGAGCGAGCGCCCCGAGAGAGAGAGAGAGCGAGCGCCCCGAGAGAGAGAGAGAGAGAGCGCCCCGAGAGAGAGAGAGAGCGAGCGCCCCGAGAGAGAGAGAGCGAGCGCCCCGAGAGAGAGAGAGAGAGAGAGAGAGAGCGCCCCGAGAGAGAGAGAGAGAGAGAGAGCGAGCGCCCCGAGAGAGAGAGAGAGCGAGCGCCCCGAGAGAGAGAGAGAGCGAGCACCCCAAGAGAGAGCGAGCGAGCGCCCCGAGAGGGAGAGCCGAGGGCGAGAGAGAGAGAGGGCGAGCCGAGAGAGAGCGAGGGCGAGCCGAGGGAGAGAGAGAGAGCGAGCGCCCCGAGAGAGAGAGAGAGAGCGAGCGCCCCGAGAGAGAGAGAGAGTGCGAGCGCCCCGAGAGAGAGAGAGAGAGCGAGCGCCCCGAGAGAGAGAGAGAGCGAGCGCCCCGAGAGAGAGAGAGCGAGCGCCCCGAGAGAGAGAGAGAGCGAGCGCCCCGAGAGAGAGAGAGCCGAGAGCGCCCAGAGAGAGAGCGAGCCGAGAGAGAGAGAGCGCCTCGAGAGAGAGAGAGAGAGAGCGAGAGCGCCCCGAGAGAGAGAGAGAGAGAGAGAGCGCCCCGAGAGAGAGAGAGAGAGAGCCGAGAGCGCCCCGAGAGAGAGCGAGCCGAGAGAGAGAGAGCGCCCCGAGAGAGAGAGAGAGCGAGCGCCCCGAGAGAGAGAGAGAGCCGAGAGCGCCCCGAGAGAGAGCGAGCCAAGAGAGAGAGTGCCCCGAGAGAGAGAGAGAGAGAGAGCGAACGCCCCGAGAGAGAGAGCGAGCGCCCCGAGAGAGAGAGAGCGAGCGCCCCGAGAGAGAGAGAGAGAGCGCCCAGAGAGAGAGAGAGAGCGCCCCGAGAGAGAGAGAGAGAGAGCCCCGAGAGAGAGAGAGCACCCCGAGAGAGAAAGAGAGAGAAAGAGAGAGAGAGAGCGAGAGCCCCGAGAGAGAAAGAGCAAGAGCCCCGAGAGAGAAAGAGAGAGCGAGCGCCCCGAGAGAGAAAGAGAGAGCGAGCGCCCCGAGAGAGAAAGAGAGAGCGAGCGCCCCGAGAGAGAAAGAGAGAGCGAGCGCCCCGAGAGAGAAAGAGAGAGCGAGCGCCCCGAGAGAGAAAGAGAGAGCGAGCGCCCCGAGAGAGAAAGAGAGAGCGAGCGCCCCGAGAGAGAGAGAGAGAGAGAGAGCGAGCGCCCCGAGAGAGAGAGCGAGCGCCCCGAGAGAGAGAGCGAGCGCCCCGAGAGAGAGAGCGAGCGCCCCGAGAGAGAGAGAGAGAGAGCGAGCGCCCCGAGAGAGAGAGAGAGCGAGCGCCCCGAGAGAGAGAGAGAGCGAGCGCCCCGAGAGAGAGAGAGAGCGAGCGCCCCGAGAGAGAGAGAGAGAGAGCGAGCGCCCCGAGAGAGAGAGAGAGAGAGAGCGAGCGCCCCGAGAGAGAGAGAGAGAGCGCCCCGAGAGAGAGAGAGAGCGAGCGCCCCGAGAGAGAGAGAGAGAGAGCGAGCGCCCCGAGAGAGAGAGAGAGAGAGAGCGAGCGCCCCGAGAGAGAGAGAGAGAGAGCGCCCCGAGAGAGAGAGAGAGAGAGCGCCCCGAGAGAGAGAGAGAGAGCGCCCCGAGAGAGAGAGAGCGCCCCGAGAGATGGAGAGAGAGAGAAAGAGAGAGAGAGAGAGAGAGAGCGCCCCGAGAGAGAGAGAGAGCGCCCCGAGAGAGGGAGAGAGAGAGAGAAAGAGAGAGAGAGAGAGCGAGCGCCCCGAGAGAGAGAGCGAGCGCCCCGAGAGAGAGAGAGTGAGCGCCCCGAGAGAGAGAGAGCGAGCGCCCCGAGAGAGAGAGAGAGCGAGCGCCCCGAGAGAGAGAGAGCGAGCGTCCCGAGAGAGAGAGAGCGAGCGCCCCGAGAGAGAGAGAGCGAGCGCCCCGAGAGAGAGAGAGCGAGTGCCCCGAGAGAGAGAGCGCCCCGAGAGAGAGAGCGCCCCGAGAGAGAGAGAGCGAGCGCCCCGAGAGAGAGAGCGCCCCGAGAGAGAGAGAGAGAGAGCGAGCACCCCGAAAGAGAGAGAGCGCGAGCGCCCCGAAAGAGAGAGAGAGCGCGAGCGCCCCGAAAGAGAGAGAGCGAGCGCCCCGAGAGAGAGAGAGAGCGCCCCGAGAGAGAGAGAGCCCCGAGAGAGAGAGCGCCCCGAGAGAGAGAGCGCCCCGAGAGAGAGAGAGAGAGAGCGCGAGCGCCCCGAAAGAGAGAGAGAGCGCTAGCGCCCCGAGAGAGAGAGAGAGCGAGCGCCCCGAGAGAGAGAGAGCGAGCGCCCCGAGAGAGAAAGAGCGAGAGCCCCGAGAGAGAAAGAGCGAGAGCCCCGAGAGAGAAAGAGCGAGAGCCCCGAGAGAGAAAGAGCGAGAGCCCCGAGAGAGAAAGAGCGAGAGCCCCGAGAGAGAAAGAGCGAGAGCCCCGAGAGAGAAAGAGCGAGAGCCCCGAGAGAGAAAGAGCGAGAGCCCCGAGAGAGAAAGAGCGAGAGCCCCGAGAGAGAAAGAGCGAGAGCCCCGAGAGAGAAAGAGCGAGAGCCCCGAGAGAGAAAGAGCGAGAGCCCCGAGAGAGAAAGAGCGAGAGCCCCGAGAGAGAAAGAGCGAGAGCCCCGAGAGAGAAAGAGCGAGCGCCCCGAGAGAGAAAGAGCGAGCGCCCCGAGAGAGAGAGAGAGCGAGCGCCCCGAGAGAGAGAGAGAGCGAGCGCCCCGAGAGAGAGAGAGAGCGAGCGCCCCGAGAGAGAGAGAGAGCGAGCGCCCCGAGAGAGAGAGAGAGCGAGCGCCCCGAGAGAGCGAGCGCCCCGAGAGAGAGAGAGCGAGCGCCCCGAGAGAGAGAGAGCGAGCGCCCCGAGAGAGAGAGAGCGAGCGCCCCGAGAGAGAGAGAGCGAGCGCCCCGAGAGAGAGAGAGCGAGAGCGAGCGCCCCGAGAGAGAGAGAGCGAGAGCGAGCGCCCCGAGAGAGAGAGAGCGCGCGCCCCGAGAGAGAGAGAGCGAGCGCCCCGAGAGAGAGAGAGCGAGCGCCCCGAGAGAGAGAGAACGAGCGCCCCGAGAGAGAGAGAGCGAGCGCCCCGAGAGAGAGAGCGCCCCGAGAGAGCGAGCGCCCCGAGAGAGAGAGAGAGAGAGCGCGAGCGCCCCGAAAGAGAGAGAGAGAGCCCCGAGAGAGAGAGAGAGAGCGCCCCGAGAGAGAGAGAGAGAGCGAGCGCCCCGAAAGAGAGAGAGAGAGCGCGAGCGCCCCGAAAGAGAGAGAGAGAGCGAGCGCCCCGAAAGAGAGAGAGAGCGCCCCGAGAGAGAGAGAGAGAGCGAGCGCCCCGAGAGAGAAAGAGCGAGCGCCCCGAGAGAGAGAGCGCCCCGAGAGAGAGAGAGAGAGCGAGCGCCCCGAGAGAGAGAGAGAGAGAGCGCGAGACAGAGGGCGAACCGAGAGAGAGAGGGCGAACCGAGAGCGTGAGAGGGGAGAGGGTGAGGGGAGAGGGTGAGGGTGAATGAAGAGGGGGAGGGTGAATGAATGAGTAGAGAGGACATGGTTGAGGAAAGAGGGGCTGGGGGGCAAAGGCTATTTTCTACAAAAAAAAACACAAGACCTCTGCGCGAGCCCCAACAACAACCCAGATATGTTATGTAGTCAGGCTAAGCAACATGGGAGAGAGAGGAGGCCAGTGCTGCATCTCCTTCTCTGCTCGGTGACGGGCATGTTGTGTTTCCAGCTAACATGGGAACTTCCATAGAGCCTGATTCCATCTTTCACAGCGAGAAAACGGACAAACTAAAATAGAAAAACACACAGAAACGTCAACAACAAACTTAAAACCCCTAAGGTCCAGTCTTAAGAGGCTAATTTCACATATTATATTAAGTAGCCGTGCAGTGTGTAAGGCAGCCACTAGCATTGCCATACTGCTTCAGTCTCCTGCTTCCATCCCAGTTCCATTCACACTTGAATGTATTCCACTTACAGATTACTTCACTAAATCCATCAAGCTAAACTCCAGGCCATTTGTCTACTCGACAGTCTTTTTATACAACGGCAGTCCCCAATGGTACCGTATTCCCTATTTAGAGCACTACTTTTGACCAGAGCTCTATGGGCCGAGGTCAAAAGTAGTGCACTATATATGGAATAGGGTGCCATTTCAGGCACAGCCCAAGAGAAGCAGAAAGTCGGGGGAAGTGGAGGTGGTTAGTGTGCTATGATGTCACCGGGCAGTCAGTAAGGTCATGTAACTGAGCTGCTATCTGGAGGCTGGGCTGTGACCGGGTCAGAGCCGGTACTGGAACAGGGTCTGGGGTCCTGGAAGAGTTCAGCTCCCAGTCACCGACTCTCAATGAACCACGTCTCTCTCCATTTCCCTGTGGCTTTCTTTCTCACTCTTTCGCTAGCTCATCCACTCACCGCCTGTCAAGCTTCCTGTTCTCAGTCCCCTGTACACAAAGAGGATCTCTCTCTCACACACTCACACAGACGAGGGGGGTAGAAATACCATTATTTTTTGTTGCTGCGTCTCTAGGGCTGCCATGGTAACCATACTCCACATGCGTTTCCACATCAGTGCAGACACCACCCCTCCCCCTCCTCCCCCCTCCCTGTGAGCCTGCCGGGGTCATGGTGCAGTCAGCTACTCTGTCATTGTTACAGGAAGCTCAAACAGACCAAAGCCTTCCTCCCTCCCAGCTCTGCACACACACACTTTAATTACACACATCAGTCATAGTGCTGGTCTACTAAGTGAATACTACACGCCCCTCCCGCTACTACACGCCCCTCCCGTTACTACACGTAATGTGTGTCTCTGATCTCCTTAGAAGAGGTGAAATGACTTTTCCCATGACCCCATTTCAGTATCAAACAGCATCTCACATGATTTCACCCCACTGATCCACCAGCTGGACCCATACAATCACAGTAGTACCATGACGACTGCAGACGTTTTACAGTTTAATATCACAACAACTATCTATTTTCAGATATGCCTTTCTGTGAGTATGTGGCTCCACCTTCGGACACCAGCAATAGGCCGGGGTGACCCTTCATGGTCAGGGTAGAGGGTACGGGATGTCCCCTGCGTACAGGGTGACCCTTCATGGTCAGGGTAGAGGGTACGGGATGTCCCCTGCGTACAGGGTGACCCTTCATGGTCAGGGTAGAGGGTACGGGATGTCCCCTGCGTACAGGGTGACCCTTCATGGTCAGGGTAGAGGGTACGGGATGTCCCCTGCGTACAGGGTGACCCTTCATGGTCAGGGTAGAGGGTATGGGATGTCCCCCTGCGTACAGGGACGGGGGAAGGGTGTTCTGGGTAGGCCAGGGTGGGTGTAGAGAGAAACACAGCCCCAGCTCTGGGTTGGCTAGGCTGAGCTCCACCATAAGGTGGCACTCCCACCCCACAGTGGAGAAAGAGAGGAAGAGGAGAAGAGGCAGGCCCCAGCCTCATACAGCACAGCAGCCATTACCATTACAGAAACACAAGTCTACAGCAAGAGAAACTCATTCAACCAAATGGTAGCAGTACAACACAAAGCCAACCACAACCACACGCTATACAATCCACCACAACACATTACTGAGGCGTCCACCTAAACAATCGTAGAAAATACAAATATTCAAGCAGGGGATTATGTCAACATGCAATTCAATTTAAACTCATCCCAGTCCCTAGTTTCTGCCCTGAGGGCAGGTAAGGTAGCAGGGCCGGTAACGCCCAAACCGAGGTGCTGATCTCTCCTCTAGACAAGGCTACTCTGAACCCCTAATACTCTAAAAAGGTATGTTCCTAGTCCCTTCCCAGACCCATCTCCCCCGAGACCACCACTAGCCTGCTACTTAATACAGGAGACCATATGGGGATTGTAATTCATGGACAAGGTTGAGGAGGAACGTGGGAAGGGGACATCGTATGAAAAGATAACAGATTGCTATTAAAACTGTTTTAAACAACATAATAAACTAAATCAATATTGCTCAGCTGTTCTTTTCTGATTTCTGATGATTATGCTTAGAGCACGGATGGGTCATGTTTATTCCTGAAATAAATAGTCTAGCCTGCCTAGCCTAGCCTGCCTGATACTAGGGGCTGGGAGGGAGGACCACAGCTTGTCTGCCAGATACCAGCCACCAAAGCCATACACGATACCGGAGCACCAGCTCTCAGACCAACAGGCTGAGAAAGCTTCTACCCCCAAGCCATAAGACTGACAAATAGTAAAGTAACGGTACCTGAACTATCTTGCACTGACCCTACTCACTCACTAGACTATTCAGAGCATGTGACAAATATAAATGGAGTATGTCTGCCTGCCTGCCTGCCCGCCCGTCTGCCTGCTTCTCCAGAGCAACGCCCCTCCGACCGATGACAGACACCCAGGAACAACCCAAAGTAGACGAGGGCACTGCCAAAGCACTTCAACTGACCGACACAACTACTGTTTCTCAGAGCAGAAAAACAAAGGTGATTTCATCTAAAAGAGCATTACTTTAAAATCAAAATCACAAGCTGTTTTTGGGGCATCTAAATTCCCCGTCCAAGCAAACACCACATAGGAAGAGGGAGCAGAGAGGAGAGGAAGGTGCTGCAAGACTAGCTCAGCCCAGCAGAAATGGAGGGAGGTGGAGGGAGGGGTGAGCTTATGAGAGAGAGCGTGAGAACACGTGTGTCCACAACAGCAAGAGGCAGGCTGGGTCTACCAGCTCCAAAACAATTCACTGAGGCAAATCCAAACACACTTAGTCAGCAGATTGAACTTTCTCAAGTACATGAATTAAAAATCACCTATGTGCAGACGGGGGAAGGAGAGAGGGAGGCAGAATGAGATGGAGCAGAGAGGGGAGGGGGGTGAGAGAGAGAAAACAAGTAGAGAAACTGTCGCTCTCAGTCAGCCCAGGAATCTGAATAAGACACGTGGGCACAGGAAGCTCTGGCCCCAGAATAGCAACAGGAAACACGCCAGGAAACTGAATACTGCAACGACAGGCAGAGCAGAGAAGCTCGCAAAACAAGGCTGAGGCGAGCGGCGTTTCAAAAGCTGATTTACAGAGGGAGAGACAGAGGCGTGATTCCTCATGAAGCAGGGAACAAAACAAGGCCACGATTTGGGGCATTTTCCTAATATTTAATCCACAGAATGGTATTTTGGAGGAAGGATTGTTGATATCTAGCGGACATTTGTATCTAAAAGCATAATTGAAAAATATAAACATGAATATTGATAATATATTTTTTGAATTGTCACATTTTTCTACATATTGTTGATCATAATATACTCTACGGGCATATTAAAAAGTCTTGAGTGAGATCTCTGATACACATTGGACCATAGCTGTAAAAGTAAGTATTACCAAGAGGGCTGTGACTGGTTACATTGCCTCCTAGGCAAAAAAAGGGTTGGAGCTGGGCAGGGTTGGAGAGAAGACAAAGTGACCCGGCCTAGCGGTGCAGACTGCTCCAGAGCAGTGGAGCAACAACAAGTTCTTCTGCTGGAGAGGGGAAAGGACTTGACACAGACACTAGAAGTCATGGGGGTCTGTTTGGGAGATAAGGGTGGACCACTAAAGGCGTCTCCATGCATCCCAGCCGAAACAGTCCGGAAGAGTCTGCTCATATGACAACATTGTGTGACATTTGTTTGTTTTTGGATGTTGGTAGCCGAAGTCGACGCCTCCTCGATGGTGATTGGTCAACAGTATGGGTTCTTCAATAAAGTCTTGTCATTCAACAAGAGACTAATCGTTTTAAGTGAGAAATACTGCACCAAGCTCAAACATCTCCTCTGCAAAAATGTCAAAATTAATTACCCGAGTTCTTGAATTATCTTCGATTAATTCTGTCTATTTTGAGGAAGAGTATACTGGCTACGGCATCTCAAAATGAACACACCTCAAGCGAATGTATTTTAAGGGAATGAGCAAGCACACTCCTAGCTGAGTTCTGCTAGGCACCAGCCGACACCTTAACGGTGACGCAAGCTACTGGAACTCCTGTGTGAAGGAATCTCAGGGCTAATTGGGCTTTCCTCTCTCACTGACACACACGCTACACATCACAGCCCCCAACACAACGACAGACACACTGAGTCCTCTACACATCACAGCCCCCAACACAACGACAGACACACCGAGTCTTCTACACAACACAGCCCCCAACACAGCGACAGACACACCGAGTCCTCTACACAACACAGCCCCCAACACAACAGACACACCGAGTCTTCTACACAACACAGCCCCCAACACAACGACAGACACACCGAGTCTTCTACACAACACAGCCCCCAACACAACGACAGACACACACGCTACACAACACAGCCCCCAACACAACGACAGACACACACGCTACACAACACAGCCCCCAACACAACGACAGACACACCGAGTCCTCTACACAACACAGCCCCCAACACAACAACAGACACACACGCTACACAACACAGCCCCCAACACAACGACAGACACTGAGTCTTCTACACAACACAGCCCCAACACAACGACAGACACTGAGTCTTCTACACAACACAGCCCCAACACAACGACAGACACACCGTGTCCTCTACACAACACAGCCCCCAACACAACGACAGACACACCGAGTCTTCTACACAACACAGCCCCCAGCACAACGACAGACACACACGCTACACAACACAGCCCCCAACACAACGACAGACACACCGAGTCTTCTACACAACACAGCCCCCAACACAACGACAGACACACACGTACAGTGTCATAGGGGTCATTAAGTATTCAGACCCGGTCTCTTTTTCCACATGTTGTTAAGTTACAGCCTTATTCTAAAACAGATCTAAAACAGGTCTGATGAAACCAATATTGAACTATTTGGCCTGAATGCCAAGTGTCATATCTGTTTTTCATGGTTCAGGCCCCTTAGTTCCAGTGAAGGGATATTTTAACACTACAGCATACACATTCCAGATGATTCTATGCTTCCAACTATGTGGCAACAGTTTGGGGAAGGCCCTTTCCTGTTTCAGCATGACAAAGCCTGTGCACTAAGCGAGGTCCATACAGAAATGGTTTGTCAAGATCAGTGTGGAAGAACTGAACTGGCCTGCACAGAGCCCTGACCTCAACCCCATCGAACACCTTTGGGATGAACTGGAATGCTGACTGCGAGCCAGACCTAATCACCCAACATCAGTGCCCGACCTCCCTAATGCTTGTGGCTGAAAGGAAGTCCCTGCAGCAATGTTCTGACATCTAGTGGAAAGCCTTCCCAGAAGAGTGGAGGCTGTTATAGCAGCAATGTTCCAACATCTACTGGAAAGCCTTCCCAGAAGAGTGGAGGCTGTTATAGCAGCAATGTTCCAACATCTACTGGAAAGCCTTCCCAGAAGAGTGGAGGCTGTTATAGCAGCAATGTTCCAACATCTACTGGAAAGCCTTCCCAGAAGAGTGGAGGCTGTTATAGCAGCAATGTTCCAACATTTAATGAAAAGCCTTCCCAGAAGAGTGGAGGCTGTTATAACAGCAAAGGGGGGACCAACTCCATATTAATGCCCATGATTTTGGAATGAGATGTTTGACGAGGTGTCCACATACTTTTGGTCATGTAGTGTTCATTTGAACTTGAGTACCTTGGATTAGATGAGAGGTCATTGGTGGGAAACAGTACTCTAAGAATGTGTTCACCAGAAAGGGGAGAGTGTGTGTGTGTGTGTGTGTGTGTGTGTGTGTGTGTGTGTGTGTGTGTGTGTGTGTGTGTGTGCCTACACTGGAACAGCATCAGCTGATGCATTTCAAACAGAATAGGGAAACGTTATTAAAATAATTAAAGTGAAGTGAACAGAATAAACGCAGTATGGGGAACAACACAGTATGATGAGCTCAACAGTAAGAGAGAGAGTGTGTGTAGTTCAGTTAGCTACCCGGCTGAAAACAAACAAGGAAGCAGCTCAACTCGTCCGGCTGGTTTCAGCCTTGCTGCCAGCCGGCTGTTTCCCCCTTTCTCATGCTGCTTGTTGTAGTTGTTCTTCAACCAGGACTACCTACCGTCAGTTAGACTTCTGAGTTCCCACAGGAATACGCAGCATACCAGAACAGACTGAGCCAGGTGCTGACAGCCAGACAGCCCCGTCTGGATGTGCACTGGCTGAGGTGGTGTTGCCCTGCTAAACTTAATGTCCATCATGTTATGGTGAAACCAAAACAGAAATGGCCACAGTGTGAACAATTATGTTTTTCAAAGTCTGATTTTAAAAGGCAGTAGATCTGAGCTCTCCTAAACCTACGTACCTGACACAATGATCAACTACCAACGTGCTCTGTTCTGCTTGGGCTATCTGTTGGCATTGGCTAAGGCAACACTGGCTATTATGATATGGCTGAGGCTGCCAGTGTTGCATCTGTACTGTTCTGGCTGAGGTGTTGTCTGCCTGCCTGGCTGGGTGTCTGGCTGAAAGGCAGCATGGTTAATGTTGACTAATCTGCACACTGTGTCATGTGCACAGGGGAAGGTAGGGGTGGGCTGGCAGTGAGCAATCTGATGGTTCAGACCACTGCCAGATTAATGGCTCTCATAGCCAATCACACACAGCCGATGGGGGAATCCCCGGGACACAAATAACCTCCTTGGCCAATGGCTGAGCCCGGAGATAAAGAAATAAATGTATAAATACATTTTTTAAAAGAGGGAAACATCCTGAGGACATCCCCCACTGGCACTGAAATCTCTCTCTCCCTCCTCTCCCTATTTAAGTCATCTGCTTGCACTTCCTCACTCCCCTCCCTCCCTCTCATTAACGATGTAATGTTTCCCTGCAGACGTGTTCTCTGTCTAAACCTAGAAACAAGCACAGATAGGGTCTCCTGCTATACCGTCACGCTCGTTCACACAGAGAGAGTAGTCAGAGTTCAAAACCATTCAGTTTCATAATCATTTAGCTTAGTTGATCTATTCCCAGATTGGAAATACTAAGCATTTGCTAATTAAATAGGGGTGAAATAAAAAGGTCCATTTCAAAGTGAAAAGGATCACCATGTTTTGTTGTTGGTTTCAGTACCTTTTGTTTCCCCCCCCCCCCCCCCCCCCCCCCCCAAGACTCACCGTCAATAAACACGGACTTGTGTGTTCCAGCCGACCACCATATGAATAGTCAAGGTCAACACAGCCAGCAGTCCAACAGAGAGGACTGGGCCGGAGGACGTGAATATGTTAAATAAGGTGCTGGGAAAAGATGACTGCTGAGTGGACAACTTAAGGAGGTAGAGGTTGTTGTAGTGTGGTAGATTGTGTGTATGTACGTGTGTGTTGAGTGACAGACGGGTAGTGTGTGTTGAGAGTGCTTACTGGTAAACTAGAAGGCCGTCCCTGCATGCTGTCCTCTGTGCCACTCTTGTTGGAAGTCGTGGGCTGGTTGGAGGGGGGAGCACTGGACTGGGAGCTGAACGAGTCCTGGGAGAGCTCCTGAAGAGAGAGGGAGGAAAGAGGGCGAGGACAAATACATGAATGTGTGTAAAGTGAGGAACCCTGAAAGCCTGAGTAAGCTTCCCAAGCTAATGCCTAGACCCTAGACGGATAGGTGATGTTTTACCTGTGGCGGAGGTGGAAACCCATGGAAGGGCGACTGCTGCTGCAGGGGTGGGGTCTGGGAGTAGGGTGAGGGCTGGCCCTGCTGAGACTGACCCTGCTGCTGCAGGGGTGGGGTCTGGGAGTAGGGTGAGGGCTGGCCCTGCTGAGACTGACCCTGCTGCTGTGGGGGTCCACTGTGACTTGGAGATGGGTGTTGGCCCTGGGGGCCCGGAGAGGATTGGTGGCCGGGGGGTGGCTGGTGGACTGGGGGTTGTTGATGGCCTGGGAGTGGCTGGGCCTGTGGAGGGGCCGCCCTATCTTGCTGCTGCTGCGGGGGTCCTTGCTGCTGCGAGGGGGGTTGCTGCTGTGGAGGCTGCTGCCCCGGGGGTCCTTGCTGCTGAGGGTAGCTGGGCCCGGACTGGCCCTGCTGGGGCCCCGGCTGCTGCGGGGGCTGGGTTGGTCCCTGGTTGTAGGGTGGCTGTGCCTGGGGTGGACCCCCTTGCGGAGGCCCTTGGCCCTGGGAGGGGTGGACCTGCTGGGGGTAGGGGGCCTGCTGCTGGCCAGCGTGTGGTGGGGGGCCGTGCTGGCTGTAGTAGCCCTGGCTCTGCTGACCGAAGCCCCCTGGACCCTGCTGCCCAAAGCCGGCCATCTAGAGAGGACAAACCGCAATGTAGTCACAGATTTAGTGGCTGTGGGCAGCAGGGTCCGCAGGCACATTAAATGGAGCCCACAGGAAACAGAAGTAGAATCCTCTGGTCTACATAAGGACAGTGATTTGAGTCCTATTGAGATCCAGCCCTGCACACACAACTGGCAAAATACAATATATTACAAAATGCACAAAAATGACAAATTGTTTTTCATGAAAAACAAATCACATTCAGCGGTTAGCATGAAACGTAAAATATTTTTCTACATTAGGCAATATTAAGAGGATTCAATAGCAATACTCTTCACTAGCTGCCCTTTTAAGTCCACTGAGGAAAAAGCCCTGTGATGTCTAGCAGGGCCCTGACCCTCTTAACCATTCAAAGAAAACACAAAGTCCTGCATCAAACCCACCTGAAGTGGCTGTTGTCTGAGACGGGTAACAATGAGACAGGACTCGCCTCCTCTACAGGGTGCCTATAACACCCAACAGGCCTGTCTGTGTGTCTCTAAACTAACAGAGCTGTTTAAGCTGTGACTGCATGGCAGTGTTATGATCTTAAGAGTGTGCTGAGAGAGCGAGACAGAGCGAGAGAGAGAGAGAGACAGAGCGAGCGAGAGAGAGAGAGCTAGAAGGATCGACAGCATTACCAACCTGTTGTCCGTATTGCATGCCAGCCATGCCGGTGGGGGTGCGTCCCTGCATGCCCATAGGATACCTTTGAGGCCCCGGGGGTCCATAGCCCTGGCCTGAGTAGGAGGCACCCTGTTGGGCCCCTGGAGGAGGAGGGCCCTGCCCCTGGCCTTGCTGCTGGGAGTAGGGGTTGGCTCCACCGTACCCCGAGCCCCGCATCTTCCCTACATGGTCCATAGGGCTGGGGGGCTGGAGAGAGAGGGGGAGGGCTTGTAAGAAACCAAACTTAGGACATTCATACATTTATTTCCATCTTTAAATTTGCAATCACTGAACTCCTAAATAAAATCATTTGAACCAACGCAACTTATTAAAATGTGACCCTTTGAGGAATGGTACACAAGCTGAGCAGGAAAAAGAACACGAGACGTCACTACGGAGGCCCATAACTAAGTTATGCCGTCGGTGGGGAGAATGAAACCTATAGCTAAAGAATGCCAACAAAACAGTCAGGGCGGATTGGTTTCCCACAACAAAAAAAAAGGAACAACTTGGCCATGAATGAATGAGCCCAGTATCCTCCCTCCACCCCTTCGCCAGGAGCATTTGACTGCCCAGGAGATCAGAACGCCAGTGGGAAGACAAAGTTACATCCTGACGTTGGGGAGTGTTCAGGTTACTCTGAAAATAATCTGGAGGAAAGAGAGGTATTTGTCTGTCTGTGGTGGCTGGACGCGAGCACATCCCTCGGGGGAGGGGAGAGAGAGACATGGGAGAGGACAGGCCTGACCTCGCCTGCACCTGGGGTGGAATGGCTGGGGGGGGGGGGGATCCCAAATACAGTAACCGCAGTCCCAAATACAGCAACCGCAGTCCCAAATACAGCAACCGCAGTCCCAAATACAGCAACCGCAGTCCCAAATACAGCAACCGCAGTCCCAAATACAGCAACCGCAGTCCCAAATACAGCAACCGCAGTCCCAAATACAGCAACCGCAGTCCCAAATACAGCAACCGCAGTCCCAAATAGAGTAACCGCAGTCCCAAATACAGTAGTCTCCGAGTCTGACTGAATTGGAGAAATACCACCACCAGTGTTTCCCCTACTACTGAGAGCTGAGGAGGGCTAGTTGGCATCACTCCACTTTCATCTTTAACTCTGCATTTTTGGAAAAGTACAAATAAGTAATTAGTTAGCATTTCACTGTTAGTCTACAGCTGTTGTCTACAAAGCATGTGATAAATAACATTTGATTTGACTACAATAGCTGTTGTTTTCTTATACATCTGAGCCAGTGTTCACCTTTGCATGTAAATGCCAGCGGCAGCGACCACCAATCAGAGACGATGCTCGTACAGAGAGAAGATGCTTTGAAGTACCAGGCAGCAGCACCTTGAGCCTCTCTGACCCCAAGACAGGACAGCAACACAGACACAAAGCAACAGACACAACACCTTCTCACTGCTTCCCATGGTTACTCATCCATGTCATGTTTTTCCCTCCCAAACCTCAGTGCCTGATTATACGAAGACAACCACAGTCTATTTATAGCCCAGACCAGAGAGCAGGGAGAGGAGGGAGAGGAGGGAGAGGGCAGTGTGCCTGAAATGTAACAGGTCCCAGCTGTATGGTGTTTTGAACCCGTGCCAGAGACCGGCTCCTCTTCTCCTCCTGTTTTAATAACGCTGTTTGGCACTGCATGAATGACACTCGCGATACAGGGGAGGGGGGAGGAAACTGGTCCCGTGGGGGCAGCAAGAGGGAGGAAACTGGTCCCGTGGGGGCAGCAAAGGGGAGGAAACTGGTCCCGTGGGGGCAGCAAGGGGGAGGAAACTGGTCCCGTGGGGGCAGCAAGGGGGAGGAGGGGTGAGGAAACTGGTCCCGTGGGGGCAGCAAGGGGGAGGAGGGGTGAGGAAACTGGTCCCGTGGGGGCAGCAAGGGGGAGGAGGGGTGAGGAAACTGGTCCCGTGGGGGCAGCAAGGGGGAGGAGTGGTGAGGAAACTGGTCCTGTGGGGGCAGCAAGGGGTGGGGGGGTTGTCAGCATAAAGAGATACTACATTCTATCCACTCCACATTTTACCTCCAGCCACCCACAGGGCAGGCCTCCCTCTCCAGGCTACCCCAGGTTCAAGGACAGTGTGTTACTATACTCCCTCGGGTCATAACAGGACCCCGCCACAGGGAGGTGGTCTCCTATGACCTCTCCTGCACTTTTAACCCTGTCCGTCTCGGAGTCTGAATGGACTAGCATCCAACCACACAACTTTTAACCCTGTCCATCTCGGAGTCTGAATGGACTAGCATCCAGCCACACAACTTTTAACCCTGTCCGTCTCGGAGTCTGAATGGACTAGCATCCAGCCACACAACTTTTAACCCTGTCCGTCTCGGAGTCTGAATGGACTAGCATCCAGCCACACAACTTTTAACCCTGTCCGTCTCGGAGTCTGAATGGACTAGCATCCAACCACACAACTTTTAACCCTGTCCGTCTCGGAGTCTGAATGGACTAGCATCCAGCCACACAACTTTCTAGCGACCCTCTGGCTAGAAAAGCTAAATACTGTTTGTTTGCAACCACTTTGAAGTTGGACGTATTAAAATGGTTTTATTTGGTTAAAAACAAAATCACCGCCATAATAGCTAGACTATACTGCAGAAAAAGATTGGTTTTCCAAGATAACAATAGCAGTGTTAAGCTTCAGGACAGTCAGGTCATCACTCCAAGAGAGAGTTTGGATGTGTCTGCCTGCCATAAAACTAGGATGATCTGTCCTGTCTAGTCACCTTCCCTCCCTCCAGCCACGTGTACCTGCCTGACCCGTGTTGACATCGCCAGGGCAACCACATATATCCACTGTGTTCACACAGTAAGTAACCTCCTCTAACCTGAGCAGGGCAGCGTCCCAAATGGGCACCTTATTCCCTATATAGTGCACTACGTTTAACTGGAGCCCAATTCCTTATTACATATCCTATAGGACTCTGGTAAAAATGTTTGCACTTTATAGGGAACTGGGTGACATTTAAGGCCACTAGCAGCTATTTACCAGCCTCCATTTTTTTATGATCAATGACAAACGCAGAGACATAAGAAACGCAAACGTAAAACCAGAAGAATGGAGGCAGGCGGTCAGTTTTACCAGCCTCACAGGGGTGTCAGTCAATCACAATCAGGTGACAGACCATGCTCTATACTATTCTTCCATTGATCAGTATACTACCAAACCTTTCCTTATATTGTTGAAGTTGTTCAAATGTCTGACACACACACACACACACACACGTCTCTGAGGCCCTCTGGGATCCCCTTGAGGTGTGAGAGAAGAGAGGAAGCGAGAAGAGAGGGAGCGAGAAGAGAGGGAGCGAGAGAGAGAGAGGGAGAGAGGGAGCGAGAGAGAGAGAGAGAGAGAGAGAGAGAGAGAGGGAGCGAGAGAGAGGGAGCGAGCGAGAGAGCGAGCGGGAGCGAAAGAGAGGAAGCAAGAGAGAGGGAGCGAGAGAGAGAGAGGGAGCGAGAGAGAGAGAGAGAGAGAGCGCGAGAGAGAGAGAGGGATCGAGAGAGAGAGAGAGAGAGAGAGAGAGGGAGCGAGAGAGAGAGGGAGAGGGAGCGAGAGAGAGGGAGAGGGAGTGAGAGAGAGAGCGAGAGGGGGAGCGAGAGACAGGGAGGGAGGGAGGGAGCGAGAGGGAGTGAGGGAGCGAGAGAGAGGGAGGGAGCGAGAGGGAGGGAGGGAGCGAGAGAGAGTGGGGGGGGGGGAGAGAGAGTGAGGGAGCGAGAGAGAGGGAGGGAGCGAGAGAGAGGGAGGGAGGTACCGGTACAGAGTCAATACGCTGGAGAACAGGTCAGTAAATAACAATAGAGGGGCTATATACAGGGGGTACCGGTACAGAGTCAATACGCTGGAGAACAGGTCAGTAAATAACAATAGCGGGGCTATATACAAGGGGTACCGGTACAGAGTCAATACGCTGGAGAACAGGTCAGTAAATAACAATAGCGGGGCAATATACAGGGGGTACCGGAACAGAGTCAATACGCTGGAGAACAGATCAGTAAATAACAATAGAGGGGCTATATACAAGGGGTACCGGTACCCCGCCCAGCCAGACAGCGCGACGCTCCCCCGTCCAGCCAGACAGCGCGACGCTCCCCCGTCCAGCCAGACAGCGCGACTCTCCCCCGCCCAGCCAGACAGAGCGACGCTCCCCCGCCCAGCCAGACAGAGCGACGCTCACCCGCCCAGCCAGACAGCGCGACGCTCCCCCGGAATAGAGGAGGAGTAGGATAGGGGTACGGCTAAAAGCTATGAGAATTGGTCGTCTAAAACGTCTGGAACAGAGAGTAAAAGGAGGTTTCTGGGGGCGATAAAATACCTTCAAGGTATAATGTACAGACAAAGGTATGGTAGGATGTGAATACAGTGGAGGTAAACCTAGGCATTGAGTGATTATGAAATATATTGTCTCTAGAAACATAATTGAAACCAGGTGATGTCATCACATGTGTGGGTGGTGGAACTGAGGGGTTGGATAAGGTATAATGAGCAGGGCTAGCGGCTCTACAGTGAAATAAGCCAATAAACACTAACCAGAACAGCAATAGACAAGGCATATTGACATTAAGGAGAGGCATGCTTAGTCGAGTGATCATAAGGGTCCAGTGAGTAGTGAGGTTGGTTGGAGTCACGGCGATTCAGACAGCTAGCCGGGCCATCGGTAGCAAGCTGGCAGAGGATGGAGGTCTGTTTTTAGCCACCTCGTGCGTTTCCGTCCGTATAGTGACCCAAGAAAATTGTCCGATAGACCTATTCGGATAGCAGCCGATAAGACAGCTAACGATTAGCGGGCCCCAGATGGGCATTCAGGTAACGTTGCGACGGAGGGGCCAGTTGGTAACTCCCTCGGGCAGATAACGTCGGTAGTCCAGTCTTTTGATCTGAAAGATGTGGTCGGATTGTCCACATGGCTGGTGTGACAGTTACAGAGGCTCCAGAGGCCAACTCAACATGCGCCGCCCAAATGTTGTAACAACGCAGAGGGCTCTGTACAAGTCCGCATTGACATGATTGGTTGACGGTAAAACACAAACTCACTTCCTTGAACAACTCTGCAAATCCCGAGAAGAATGCCCTGACTTCTGCTGAGGTCACATCACCATAAAAAAAAGATTCTAGATCTCTGGTGCCCTCGAGGCATTTGTCTTATTTCACCAAACGTAAGCTTTAAGCATCAGACAAGCTCAATGCATATCGTTTATTTTATTGAAAGACACAGAGGATGTCTATATATGGAAAAATACACTTAAAATGTCTGCCAATCGATTAGTTGAAAGAACAGACAATCACATGATTTTTTTGGTAGGGGACAACTTTAGCGTCCTTTAATGAAATCAACTGCACTGATCAATAATATAAACACAACATGTAAAGTGTTGGTCCCATGTTTCATGAGCTGAAATAAAAAGATCCCAGAAATGTTCCAAATGCACAAACATATTAACTCTTTCAAATGTTGTCAACAAATGTATTTACATCCCTGTTAGTGAGCATTTTATCCTTTGTCCAGATATGCCACACCTGTCAGGTGGATTATCAAGAAAAGGATTAAACAGCATGATTGTTACACAGATGCACATTGTGCTGGGGACAATATAAGGCCACTCTAAAATGTGCAGTTTTGCCACACAACACAATGCCAGTCTCAAGTTGAGGGAGCAAGCAATTGGTATGCTGACCCTATTCCCTCAACCCTTGATCTCCTTACGTGATTTGTTAGCGTCACATGCACGTGACCAATATGTCCTGACCTATAGCATATCATAATCACATTAATAAACTCATAACACCCGTAACGTGTCATCTGCATCCATTATGCTGTCATGTGACAAACCTGAAACGGGGGACAAGTTGTGGAAAATACTAGAGATGAAGAACAGGAAGGTCAGGAGCAAATGCTGCAGCATATTATGTGTAACTAAGAGGTGCTGTTAGACTACAATGTCTTTTTTTTACAGTTTGGATATTGTAAGCAAGACTAAATAGATGATAATAAAACTGTTGTTCTGATTAAAGAAGCAGTAAAAATTGCCTTCTTTAGACTAGTTGAGTATCTGGAGCTTCAGCATTTGTGGGTTCGATTACAGGCTCAAAATGGCTAGAAACAAGAATTTTTTTGCACAAATGTGTTTACATCCCTGTTACTGAGCTTTTCTCCTTTGCCAAGATAATCCATCCACCTGAGAGGTGTAGCATATCAAAAAGCTGATTAAACAGCATGATCATTACACAGGTGCACCTTGTGCTGGGGACAATAAATGGCCACTCTAAATTGTCACACAACACAATGCCACAGATGTCTCAAATTTTGAGGGAGCACGCAATTGGCAAGCTGACTGCAGGAGTGTCCACCAGAGCTGTTACGCAAATCCGACAGCTCTCTTGCACACAAAGGAAAAATGTTTTTTTTTGCTACTGCTCAACTAAAGAAATCTCAGTCGACCAACAGCCTGTCGACCAAACAATCGACCAGTTGACTACATGAGGTCAGCCCCACACCAAACACACCAAGGTCGGTATTTCAACACCTCAACATTTCTGTTTTTCTTCATGATGAATCTTACATTGTAAATAAACCTACCATTCCCATTATCTGCTTACATTCCCCAAAAAATAAATATAGTGTATTCCACATGAGTTTGCAGAAGCATGACTTTTCCCCATTGTAGCCGACATTCTGAGTTCAGTTCTAAGCTGACTGGTGAGCATGACAGTAAAAAGATAGCAGCTGAACAAAGGTTTATGAGCCAACCACAAGATAAGAAGCCAGACACCCTCCCTCTGTCTCTCTCTCTACCACACACTGTTCTCTCTCTTTCTGTCCACTCATCTAATCAATCACTGGAGGGAACTCCTCTGTCCGCCCTCCCT
This sequence comes from Oncorhynchus mykiss, assembly GCF_057628025.1. NCBI lineage: Eukaryota > Metazoa > Chordata > Actinopteri > Salmoniformes > Salmonidae > Oncorhynchus > Oncorhynchus mykiss. The sequence goes on along the minus strand of NC_143039.1, from coordinate 55,204,834 downwards.
CTGCCCTTTTTTTCCCCTCTTTCCCCCAAATAAATAAATAAATGAAATTAGCACATGGCTAATCTGCATAGAGGAAAGCCAGAGCACTCCTGGCAGAGAAGGTTGAGCAGTTGGGCCTGGGAGGGCCAGTTGGGCCTGGGAGGGCCAGGGGAGGGCCAGTTGGGCCTGGGAGGGCCAGGGGAGGGCCTGGGAGGGCCAGTTGAGCCTGGGAGGGCGGTGGAAGGGACTGATGATACTGGTGTGCCCTTTCTCGCCCAGTGTCTGTGTGTCACGGTGGACTCAAACAGATGGGCTGGGGGAAGACAATAAACAAGTCCTGCTAATTTAAATCAGCCACATGGCCTAGAACCTACAAATACTATTGTTCTGTTGTAAAGCCCTCCACACATGCACATTGGGGCTCGAGCACTCAGGGCCTCCATTAAAACGGGGTGTCACTGTCACTTAGGCCCTATGACATGCGGGTCAGTTTTGCGTACGTCAAACATGGATGTTAAGCAATTTAGTACAGCTACTTCAAACCAACTCTAAGAAACAACTTGTAAACCTCCTGAACAGGCCTAATCCAGTGAGTGTTCCCACATGCTCAGGAAACAGGACTACTCAACTTGTAAACCTCCTGAACAGGCCTAATCCAGTGAGTGTTCCCACATGCTCAGGAAACAGGACTACTCAACTTGTAAACCTCCTGAACAGGCCTAATCCAGTGAGTGTTCCCACATGCTCAGGAAACAGGACTACTCAACTTGTAAACCTCCTGAACAGGCCTAATCCAGTGTGTGTTCCCACATGCTCAGGAAACAGGACAACTGCTTTCTGACCAGGATGTACGAAGAGGAGCAAGAACACCCATAACAACACTTTCTATACCAGTACGTCAGTCTTCCTTCCCTGTTCCCCTGACGATCACAGGCCCATAGCTAAAGAACACCCATAACAACACTTTCTACACCAGTACGTCAGTCTTCCTCCCTGTTCCCCTGATGATCACAGGCCCATAGCTAAAGAACACCCATAACAACACTTTCTATACCAGTACGTCAGTCTTCCTCCCTGTTCCCCTGACTATCACAGGCCCATAGCTAAAGAACACCCATAACAACACTTTCTATACCAGTACGTCAGTCTTCCTCCCTGTTCCCCTGACGATCACAGGCCCATAGCTAAAGAACACCCATAACAACACTTTCTATACCAGTACGTCAGTCTTCCTCCCTGTTCCCCTGACTATCACAGGCCCATAGCTAAAGAACACCCATAACAACACTTTCTATACCAGTACGTCAGTCTTCCTCCCTGTTCCCCTGACGATCACAGGCCCATAGCTAAAGAACACCCATAACAACACTTTCTATACCAGTACGTCAGTCTTCCTCCCTGTTCCCCTGATGATCACAGGCCCATAGCTAAAGAACACCCATAACAACACTTTCTATACCAGTACGTCAGTCTTCCTCCCTGTTCCCCTGATGATCACAGGCCCATAGCTAAAGAACACCCATAACAACACTTTCTATACCAGTACGTCAGTCTTCCTCCCTGTTCCCCTGACGATCACAGGCCCATAGCTAAAGAACACCCATAACAACACTTTCTATACCAGTACGTCAGTCTTCCTCCCTGTTCCCCTGACGATCACAGGCCCATAGCTAAAGCTGGTGAAACTGATAAAACTAACACAACAGCTAAAACAAAAATGTCTATTAACGGTCAATTACCCGTTGGTTTTTAAAATAAATATTACATCTGGTGGGCCAAATAGTCACCTGTCAGAGCGGGTTTGCAACCATCCATACCTGTTAAAGAGCTAATGTAAACAAAACAAATGTACTGCTGAAGTGGGACGTTTACATACACTTAGGTTGGAGTCATTTAAACTTGTTTTTCAACCACTCCACAAATGTCTTGTTAACAAACTATAGTTTTGGCAAGTCGGTTAGAACATCTACTTTGTACGTGACACAAGTAATTTTTCCAACAATTGTTTCCAGACAGATTATTTCACTTTTAATTCACTGTATCACAATTCCAGTGGGTCAGAAGATTACATACATTAAGTTGACTGTGCCGTTAAACAGCTTGGAAAATTCCAGAAAATTATGTCATGGCTTTAGAAGCTTCTGACAAGCTAATTGACATCATTTGAGGTGTACCTGTGGATGGATTTCAAGGCCTACCTTAAAAATCAGTGCCTCTTTGCTTGATATCATGGGAAAATCAAAAGAAATCAGCCAAGACTTCAGATAATAAATTGTAGACCTCCACAAGTCTGGTTCGTCCTTGGGAGCAATTTCCAAACGCTTGAAGGTACTACGTTCATCTGTACAAACAATAGTACTCAAGTATAAACACCATGGGACCACGTAGCAGTCATACCGCTCAGGAAGGAGACCCGTTCTGTCTCCTAGAGATGAACGTACTTTGGTGCGAAAAGTGCAAATCAATCCCAGAACAACTGCAAAGGACCTTGTGAAGATGCTAGAGGAAACCGGTACAAAAGTTTCTATATCCACAGAAAAACGAGTCCTGTATCGACATAACCTGAAAGGTCGCTCAGCAAGGAAGAAGCCACTGCTCCAAAACCGCCATTAAAAAAAGCCAGACTACGGTTTGCAACTGCACATGGGGACGAAGATCGTACTTTTTGGAGAAATGTCCTCTGGTCTGATGAAACAAAAATAGAACTGTTTGGCCATAACGACCATCGTTATGTTTGGAGGAAAAGGGGGAGGCTTGCAAGCTGAAGAACACCATCCCAACCATGAAGCACAATGGTGGCAGCATCATGTTGTCGGGGTGCTTTGCTGCAGGAGGGACTGGTGCACTTCACAAAATAGATGGCATCATGAGGAGGAAAATGATGTGGATATATTGAAGCAACATCTGAAGACATCAGTCAGAAAGTTAAAGCTTGGTTGCAAATGGGTCTTCCAAATGGACAATGACATACTTGGGGCATACTTGGGGTCAAGCTTGTGTGAGCAAGGAGGCCTGCAAACCTGACTCTGTTACACCAGCTCTGTCAGGAGGAATGGGCCAAAATTCACCCAACTTATTGTGGGAAACTTGTGGAAGGCTACCCAAAACGTTTGACCCAAGTTAAACAATTTATAGGCAATGCTACCAAATACTATTTGAGTGTACGTAAACTTCTGGCCCACTGGGAATGTGATGAAAGAAATAAAAGCTGAAATAAATCACTCTACCATTATTCTGACATTTCGCATTCTTAAAATAAAGTGGTGATCCTAACTGACCTAAAACAGGGAATTTTTACCCGGATTAAATGTCAGGAATTGTGAAAAACTGAGTTTAAATCTATTTGGCTAAGGTGTATGTTAATTTACGACTTCAACTGTATACAAGTTAAACCCATGCCCGCCACTCTTACAACAGCATTGGTTAGGACTCTAAGCTGACCGCTAGAAGACTGGAATAAAACAAGACAAATACCTCCTCTCCTGCTCCATCGTCTGGGGAGGGAGTGAGGACTGATGTACCACACTACTACTACAGCACACCCAGATGTTCCTCCAGCTGTTCGCAAAAAGCCTAGATTTACAGGACAAAAGGATTAAACACAGAAGCCCCCACACACCATGGATTAAAAAGGCTTTGGTTGCACCGGTTGGAAGCTAACGGGATGAAACAAGGTTAACAGGCCTTTAGCTTTGAGCCTAAAACATACAATAAAGATGAGGCTGTTGTGAGAATCCTTCTCTTCCCTGTGAGCTGATCTTGTCCAGTGGGGGCGGGTCAATTTAACCTTCGGGCTGGTAGCTTTCACTTGGCACAGCCCGTTGTGCCACGGGACAAGTCGCCTGAATGTTGAACTCTACTATAAGACTAGATAGGCTACCCTTTTTTCAAATGGAGGACTTTCCCAATATTGTCTGTAAAGTACTGTCTGGCCTAGGTTGGGAGAAGAACACAAAGCTGTAGCCTTCATACACCAAACACAATATTACAGGTATATTGTATCTCCTCAGCAACCAAAATGTATTCTCCCATTTGACAGAACAACTCTTTTTTTCTGGCTTTGTATTCTTCTATAGGCAGTATAATATCAGGTCAGAGACAGGAGACTGACCTGTCACCCTCACACCACACCCATCTTCTAGCCAGGTCCCTCATATCCTGAAGAGAGGCCCGGGCTGCTGGTGGTTGGACTCCATGGGGTACAACCCTACAATAACTCCAGATCTTTGATTGGCCAACCATCAATATCCTTCCTTGCTCAAATTTCATTAGCCACGCTGTTTTCACCAACCCAGAACGTAAGACATTTGCAGCATAATTATTCTGGTTTAAAAAAGGTACTGTCATGGATAAATAGGCTTTGTGGCCCATGAGGCTAGCTTCTATTTTAGCCATTAGAGTGGGTCTGTTTTATGCATCAGCCAAACAGATAAGACAATCCCATGACGTCACAGCAACAGGTCACATGATGTCCTCAGTGGCCTGGATGACCCCCGTACGATAATAAGTTTGTCACTCAGTCACTACGCTACCATTTACATGCCAGAAATACCCAGCTGAACCAAGCCAGTGGGGCCAAGCCAGGCAGGCAGGAACAGAGGGTGCTTAAGGATACAGTGGGGGAAAAAAGTATTTAGTCAGCCACCAATTGTGCAAGTTCTCCCACTTAAAAAGATGAGAGAGGCCTGTAATTTTCATCATAGGTAGACTTCAACTATGACGGACAAAATGAGAAAAAAAATCCAGAAAAATCACATTGTATGATTTTTTATTAATTTATTTGCAAATTATGGTGGAAAATAAGTATTTGGTCAATAACAAAAGTTTCTCAATACTTTGTTATATACCCTTTGTTGGCAATGACAGAGGTCAAACGTTTTCTGTAAGACTTCACAAGGTTTTCAAACACTGTTGCTGGTATTTTGGCCCATTCCTCCATGCAGATCTCCTCTAGAGCAGTGATGTTTTGGGGCTGTTGCTGGGCAACACGGACTTTCAACTCCCTCCAAATATTTTCTATGGGGTTGAGATCTGGAGACTGACTAGGCCACTCCAGGACCTTGAAATGCTTCTTACGAAGCCACTTCGTTGCCCGAGCGGTGTGTTTGGGATCATTGTCATGCTGAAAGACCCAGCCACGTTTCATCTTCAATGCCCTTGCTGATGGAAGGAGGTTTTCACTCAAAATCTCACGATACATGGCCCCATTCATTCTTTCCTTTACACGGATGAGTCGTCCTGGTCCCTTTGCAGAAAAACAGCCCCAAAGCATGATGTTTCCACCCCCATGCCTCACAGTAGGTATGGTGTTCTTTGGATGCAACTCAGCATTCTTTGTTCTCCAAACACGACGAGTTGAGTTTTTACCAAAAAGTTATATTTTGGTTTCATCTGACCATATGACATTCTCCCAATCTTCTTCTGGATCATCCAAATGCTCTCTAGCAAACTTCAGACGGGCCTGGACATGTACTGGCTTAAGCAGGGGGACACGTCTGGCACTGCAGGATTTGAGTCCCTGGCGGCGTAGTGTGTTACTGACGGTAGGCTTTGTTACTTTGGTCCCAGCTCTCTGCAGGTCATTCACTAGGTCCCCCCGTGTGGTTCTGGGATTTTTGCTCACCGTTCTTGTGTTCATTTTGACCCCACGGGGTGAGATCTTGCGTGGAGCCCCAGATCAAGGGAGATTATCAGTGGTCTTGTATGTCTTCCATTTCCTAATAATTGCTCCCACAGTTGATTTCTTCAAACCAAGCTGCTTACCTATTGCAGATGCAGTCTTCCCAGCCTGGTGCAGGTCTACAATTTTGTTTGTGGTGTCCTTTGACAGCTCTTTGGTCTTGGCCATAGTGGAGTTTGGAGTGTGACTGTTTGAGGTTGTGGACAGGTGTCTTTTATTCTGATAACAAGTTCAAACAGGTGCCATTAATACAGGTAACAAGTGGAGGACAGAGGAGCCTCTTAAAGAAGAAGTTACAGGTCTGTGAGAGCCAGAAATCTTGCTTGTTTGTAGGTGACCAAATACTTATTTTCCACCATAATTTGCAAATAAATTCATTAAAAATCATACAATGTGATTTTCTCGATTTTTTTTCTCATTTTGTCTGTCATAGTTGAAATGTACCTATGATGAAAATTACAGGCCTCTCTCATCTTTTTAAGTTGGAGAACTTGCACAATTCGTGGCTGACTAAATACTTTTTTTGCCCCACTGTATGTCTGGGTCACACACCTAACCCACACAGTCAGACAACACCTGACTGACGCAATTCCCCCTAGTCTCAACTGACTCAAGTAGCGGTAGTTGGTCGCCGTTATAGGTAAGCACGCCTCAGAGGGGGAGTAGAACCGTTGGACTGGTGAATTTGCACATCCAGCACTGCAATGGAACGAAGCAACAACAGCCACACACACACACATTTTGCTAAGCAACGGTTAGGCCTGCGACATGCAAATTGTGGGGTCGTGGAGAGGTTGATGCATGGCGGGAGATATCAACGCTGCAGCCTGCCACCCTTACACCTGGTCTACATGGTGGTGGAGCCAGAGGCCCAAGGAGAAACAATACTAAACAGGTTTCAGAGCAGTAGAAACAAATGAGAGTCAGTAACTGTACCATTTCACTTTAACTTGTGAAATATAGATTTGGGTTTGCTCAAACCTCATCAACGATGGTATTCCCCAAAATGCATTGCAAGGAGACTCTGTAACGTCCGCTTTCCCATCCCTCATGAAGCCAATGGCATTTTAGCACAGAGAGCTAGCCTGAGCAGAGCTGTGTATGAAAAGCTGTGAGGTACAGTAACAAAATGTACCTACCCCCCAGAATCAACAGCTGAACCGCCATTCTCCACTCTGCAGTCACACATTTAAAGGTTAACCTGCGTCTCGATAAAACACACATCATAAAGTCTGCAGCCACGCTAGCATATAACTATGCTAATCTAGTGCTTTTTAAAGATAAACCACCTAAATGTCAAAATAAATGAATTACCCTTACACCCCAACCTTGGAGTCAAGCAACAGCCCAAGTTTGACATTTTGCCCAAACATGGAGAGACGAGAAGAATGACAGATTTGAATGGGTTAGCACTTATTTTTTTTTTTTTAAATGTGTGTAGTCCTAAATAAATGCTAGCCTTTGTTTTTAAGCTGCACATGGACCTCCAGTCCATCTTGTAGGCTTCACTTAGTGGTAGACCACTAGCATGGCCCCAATCCCATACCCCTGCTCTCAGGGCAGTGGCTGGTTCAAGTACAAGAAGGAAAGAATGATTTGAGGATTGGGGGGGGGGGGGGGGGGGACCACGTGTGGAATGAGAGAATACTGTAGGGTAAGAGGGGGACAAAAGACGAGAGAGAGAGGAACTGTAGTCCGTATGCACCACCTCCTAGACTGTTCTCTCAGGGTGGAAAACCACTTGTCTGGTCTGTCTGACTGAAGAGGAGAGACGGATAACTGGTGGCACGTGGAGCACTGAGCCGGTCACAGAGAGAAGATCCTCCAGAGGCATCCGCCACGCGGGAACACACAGCCAAGCGCGCGCACACACACAGCTGTCACAGGCAGCCAAAGATCATTCACAAAAACATTCCCCCTCCCCTGGGGATCACCCACACTCTTTCTCCCCTCTCACACACAGGATCAGCCCGTCACACAGGACACACACACAAACGAGGCAGCACTCTGTCCTGGCCGTTTGGCGTGTGGATAATCATTACTCAGCACAGCAGACAGACAGACAGACAGGATATAATCCTTGAGTGCACAGCCACAACATAGTAGAGCACACCTCACAGTCCCCACCACCTCACTGGCTATAGCAGTGCTTCTCAACCCTGGTCCTCTCAAGTACCTCCAAACAGTACATCTTGGTTGCTGAGAGACTGACAACATTTCACCTTAAAAATCAGTAATCATGTTCCTATCAATATTTACCTAGAAGATTCCAGAAACTGGTAAAGCCATCACCTGTCAGTATGGGCAGACTAGCTTTAGTCCGGTCAAACTGAGACGTCACCTAGACTTTGGTCCAGCACATCAAGGTCCCCTCGGTCAAACTCCAGTACCACAGACAGACACACGAACGCAACCTTGGTCGAGCTGAATGTGTGGCCAACTACCATATGTCCATGTTGGTAGCTTCAAATTATCCAGGGTTTGTGTTGTCACAAAAATAAAATGGCCACAAATTGTATTGGACACCAACCAGATGTGATTTTAGCCTGGTGTGTGTTGTTCTCTCACAGAAAAGGCCTGGGTCTGTCTGTCTGCGGTCAATTAGACAGGCATTAGGCTAGATAGCTCTCACCTTCATATTTGCTCAAAGAAAATGAGCCCCTCCAACCGACCTTCATCAAGCAAATGGGTTTCTTCAGCAATCAATTTGCCCTTTTAAAAGCAAAATTTGTCTCAAAGTGCCCTGCTGTAAATCGGGACTAGACCCCAAAAGAGCAAGCAAAACTATTTTCCATTCACTCTAAGCCCCAGAGTCTCAGCACCAGACCCCTAACAACCTGGGCATCGTTTAGGGAAATAGACAGCGATGACCTCTGTCCATAGATCTGTACAAATACATCAACTCCAAACACAGAAACTGAAACACATTGTCAATAACAGTGATATTGTAGCCTAGGCAGGCACAGCTTCCTAATGAGAAGGCTGAGGAGAGGCAATGGCATTTATATTCCGATGTAGCAACTGTGCGAGCACGAGTATGTGAACAGCACAATTCAAGAATAACACACCTCGATCACACAATGGATTTTAACAACATAACAGGATTTAACACAAGGCTCTCAGAGGAGAATGGCACTGGAAACTGCGTAATACTCTGTTTCTTCAACTCTCCAGCAGCTCCACATGCAGAGCTGTGGCTGAATGCATCACAAATTGCAGTCCCGGGTTTTAAATTGTCCACTACACAGCTTGGCCTACAGGAGAATGAACAGGAGTCCACAAACACCTGGGAGAAGGAATGAAACAGAGGAAAGAACAGTCCACAAACACCTGGGAGAAGGAATGAAAGTGTCTTTGAGACAGGTGTTCCCAGTGTATCTTGGGGAGAAGAATAAAACCCGAGGAAAGAACAGTCCACAGACTGCTGAAAAATGTAGCAGTCATCGTCAACTAATTCAGTGGTTCCCAACCAGGGGTACCTGGACCCCTGTGGGTACTTAGCCTATCCACAGAGGGTACTCGAGAAGGTTCACGAGACCATGGGCCTACTGCTAAAATGCACGAGGGGGAAGTTCTGGGGTTCAACGGGCAGAGCAAAATTCAATTGGTGATACAGTAACCGAACACGGTTGGAAACCACTGAGCTAACCAATAACTTGTTTAAAATGCTTATTTTTTAAAACCCATTAAACCCTAACCTTGAATATCATGTGAACAACACGTGCAAATGACATAATTGCCAAGAAACGGAAATCAAAAAAATCCATCTAAACTTCAAAAAGAAGTTAGAAATGTCAAATAGGCCTGGCTATTCAATGTTCAGGAGGTTAACTCTCACCTAGCCTACATGTGGTTGATAACATTCTAAAACAGGAAGTCTGTTGACATGGTTACACAGTGTAGCATCACGTGAAATAATCATAGTAACTTGGCTAACACCTTGGCTGCTTGTAAACACTACAACTTCTCCAGCCACTCAGATCCTCTCACACAACACCAGTCAGATTCTCCAACAGAACTCCAGTCTCTCCTCTTAGTGCTGATCCTAGATCAGCTATGAGCACTATTCTAGCATTGGGGAAACAGTCACACCTACTCCCTCTGCTGTTCCAGAGTCAGCACTAGAGCTCTGCCACATCTCCAATCTGTCTGTGGAGCTGTACATGCATGTCGAAGTATAAACACAGTATTTTTGCATGTAGTCTACGGCTGAGATTTTACCTAGATTTACGCTAAACAAATACAACTAATGTATTATTTCAGTGCCAGGCAATACAGTTATCATGCAAATTACTAGAGGGACTTACACAACATCATGTGTTCAATGAAACCATCCAGAAAGTATATTTTGCAGTGTTGTTTTATTTCACATGCATGGACACAAAAAATAAAATGTAGGCTACTGCATGCTGACCACAATACAAATCAATAGTTTGTTTGCATTTCATTCAAGCTAAATGTCATGCAACATACTCCGTTAAAACAGGCTAAAGCAGGTGAATAACATTAGTAATGTCATGTTGACATTGCCAGAGCTGATGTGGCTGATTCCTGCAGCGTTATAATGCAATTATAAATGACCAGGAGCAGGGGATGGGGAGCCAATCAGATGTCAGCCAGCATGTCGACCTAAGACCAACTGTCTCCTGGCTTTGACAGCAGGATTTTACCTCCATAATTCAAATCTCAAACCAAACGGATTTCACTCAAATCACGGCTGTGTTTACTGGCGGTACAACTCGGGGATACAGGGGCAAAATATAACGTGTATAAATACATTTTTGGCGGGGATTCTTTAGCGACATAGCTAGCTGGGGAAATAACTGCCAAGTACAAGTTCTGGTAAGCAAAGAAAGAAAACACCTTTGGCCCAATTTCTCCTCACACTCGTGTCCCCTTTGCCCAGAACCTGGCTAAATCTTTACTATCTCGGAGAGTTTGGTATTTTAGCACAGACATGGCTTGTTTCTCTGTTTAAATGCTCTTATAGGAGATGGTGAAGGGAGTAAACAGAGAGGCAGCCATTTTAGAGAGCTAGATACGGTTCGCTACATTGGCAACGGCTGGTCCACCACAACACAGAGCTGTGTGTAACTTGCTCAAAGTGCACCAGTACTGAGGGAAAGTTTACCTGGTTTCTGTTCAGAGGTTGTCCCGTGTTCCCTGGGCTCATAGGAGGCGGCTGGTGGCTCCTTTGTTGCCAACCAGGATGACCCCCACCATACTGACTGCTGGCCATATCTGCTGCTCCCTTGCCAGCCCCTTCCTGGTTACTATAGTCTCCTTGTGGGTAATTCTGGTAGCTCCTCGTAGAGCTGGGAGACGTTAGGAGCTGATTTAATGTCGGGGTAGACGTGGGCTGTGTGTTTCCCATGTTATACCTCTGATTATTGTACGAGGCAGCCATGGCTGTAGTTCCGCCTGCTGGCTGTTGCTTGCCTGGCTGCCCCCCAGCCGCCGGGGGCTGGTTATTACGCGGGGAATTCATGGCGTATCCTTGGCCCTGATAAGAAGTCCGGTTCGGGAAGGGGCTGTAGTTGTTAAAATGGTTGGGGAAGCCGTGGTCTTGTGAGTTGGGCGGGTATGGGTCCATCATGTTGCCTGACTGCACTGCCGGCCCCGCTGCAGCTGCCATGCCAGGGCTTTGTTGTCCGCCATGTTGATGAAAAGAGCCCCGGCTGTAGTGCTGGTTGTACCCGTAAGGAGGTGGAGGGAATGAGCCCTGGTGGTGATGGCCCATCCCGGGGTGGTTATTCCCCTCCGGCCCCCCCGTATCATTTTGGTTGTTATTATTATTCACCCTGGACGAGTTCCCGTTCTTCATGTCAGGCTCCCCTCCTCCCCCTACATTTCCAGCATCGGCCCCGTCCTGCAGATCCTTCTGGCCCGGAGATCCGTTGTCAGATCCAGGTTCCTTATTTTCATGTTGTTTCTCTCCCGGTACCGACTCCTCCAGTGGGTCCCGATCCGGCTTTTTAAGTTCGGATGGAGGGCTAGTGTTGAGAATGGCGACGCTAGCGACCTGCGCGGCCATGATATCCCTATCTGCCTCTCTCACAGCGAGTCACTCACAATCGAGCTCTCTGAATAGCATTGAACATAAATACAATTATTTATAACAATGTACCCGTGTCCCGGATCATTCCCCCTACCTCCGGACCGAATCCGGCATCCACTCCCGTCTCCGATTCGACTGGAAAGTTACTGGAAGTATATAAATAAGAATCCAGGGAATTAATTTACCCGACAGAAAATGTGGGTAGGCTTTCTGTTACAGAACGAGAGTATCAGCAAGATACCGACCAAACCAGCACGAGGCTCCGAGAGACACAGCCATTTTACTGAAGCGTTCAGACGAACGCAAAACACGGAGCGGAGTTCACCAGTTGGTAGGAGACGACTGGGATAAGACAAGCAGGGGTGGATAAAGGATGTATTTGGTTTACATTCATTTGAAGGGGTTATAGAACTAGAGACTCTAGCAGAAGATGATAAATAATGTGACTTGGAAATGTAACATAATTCATAACATTCAACACTGCTTCTTCATTCTGCGATTATGAAAATAAGAACTTTATTACAAATCTGCATAGTTATAATGCATTTTGTTTTTCACTTTATACAGAGTAGACACACACATAAAGATATTACTGGGATCCGTTGTATAATTCTACAGACAGTAGAAGTATATGTTTATAACAGCGTCTTATCATACAGTAACAGAGTATTACGCTTGTGAGTGACTCCTTCCATGTGCCAGGAGAGAATGAGAGAACTAGCAGAAGCAGAGGGCTTGATCTGTAGAGAGGAAAGCATGAAATTACAGTGTGTGTGTGTGTATGTGTGTGTGTGTGTGTGTGTTGAGAGAGAGAGAGAGAGAGAGGGGGGGATAGAAAAGGAAGAAGGATGGGGGATGGACTGAACCAGTCACAGAGCAGGAAGTGAAGATTAAAAAAAGAGAAATGCAGAGTGAGAGAGAGAGAGAGAGAGAGAGAGAGAGAAACTGTAGGCCACTGTAAAATCCTACATAGAATGGTATATCTAAAGCAAAATTAACCATTCAAATCTGTGTCTAGTTTCGTAGAATAGCCTATAGGATAAATCAAGAGGAGATTTTGAGAAAGCATAATGTAAATAATCAAATGAGAACAGCCACACTCCTCTTCACCACTCTTCTCTCTCTCTCTCTCTCTCTCTCTCTCTCTCTCTCTCTCTCTCTCTCTCTCTCTCTCTCTCTCTCTCCACCCCCTCCCCATTCTCTCCGCCTGCCTGCCTCGTGTTCTCTCCTAGCAGCAGCCTCTCTCTGCTTGCAAAAGCAGCAGAACTTTGCTATCAGCACATGGGGGATGGGCAGCGCAGGCACAGCACACAGCTCAGCACAACCCTTTTCTCCTCTACAATGCAGGGCTTTCTGGCGATGAGCTACAGCAGCCAGGCCTATACAACTGACTAGCATGGGAAAGGGATCCCCTTAGTTGAAATGTTGTTTATTATTTTTTCTCTGAAATGTGCATTAAGGGAGGAAGGACAGACAGGTTGTAAAAGGAGGGAGGGAGGGAAGGAGGTGTGGGGGTCAGCAGCCTGCCTGACTATATTGGCTAGGGAGGGAGGAGTGTTGCTGTGTGCTGCTAGAATATAGAGAGAGGCAGACAGAGGAGAGAAGGGGGTTGGGATCTCTCTCTTTTTTCTCTTTAGCATAAACTTGGTGTTCATCATAAGGGGGGGTCTATTCTTTTACCCCCGCTTTCCTGTTTTCCATCCTCCCCCATTTACTGCTATTGTAGTCTGTTACACATGGGTTTAAATATATTTTGTCTGCACACTTCTTTATAGACGTAATAGATAGTATAGTCAACAACAGTCCAGGAAAATATAGCTCCAGTGCCTTTATCTTACATGGATTCCACAAAACGCTAAATTAATTTGTTGCATTATGAATGATTTATAAGGTAGAAGGATATTTACATTTAGTTTGGCTTATTGTGAGCTAAATATACTATAGCAGAATAAAAACATATACAGTGCCTTGCGAAAGTATTCGGCCCCCTTGAACTTTGCGACCTTTTGCCACATTTCAGGCTTCAAACATAAAGATATAAAACTGTATTTTTTTGTGAAGAATCAACAACAAGTGGGACACAATCATGAAGTGGAACGACATTTATTAGATATTTCAAACTTTTTTAACAAATCAAAAACTGAAAAATTGGGCGTGCAAAATTATTCAGCCCCCTTAAGTTAATACTTTGTAGCGCCACCTTTTGCTGCGATTACAGCTGTAAGTCGCTTGGGGTATGTCTCTATCAGTTTTGCACATCGAGAGACTGAAATTTTTTCCCATTCCTCCTTGCAAAACAGCTCGAGCTCAGTGAGGTTGGATGGAGAGCATTTGTGAACAGCAGTTTTCAGTTCTTTCCACAGATTCTCGATTGGATTCAGGTCTGGACTTTGACTTGGCCATTCTAACACCTGGATATGTTTATTTTTGAACCATTCCATTGTAGATTTTGCTTTATGTTTTGGATCATTGTCTTGTTGGAAGACAAATCTCCGTCCCAGTCTCAGGTCTTTTGCAGACTCCATCAGGTTTTCTTCCAGAATGGTCCTGTATTTGGCTCCATCCATCTTCCCATCAATTTTAACCATCTTCCCTGTCCCGGCTGAAGAAAAGCAGGCCCAAACCATGATGCTGCCACCACCATGTTTGACAGTGGGGATGGTGTGTTCAGGGTGATGAGCTGTGTTGCTTTTACGCCAAACATAACGTTTTGCATTGTTGCCAAAAAGTTCAATTTTGGTTTCATCTGACCAGAGCACCTTCTTACACATGTTTGGTGTGTCTCCCAGGTGGCTTGTGGCAAACTTTAAACAACACTTTTTATGGATATCTTTAAGAAATGGCTTTCTCTTGCCACTCTTCCATAAAGGCGAGATTTGTGCAATATACGACTGATTGTTGTCTTATGGACAGAGTCTCCCACCTCAGCTGTAGATCTCTGCAGTTCATCCAGAGTGATCATGGGCCTCTTGGCTGCATCTCTGATCAGTCTTCTCCTTGTTTGAGCTGAAAGTTTAGAGGGACGGCCAGGTCTTGGTAGATTTGCAGTGGTCTGATACTCCTTCCATTTCAATATTATCGCTTGCATAGTGCTCCTTGGGATGTTTAAAGCTTGGGAAATCTTTTTGTATCCAAATCCGGCTTTAAACTTCTTCACAACAGTATCTCGGACCTGCCTGGTGTGTTCCTTGTTCTTCATGGACCTCTGAGACTATCACAGTGCAGGAGCATTTATACGGAGACTTTATTACACACAGGTGAATTGTATTTATCATCATTAGTCATTTAGGTCAACATTGGATCATTCAGAGATCCTCACTGAACTTCTGGAGAGAGTTTGCTGCACTGCAAGTAAAAGGGTTGAATAATTTTGCACGCCCAATTTTTCAGTTTTTGATTTGTTAAAAAAGTTTGAAATATCCAATAAATGTCGTTCCACTTCATGATTGTGTCCCACTTGTTGTTGATTCTTCACAAAAAGTTTTACATCTTTATGTTTGAAGCCTGAAATGTGGCAAAAGGTCGCAAAGTTCTAGGGGGCCGAATACTTTCGCAAGGCACTGTATATTATAAGGTGTTTGTTGGTAGTCATAATACAATACAGCGTCTTCATAAAGTCATCTATTTATGTGTTGCCCCATTCAAACATGAAAAGATTCACTCAATACCCACTCAACTCTCATGAGACGGAGGCGGACACTCTGCTTCTGGTGGAACTACTACAACCATCCTCTGGGCTTTATAATCTCAAGTCATCAACCACTTGAATCAGGTGCTGTAAAGACATTATGAAGTGTTATGAAGGCGTTATGAAGACGACTTAGATTGGGCTCCTTACACAGTCACATCTGTCCCATGATGGTGATTTAGGAGTGTTTACTCTGTACCCCACCATGATGCATCACCCCCAGCCTGGTGGCCTGGGTCCCTCTACCATCACCACGGATACAGACCTGGACACATGCCAGGGGAATAAAGCCAGTAACTACTTTTTCTTTTGATGTCAAGTATTGATTGGAGGCCTCTCTGATAAAACAACAGACAAACAATGCGTCGAGGAACAGCATTTTTTCCAAAATGTGGGGTAAACATTAAGTCGATGGGATAAACATAATGCTATAACAAGGACGATTTTCAAAACCAATGTTGGAATGAATGATATGAGGTCATTTTTTATTTAGTCATGCAATTGACAGCAAGAGGACCTGCACTCAGTATTGCCTCAGCATCACAGGCCTTTGCTAGGAGAGTATATAGAAGAAGCACATTGCTGAAGAATGCTCTGTTCTGGCGTCCACTAACTACTGTTACAACCCCTGACCGGGATCCAAAACTGCATCATTCCAACCACATACAGTAGACTGAACTGTAAATGATACCCAAAATTCATCATTATGGAATGAAATCCAAATTCTTAGGGCTTTTTTATGAGCTTAAAACCCACACCAATCTGAGTGCAACATCGCTGGCCAATAAAATTCTGCAGTTCCTTCCAAAGAGTAAGTGATTTAACAAAGTTCACCCAGAGGCCTTGTTGAGCCATTCATATTTTTTTCTCAGTCTGTGTCATTAAGTTTAATGTATAAATAGATGTAGAGACTTTTTTGAATAGTACATTTTGTTTCTCTTTTTTTGACCCAGGCGTGTAATGGTAAAAGTGTCAGTCTTGATGAACTTAATTGATGACTGATCATTGAGATTTTTTTTAAATCCCCAAGGATCTATTCTGGGAATGGAGCCATTCTATTGCCAAGCCACCCCAATAATGTGGAGTGGAATTTCCTAACAAGACTGGAGTTGACTTTGGAATAACTGGGAGACACACAAACACACACACACTTGCATTCATTACTTAAAAAGCAGCCCGCTACTCCAGCCTGCCAAATATACACACTCCCACACACACACACACACAGAGAGAGAGAGAGAGAGAGAGCACTTACATTCATTCAACAACATGCTGTCATAGACGCACATGCTCACAGTAAATGTCAGGGACACTCCCACACAAAGGCCTGCCACACAGGCTTGCTCACACGTGCACAAACACACACACATAAAGTGCAGTTGGGCTGTGTCCAGTTGGTTGCCAGGCAGCAGTATAACACCTAGTCTGGAGTGTGCAGAGGAAGGAGGGAAGTACCAACTTGAGAACTGTCCAATGGCTGTCCAGCTCACTCCCTGTAGGGTAATGTACAGTGTCTTCAGAAATTAATCACAATCCTTTACTTTTTACACATGTTGTTGTGTTACAGCCTGAAGTTAAATTTGAATTAAATTGAGTTTTTGTGTCACTGGAATACACACAATACCCACATTTTTCCAAATGAATTAAAAATCAAAAGCTGAAATGTCTTGAGTCAATAAGTATTCAACCCCTTTGTAATGACAATCCAAAATAAGTTCAGGAGTAAAAATATGCTTAACAAGTCACATAATAAGTTGCATGGAGTCACTGTCACGACTTCCGAAGTTCGGGCGGCGTTCGGCGGTCGACGTCACCGGTCTTCTTGTCACGTTCTGACCATAGTTCTTGTGTGTTTTCCTTGTTTTAGTGTTGGTCAGGATGTGAGCTGGGTGGGCATTCTGTTGTGTGTCTAGTTTGTCTATTTCTATGTTTGGCCTGATATGGTTCTCAATCAGAGGCAGGTGTTAGTCATTGTCTCTGATTGGGAACCATATTTAGGTAGCCTGTTTTGTGTTGGGTTTTGTGGGTAGTGGGTTTCCTGTCTTTGTGTTCTCTGCACCAGAGAGGACTGTTTCGCCACATTTGTTATGTTGTATTTGTGTTCATGTTTAGTTGTCTTATTAAAAAACATGAACTCTAACCACGCTGCATTTTGGTCCTCATCTCCTTCGACGGCAGAAAGCCGTTACACTTCTAGCCATCGCCGCTCCACCTTTCATTTTCCATTTGTTTTGTCTTGTTTTCCTGCACACCTAGTTTGTCTCCTCATAATTACTATGTGTATTTAGCCCTCTGTTCCCTCCATGTCTGTGTGGGGTATTGTTTATTGTCGAGGTTGGCTCGCTTCCGGCTGGTTCGCGCCAGGTTTTATGTATGTACCTGTGTTTTGTGGCAGCCGGTACTTTGTTTGTGGTACTTTGTGCTGCCTTACTTGTTTTGGGCATTTGGTTTTGGTGACGCTGTTGCGTTCTGGTCTTACTATTTGCCTCAGTAAAGTGCTTCGTTCACTCATCTCTGCTCTCCTGTGCCTGACTTCTATTCACCAGCTACACCCACCGCTGACAGTCACTCAATGTGTTTAACAGGATTTTTTATGGCTAACTCATCTCTGTACCTTATTACAATTATCTGTAATGTCCCCTAGTCGAGCAGTGAATTTCAAACATAGATTCAACCATAGCGACCAGAGGTTTTTCAATGTCTCGCAAAGAAGGGCTCCTATTGGTTAAAAAAAAGCAGACATTGAATATCTCTTTAAGCATGGTGAAGTTATTAATTACAGTTTAGATGGTGTATCAATACACTCAGTCACTACAAAGATAAAGGCGTCCTTCCTTACTCAGTTGCCAAAAACTGAGTAAGGAAAATTCACTTTCTGTCTTGAATACAAAGGGTTATGTTTGGGGAAAATCCAACACATCATTGAGTACCACTCTTCATATGTTCAAGCATGATGATGGTTGCATCATGTTACGGGTACACTTGTCATCGGTAAGGAGTAAGGAGTTTTTTAGCATAAAAATAAACAGAATAGAGCTAAGCACAGGCAAAATCCTAGAGGAAAACCTGGTTCAGTCTGCTTTCCAACAGACACTGTTAGACAAATTCCCCTTTCAGCTCAGCAGGACAATAGCCTGAAACACAAGGCCAAATATACACCGGAGTTGCTTACCAAGATAACATTCAATGTTCCTGAGTGGTTTAGTTACATTTTTTACTTAAATAAACGTATATAAATCTATGGCAAGGCTTGAAAATGGCTGTCTAGCAATTATCAACAACCAACTTGACAGAGCTTGCAGAATTTAAAAAATAAAAGTGCGCAAAGCTCTTAGACGCACCCAGAAACACTCACAGGTGTAATTGTTGCCAAATGTGATTCTAACATGTATACTTATGCAAATTAGATATTTCTGCATTTCACTTTCAATAAATTTGCAAAAAAGTTTAAAAAACATGTGTTCACTGTCATTCTGGGGTAGTGTGTGTAAATGCGTGAGAGAAAACAAATCAATTTATTCAATTTTGAATTCAGGCTGTAACACAGTAATACGTGGAATAAACCAAGGGGTATGAATATTTTCTGAAGGCTCAGACTTGCATACATGTATACCCACATCAAATACTTAATCGGTTTAAAATTGGAATGCAATGTTATTATCAATGATGTCATCTCTTGGTTAGTATTCTCAATCTCAGCAGCTAATAACTCACACCTAGAAGAGTTTATCACCCTCCAACACACCAGCATCTAATAACTCACACCTAGAAGCGTTTATCACCCTCCAACACACCAGCATCTAATAACTCACACCTAGAAGAGTCTATCACCCTCCAACACACCAGCATCTAATAACTCACACCTAGAAGAGTTTATCACCCTCCAACACACCAGCATCTAATAACTCACACCTAGAAGAGTCTATCACCCTCCAACACACCAGCATCTAATAACTCACACCTAGAAGAGTTTATCACCCTCCAACACACCAGCATCTAATAACTCACACCTAGAAGAGGTTATCACCCTCCAACACACCAGCATCTAATAACTCACACCTAGAAGAGTCTATCACCCTCCAACACACCAGCATCTAATAACTCACACCTAGAAGAGTCTATCACCCTCCAACACACCAGCATCTAATAACTCACACCTAGAAGAGTTTATCACCCTCCAACACACCAGCAGCTTTTATCACCAGATACTAAGTAGGCAGATATTAGTCTGAGGCTGCTGGTATTCTGTATACAGTCAGAGATGGAATCCTCTCAGATCCTAATGTGAAAATAGGCTACAGATGTAGGATCTTAATTTGAGATAGTTTAATACAGCATTAACATAATCCTGCAGCAACAGGAAATGTGAATTATTATGTGGATTAGAATTCATGAATATTTTTTGTAGGGGTTGATACATTTTATGTTAGGGCAAATCAAGTCGGAAATTTCTAAGTGGAAATTGCAAACTTTAGAAGTATTTTTTAACCTTGAATTAACTCCACAATAGAAGTTTGCATTTCCTCATCAAATGTTGCAAATGTTGCAAATTCTCAACAAATTAAGATCCTACACACACACACCATGCCTGACAGGCTTTCACAACAATGCTAATAGGATATTCTTAAAAATCCCTGAATATATTGTATGAAAACTGCAGTCAAACAGGTTGGAACACAGACAAGCATGCATGCGTACACACACACCTCTCTAAACATTCCATTTATCTCACAGCGTGAGAGAGGGAGAGCGAGACAGAGAGAAGGAAGGGTACCCCCGGTCTAAACAAAGCACAGAGCACGGCAGCAAGGTTAAGAGGGCTCACAAAACATGCTGTCCTCCTCACAAGGACAGAGAAGTGCTCCAGACAGTCTTTCAACAGGGATTAGAAGAGAGAAAGAGAGAATGGAGAGAATCGTCTCTGTAGTGGTAGGAACTCATCATTGTCCTCACACTGAGAACTGCTCCTTAGTAGGTCATAGAGCACACCGTGTTCATTCCTCTGGTTGCACACACACACACACACCGTGCAGCTTGTACCTCTGGTGACAAAACAGTCACAGTTGGTCCTTGGCAATCACACTGTGCATGCTGTCATCAGAAGGGGACTCAGCAGGGCCAAAATAAAGTTTAGAGAAGGACCGATGGGCAGCACAAAGGAGTGTCAAGTACAGAAAGAAGAAAATACATTTAAAAAACAACAGAAATTGCAAGCAGCATCTATTTTGTTTGGCTCATGTAAAACAGACATGGCAGTCATCAGACTGGTACACAGAGAGGAGAACGTGGAGTCAAACGGATGGAGGCGCCAGGTCTGTAATCAATGGTAGGGAAAAGGAGAATAGAAGAAAGACCTGTCCATTGAGGGGATGACCGGCCAGTTGGACTGGTCAGGCTGGGCTGGCCAGTATGAGAGATGTGATGCCAAGTTAGACAGTATTAGCAATAACTGAGCTGCCAGGTTCTGAACAGCCCTTTACACTGCACATCAATCTGAACCATGACAGACTGAGATTAGGAATCGGACCGCTAGTTGCCCCCCAAAGAAAATACAACGAGTCTATTTAGAAGTTTGGGCTTTGATAGTGGTTGATATTCATCGTAGGATTTGAGTACTTGAGTGTACAAGTCATCATTCAAACAGCTCTGTCCTGCAGTACTACTAATACATTTCTACTGCACTGCATCACTATTATGGTTCCCTGAACTGCCTGAGTGACAGCTACTGTGTGACAGTGAGGAGACACTCAATGAAAATAGGATCATTGCCTCTGTCTCCACGTTACAGCCTATTGTTTACAGATGTGTCTTTGTGCCTCGGAGTCTCTAATGTGGTTGACAGTGTTTGTGTTGTTTGGAGAGTGAGCCAGGGCGCCACAACAGAGGGCACAAATGAAGGGAGATTCTAAATACTGTGAATGTATTAACAGCAGTAGCTACAGTTTGATCAGAGATACACAACTGTCACAAGTTTGGGGTCACTTAGAAATGTCCTTGTTTTTTAAGGAAAATCACATTTTTTTGAAAATCACATCAAATTGATCAGAAATACAGTGTAGACATTGCTAATGTTGTAAATAACTATTGTAGCTGGAAACTGATGATTTTTTAATGGAATATCTACATAGGCGTACAGAGGCCCATTATCAGCAACCATCACTCCTGTGTTCCAATGGCACGTTGTGTTAGCTAATCCAAGTTTATAATTTTAAAAGGCTCATTGATCATTAGAAAACCCTTTTGCAATTATGTTAGCACAGCTGAAAACTGTTGTTCTTATTAAAGAAGCAATAAAATTGGCCTTCTTTAGACAAGTTGAGTATCTGGAGCATCAGCAATTGTGGGTTTGATTACAGGCTCAAAATGGCCAGAAACAAATGCCTTTCTTCTGAAACTCGTCAGTCTATTCTTGTTCTGAGAAATGAAGGCTATTCCATGCGAGAAATTGCCAAGAAACTGAAGATCTCGTACAACGTTGTGTACTACTCCCTTCACAGAACAGCGCAAACTGGCTCTAACCAGAATAGAAAGAGGAGTGGGTTAACAACTTGGATTAGCTAACACAACGTGCCATTGGAACACAGGAGTGATGGTTGCTGATAACGGGCCTCTGTACGCCTATGTAGATATTCCATAAAAAATCATCAGTCTCCAGCTACAATAGTCATTTACAACATTAACAATGTCTACACTTTATTTCTGATCAATTTGATGTTATTTTAATGGGCATTTTTAAAAAATTTTCTTTCAAAAACAAGGACATTTCTAAGTGAACCCAAACTTTTGAACGGTAGTGTATGTCCAGGAGACAGAGAAGGATGAGTGAGCGAGCGAGAGAGACTGAGAGAGAGAGGAAATACAGACATGGAGGAGGAGAAATTGGGAACAAACTGAGGCAGGGACATTGTCAACATACAGAATGCATGCAATGCTTTAAATGCTGTTCGAATGCTGGAGAGGGAGGGAGGTAAAAACCAGGCGTCAGACCAGGCATCCTTCCACAGCCTCTGGGGGCCGTAGTCGTGGTGGCTCCTCTACCATGGGAGAGGTGCAGCTGTGACAGTGTGACAGGACATGCCGCTGTGTGGGGTCGACGCCACACTTCAGGAATGACCCCTTGGTTCCCTGTTCCTGAACCACCACATCCCCCTCCCACCACACACACAGACACACCGTCCGCCACCAACCACCAGTCAACTGTGAAAACAAAACTTAGTCCCGGCTTTGTGACGTCCCTGTGGGGGGAACAGCAGATAAAGGAGCACAGAGGCTTTAGAAGGATAACTATTATCTGAGCCTGAATGTGAAGGCTGTGTGTGTGTGCGTGCGTGCGTGCGTGTTTGTGCATGCATGTTTGTGCGTGTGTAATGAAGGGTGTAGGATTTGAGATATTTGCATTGAAATGCTGAAAAAAGGGAAACTGAGCTGAAAGTGCTCCTTTGTTGGCCTATTGCTGACTGATAGCTGATTGACTGGCCACGCCTCCTATCTGAATACCTAGAAATTAGAGAGTAGACACTACAAAGCAAAAGCTGCCATCTCTCTCTGTCCATTGAGTCTTCCACTAAGGATAACCAACAAAAATGTCTATACTGTACAGTGCCTTCGGAAAGTACTTAGATCACTTGACTTTTTCCACATTTTGTTACGTTACAGCCTTATTCTAAAATTGCTAAAATAGTTTTTTTCCCTACACACAATACCCCATAATGACAAAGCAAAACCAGATTATTATTTTTTTTAAATGATAATTTCTAAAATATAAAAACGTAAATATCACAAGTATTCAGACCCTTTACTCAGTATTTTGTTGAAGCACCGTTGGCAGCGATTACAGCCTCGAGTCTTCTTGGGTATGACGCTACAAGCTTGGCACACCTGTATTTGGGGAGTTTCTCCCATTCTTCTCTGCAGATCTTCTCAAGCTCTGTCAGGTTGGATGGGGAGCGTTGTTGCACAGCTAATTTCTTGTCTCTTCAGAGATGTATGATTGGGTTCGGGCTCTGGTTGGGCCACTCAAGGACATGAAGAGACTTGTCCTGAAGCCACTCCTGCATTGTCTTGGCTGTGTGCTTAGGGTTGTTGTCATGTTGGAGGGTGAAACTTCATCCCAGTCTGGAGCAGGTTTTCATTACGGATCTCTCTGTACTTTGCTCCGTTCATCTTTGCCTCGACCCTGACTAGTCTCCCAGTCCCTGCCGCTCACAAACATCTCCACAGCATGATGTTGCCACCACCTTGCTTTACCGTAGGGATGGTGCAAGGTTTCCTTCAGACGTGATGCTTGGCATTCAGGCCAAAGAGGTCAATCTTGGTGTCATTAGATCAGAGAATCAGGTTTCTCATGGTCTGAGAGTCTTTAGGTGCCTTTTGCAAATTTCAAGCGGGCTGTCATCTGCTTTTTACTGAGGAGTGGCTTCCGTCTGGCCACTCTACCATAAAGGCCTAATTGGTGGAGTGCTGCAGAGATGGTTGTCCTTTTGGAAGGTTCTCCCATCTCCACAGAGGAACTCTAGAGTTCTGTCAGAGTGACCATTGAGTTCTTGATCACCTCCCTGGCCAAGGCCCTTTTCCCCCGATTCCTCAGTTTGACCTGGGCGGCTAGCTCTAGGAATAGTCTTGGTGGTTCCAAACTTCTTCAATGTAAGAATTATGGAGGCCACTGTGTTCTCGGGGACCTTCAATGCTGCAGAAATGTTTTGGTACCCTTCCCTAGATCTGTGCCTCGACACAATCCTGTCTCTGAGCTCTACGGACAATTCCTTCGACCTGAATACTTTCCCCGAAGGCACTGTATGATGACTATAATGTTTGACAAAGCAAGCTTAGCTCACGTATGACATTGGGTCTGTCACTATTACCAGATGAGGTGGCAGAGCATTATCTATGGGTTCCTTGAAATATGACCATAACGTTTGGAATGCAAACCGGCTTCTAGAATTTGGAACATGTAGGATTTGGAACATTGTCACGTTTAGAGGAGAAGAGACTCGAACTGGAACCTTGAGAGAGACACTGCTGCCTCGGCAGGGCAGAGCTGAACATGGCTGTTGCCAAATAGGGCATTTATAAAAGGTTGGCACAGACCCCTACAGTGTGGAGGCTGGCAAAGGCACGATGCCCACATCCTCAGATTGCTAACCAAGGGTTTATTTGGCATGTGTCACTGTAGTGTTCTGCTGTCTAGCTGTGACTCCAACAACAGAATAACCTCTGAGAAACAGAGAGAGAAATTCATCATCTGATCTGAGGCTGAAAGTATTGTTAATCTATTGTTGATTTGCTTTGAGTCCGTGGCACAGAGCTGGAGGGGTGAGCAAAGCACCCACAAATGACTTAACAATATATGTTGAATAACTTACAGTACAAGTGCAACACTGTAACAATTGGAATACATTCATTTTCCCTAATCTATGGATTTCACATGACTAGGAACTCAGATATGCATCTGTCAGATACCTTTAAAAAAAAAGTAGGGGATCAGAAAACCAGTCAGTATCTGGTGTGACCACCATTTACCTCATGCAGCACGACATCTCCTTCACATAGAGTTGATCAGGCTGTTGATTGTGGCCTGTGGAATGTTGTCCCACTCCTCTTCAACGGCTGTGAGAAGTTGCTGGATATTGGCGGGAACTGGAACACGCTATTGTACACTTAGATCCAGAGCAACCCAAACATGCTCGATGGGTGATATGTCTGGTGAGTATGCAGGCCATCGAAGAACTGGGACATTTTCAGCTTCCACGAATTGAGTACAGATCCTTGTGACATGGGGCCGTGCATTATCATGCTGAAACATGAGGTGATGGCGGCGGATGAATGGCACGAAAATGGGCCTCATGATCTCGTCACGGTATCTCTGTGCATTCAAATTGCCATCAACAAAATGTAATTGTGTTCGTTGTTTGCAACTTATGCCTGCCCATACCATAACCCCACCATGGGACACTCTGTTCACAACGTTGATATCCGCAAACCGCTCGCCCACACGACGCCATACACGCTGTGAGCATTTGCCCACTGAAGTCAGTTACAACGCTGAACTGCAGTCAGGTCAAGACCCTGGTGAGGACGATGAGCACGCAGATGAGCTTCCCTGAGACGGTTTCTGACAGTTTGTTGAGAAATTCTTTAGTTGTGTAAACCCACAATTTCATTAGTTGTCCAAGTAGCTGGTCTCTGATGATCCCGCAAGTGAAGATGCCAGACATGGAGGTCCTGGACTGGTGTGGTTACACGTGGTCTGTGGTTGTGAGGCTGGTTGGACATACTGCCAAATTCTCTAAAATGACATTGGAGGCAGCTGATGGTAGAGAAATGAACGTTCAATTATCTGGCAACAGCTCTGGTGGACATTCCTGCAGTCAGAATGTCAATTGCACGCTCCATCAAACTTGAGACATCTGTGTCATTGTGTTGTGTGACAAAACTGCACATTTTACAGTGGCCTTCTATTGTCCCCAGCACAAGGTGCACCTGTATAAGGATCATGCTGTTTAATCAGCTTCTTGATATGCCCCACTCGTCAGGTAGATGGATTATCTTGGCAAAGGATCAAATGCCCACTAACAGGGATGTAAACTAATTTGAGGAGAAAAGCTTTTTGTGCGTATGGAAAATGTCTGGGATATTTTATTTCAGCTCATGAAACATGGGACCAACACTTTACATGCTGAGTTGATAAGTTTATGTTTTCTTCGTGTGTATCATAAATAGGTGTATGAATGTGAAAGCGCTAATATCAGTCATACTACTTCTCTGCTGTGACAGTGTCCTGTCCATGAACCTGCGTCTCCACTGGAGGATTTGGTTGAGTGCTTCTGAAAGAAAGGTTTTGATATCTGGTGTCTATGACAGCAGCAGCCGCCTCAGAACACAATCCTCAATCAGGCTGTTACAATAAAGTGACTTGTAAGAACACAGACAGTCAGAGACAACGGCTACGTTTTCTTTCACACGGCAAGGAGAGAGACCATTAGCCTTCCTTCCTTCCTGCGTTCATTTCAGCAAATCAGACCATTTGAGGAAGAGGAGGAGGAGGAGGAGGGGGAGATGTAGCTCAGTTATCATAGCATGTTGTAACTCTATCGCTTTTTAGAAAATGCAATTTAGAAAGAAAATGAAAAGAGGGGAGGTGGGTAATGGATGAAAAGAAGAGGCTTCACCCTAATAGACCTCTCTGTCCGTCAGTCACTAGGAGTAATGCAAAAACAACATATTAAGGGGAGTGGGGTAATGGATGAAAAGAAGAGGCTCCACCCTAATAGACCTCTCTGTCCGTCAGTCACTAGGAGTAATGCAAAAACAACATATTAAAGGGAGTGGGGTAATGGATGAAAAGAAGAGGCTTCACCCTAATAGACCTCTCTGTCCGTCAGTCACTAGGAGTAATGCAAAAACAACATATTAAGGGGAGTGGGGTAATGGATGAAAAGAAGAGGCTCCACCCTAATAGACCTCTCTGTCCATCAGTCACTAGGAGTAATGCAAAAACAACATATTAAGGGGAGTGGGGTAATGGATGAAAAGAAGAGGCTCCACCCTAATAGACCTCTCTGTCCGTCAGTCACTAGGAGTAATGCAAAAACAACATATTAAGGGGAGTGGGGTAATGGATGAAAAGAAGAGGCTTCACCCTAATAGACCTCGCTGTCCGTCAGTCACTAGGAGTAATGCAAAAACAACATATTAAGGGGAGTGGGGTAATGGATGAAAAGAAGAGGCTTCACCCTAATAGACCTCTCTGTCCGTCAGTCACTAGGAGTAATGCAAAAACAACATATTAAAGGGAGTGGGGTAATGGATGAAAAGAAGAGGCTTCACCCTAATAGACCTCTCTGTCCGTCAGTCACTAGGAGTAATGCAAAAACAACATATTAAGGGGAGTGGGGTAATGGATGAAAAGAAGAGGCTCCACCCTAATAGACCTCGCTGTCCGTCAGTCACTAGGAGTAATGCAAAAACAACATATTAAAGGGAGTGGGGTAATGGATGAAAAGAAGAGGCTTCACCCTAATAGACCTCTCTGTCCGTCAGTCACTAGGAGTAATGCAAAAACAACATATTAAGGGGAGTGGGGTAATGGATGAAAAGAAGAGGCTCCACCCTAATAGACCTCGCTGTCCGTCAGTCACTAGGAGTAATGCAAAAACAACATATTAAAGGGAGTGGGGTAATGGATGAAAAGAAGAGGCTTCACCCTAATAGACCTCTCTGTCCGTCAGTCACTAGGAGTAATGCAAAAACAACATATTAAGGGGAGTGGGGTAATGGATGAAAAGAAGAGGCTCCACCCTAATAGACCTCTCTGTCCGTCAGTCACTAGGAGTAATGCAAAAACAACATATTAAGGGGAGTGGGGTAATGGATGAAAAGAAGAGGCTTCACCCTAATAGACCTCGCTGTCCGTCAGTCACTAGGAGTAATGCAAAAACAACATATTAAGGGGAGTGGGGTAATGGATGAAAAGAAGAGGCTCCACCCTAATAGACCTCTCTGTCCGTCAGTCACTAGGAGTAATGCAAAAACAACATATTAAGGGGAGTGGGGTAATGGATGAAAAGAAGAGGCTCCACCCTAATAGACCTCGCTGTCTGTCAGTCACTAGGAGTAATGCAAAACAACATATTAAGGGGGGGGGGGGGGGGGTAATGGATGAAAAGAAGAGGCTCCACCCTAATAGACCTCGCTGTCTGTCAGTCACTAGGAGTAATGCAAAACAACATATTACGGGGAGGGGGGCTGGGTTTAACATTATATATCTATTGTTGTGTGCAAGGGAACTGTATGAACACAGAGCAATAGGAACATTGAGCAGGAGGCGAAGGGGAGGCTTGGTGTGGTTTGCCTGTATAAGGCACTTCTTCCACTGCAAGAGAAGAGCGAGAAAGAGTGAGGGAGAGAGAGAGCGAGAGGAGGCCCAACAGAAAAAACGCACAAGGGGTTATGCAGAAACCCAGATTTAATGTAAGGCTTGGCTCCCTGTTATAACCAGGAGAGAGAGGGAAAAGCTGGTCTGGATCAGGCTGATGGAGGAGAGGGAGGCAGAGACAGAAGGGGGCAGGGAGGAAGAGAACGGCGCCTGTCAAAGAGTCAGTCTGTCATCCACAAACCCAGACTACTAGTAGAGCTTTCAAAAAGGATTCTGTCCAATCAGAGAAGTTGCTGGCCCTGCACCCATGGTGATCATCTACATGTCAGAGAGGAATGTCTGCCTATTGAAATGAAACTACTATCTCTTAGCTCTAAAGCTGGGTAAACAATGGCATAATGCATTAAATGAACAAAACAGGCTCCAGGGAAATCAGGCCTCAACGCTTTAAATTGACACACACCGCACGCACGCACACACACGCACGCACGCACGCGCACACACACACACACACACACACACACACACACACACACACACACACACACACTGCCCTTGATTTTTATGGTTTCAATCCCAATAAACCTGTTATTAAACCACATTCACTCTAACTACATGCATGTACAATGCATACAGCAACCAATAATAGTTGCATCAGACCAGGTTATGATGTACACTGGACTGGAAAGGTAAGGGGGAAACCTAATCAGTTGTCCAACTGAATGTATTCAACTGTAACCCAACCCCTTTGAATCAGAGAGGTGCGGGGTGCTGCCATAATGGACATCCACGTCGCCGGCGCCCGGGGAACACTGGTTAACTGCCCCGCTCAGGGGTGGTGGTGAATTTAAATGTGTTTAAATCTGTTATGGCTAGCGGGCCTATTAATAATAAAACTACTATATATTTTACAACAGCTGGAGCACTGATACTTGTCTCAGGTGGTCATTTATGATAAGTCTGTATGTAACGCATGCTGAAGAAATGAATGTCAAATTCATTATGTAGTAGTAGCCTAGCCGTGCCATCATATCCCCAGATTGTATTCCCATTTGGTCATGTATGTCATTTGAAACATTCAAATTCAAGGATATGAGGAAGTGTAATTCAAGTCTATGAGGAAGTGTAATTCAAGGGCAGCCAGTGTAATCTCTACTGGTGGTCTTTACTCTGGCAATACATTTAACATCAACCACATAATCAAGACAAGGTGTACTGTTCAGCCACACAAAGCACAGTGTGAAAGGAGGAAGGACTCCAGCCTCTAGCCGGGTCTGTGTGCTTTAGGCTGTAAGCGCTGCCTCCCCAAATGTGTGACTCTGTGTGCGCCCCAAATGGCACCGTATTCCCTGTGTAGTGCATTACTTTTGACCAGGGCCCATCGGGCTCTATTAGGGCTCTGGTCTAGTGCACTATATAGGGAATGGGGTGCCAATTGGAACACCGCCTCTGTTTGGTTTGTTTTCTCTGCTGGAGATCAGGTAGGAAACCCTCAGCAGTGGTTCCTCGCCCACAGCTTAATCTCAGCCACAATGACAGGGGGACAAAGCCGTCCGGCAGCCCGACAAGGTCCCACTATTATGTAACCATCGACAGCTGGGCACTACAGGGAGGGGTAAACCCCAGCCCCATCCTAGCCCTGTCCCTGTTGCCACGGCAGCACGCTCTCTGTGTCTATCAGACAGATGTGACAATCAAACGGGTCTGACTGAGGGGAGAAGGTCCTGGGCAGAAACTACCCCTGCACCCCAACCCCTTGCCCCTAAGGTTTATGAGGAAAGGGGGAATGGGGTAGGGGTTGTTCTGGACAGTAGAATGGGGTTTCTGAGAGGAGGGGCCATCCAGTCACAGAGTTATGTCAATACAGTCTAAATCTAAATAACAGCACGGCCCAGTGCAGAATGCTGAGCTGACCTTTCCTCCAGATCATCCAATGAATGTCATCGAGAGATACAGTTGGTCTACATTATAATTCCAAGGCTGTTCTTCCCACTCTCCAAATGTGACCATTACTGAAGGTTAACCACTGTGTTGATTTTACATTAACTTCTCTTTCTGCTTTTACACAATGATTTTCTGAATGAAAAAGACAAAGTTCGGCTTGCTGGATGAGAAAGAGAGAGAGAGAGAGAGAGACAGCCTCTGTCTGTGATGATAGAGAATCATTTTCTTTGAAGTCCTCCCAAAAAATCTTCTTGGTTGCACGTCAACGAAATGAACCTCCCTACTGTCAGCCTCTTTCAGAGACATGGGAGAAGGCATGAACATTTGTTTATAGACTCCCAACACTCCAACAGGAGGTGATTTTTCTCTATTGTGTTCCCTAATATGGCATCTCTTTGAAATGGTGGCACATTGACAGCGAACACAGCGGCACCCCAATGTTTGATTAAACTCCTGGCTGAAGCAGCCTCATTCCTTGCAGTCGGTCGGGCTGCCTGTATCTCTGTCCAACAGCCCCGCTGATGCTGAGAGCACAAACAAGGACAGACAGAGGATTCCGATAGAGGAGGACAGACAGATGATAACAGAGGAGGACAGACAGAGGATTCCAATAGAGGAGGACAGACAGAGGAGGACAGAGGATTCAGATAGAGGAGGACAGACAGAGGATTCAGATAGAGGAGGACAGACAGATGAGAACAAAGGAGGACAGACAGAGGAAACAGACGGGGGATTCAGATAGAGGAGGACAGACAGATGAGAACAGAGGAGGACAGACAGAGGATTCAGATAGAGGAGGACAGACAGATGAGAACAGAGGAGGGCAGACAGAGGAGGACAGACAGAGGATTCAGATAGAGGAGGACAGACAGATGAGAACAGAGGAGGACAGACAGAGGATTCTGATAGAGGAGGACAGACAGAGGAAACAGACAGATGAGAACAGAGGAGGACAGACAGAGGAAACAGACAGAGGAGGACAGAGGATTCAGATAGAGGAGGACAGACAGATGAGAACAGAGGAGGACAGACAGAGGAGGACAGACAGAGGATTCAGATAGAGGAGGACAGACAGATGAGAACAGAGGAGGACAGACAGAGGATTCTGATAGAGGAGGACAGACAGAGGAAACAGACAGATGAGAACAGAGGAGGACAGACAGAGGATTCCGATAGAGGAGGACAGACAGAGGAGGACAGACAGAGGAAACAGACAGATGAGAACAGAGTAGGACAGACAGACAGAGGAGGACAGAGGATTCAGATAGAGGAGAACAGAGGAGGACAGACAGAGGATTCAGATAGAGGAGGACAGACAGATGAGAACAGAGGAGGACAGACATAGGATTCAGATAGAGGAGGACAGACAGATGAGAACAGAGGAGGACAGACAGAGGAACCAGACAGAGGAGGACAGACAGAGGATTTAGATAGAGGAGGACAGACAGAGGAGGACAGACAGAGGAAACAGACAGATGAGAACAGAGTAGGACAGACAGACAGAGGAGGACAGAGGATTCAGATAGAGGAGAACAGAGGAGGACAGACAGAGGATTCAGATAGAGGAGGACAGACAGATGAGAACAGAGGAGGACAGACATAGGATTCAGATAGAGGAGGACAGACAGATGAGAACAGAGGAGGACAGACAGAGGAACCAGACAGAGGAGGACAGAGAGAGGATTTAGATAGAGGAAACAGATAGAGGAGGACAGACAGAGGATTCAGATAGAGGAGGACAGACAGAGGATTCCAATAGAGGAGGACAGACAGAGGATTCCGATAGAGGAGGACAGACAGAGGATTCCGATAGAGGAGGACAGACAGAGGATTCCAATAGAAGAGGACAGACAGAGGATTCGGATAGAGGAGGACAGACAGAGGATTCCGATAGAGGAGGACAGACAGACAGAGGAGGACAGAGGATTCAGATATAGGAGGACAGACAGAGGATTCAGATAGAGGAGGACAGACAGAGGATTCAGATAGAGGAGGACAGACAGATGAGAACAGAGGAGGACAGACAGAGGATTCAGATAGAGGAGGACAGACAGAGGAGAGGCAGACAGAGGAATCAGACACAGGAGGACAGAGAGGAGAGGCAGACAGAGGAATCAGACACAGGAGGACAGACAGAGGAATCAGACACAGGATGACAGACAGAGGAATCAGACACAGGAGGACAGACAGAGGAGAGGCAGACAGAGGATTCCAATAGAAGAGGACAGACAGAGGATTCGGATAGAGGAGGACAGACAGAGGATTCCGATAGAGGAGGACAGACAGACAGAGGAGGACAGAGGATTCAGATATAGGAGGACAGACAGAGGAGAGGCAGACAGAGGAATCAGACACAGGAGGACAGACAGAGGAGAGGCAAACAGAGGAGGACAGACAGAGGAATTAGACACAGGAGGACCGACAGAGGAGAGGCAGACACAGGAGGACAGGCAGGGGATAACCAGTAGACCAATAGGGAGGTGTGTTGGTTTTGCCACCCATTCCAAATACTTGAGTGCGCATTCCAGGACCAGAGGGCAGACAGTGGAGAAGGTTGGCTTGGATAGACAGAGTCAGGCTGCTTCAGAGAGTATGTTGCCATGGATCTCTGATGGATTTTAGGCTATATAGAGTCTATGATAGGGGAGTTGTAGTCTTCAAGTATGGATAGCCTATATTATAGGACTGATGTCTGAGACGCATCCAAATGAACTAATCCATGTTGTGTTTTTGACCTTTTTAGTGTAAACATAAATTCACTCTCTATTCTATTCTGGTGTTCATGTTGCCTACCATGTGACTGGAATGTTTTATAAGAATGTATATGGAAAAAATAATACAGTTGATTTTACTATAGCAAAATATAAAGATTGATACTCAAACATGTATCTTGTTTGAGATAGCTTGCCTCTCCAGTGTGTGTTGTAGGCAGGCTTTCCCAGCATTATTTCCATGAGGTAATATATCAGCTCTAGTCTGGAGGTCAGAACACCAGAACTCACCCAGTGAACAAGATGGGATTTATTGGCATTTAAAATGTGGAAATAGAAAATAGATTTTTAATTCTCACAGAGACACTATTTAAAAATATAAATTGAAGAAATGTAAAGCTGGAGTTGTGTTTGCATACTTTTTAAAGGGGTTTTGTGATAGATTAAAATCAAACTCCACTCCGGGTTTTCGAGGCGATTCTAGCTTCAATTTACTGCGTGCGCTTTCAGCGGCGAAGCACGCACTGACAACCTTAAGGATTCCTCCGCGGCTCACTTGTGTGTGTATATGTGACTGTGTTTTTTGCCGGAAAACTACAAAATACCGGGCCATTATATAAAATACCGGGCCACCATATAAAATTTTGCTGGAAAATATGATTTTACTCACTCTTTCCCAGGGGTGTGTGTATCGTGGTTGAAATCTGTTAAGTGACGATTTTAGTTAACGTAGGCACTATTTCGCCCGACTGTCCTGTCTTTCTAACACATACAATGCATTCCTGTGTTGCTCCGCGGGTGATGGGGCCTGCCTGCTGCTGTCCCTGTTACTCCCGCTTTAGAAGAGAAGAGAAGAGGGTGAAGGGGAGAAGAGGAGAGGGTGAAGGGGAAGGGGAGAAGAGAAGAGGGTGACTGGGAAGGGGAGAAGAGAAGTGGGTGACTGGGAAGGGGAGAAGATAATTGGGTGACTGGGAAGGGGAGAAAAGAAGAGGGTGACTGGGAAGGGGAGAAGAGAAGTGGGTGACTGGGAAGGGGAGAAGGGAAGAGGGTGACTGGGAAGGGGAGAAGAGAAGTGGGTGACTGGGAAGGGGAGAAGAGAAGTGGGTGACTGGGAAGGGGAGAAGATAAGTGGTTGACTGGGAAGGGGAGAAGAGAAGAGGGTGACTGGGAAGGGGAGAAGAGAAGTGGGTGACAGGGAAGGGGAGAAGAGAAGTGGGTGACTGGGAGAAGAGGAGTGGGTGACTGGGAAGGGGAGAAGAGAAGAGGGTGACTGGGAAGGGGAGAAGAGAAGAGGGTGACTGGGAAGGGGAGAAGAGAAGAGGGTGACTGGGAAGGGGAGAAGAGAAGTGGGTGACTGGGAAGGGGAGAAGAGAAGAGGGTGACTGGGAAGGGGAGAAGAGAAGATGGTGACTGGGAAGGGGAGAAGAGAAGTGGGTGACTGGGAAGGGGAGAAGAGAAGAGGGTGACTGGGAAGGGGAGAAGAGAAGTGGGTGACTGGGAAGGGGAGAAGAGAAGTGGGTGACTGGGAAGGGGAGAAGAGAAGTGGGTGACTGGGAAGGGGAGAAGATAAGTGGGTGACTGGGAAGGGGAGAAGAGAAGAGGGTGACTGGGAAGGGGAGAAGAGAAGTGGGTGACTGGGAAGGGGAGAAGAGAAGAGGGTGGCTGGGAAGGGGAGAAGAGAAGTGGGTGACTGGGAAGGGGAGAAGAGAAGTGGGTGACTGGGAAGGGGAGAAGAGAAGAGGGTGAAGGGGAGAAGAGGAGTGGGTGACTGGGAAGGGGAGAAGAGAAGAGGGTGACTGGGAAGGGGAGAAGAGAAGCGGGTGACTGGGAAGGGGAGAAGAGAAGAGGGTGACTGGGAAGGGGAGAAGAGAAGAGGGTGACTGGGAAGGGGAGAAGAGAAGTGGGTGACTGGGAAGGGGAGAAGAGAAGTGGGTGACTGGGAAGGGGAGAAGAGAAGTGGGTGACTGGAAAGGGGAGAAGAGAAGAGGGTGACTGGGAAGGGGAGAAGAGAAGATGGTGAAGGGGAGAAGAGGAGTGGGTGACTGGGAAGGGGAGAAGAGAAGTGGGTGACTGGGAAGGGGAGAAGAGAAGTGGGTGACTGGGAAGGGGAGAAGAGAAGTGGGTGACTGGGAAGGGGAGAAGAGAAGTGGGTGACTGGGAAGGGGAGAAGAGAAGTGGGTGACTGGGAAGGGGAGAAGAGAAGATGGTGAAGGGGAGAAGAGGAGTGGGTGACTGGGAAGGGGAGAAGAGAAGAGGGTGACTGGGAAGGGGAGAAGAGAAGTGGGTGACTGGGAAGGGGAGAAGAGAAGTGGGTGACTGGGAAGGGGAGAAGAGAAGTGGGTGACTGGGAAGGGGAGAAGAGAAGATGGTGAGGGGGAAGAAACCAGAAGATAAGGATAAAGAAAAGTGCAAATGGTTGAAAATACAGTTTAAAAGGCCTTTTGGGAAAGATAGATTATCAACAAACATATTGAATTGGTACATTCATTGAAAAATATGCATAAATGCACAAAGATTGTCTGTGAATAAAATAGGTTATTCTACCAGCAATTTAGTATCTGTTACTGCACATTGATGAAATTCTGTTTATAATAATCCCCAAGCATATTTTCCCATATTATTTAGCAAAATGGGGGAAATATATATTTTACACTTATTCTATGCAATGGTAGGATATGACTATTTGTTATTTTGTAGGCAGGCCCAAATAGGCAAAGCCATTCATTCAAAACAGTGATTGTAAGGCAAATTCTCTCCCCGCGTTCATATTCTTAATTTCAATATCTTTAAAGGAGACTTCCTTCCCACTCCCTTTGCTTAATATCATATATAACCCGTCAATTCATTTTGAGTCAGCTTCTGTTTTGCATAGAGGTCTGTGTCTGGGGGGCGGGCTGAGCCGAGGCTCCTTGGTTTGTGAGGGATGCCTGACGCTCTTACAGCCGGATTCCACTGGCCCTAAGTGACACTTTATGGTCTCTGATTTGGTTTGGGGAGAGATTGCCAAGCAACAAAACTAGCCTGAGTCCTGAATGAAATAGCCATCTGTTCCGTGGGCCAGTAAAACTGAATTCATTTCATCATCCTGGAATTGAGCTGCAGATTGATGTCTCAAGGTAAAAACTATCTACATCGTGGATGGTGCCCCTGGTGGATGGTGCCCCTGATCACCCTCTCTGGTGATATAAAATCAATCAATTGCAATTCTGTCCTTTTACTTCAGACATATGCATTATACAATGTTTTTGGTGTAGTATGTTGTCCATACTGTATGGTTGTACATATTCCCTTCATATAGCCTGCACTGAGAGCATAAACAATTATCAAAGCACTTACGTAGTCTGTTATGGCCTAATTGAAATGAGACACACAATGTCCCACAGCAAAAACAAAGGACACAGGCTATGTTTGAATTCCCATATACAGTAGACCAGGTCATAGCAGAATAATCCCTTTGTCTATAAACTGTGATATACTGTACATTTCCCTACTCCATCCTATATACTTCCCATTCATAAATCTGGCCTGTGCCAAGAGGATTTGGAACGAGAATAACAACAAAAGCCTTCGTCTTTAGGAAATGTTGCAGCATAATACAATTGATTAACAGCATCAACAATGTCAATTTCTTTACTGACATTTCAAATATTACAACACGCTGTGTAAACACAGGTTAACAAAAACAAATGCACTGAGTGAGTGAGTGAGTGAGTGAGGGAGTGAGGGACTCTGGGGTTGACGATACTGCAGTGCTAGACAATCCTTGACCCCTGGGAGGAGGAGGGCAGAGGGCTGTGGCTCAGCACCACACAGCATTATCTGACCTAGCCTCGCTGCTGTCTTTCTGCGCGTTAGACCCAGACTGGCTCCTGATCCACCACGGTGGCTGGCGTTGGGTTGGGACATGAGGACACAGGGACCCTGACATAATGCCTTCCGAGAGGGAGATGATGAGGGGTCAGCACCGCTACCCCATCACAGGGCTTTTGTATGGAGGAAACATTTGTTCTCACTCTGTGGTCTCACTGACATGAACTCCTTTCACAACCCAAGATTTGTGCGTTTGCGTACATTTAAGCAGCATATTATTTACAGTAATGAGTGCTATTGTATGTAGTGTATAGATGGCACATTTGCATCCCAGTGTTCTGTGGTCACACTGAAGGAAAGTATCAAACGCCCATTAGATATAAATTAGATGCAGTTTGAATGACTGCGCTACCCTTTTCGTCTCTGCCACACGTGTCCCTCTCACCCAGTCCTCATCAGCACTGACGATCACACTTACTGTTACTCACTACGACTCCATCAGTCCATGTAATAAGGCTCTGACAAATGCTGATGTCGTAGGCTGTGGTGTCAGACTGTGGTGGGGTGTTGTCACGATGATGGGTGCTTTAGTTCATATACTGATAACATATACACGACACATATCCTCATTTGTTGTCTTTATATCATTGTTGATTCAGGTCGCATTAGAGTACAGAGGCAAACTCACTTTGATTGTGCAGAGTACGGTAATGATGGTTATGGTAAGGATGATGTAGTTCAGAAACAAGATCATGCTCTATTGATTAATCCAAGAATACACCCTGAATAAAGCCCATATAAGGTATTATTGCCCTTGATTAAGGTTACATGAACTAAACTGTGAGGTAATGAAATAAATCAAATGTTCTAGCCCATTTTCATAATAGCACTATCTCTGATGGAAATGGATTTGAACAAAAAAGACAGAAAGAAAGGAAGAATATGTGAGGCAGTGGAAGTGTGAGTGTATAGGAAGGGGCCAGGTGCTATTTTAAGTATTGGTTTATTGCAGGTTTGTTTTAATGAATTAACCACCAGTCTATTCTTAATTCTTAATCTGAGAAGTGCTTTGACAGCCAAACGGGAGTGTGCGTCGGTCTATCTGCAGCTAGGCAGAGCAGTGATGATGGTCCATAATGGATCTAACAAATGACTCTCCCTTTTATTCACAGTAATTAAAGCTGTGAAAGCGAAGAGGAGCGTGGGACACAGAATCAACCAATAGATTATAGGCAAAGGAAACCGGCCCTTTGAAACAGACCAGCAACTCGGGACTGTCATCTAGTGAGCAAAAGGATGTAGCACAAGCTTGAAAATACATCCATTCAAAAAGATGCCTTGCTTCAAAGAAAATTGCCATATAATTACATCTGAGGTTCTTGATTAATTAGTAGTATTTTATTATTTTTTTTTAAGGTAGAAGACACCAACAACATGCAAACAACCTCATTATGTATATTGTGTTATGGTTATGCATTCCTCTTCTTCGCCTTATTTTACCAGGTGAATTGACTGAGAGCACATTCTACAGCAACAACCTGAGGAATAATTACAGGGAGGGTAGAAACCCAAAGGAAATGATTATCACACGGAGACCCGTAATCATCTGAGCAATCCACAACGGCACGAAAGCCCAAAAGACACAGCACAGGTACTCACACGGCCAACGGACATAGTAACAATAATCGACAGGGCAATGGTAAACCAAGGACACACTTATACAATTACCAACCAGTGGGAATAGCTGTGCGTAATGAAAGTTCCAGAGGGATCTGTGACAGAAAGAGAGATACATTTGACCCTGTTTCAATGGGTTTGTTCTTGAATTGCGGTGGCATTTGGACATGGCATTTTGGGGGGGTAAAGTGTCATTTGAATGTATTTGGGTACATTTTCTCATTCTAAATCAACTCATATGGCAGCTTAATGACTAAATAATTTGAACTATTATTATAACATTGTGTCTGTCACCAGTAGAAGTGGTAACATCAATGATGGTAACACCAATGAGAAATGTTTGGTATTGAGGATTTTCTTAAATGGAGGCCACAGCTGCTCAAATAATTTACTAAAGTGAATTAGTAAATTATTTATGATATATCAGTAAATATGATAAATTATTTTGCTCACAACGTTATTTCCCTTTATTTAAATTGACTAACACCAAGTGACTCTTCGGATTTAGACCGCGTTTACACAGGCAGCTCAATTCTGATCTTTTGCCCAATTATTGGAAAAATATCCGAATTGGGCTTCCTCTATAAAGGCAGCCTTACAACATACCCAAACCGGATGCGCGCATGCGCCATCGTGTGCAAATTGATTTTGTCCCCCCACAACAAACGCGATCACGACTCGCAGGTTGAAATATCTCTGGACCAATTATATTAATTTGGGGACAGTTCGAAAAGCATAAAACATTTGTGGCAATTTAGCTAGGTAGCTTGCTAACAATTAGGCACAAGGGGGTGTGGTATATGGCCAATATACCACGGCTAAGGGCTGTTCTTAAGCACGACTCAATGCAGAGTGCCTGGATGCAGCCCTTAGCCATGGTATATTGGCCATATACCACAAACCCCTGAGTTGCCTTATTGTCAACGTAACTAGAGCAGTAAAAATCTATGTTTTGTCATATCCGTGGGATACGGTCTGATATAGCACGGCTGTCAGCCAATCAGCATTCAGGGCTCGAACCACCCAGTTTATAATTAGACTTAAGACCATGTCTAAACAAACTATTTTACTATGCTAACATCCATCACTTATTAGAATGGATTCAGAGCCACCTGCTTTACCATTCAGGTGCAGTACACAGCTACCACTCCAATTATAGCATCTCTCACAAAGACCTTTTCACTTTTTTCATGATTGCTGTTTGACTTTAGGGGTGGTAGTAGGGGTCATTCCATCAGCACCCAGAAGAGGGCCTCCAACCCAGCTAACTCAAGGGCCAACGTGGGACTGAAGTCTGAACACGAAATAGGAGAGTGGAAGTGAGAGGTGGATGGAAAAAAATAGAGTGAAAAGGGGAGGTGGGGATTCTTTACATGAGTGAGAGAGAACAAACCCTTGGCATTCTGAGCTCAAAAATGTATTTTCAAGATGTAGATTTTCAGAACCAGAGAAGATAATGAGCTACAGTGTGCAACACATCCCCCCTCACTGTTCTCACTGTTCTCACTGTTCTCCCGTCGAGACTAAAACAAATCAACACACTTTCTCACTTGCATTAATGGATATAACATTATAAGATAAAGCATTGTATTATCAAAGGCTCACCAGTTCAACTTTTCCAATGTTTACAACATTTTAATAATGACAATCACTGTACGTGTCAGACAAGTTTATACGGTACCAACAAAACTCTAAATAGCTACAACATCTGCCTCGGAAATGTAGCCTACTGTACATTTGAATTCAGTCCGTGTTTTGATTGCGTATTAACACCTTCAAAACAGGCTTGGTTAGGACTGAAAGACAACACAGAGAGCCATCTGAAGTGATTGGTTCTTCAGCCACAAGACAACTTCATTTGTGGGAATCTATCTATAGGATTATCTGACTGTGTTTGAGAGCTAAACCTCTGAGAGTTTACAGACTCATGAATAAAATATCCTGTTGATACTCTTGAGCAGTGATGTTGCATTATTTGATTCATTCACAAGCCTTTTCATTTGATTCATTCACAAGCCTTTTCATTTGATTCATTCACAAGCCTTTTCATTTGATTCATTCACAAGCCTTTTCATTTGATTCATTCACAAGCCTTTTCATTTGATTCATTCACAAGCCTTTTCATTTGATTCATTCACAAGCCTTTTCATTTGATTCATTCACAAGCATTTTCATTTGATTCATTCACAAGCCTTTTCATTTGATTCATTCACAAGCCTTTTCATTTGATTCATTCACAAGCCTTTTCATTTGATTCACACTGTTAATATCCATGACTTGGCACAGTTGGCAGGCAGGGTGAAAGGAAAGAGATTCATGTGAATTGAAGGAGGGCAACTGGGCCCCACCATCCTACCAGAAGAGGGCGTCCAAGCATCGCATGAGGACACTGGTGCGCAAGCACTCGTCAATGGGATTATTGATCAAAAATGAATGTAACTTCAATTCCTATTCTAATGTAAGGGATGCCTAGAAACTAGATAGATATGGGAATTGGATAGAAATCAGCTTTGTAAGGATCACAACGGAGAATAAACACAATATCCATTGAACAGGTATGTCTCAGTGAGTCTACATTACTGATGCAACAAAGACATCTAAGCATCTGTGCCACAGTAACCCCTTGTTTACTTTAGCTGCTGTGCACACTACTTTACTCTGATGTAGTCCAACGCTAAGCCTTCCTATTTAAACCCTCTGAATCCTTTATCTCTTCCTGGTTTGTACAGATGTGTTCTTCCTGGGTTCCCCCTGGTCTGGGCAGTGGGTCAGTAGTAAACAAAGAGAGGCAGAGGGGCCATTTGGGTTTGGACAGCGAGAACCAGAGGGATTAATGAAAATGTCACCAAACCTTGAAACAGAGTGGGCAGCTGTGTGTATTTCCTATAAAACAAATGATCAAATACCAGCCAGTCCACTGTAAACCTTACGTTGAACACAACGAAAACGTGTTTTTGTCCTGTGTTGAAGTGTTTGCAAGATTTCAGTTGACACAGAACACTTTCCCATGTACGTCCGTCTGTATTAAATACTTTAGCTCAGGGCATCATCGAAAAGTGCTGGTACTGATATCCCTGTAAGAACGTAGAAACTGGCAAGGCCAGAGTTAGACATTAGTTTCTATGTATCACATGTTCGATGCATTCTCCTCAGCACCTACTAGTATCAGCATGGTTAATAATCACCAACATGATGTTACCATGTTATCGCCAACATGTTGTTACCATGTTATCACCAACATGTTGTTACCATGTTATCACCAACATGCTGTTACCATGTTATCACCGACATGCTGTTACCATGTTATCACCGACATGCTGTTACCATGTTATCACCGACATGCTGTTACCATGTTATCACCGACATGCTGTTACCATGTTATCACCGACATGCTGTTACCATGTTATCACCGACATGCTGTTACCATGTTATCACCAAAATGCTGTTACCATGTTATCACCAAAATGCTGTTACCATGTTATCACCAAAATGCTGTTACCATGTTATCACCAAAATGCTGTTACCATGTTATCACCGACATGCTGTTACCATGTTATCACCAACATGCTGTTACCATGTTATCACCAACATGCTGTTACCATGTTATCACCAACATGTTGTTACCATGTTATCACCAACATGTTGTTACCATGTTATCACCAACATGTTGTTACCATGTTATCACCAACATGTTGTTACCATGTTATCACCGACATGCTGTTACCATGTTATCACCAACATGTTGTTCCCATGTTATCACCAACATGCTGTTACCATGTTATCACCAACATGTTGTTACCATGTTATCACCAACATGTTGTTACCATGTTATCATCAACATGTTGTTACCATGTTATCACCAACATGTTGTTACCATGTTATCACCAACATGCTGTTACCATGTTATCACCAACATGTAATTCATACACACGCTATTATCAATGGGTGGAGAAAGGGTATTTTCCACACAGGCCAGAGCATCGGATATGTTGCGTCTCTGCCAGATGTCATTTCAGAGGGGAGCCACCAGTTTGTTTACAAGTCTTTTCTACTTGGTGAAACTGTCCACAGCTAGGTTGACAGGCCCTGTCAGGATGGTGAGAGTGTGTCACCATCTTAGTGGTGACTGGAGGAGACATACATTAGCTTATGCTGGCTAGCAACTCTTCTTGATGTGTGAAACTGTCACGTAGTATAAAAGCTTTCAGACAACATCCGATTCTGATCATTTCAGAAAGTGAGAGTAGAATCTCTGAGGACGATTTGTGTGATGATCTGTAACACATTTGTGTTTTTTAATCAGAAATCATTGCTTATGTGTAAAATACAGTACCAGTCAAAATGTTGGACACACCTACTCATTCAAGGGTTTTTTTTGATTTTTATCATTTTCTACATTGTAGAATAATAGTGAAGACATCAAAACTTTGAAATAACACATATGAAATCATGTATTAACAAAAAAAGTGTTAAACAAATCAAAATATATTTTATATTTGAGATTCTTCAAAGTACTCACCCTTTGCCTTGATGACAGCCACCCTTTGCACACTCTTGGCATTCTCTCAACCAACTTCATGAGGTAGTCACCTGGAATGCATTTCAATTAACAAGTGTGCCTTGTTAAAAGTTCATTAGTGCAATTTATTTCCTTCTTTATGCATTTGAGCCAATCAGTTGTGTTTTGTTTTGACAAGGTAGGTGTGGTATACAGAAGATGGCCCTATTTGGTAAAAGACCAAGTCCATATTTTGGCCAGAACAGCTCAAATAAGCAAAGAGAAACAACAGTCCATAATTTCTTTAAGACATGAAGGTCAGTCAATTCGGAAAATGTCAAGAACTTTGAAAGTTTTGTCAAGTGCAGTCGCAAAAACCATCAAGCGCTATGATGAAACTGGCTCTCATGAAGACCGCCACAGGAATGGAAGACCCAGAGTTACCTCTGCTGTGGAGGTTAGGTTCATTCGAGTTACCAGCCTCAGAAATTGCAGCCCAAATAAATGCTTCAGTGAGTTCAAGCCACAGACACATCTCAACATCAACTGTTCAGAGGAGACTGTGTGAATCAGACCTTCATGGTCGAATTGCTGCAAAGAAACCACTACTAAAGGACACCAATAACATGAAGAGACTTTCTTGGTCCAGGAAACACGAGCAATGGACATTAGACCGATGGAAATCTGTCCTTTGGTCTGATGAGTCTAAATGTGAGATTTTTGATTCCAACCAGCGTGTCTTTGTGAGACGCAGAGTAGGTGAATGGATGATCTCCGCATGTGTGGT
Source organism: Oncorhynchus mykiss (assembly GCF_057628025.1). Classification (NCBI taxonomy): domain Eukaryota; kingdom Metazoa; phylum Chordata; class Actinopteri; order Salmoniformes; family Salmonidae; genus Oncorhynchus; species Oncorhynchus mykiss. Next base: position 55,161,128 of record NC_143039.1, on the reverse strand, counting down.
TCCCACCGGGAAGCATGGAGGAGGAGGTGTTATGGTGTGGGGGTGCTATGCACGTGACACTGTCTGTGATTTATTTAGAATTTAAGGCACACTTAACCAGCATGGCTACCACAGCATTCTGCAGCAATATGCCATCACAGCTGGTTGGTGCTTAGTGGGACTATAATTAGTTTTTCAACAGGACAATGTCTCAACACACCTCCAGGCTGTGTAAGGGCTATTTGACCAAGAAGGAGAGTGATGGAGTGCTGCATCAGATGACCTGGTCTCCACAATCACCAGACCTCAACCCAATTGAGATGGTTTGGGATGAGTTGGACTGCAGAGTGAAGGAAAAGCAGCCAACAAGTGCTCAGCATATGTGGGAACTCCTTTAAAACAGTTGGAAAAGCATTCCAGGTGAAGCTGGCTGAGAGAATGCAAAGAGTGTGCAAAGCTGTCATCAAGGCAAAGGGTGGCTACTTTGAAGAATCTCAAATATAAAGTATATTTTGATTTGTTTAACAATTGTTTGGTCACTACATGATTCCATGTGTTATTTCATAGTTCTGATGTATTCACTATTATTCTACAATGTATAAAATAGTAAAAATAAAGAAAAACCCTTGAATGAGTGGGTTTTCTAAAACTTTTGACTGGTAGTGTACATGACGACGTTGAAACTGAAGGCGCCTCATGGGGACACATACGCGCGCACACACACACTGTAGCGGCTCTCCTCTTCGTCTGATGATGAGCAATAGGAATCATCGGACCAACACCAGGCGTGGTAAGTGTTCATAGTAAATTTAATTAAATAAACTGAACACTGAATGACAAAAAAAACAACAAAGAGCGTGAACGACACGAAACAGTCCTGTCAGGTGAAAAAACAGGAAACAACTACCCACAAACACTGGTGGGAACAGGCTACCTAAGTATGGTTCTCAATCAGAGACAACGATTGACAGCTGCCTCTGATTGAGAACACATAGAAATACAACACACAGAACAAAACATAGAATGCCCACCCCAACTCACGCCCTGACCAAACCAAAATAGACACATAAAAAAGGAACTAAGGTCAGGACGTGACACATACACACACATTCACTTACAGATATACAGAAATGCATGCACACAGAAACACACACACTCACACCTCCCCTTGAACCCTTTCAAATCCAATCAGGCCTAATAGACTGGTTGACAGTAGCATCACCTTCTCAGTCTAACACATAACCTTCTGTTTCAGCCTCCCCCCACCTCCAGCCCTTTCTGCCCTCTAACCCAGATTCTGCAAATGTATCATTTGTACAGTTCCTTATTAAAAATGTAGTTTTTTGTTACATTTGACTGTGTAAAAATTAGCAGTACTACGTATTTCTCTGAGAGTGAAGCCGATATACAGCATTTGTCTCTCTGAAATGAAACCATCAAGTGATAGATTTTAAACAAATACATGTCTGTCATTGAACATGATTAAATAGTGAAAAAACACACCAATCTCTTTCATCATTTCTTCAAGTGAACATTAAAGGCTAATTTACCAGCATTTCTGAAAATGGATATATAGCATTCTGGAATGAAACTCTTCACTTTATCCCACTGGACTGTCGTTGGGTGGGGTTGGTTGGGCTCAGGGCTGATGGGTAAAGGTTGAGGGCAGGGAGAGAGGGAGGAAAGTAGAGGGGCAGAGGAAGAGGTAGAGAACTCAGCTGAGAGCAATGTATCACCCAGGTACGACAATTTCTTCATTAACGAAGACACACAGACATCAGAGGGTGAGGTGGGTTGGAGGGAGGGGGAGAGGAGTGGTAGGGTGTGGGTGAGGGGGAGGTCTGCAAACACACAACCCCCTCCTCTGCGCTGACTAGCTGTTCCAGATTTGACTACTTCTTTTTTGAGCGGTGGAACCTCATAAATCACCCAGAATGCTTTGCTCTCTGGCTCTCTGTCATAACCGGGGTATTTGCACTGCTGAGGTCGCTCTCTGTCTCTCTCTCTTCTACTGCCTGCCCGCTCTGCAAAATATTCCTGGAAACAGAGGGATATGTGAGAGAACTACTAGCCAAGGACAGGATAGGAAAGTAGGCCTCACTCCCAGAATAGCTTGTGATCTGAATGTACAGATTGAGGAATCAATCTATCTATCTACACTGAACTAAAATATAAACGCAACATGTAAAGTGTTGGTCCCATGTTTCATGAGCTGAAATAAAAAATCCATATCCACATTTGTGGACAAATTTACATCCCTGTTAGTGAGCATTTCTCCTTTGCCAAGATAATCCTTCCACCTGACAGGTGTGGCTTATCAAGAAGCTGATTAAACAGCATGATCAATACACAGGTGCACCTTGTGCTGACGATAATAAAAAGCCACTCTAAAATGTGCAGTTTTGTCACACAACACACTGCCACTGACTTCAGGAATGTCCACCAGAGCTGTTTCCATTTTTGTTCAGTATCTATCCATGTTTCTTTATATCTATATATTTATCTATTCAGCTCTCCTTAGTATACAGGAGATGCACCTAGGGTGCCACTATGAATTAACTATACACAAATAAGTCATCAAGAGGACTTTCTACTGTCTGATTGGAGTTGCCTGACCCCTTAGGTGTTCAAAGAGCTTATCAAAACTCAATTGACATCTTCTGTTTGGCACACACAGACCAGCCATTCACAACTTAGTGCTGGGCACACTCTGTAGAGCGTATTTGGACCACACACACACACACACACAATTAACGAGGACCAACAGAGACCGCAGGTCGTAGTGATAGGAGCAAGCAGACAGGCTAACACGCTGTGTACTCAGCTCTCTGGACGGACAAAGACTTCAGTCACTGAACTACTGTCTGTCTGTGTGTATGTCTGTCTGTCTACAGCTATACACACATCCCATAACAGAGCAGAGAGATGGCCTAACTCGTTTACCACTGGAAGACTAAGCAAAGACCAGCATGTGCTGCCCAATCAGCAAACATCCTCACTGAGTATCCAGAAATACTCACACACAAGCAAATGCACACACACACACACACACACACACACACACACACACACACACACACACACACACACACTGAAGACACAAATTAGATACTTTTACACAATTTGATTTATTATTATTCTATACAACTTGAACCGGCACAAACTATAGTTTTTATATATTCAACACAAATAACCTTGGACATCCTAAGTCCTTTCAATCTTAAGCTGATCCCATGTGAAAGCGAGTGCTCCTTGAAGCGCCAATAAAGTGGACAGAGGTATGGAGTTTGAAGTTGAAAAAATTAAGGTATGGAGGTATTCTGACTGGGGGAACCTTTGCTCCTTGCTCCTGCGCACAGGCCTGTTGTCCTCCGGCCTGCTGCAGTCTGACCCTAACCCGGCCCTGCCAGTTGGATGTCACATTGCTGCTTCATTACTGTTTGCCATTGGCTCTGTAACCCTGCAGCCTTCATTTACACCCTGGTGTGGAACCCTCCATCACCTTCCAGTCTTGGGACAGGTACCCGGCTCTGCTCCCTGAGCCTGTCAGAGAAAGAACACAGAGAGAGAATGGTGACGTCATTCTTCAGTACATCTCAACCTAACCTGATGCCTATCATGACGAAGATGGAATAGAAGAGTTGAAGGTGTATGGGTATTCCTATGAAGAAGGTGTATGGGTAGAACTATGAAGAAAGTGTATGGGTATACCTATGATGAAGATGTATGGGTATACCTATGATGAAGATGTATGGGTATACCTATGATGGGTATTCATAGTACTATAGTGATCCTCGCTATATGAGCCACGTTAAAATTCCATACGCACTATACACATACTTACATATGGATTTTGCATTGTAGATATGTGGTAGTATGAGCCTGAGGGCACCCACTTAGTGTGTTGTGAATTCTGTAATGAATGAATTGTAATGTTCTTAAAATTGCATAACTGCCTTAATTTTGCCAGACACCAAGAAGAGTAGCTACTTCCTTGACACTTCATTGGTGTAATGTGTAGGGTTTTTGACTTTCATGCCAGCGACCCAGGTTCACTTCCCTGTTCGCTGTTTGCTACAGTATAATACTGATTAGAGGATGAGTCATTTCAGGGACACATAAAGAAAAACAACCTTAAAAAGGGAAAGTCAAAGTTGTAAAGAAAACGTTGAGGTGTTATCGCTTTCCATTTTAATTCTCTCCCTGGTGGAATGGCGATCTGGCATGTTGGCGTACGGCATTTTGGGTTGATATACTTTTGGGGTTTAATGACAGACAGGGATTGTAGACGTGTTTGCCGTGTGCCACACATTCATGAAGATTATGACAAAGATGTGTCAGCGATGTAAACCCTTCAGAACGATTCCTCAACCTGAACCGTTCCATCTCTACCTGTCATATCAATTACACAATTCACTTAGCATAGCTGTGTTGGTACTGGTATTTATACAACACTCCATACAGCAGCCACAAAAGATGATTGCATTTGGGTGCCGGAGACCACGACATCAGTGTAGGCAATGTGTGATAGGTAATGTGTGATAGGTCATGTGTTGGTTATGTGTGATAGGTAATGTGTATTAGGGAATGCGTGATAGGTAATGTGTGATAGGTAATGTGTGATAGGTAATGTATGATAGGTAATGTGTGATAGGCAATGTGTTGGTTATGTGTGATAGGTAATGTGTGATAGGTCATGTGTGATAGGTCATGTGTTGGTTATGTGTGATAGGTCATGAGTGATAGGTCATGTGTTGGTTATGTGTGATAGGTAATGTGTGATAGGTAATGTGTGATAGGTCATGTGTGATAGGTCATGTGTGATAGGTCATATGTTGGTTATGTGTTGGTTATGTGTGATAGGTCATATGTGATAGGTAATGTGTATTAGGTAATGTGTGATAGGTCATGTGTTGGTTATGTGTGATAGGTCATATGTGATAGGTAATGTGTGATAGGTAATGTGTGATAGGTCATGTGTTGGTTATGTGTGATAGGTAATGTGTGATAGGTAAGGTGTGATAGGTAATATGTGATAGGTCATGTGTGATAGGTAATGTGTTGGTTATGTGTGACAGGTCATGTGTGATAGGTCATGTGTGATAGGTAATGTGTGATAGGTAACGTGTGATAGGTCATGTGTGATAGGTCATGTGTGATAGGTCATGTGTTGGTTATGTGTGATACGTCATGTGTGATAGGTCATGTGTTGGTTATGTGTGATAGGTAATGTGTGATAGGTCATGTGTTGGTTATGTGTGATAGGTCATGTGTGATAGGTCATGTGTTGGTTATGTGTGATAGGTCATGTGTTGGTTATGTGTGATAGGTCATGTGTGATAGGTCATGTGTTGGTTATGTGTGATAGGTCATGTGTTGGTTATGTGTGATAGGTCATGTGTGATAGGTCATGTGTTGGTTATGTGTGATAGGTAATGTGTGATAGGTAATGTGTGATAGGTAATGTGTGATAGGTCATGTGTGATAGGTCATGTGTGATAGGTAATGTGTGGTAGGTCATGTGTTGGTTATGTGTGATAGGTAATGTGTGATAGGTCATGTGTTGGTTATGTGTGATAAGTAATGTGTGATAGGTAATGTGTTGGTTATGTGTGATAGGTAATGTGTGATAGGTCATGTGTGATAGGTCATGTGTTGGTTATGTGTGATAGGTAATGTGTGATAGGTCATGTGTGATAGGTCATGTGTTGGTTATGTGTGATAGGTAATGTGTGATTGGTAATGTGTGACAGGTCATGTGTGATAACCATAGGACCTTATTTTCAACAGTTATTTCCTCACAATTTGGCTCTTTCTGAAAAACTGGCCTGCTTCCAGTTTGTTTGTGTGGACTGTGTGCGAGTTGTGATGATATCGGGTATAATACAAGACGTATTTGTGTCGATGAATACCAGTTGAAGTAGGTTATGTATTGTCATTAGTCCAGCAAAATATTTGTTATGCTTTCAATGCCGACATGGGTCTCAAGCTTTGGCTTGCAGTTTTATATTCTAAACTTAAATATGACATGGGCTGAAATGTATAGGTTCAGTCCCTATTCACCTTTTAGGAAATGTACATTTTATGATTGTAGACAGTAATGTGGTGGGTAAGAAGTAGCTACGGTAGTGGCTCATTTCATAGACACTGAACGCGACTAATTGGCACACTGAAGTCATATTTGAGAAAACAAAGGAACTTTTTAATTTATTATTAAAATTACATAAATAAACAAACTCTGAATGAGTCCAACAAATACAAATAGAATAGATATGTACATGTGATTGGCAAGGAGGGAATGTACACAGAGCGATGGAGGAGAGATATCTGTTCTTTCTCCTTGGCTGCTGTGGGAGGATACAGGGAACTTTCTTTCTTTTCTCATTTTCCTTCAGGCCACGAAAAGCAACACACTGACACTGGATCCAAAACAGTTACATGTAAATGGCTAAGAACGAAAATGGACGTTAATTTATACTTAACAAAAATATGAACGCAATATGTAAAGTGTTGGTCCCATGTTTCATGAGCTCTATTTAAAGATCCCAGAAATGTTCCATACGCACAAAAAGATGATTTCTGTCAAATGTTGTGCACAAGGATAATCTTTCCACCTGACAGGTGTTGCATATCAAGAAGCTGAATAAACAGCATGATAATTACACAGGTGCACCCTGTGCTGGGGACAATTAAAGGCCACTCTAAAATGTGCAGTTTTGTCAAACAACACATCGCCACAGATGTCTTGATGGAGCGGGCAATTGGCATGCTGACTGCAGGATTCTCCACCAGAGCGGAGGCCAGAGAATTGAATGTTCACATATCTACCATAAGCAGCCTCCAATGTCGTTTTAGAGAATTTGGCAGTACGTCCGACCGTTCTCACAAACACAGACTACAAGGAACCACGCCAGTCCAGGGCTTCCACTTCCGGCTTCTTCACCTGCAGGGTCGTCTGAGACCAGCCACCTGGACAGCTGATGAAACTGAGGAGTATTTCTATCTGTATTAAAGCCCTTTTGTGGAGAAAAACTCATTCTGATTGGCGCCCCTGCCAAGTCATGTGAAATCCATAGATTATGGTCTATTGAATTGATTTCAATTGACTAATTTCCTTATATGAAGTGTAACTCAATAAAATCTTTGAAATTGTTGCATGTTGCATTTATATTTTTGTTCAGTATATTATATATACACACATATACATTTTTTTATGTTAGATCACCAATATTATTTCATTTTATTTATCTGTATCATAATAATAACACTAATTGTAACAATAAACAGTCAAACATACAGTGCCTTGCAAAAGTATTCATCCCCCTTGGCGTTTTTCTTGTTTTCTGGCAACCTGTAATTTAAATAAGATTTTTATTTGGATGTCATGCAATGGACATACACAAAATAGTCCAAATTGGTGAAGTGAAATGAAAAAAAAATGTGTTGTTTAAAAAAATTCTCAAAAATAAAAAACAGAAAGTGGTGTGTGCATATGTATTCACCCCCTTTGCTATGAAGCCCCTAAATAACATCTGGTGCAACCAATTACCTTCAGAAGTCACATAATTAGTCAAATAAGGTCCACCTGTGTGTAATCTAAGTATCACATGATCTGTCACATGATCTCAGTATATATACACCTGTTCTGAAAGGCCCCAGAGTCTGCAATACCACTAAGCAAGAGGCACCACCAAGCAAGCGGCACCATGAAGACCAAGGAGCTCCCCAAACAGGTCAGGGACAAAGTTGTGGGGAAGTACAGATCCGGGTTGAGTTATAAAAAAATATCTGAAACTTTGAACATCCCACGGAGCACCATTAAATCCAGAATTAAAAAATTGAAAGAATATGGCACCACAACAAACCAGCCAAGAGAGGGCCGCCCACCAAAATTTACGGACCAGGCAAGGAGGCAAAAATCAGAGAGGCAACAAAGAGACCAAAGATAACCCTGAAGGATCTGCAAAGCTCCACAGTATCTGTCCATAGGACCACTTTAAGCTGTTCACTCCACAGAGCTGGGCTTTATGGGAAAAGTGGCCAGAAAAAAAGCCATTGCTTAAAGAATAAAATAAGCAAACATGTTTGGTGTTCGCCAAAAGACATGTGGGAAACTCCCCAAACCTGTGGAAGAAGCTACTCTGGTCAGTTGAGACTAGAATTTTGCTTTTTAGCCATCAAGGAAACGCTATGTCTGGCGCAAACCCAACACCTCTCATCACCCCGAGAACACCATCCCCACAGTGAAGCATGGTGGTGGCAGCATCATGCTTTTGGGATGTTTTTCATCAGCAGGGACTGGGAAACTGGTCAGAAGTCTTCCAGAGATTAGAGACTGGGACGAGGTTCACCTTCCAGCAAGACAATGACCCTAAGCATACTGCTAAAGCAATACTCGGCTGTTTTAAGGGGAAACATTTAAATGTCTTGGAATGGCCAATTGAGAATCTGTAGTATGACTTAAAGATTGCTGTACACCAGCGGGAACCCATTCAACTTGAAGGAGCTGGAGCAGTTATGCCTTGAAGAATGGACAAAAATCCCAGTGACTAGATGTGCCAAGCTTATAGAGACATACCCCAAGAGACTTGCAGCTGTAATTGCTGCAAAAGCTGGCTCTACAAAGTATTGACTTTGGGGGGGTGAATAGTTATGCACGCTCAAGTTTTCTGTTTTTTTTTGTCTTATTTCTTGTTTGTTTCACAATAAATAAATAAAATTGCATCTTCAAAGTGGTTGGCATGTTGTGTGAATCAAATGATACAACCCACCATAAAATCAATTTCAATTCCAGGATGTAAGGCAACAAAATAGGAAAAATGCCAAGGGGGTGAATACTTTTGCAAGCCACTGTAAGGATTGGCCCCTTTAGTAAAGTTGAGGGGGTTACTTCATAAACTTAGCTTTGGGTAGCTAGTGATCCTGATTGTCTTACGCCAGTGTACGATTGTCTTTGAGTCCTGTGTCTGTACTGAAGGACACGACTACAGTAACACACCAGCAACTGGAACGATTGTGGAGGAAGTATTGTCAGATTGTCTTTGGCTTGTAATTGCACCTTGGACAGAGTGAAGGAAACTCCCAATGGAAAAACACATGCCTCTTCCACTAAGACAGCAAGTGTGTAACTTAAGAATGGCAACCTATGGACTTTGGTTTAGAAAATCTAGGGTCTTTGGAATGGAGAAACCAACCATTTCATGTTGGTAAAACACAAGGCCTGAGAGGACCCTACATCTCTCTGCTTCAGATAGATCTTCTTCTGAGCTGACTCTCTGCCTTTCACAGGCGTTGCTGTCAACATGTAATGCATCAACCCAAAGGTTTCCTAGGTGATTGTCAGGCAGTAGAGAGGAGAGGGAGGTGATGTGGAGCAGGATGGTGCTTGAGGAGAGTCAATGTCTGATGGAAGATGCATTGTGCTCAGTAGCTCTGAGCCACAGGTGCCCAGGAGGCGGTGAGCCTGGCGATGGAGCTTTCGAACTGGGCCTCGCCCACGCCTACACCCACCTCACTAAGGCTGGGGTCGTACATGGAGGATGGTGAGGAAACGGGCAGGGAGGAGGTCAGGCCAGTGTAGGAGGAGCCTCGCAGGAACTGGCTGGTCAGACCGCCAGCAATGGAACCAGAGGAGGAGCCAGAAGGAGTTAGGGTTGTCCCGGCAACAGACCACAGGCTAGGATACTGGCTGTAGGGAAGAGAGAGAGAGAGAGAGAGAGAGAGAGAGAGAGACAGAGAGACAGAGAGACAGAGAGACAGAGACAGAGACAGAGAGAGAGAGGGAGAGGGAGAGGGAGAGGGAGAGAGAGAGAGAGAGAGAGTGTGAGAGAGAGAGAGAGAGAGAGAGAGAGAGAGAGAGAGAGAGAGAGAGAGACAGAGAAAGGGGTTTGATTATGAGTTTTTTTTCTGGCTGTGTGACCTAACAAGGAAGAAATCTGGGCCTAGTAAAAGTCTAGGCCCAGGGCCCAAAGTGTTTCCTGATCAAGTCATGTAGTCAGGAAAGTTCTGGAATATAAACAGTGGTATCAGAAATATATAGATGATGAACTATGACCATGTGTTGCCATACCTGGAGTTGGATGTGGAGTTGGTGGTATGGGCCAGGGTTCCCATCCCAGAGGAGTTAGGGATCTGAAGGGCTGACCAGCTGTCATGGGTGGGCAGGACTCCCGACGAGTTGTCCATGTAGTTGTCTAAACAATAAAGTACATAGACAAATGTTTAAAAACAGTATTGTAAACATTTCTCTGATTAAAACAATGCATTTCCTCTAGGGGTGATTTCTCAAACATCTTTTATGAACCAACATCTTAAAATGTCCACGCTGTCGTCTACACCTACGAGTCTTGACTAGTGACTAGAACAAACAGTAGACAGTGCATTCACAGACCACTGGGTTGGGCAGAGGAGGTTCTTACTTGAGCTGGAGGAGCGGTGTGGGTAGTGGCTGGGGTAGGGGGCTGCCCTGTGGCCCCTCAGGCTGGAGTACCTCTCACAATAAGACCCTGAGGAGGGGCCAGGGGCCCCGCTGAACGGAGGGGGGCTGCTGCTGGAGCACATAGGGCCGTTACCAGGTAGGAACCAACCACCAACTGAAAGGAAGAGAACAGACAAAATGGTTATATTCTTATGCTTCCTTTTTTCATACTGTTCTCTATGTATAGTTTCATTGGGGACATGGAAGGCTTTGAAAATATAAATATATGAGGATCATTCTTTTCTGAATGTTTAAGGAAAGTGCGTTTGAAAATTATGTCAAATAGAAGGACTTGGTTTGATTGTTGGAACTGAAGTGGAGAGGTCTAGAAATAGCTTTTCTAATGTGGTTGATGTAGTGTGACTGAAGGGAAGACTTACGTTGGGAATAACCAGACTGTTGACTGTCTCCACCATGGTCTGGAATGTCTTTATGGTCGCTCCTAAAATTGAAAACATAACATCAGAATTGGCACACAAAATCAAATAAATACATTTAGAAGCATCTTTCTGACACAATATCAGTCTCTTCCTCTTACCTCTCTTTGGCGTCAAGGAAAGCTTTAGCGAATGGATTGTGTTTGATCTTCAACGCAGTTATCTAGAAGGTACATAAATATGACAGCTCCTATTAGTTTCTTCCTTCATGGTAAGCTGGACACAATAAAATGTTTATTATTGTGAACAATGATTATCTCTGTGACTGTGTTATTCAGGCCAACTGACCTCTTCATTCTGGTAAGCAGTGACAGCGATGAACTGAGTCTCGGGGAAAGACTGGCTGCTGATCATCTTCTGGAGCCCTCCAACCTTCACAATGTGTATCCTGGGCTCATACTTGTGCAGAGAGTTCAGCATGATCTAGAGAGAAATTATACATTATTTTAATAATTTCACAATAAACTACAATCAAAAACAAAGATCCAAAACACACACTCAAAATGTATAAGATAGCAGATCAATTTAGTCCTACAGATGCCCAATAAAAAATAGTGAAGTTGTTTTGCCATGAAATGAACACTGTTGTTCCCCAGAAAAGGCTTAACTTTGAAATTCAGCACAGCAGGGTAGAGCATCATTAGCTCTGAGAGAGCAGGGCAATCTGGACTAGCCTACCAAGTTGTCTTTAAATGTATTTACATAGTAATGAATATGCATACTGCAAATACAAACAAAGAAGACGACAAAAACAATCGGGGCCTTACCTGTCCTCCCCCGTTGAGTTTATTGGACAGTTTGACTTTGCTGAATGAGACAGGCGCTTTCATCCAGTGTGCTCCGAAGTTAGGCGAGTCTGGGTGGATGTAGACGCAGCTAGGGCTCTGTGGCTCGGGCTTGCCACCGGGAACCCACTCGCCATTCACGTACTTCCACCGGTTGTTGTCTGCAGCCACGAAGTCCAATAGGACTGAGTACATGGCGTTGGGGTCCAAGCCGCTCACATTCGCTCTGAGCACTGGAAACATCCGCCTGTAGGTTCAAATAAAGTTGTTAAAATAAACATATTGCCTAAGCAAGCCTAAATATTATGTTATGTTGGCTCAGCCGTTGATCTATATAATTGAATTATTTGGCGGTATATTTGTTTGCATTAAAAAGGGTGCCACATCGGGGCACTTTACTTTATCCTACTAATAGGTTTATACTATTTTACGGGCGTTGCGCATTAGGCCGAATTCTTGACATGGTATTTATTAAGTTACCACAGTGAAACATAGATAGTGCCTAGCCGGGCCAACACCCTGTCATCTAGCCTATTCTGAAATGCTGAGCATGTCTGTTGCATATCTAACCTGGGCGCATCAGATACATTTAGCTTCGTAAAGTCAAATCAAATTTGATTGGTCACATACACATATTTAGCAGATGTTATTGTGGGTGTAGCGAAATGCTTGTGTTCCTAGCTCCAACAGTGCAGTAGTATGTAACAATTCACAACAATAGACATCATTCTAAAAGTAAAATAATGGAATTAAGAAAAATATAAATATTAGATCGAAGAATGTCGGAGTGGCACTGACTAAAATACAGTAAAATGGTATATATATTTATGAGATGAGTAAAGCAGTATGTATACATTTAAAGTGGCCACTGATTCTAAGTCTATAGGGCAGCAGCCTCTAATGTGCAGGGTGGCGTAACCGGGTGGAAGCCGGCTGGTGATGGCTATTTAACAGTCTGATGGCCTTAAGATCGAAGTCATGCAAAAATGCGCTCTAAGATCTCTCCAGATAAACTTGGCTTTCAATGAGGCAGACCAATAGGCCTCGAAGGCCTCATTTTGATCCGTTGCTAACAGCAACAACAACAAAAAAACATAGTCTACCTGCCAGTCTTGGTGACGATCATTTCGTTGGTTAGTTCTTTAAACTTGGTCCATAATTCTGCGTCCTCTAGTCCCAGTTTAATATCCCTCTCCGATACATCTCCTTTCTCGCTGCCCTTCTGAAACTCGCTCTCCACCACGCTCAGAAGGTGGTCCAGCCGCTGGTCGGAGTTTGAAGAAGTCATATTTCCTATAGGATGAGTTCGTGTGGTGTTCCGCGAAATATACCGTTAGAATAGGATTCACTGTTTCTAGATTCGTTTTGACAGTGAGATAAGTACTACTGGCTTGAGAGCCCAAGGCCTGATCATATAAGGCCCCTCGGGACCAGATGGGAATAGGGGTGTGGCGTTGCGTTCGAGACCACACCCCGATGGCCTAATGGTCGTGTTTCGAGCGTCTCTTCGATGTCCCCAATGCAAAAATGCCCATCATAATTGCGTCAATACAAAATGTAAAAAGTACCTATAGGCCTCTAGGCCTACTTTAAACTGTATGAATAAGAATAACTTCTTCGTTGCCTTTAGGTTTATAGCCTTCATGACAGAGGCCTATGCATTTTCTTAACATGTTTGGATATTCGTTAACTCTTGCATAGCTTAAAACATTTTCAGAGCTGTTCATATTTCATACATTCGTTATGTATCTTACGAAAAAAAGACATGTTAAAATGTTATTAGGCCGTATTGTCAAAAGCATACAATATGTTTATGGTATTAAACATAATTGATTAGTATCCTAGGTTATATCAAGTATTTGTCAGGATTGGATGATTAGGCCAAACACATTTTTTGAAGCTTTGGATGAAAACAAAAGAAGGGAAGAGACAAGGCAGCAGCCACAGTGCCTTTGAACTCTGTTGTATATTTGCGAATAATGCTAATCTTTTGTTGTACCAAATACACACGTGAGGAGTGTGGTGTTGACTGTAGCCGGGCCATTAGTCTGTTCCTCTGTTCCTGTACTTGGCGAAGTGTGGATAGCCCAGAGGTGACATCGGAGATCTGCATAATGGGGCCGCCTGTCTGTTTCTGATCTCACATCCACTCGCACTAACATCGAGGACACATTTATTCACACTTCATTGTAAAAGTATTAGACTGTTTTATCATTAAGATCGGGGATTGATATTATAGGGGATTAATATTTGTATCCTATGCAAAATGATCTCATCTGCCTTTTTTTCTCATCCTAATACCATGGTCCTGAGCAATGTCTTTAGACTAATGTCTTGCTGTATATATAGGCCTTTTTAGAAAATATGGTGATATCAACAGGGTTGGGGAGTACAGGATTACATGTAAAAATTGTACGTGTATGGGATTACAAAACTGTAACCGTAATCCGTTAGGTTACCAGAAAGAAAATTGTAATCGGATTACAGATACTTTTGAATAAAATAGATGATTACTTCAAGGATCATTTTTTAATTCAGAAAGGATGTTTGCGAAAAAAATCTTTAGACTTCTCTGAGCGAGTCTGACCACAAATCAGAGACCACTATGAAGACACACCAAATGTGTTTGATGGATCGCGGGAAAAGCGCAGGAATGGGAGTAGGTCACAGTCCAAGGTATGTCTTTCAATGGTGCGACTGCTGTCGGCATCCAAAGATTATCCAATTTGAATAAACGCTTGGAGATAAGGATGACAGCAGTGGTTTAGTCTACGGCGATACGGATATAACTTATTATTGATATCTACATGGTGCATTGATGTGAATCACACTGCTGCTCTCTCATTTAGCTATTTGTGCCTTACGGATTGTGGTTGTTGTGGATGGCTGTTCACAAATCTAAATGTGTATTTGAACCCAATAATGGCTATATTGGAAACCAATAATGGTTGAATTCAAGAATTCAAGCTGCCTATTAATCATTGTTTTTGACAGCCAGTGAAAAATGCGCTCTTGCAACAGCTGCACAGTGCGGATCCCAGCCTATGGAATAAAAGTAGGCCTTTCTAATTCATGCTGATAAAAATAATACATCCATAGGCCTAATGGACACATGTTCAAACTCACACACTTTTGATAGACTTAAAGGGACAATCTGTAGTTGCTACAAACATTTATAAATTATATATAACTATATGTATCCATTGGTTCTTGAAGAATATAACTTATAAATGCCTCATGACCTTAGTTCAACTGTCACACTTCATGACAACCCAAAATATAAGCTTGTTTTTCTCCAATGTTTGTAAACATTGTAAATGTAAACAAACACTACATAGCCTCAAAACAGGGTTCAAACAATTATTTTGATATAATGGATGGCCAGTCGTTGCATCCATAGCTCTGTCTATTAATCTGAGAGTGGTTACATTTCTCCAGGCCCATCCCTTAGCATTTGACCTAAACAGAGGCGGGGCCTCCATTTTGTTATTGTTTCATCTGTGGATTTGCCCTTTAAACAGCTGCATATTATCAAGATATCAAAGTGTCACCAACAAAAAG
This sequence comes from Oncorhynchus mykiss, assembly GCF_057628025.1. NCBI lineage: Eukaryota > Metazoa > Chordata > Actinopteri > Salmoniformes > Salmonidae > Oncorhynchus > Oncorhynchus mykiss. Next base: position 55,145,889 of record NC_143039.1, on the reverse strand, counting down.
GTAAACAATAGGCCAATAGCAAATGTAGCATATGACATTCATTTTTCACATGTAAATAGAACTATTCAGTAGTGCTCAAAGCATGCCATGCCATCCATTGGGGTGGCAGGGTAGCCTAGTGGTTAGAGCGTTGGACTAGTAACCGGAAGGTTGCGAGTTCAAACCCCCGAGCTGACAAGGTACAAATCTGTCGTTCTGCCCCTGAACAGACAGTTCCCAGGCCGTCATTGAAAATAAGAATTTGTTCTTAACTGACTTGCCTGGTAAAGGTAAAAAAATAAAAAATTCCATGAGCACAGCCACAGCATTTATTTTTCAGCTCGAATCAATGTGCCCAATCCGTCCTCCATGACAACAAAATCATAAACAACAGAGTAGGGCTGGCTAATAATTCCTTAGTTTTGGAGTTATGCTCAGGTAAACAATTTGGGTAATCTATACTTCCATATTTCCAAGTCCTATTCCTGAAGATCAAGGGGTATAACATTTATTGGAATGACTGGAATTCTGATAGACTGTTTTTTAATGTAAAGATATAATTTAATCGCATTATTATATGTAGTAGAAAGTGGTGGGTTAGAAGAAGCCTACATAACCAACCCATAAAGTAAAATTGAACATCCACATATGGCCAACTGTATAAACTTTCTAATGCCTCTTAAGGGGAAAGTAATCTAAATGTAATCAGATTACGTTACTGAGTTTGGGTAATCCAAATGTTACGTTACTGATTACAATTTTGGACAGATAACTATTAACTGTTACGCGTTACATTTAGAAAGTAACCTACCCAATCCTAAATATCAATTATAATTTAATATTTTGTTACAGTTTATTATCTAAAATAAGAATTTGTTCTTAACTGCCTTGACTAGTTAAATAAAAATAAAAAAGAATTTGTTCTTAACTGCCTTGCCTAGTTAAATAAAATAAAAATACAAATTCATTTAAAGAACCTGTGTCCCTCCTTATAATGTCAGAAGATTTAGGAGGGAACTTGTGCGACTAAAGTCTTTCCTGATGCATGAAGGTTATATTAGGTCTAACAGTTACCATTGATCCTGAGGGAGGCAGAATATGGTGGGTCTGTGAGTTTCTGTCTGCTCTGTCTCAGGCTCTGTGATGTACTTGGAATTGAGTGGGTTCTGTGGAGCGTGACTCCAGTTTACTACTCCACTTCCTGCAGCTCTACAGAGGTCATAAATGTAAAGGGGTTCTCTCACACCTTTCCATCCCATATCAGTCAGCTACCTCTTCTTTTCCCCTCTTTATTTTGAGGCCTGAGAAGAGAGATTTTCACCACCAGCTACATAATACAGGACTGTTCCCCATCCCGCCCAGTCCCTCTGTCTCCGCTCCTCACTATTATCCCCCACCCCCACACACACACACACACACACACACACACACACACACACACACACACACACACACACACACACACACACACACACACACACACACACACACACACACCAACACACACCCAACACAAACACACATATGGACGCACAAAGACACACACACACACACACACACACACACACACACACACATACACACACACACACACACACACACAACACAAACACAAACATGAACGCACAAAGACACACACACACTCACTCACTCACACACACACACACACACACACACACACACACACACACACACACACACACAACACACACACACACACACACACACACACACACACACACACACACACACACACACACACACACACACACACACACACACACACACACACACACACACACACGAATAATCATATGTCTGCCAAAACGGACAACTGAGTTTAGATTGAAAGCTTTTTGCAATTTGTTAATTAAAAATGCTCTGCGTTTTGGCCATACACTACAAAACACAAATCATGGGTTCAAAGTGGAGTTTGGGTTCTAGTTGTCCGTATTTAATTAAAACCTTGCACTACTCAACCAATAATACATCTGAAAATAACATACATCTAATTAATGAATTTCTAATGTGTACGTAAATGTTATTTGTAAAATGGTGTTCCCATAATGTCCTTGGCCTTGTCCATTTGGTGACGTGAGGGTTAAACCCTCCAGTGTCCTCAGGCATCAACACACACTCACCTAGGTGAGAAATATTACAGAGGCCTGGTGCTTCACAAAGGGACAGTTATAAGGCCAGGCATATTTTCCAGAGGACTTCGCCTTCGTCTTCACTGGTCAAAATAAGTAAACACAGAGACAGGAATGAGTCAGCCCTGGGAAGAAAAAAGAACACACACACACACACACACACACACACACACACACACACACACACACACACACACACACACACACACACACACACACACACACACACACCACAGGAGGTTAGTGGCACCTTAATTGGGGGGAGGGGGGGGGGGGGGGTGAGCTCGTGGTAATGCCTGGAGTTGAATTGGTGGAATGGTATCAAATACATCAAACACATGGTTTGATCCATTCCATTCGCTCCGTTCCAGCCACTATTATGAGCCATCCTCCTCTTAGCAGCCTCCACTGACACACACACATCCTTTCATCCTCCTCTCTTTGTCTGTTTCAGGATATAAGGTAACAGATATAACAGTGCTGTAATAACATGCTACTTCCCAGGTCACTGTCATTTTAGCATTCTCTTCTAGCCCCACCATGGACTTATATGTCTTTGTTTCCTTCTTTTGTTCATCACCGATAATTCAAGGTGGGTTTGAGTGGAGCAAGTTTGGGGTTTCTATTGCGGCCGTTGTATTGTATTTTAATGGTACTTTATTAGTGGCTGGTGTAACTTTGGCTCTGTGTGAATGAGGAAAGGTGTTGTTGTCCATAGAGACAGATAGGACCTGAGTGAAACACACCAATAGCCACTTTCCAAAACCCTCAGCGTAACCCTCCTCCTACCCCCGTCCCCTACCCTCCTCCCTCCCAGCCCCCTCTGATGTGGATTGAGCCCTAAAACGTGTCTGTCACTTTTGCGTTTTTTGTTACAAGTTCAGGAAATCTAAACTTTCCTCTTCTAATCACTCAGGCCTTTGAAAGGGATAAAAATAATTAGTGGGGACAGTAATTCCCCCTTCTGCCCCCCCCCCCCCCCCCCCCCCTTCCCCCTCCCCCTCCCCCTCAACCCTCTAGAAGACTAGTGGAGGTGGAAGCACCTTTGGGATGCTAATGCAAACTCAGCTAATGCCAGCTCAGCTCAGGCTCAGTTTTGACACGACAGATTAACTTTCTCTGTAGAGTGGTTGCTTTTGACTTGGGATACTGTAGTAGGATAATGTAGTAGGATACTGTAGTAGGATAATGTAGTAGGATACTGTAGTAGAATATTGTGGTAGGATACTGTAATATAATACTGTAGTAGGATACTGTTGTAGAATACTGTAGTAGGATACTGTAATATAATACTGTATTAAAATAGTGTAGTAGGATAATGTAGTAGGATACTGTAGTAGAATACTGTAGTAGGATACTGTAGTAGAATACTGTAGTAGAATACTGTAGTAAAATACTGTAGTAGGATACTGTAGTAGAATACTGTAGTAGGATACTGTAGTAGAATACTGTAGTAAGATACTGTAATATAATACTGTAGTAGGATATTGTAGTAGGATACTGTAATATAATACAGTAGTAGGATATTGTAGTAGCATACCGCAGTAGAATACTGTAGTAGGATAATGTAATAGAATACTGTAGTAGGATGTTGTGGTAGGATACCGCAGTAGAATACTGTAGTAGGATAATGTAGTAGGATACTGTAGTAGGATAATGTAGTAGGATACTGTAATATAATACTGTAGTAGGATAATGTAGTAGGTTACCGCAGTAGAATACTGTAGTAGGATAATGTAATAGAATACTGCAGTAGAATACTGTAGTAGGATACTGTAATGTAATATTGTAGTAGGATATTGTAGTAGGATACTGTAGTAGGGAAGGTGTTAGAAGATCAGCTTTGGTAAAGCTAGGATTCTAGCTACTAGCTATAGCTAGGCCACTGTGACTGGACTGATAGTTCACTTGACAGCTAGTTTTGCGTCTGCCACACATACGTCTGCCACGCATGCTCTCGTAGTGAAACATACAGCGCAACACAATGTAACTAGAACTGTGTGGTACAGTACTATGGCTCTTACAGATGCATCTTACTGATGCATCTCTATACAATATTTACAGTAACAATTACCTTTCTAGGACTACTGACAATCCCTTCAGTCCATCACTGCCATTGAATTGAGGTGAAACAGATTCACAGATTGTGGCTTTAAGTCATTGGATTGATGATTTAGATCAGGTATTCCCAAACTCGGAGGGGGAGGTTTCTTTCTCGCCTGAGTAGCCTCATTTCACTACCAAAAATAAAATGAAACTATCTAGTGTTCAGCGAAATAACAACACAATGTCAAATACAGGTAGCCTAGTCAAATAATTAACATCCAATCACATTAACCATTACTCTCTCACAGGAATTTCCCTACAGGTCCATATGTAGCCAAACAGAGCTAATGCTTATTTTGTTGGCTCCAAAATAGATAAATGGTCAAAATAAATGTATGGCTCGCGTCCATAGAGATACAGTATACCAGCTCTACATCATGACTACATCTGCACCTTTAGACGACACAAGTTGTTCTGCTTCCACAAGCACATCCAATGCTAGCATCAGTAATTCTACATTTGTTGCTAGCCCAGCTATCATGGACACTGACAGTTGTGAATCTGCTGCAGCCTAAGTGCTATTTCCCCCTTACCCGGGAAAGCACCAAACATCAGGGACGTTGGACCATCGAAGAGATGCAAATATGATGAGAACTACATTGATTTGGGGTTCACTTATATTGGGAGTAGTGCCTTTCCTCAGCCACAGTGTGTTATATGTGCAAAAGTACTATCTTACATCTCAATGAAACCTTCACTCTTGCGCAGACATTTAGAAACAAAACCTGCCAATTTGGAAAATAAGTTTTTTGAGCGGGAATTAAGACGACTTTCGAGTAGTAAGACATGTATAAAAGCAACATATACCATTAATTAGAAGGGGCTAGAATAATCTTATATGTTGAGCTACTATTGTGCAGGACTTAAATCTTCCTGCTGCGTAGATATGGCTGGGACAATGTTGCGGGGAAAAGGCCCAAAAAACTATACAGACAATGTCTTCATCAAACAACACTGTTTCACGACGCATCAGTGACATGGCAGGAGATGTTTTGAAACAATAATTTCTTCGGATACAAGCCAGTGAATTCTATGCGTTACAGCTGGATGAGTCAACAGATGTGGCAGGCCTGGCACATCTCCTGATATATGTCCGTTAAGTTTATGAGGGGTCAATTAAGGAAGGCATCCTCTTCTGCAAACCACTGGAAACCAGAAGAACAGGAGAGGATATGTTTTATGTATTGGACAGCTTTGTGACATCAAATGGACTTTGGTGGTCAAGATGTGTTGGTATCTGTACTGATGGTGCAAAAGCCATGACAGGGAGACATAGTGGAGTGGTAACACGCGTTCAAGAAGTTGCTCCCGATGCATCTTGGGTACACTGCAGCACCCACCAAGAGGCTCTTGCTGCCAAGGGAATGTCTGACAACTTGAAGGATGTTTTGGACACTACAGTGAAAATGGTTCACTTTGTTAAAGCAAGGCCCCTGAACTCTAATGTATTTTCTGCACTATGCAATGATATGGGCAGCAACCATGTAACGCTTTTACGACATACAGAAGTGCGCTGGTTATCAAGTGGCAAAGTATTGACACAGTTCTTTTAATTGAGAGACAAGCTTAAAGTTTTATTTACTGACTATAATTTTCACTTGTCTGACCGCTTGCATGATGATGAGTTCCTCACCAATATGGGTGATGTTTTCTCTCGCCTGAATGATCTGAATCTAGGATTACAGGGACTCTCGCAACTATAATCAATGTGTGGGACACAATTGAGGCTATGATTAAGAAGTTGGATCTCTTCTCTTTCTGCATTAACAAGGACAACACAGGTCTTTCCATCATTGTATGATTTTTGTGTGCAAATGAACTTGAGCTTACGGACAACGGCAAATGTGTTATAGCGAAGTACCTGAGAGAGTTTTGTGCGCAATTACGCAGGTACTTTCTTGAAATGGACGACACAAACAACTGGATTCGTTATCCCTTTCATGCAATGCCTTCAGTCCACTTACCGTTATCTGAACAAGAGAGCCTCATCGAAATTTCAACAAGCGGTTCTATGAAAATTGAATTGAATCAAAAGCCACTGCCAAATTTCTGGATTGGGCTGCCCTCAGAGTATCCTGCCTTGGCAAATCGTGCTGTTAAGACACTGTTGCCCTTTGCAACCATGTACCTATGTGAGAGTGGATTCTCGGCCCTCACTAGCATGAAAACTACAGTTGAAGTCGGAAGTTTATATACACTTAGGTTGGAGTCATTTAAACTTGTTTTTCAGCCACTCCACACATTTCTTGTTAACAAACTATAGTTTTGGCAAGTTGGTTAGGACATCTACTTTGTGCATGACACAAGTAATTTTTCCAACAATTGTTTCCAGACTATCCAGATTATTTCACTTATAATTCACTGTATCACAATTCAAGTGGGTCAGAAGTTTACATACACTAAGTTGACTGTGCCTTTAAACATCTTGGAAAATTCCAGCAAATTATGTCATGGCATTAGAAGCTTCTGATAGGCTATTTGACAACATTTGAGTCAATTGGAGGTGTACATGTGGATGTATTTCAAGGCCTACCTTCAAGCTCAGTGCCTCTTTGCTTGACATCATGGGGAAATAAAAGGGAAAAAAATTATAGACCTCCACAAGTCTGGTTCATCCTTGGGAGCAATTTCCAAACGCCTGAATGTACCACATTCATCTGTACAAACAATAGTACACAAGTATAAACATCATGGGACCACGCAGGCGTCATACCGCTCAGGAAGGAGACGCGTTCTGTCTCCTAGAGATTAACGTACTTTGGTGCAAAAATTGCAAATCAATCCCATAACAACAGCAAAGGACCTTGTGAAGATGCTGAAGGAAACAGGTACAAAAATATATATATCCACAGTAAAAGGAGTCCTATATTGACATAACCTGAAAGGCCGATCAGCAAGGAAGAAGTCACTGCTCCAAAACCGCCATAAAAAAGCCAGACTACGGTTTGCAACTGCACATGGGGACAAAGATCGTACTTTTTGGAGAAATATCCTCTGGTCTTATGAAACAAAAATATAACTGTTTGTCCATAATGTCCATCATTATGTTTGGAGGAAAAAGGGGGATGCTTGCAAGCTGAAGAACACCATCCCAACCATGAAGCACGGGGGTGGCAGTGTAACAGTATAACTTTAGACCGTCCCCTCGCCCATACCCGGGCACGAACCAGGGACCCTCTGCACACATCAACAACAGTCACCCACGAAGCATCGTTACCCATCGCTCCACAAAAGCCGCGGCCCTTGCAGAGCAAGGGGAACCACTACTTCAAGGTCTCAAGTGACATCACCGATTGAAACGCTATTTAGCGCGCACCACCGCTAACTAGCTAGCCATTTCACATCCGTTACACTAGCATCATGTTGTGGGGGTGCTTTGCTGCAGGAGGGACTGGTGCACTTCACAAAATAGATGGCTTTATGAGGAAGGAAAATATTTTAGATATATTGAAGCAACATCTCCAGACATCAGTCAGGAAGTTGAAGCTTGGTTGAAAATGGGTCTTCCAAATGGACAATGACACCAAGCATACTTCCAAAGTTGTGGCAAAATGGCTTAAGGACAACAAAGTCAAGGTATTGGAGTAGCCATCACAAAGCCCTGACCTCAATCCCATAGAAAATGTGTGGGCAGAACTGAAAAAGCGTGTGCGAGCAAAGAGGCCTACAAACCTGATTCAGTTACACCAGCTCTGTCAGGAGGAATGGGCCAAAATTCACTCAACTTATTGTGGGAAACTTGTGGAAGGCTACCTGAAACGTTTGACCCAAGTTAAACAATTTAAAGGCAACGCTACCAAATACTAATTGAGTGTACGTAAACTTCTGACCCACTGGGAATGTGATGAAAGAAATAAAAGCTGAATTAAATCTCTATTATTCTGACATTTCACATTCTTAAAATGAAGTGGTGATCCTAACTGACCTAAGACAGGGGATTTTTACTAGGTTTAAATGTCAGGAATTGTGAAAAACTGAGTTTAAATGTATTTGGCTAAGGTGTATGTAAACTTTTGACTTCAACTATAATACAGGCACTGCCTGTGTGTGTAAAATGATTTAAGACTGAGTCTCTCTCCAATACAACCCAACCTTACAGAGTTATGTGCATCCTTTGAAGCACACCCTTCTCATTAACCTGTGGTGAGTTATTCACCATTTCTGATGAACAAATAAGGTTTTATATGTAAGATGGTTAAATAAAGAGAAAAGTATTGATTATTATTATTTGTGCCCTGGTCCTATAATAGCTCTTTGTTTCTTCCCACAAGCCGGGTTGTGACAAACTCACTCATTCTTATGTTTAATAAATGTATTGTATAGTGTGTGTGTGGTAGGCTTTCAATGATGGCAAAAAAAACAACATTTGAGAGTGCGCTGACCCTGGTGCTAGAGGGTGTACGCAGCTGGAGGTTGAATGTTTGAAGGGGTACGGGACTATAAAAGGTTTGGGACCACTGCTGTAAAGGCTGTATAGTAGGGCCCCAGACTAACTTTTTCCCCTGGTGCCACTAGAACTTGTGGGTTTGCACCTTGACACCAGTCCACCTTGACACCAGTCCACCTTGACACCAGTCCACCTTGACACCAGTCCTCATTAAAATCGTTCACTGCTGTAATGTGAGAGTGAGCATCTCATAATATTTTCAGGCCTGTATACTATATACTAATCACAGGTATATGATTAAGGAAAATCCTCATTCTCTACGGAGGCTAAAATCAAGCCATTCAGTTTCCTGAAAGCGGTTTGCCGGTCTCGCTGGTTAGAAGGATTTGGAGACAGGCGCAGGAATACATCATCTGGGTTTTTAATACACCTTAACAAACACGTATACAAAACACTGGTATGTACCCAAACAAAAGAGCGAGGGTAAACCTCGTAGAACGACACGGGACGAGACCCGTAATACACGCAGCACAGGCTGAGACACCGCATAGGTACTCACACCACCAACGGACATGGGAACAATAATCAACAGCCCAATGGGGGGAAACAAAGGGCACATTTATACAAACACAATCAGTGAGGAATTGGAACCAGGTTAAGTGCAGTTCAGTGCAGCCTAGAAGGCCGGGAACGTCGACCTCCGGAACTGGTGAACAGAATGAGCAGCAGTACCGGGGAGAGCCGTGATACTGCCGGTCTGTCTGTCTGTGAGTGTGTTTCTGTTTTCAGTCTGTTTCAGTGAGTTTGGTGTTGCCTGGTGTAAATATGAGAAGCTGATTTCGGTCTGTTTCAGTGGGTTTGGTGTTGTCTGGTGTAAATATGAGAAGCTGATTTCGGTCTGTTTCAGTGGGTTTGGTGTTGCCTGGTGTAAATATGAGAAGCTGATTTCGGTCTGTTTCAGTGGGTTTGGTGTTGCCTGGTGTAAATATGAGAAGCTGATTTCGGTCTGTTTCAGTGGGTTTGGTGTTGCCTGGTGTAAATATGAGAAGCTGATTTCGGTCTGTTTCAGTGGGTTTGGTGTTGCCTGGTATAAATATGAGAAGCTGATTTCATTCTGTTTCAGTGGGTTTGGTGTTGCCTGGTGTAAATATGAGCAGCTGATTTCAGTCTGTTTCAGTGGGTTTGGTGTTGCCTGGTGTAAATATGAGCAGCTGATTTCAGTCTGTTTCAGTGAGTTTGGTGTTGCCTGGTGTAAATATGAGAAGCTGATTTCGGTCTGTTTCAGTGGGTTTGGTGTTGCCTGGTGTAAATATGAGAAGCTGATTTCGGTCTGTTTCAGTGGGTTTGGTGTTGCCTGGTGTAAATATGAGAAGCTGATTTCGGTCTGTTTCAGTGGGTTTGGTGTTGCCTGGTGTAAATATGAGAAGCTGATTTCGGTCTGTTTCAGTGGGTTTGGTGTTGCCTGGTGTAAATATGAGAAGCTGATTTCGGTCTGTTTCAGTGGGTTTGGTGTTGCCTGGTATAAATATGAGAAGCTGATTTCAGTCTGTTTCAGTGGGTTTGGTGTTGCCTGGTGTAAATATGAGCAGCTGATTTCAGTCTGTTTCAGTGGGTTTGGTGTTGCCTGGTGTAAATATGAGCAGCTGATTTCAGTCTGTTTCAGTGGGTTTGGTCTTGCCTGGTGTAAATATGAGCAGCTGATTTCAGTCTGTTTCAGTGGGTTTGGTGTTGCCTGGTGTTAATACTGTATGAGCTGTTGAGGTCAGCAGACACTAGTGTGTGAGAAAACATGTTTAAATCTGCTCAGCCCAGCTGTGCGATCTCTTTACCCAGTGGTGTAAAGTACTTAAATACTACCTAAGTCGTTTTTTGGGGTATCTGTACTTTATTTTAATATTTATATTTTTAATATTTATATTTTTGACAACTCAACTGAAGCAAATAATGTACCTTTTACTCCATCCAAAAGTACTCGTTACATTTTGAATGCTTAGCAGGACAGGAAAATGGTCTAACATTATCAACAGAACATCCCTGGTCATCCCTACTGCCTCTGATCTGGCGGACTCACTAAACACACCTGCTTCGTTTGTAAATGATGTCTGAGTGTTGGAGCGTTACAATAACTACATTAACTTTTGATACTTACGTATATTTAAAACCAAATACTTATAGACTTACTAAAGTAGGATTTTACTGGGTGACTTTCACTTTTACTTGAGTCATTTTCTATTAAGGCATCTTTACTTTTACTCAAGTATGACAATTGGATACTTTTTCCACCACTGTCTCTAACACACACACGCACACACACACACACACACACACACACACACACACACACACACACACACACACACACACACACACACACACACACACACACACACGCACACACGCACACACATACACACAGACACAAACACACGCGCACGGGCACGCGCGCACACACACACACACACACACACGCGCAATCATTATTCATGTCATAGTTTGTATTTTCTGAGTGCCTTTTCTCGGAAACTAGCACCCTTTCCACTGGATATGAGGTGGCTGGGTTACATACTGTAGGTATGGTAGGAAGGACATGAGCTGGCTGGGTTACATACTGTAGGTATGGTAGGAAGGACATGAGCTGGCAGGGTTACATACTGTAGGTATGGTAGGAAGGACATGAGCTGGCAGGGTTACATACTGTAGGTATGGTAGGAAGGACATGAGCTGGCAGGGTTACATACTGTAGGTATGGTAGGAAGGACATGAGCTGGCAGTGTTACATACTGTAGGTATGGTAGGAAGGACATGAGCTGGCAGGGTTAGGTATGGGAGTAGAGAGAGAGTTGATGGAGAGAGATCAAAAGGACAGATTCACAGACACACAGACAGAAAGTTCTGACAAACAGAAAGTGTTAACCACCCCCATACATGGATTAATGGTAGCAGGTCTCACCTCTGAGGACGTTATTTACCCAGAAGACTGACTGGACGTGAGCCCACAGAGCAGACACATCACTAAGCACTCTCTTCCTGCTTCATCACTTCCTCTTTACAAATGCACATGTTCACATGATACGGTGTCAGCTACTGATGAATGTTCTACGACCTATTAGGATTTCTTATTCATCTGTTATGAAGCTTTTGTCACCACTGACATACAGCGGACTAACAACACCATTTATTTTGATGGTCTTTTCTGGTGTTCATCCTGGGACACATAGGGGAGATGGATTACGATGGTCTATTGCTGAGTATTTGAATGTAATCTTTGGCTAATCTTTGTTAAAAGAACACACACTGCTGAGGAAATTCCAGACAGAAGTGGTCCTTTTTTTGACTGATCATCTACCCTATACACTACCGGTCCAAAGTTTTAGAACACCAACTGATTCAAGGGTTTTTCTTTATTTTTTATATTTTTCTTCATTGTAGAATGACAGTGAAGACATCAACACTACGAAATAACACATAAGGAATCATGCAGTGACCAAAAAAGTGTTAAACAAATCAAAATATGTTTTATATTTGAGATTCTTCAAATAGCCACCCTTTGCCTTGATGACAGCTTTGCACACTCTTGGCATTCTCTCAACCAGCTTCATGAGGAATGCTTTTCCAACAGTCTTGAAGGAGTTCCCACATGCTGAGCACTTGTTGGCTGCTATTCCTTCACTCTGCAGTCCGACTCATCCCAAACCATCTCAATTGGGTTGAGGTCAGGGGATTGTGGAGGCCAGGTCATCTGATGCAGCACTCCATCACGCTCCTGGGTCAAATAGTCCTTACACAGCATGGAGATGTATTGAGTCATTGTCCTGTTGAAAAACAAATGATAGTCCGCCTAAACCCAAACCAGATGGGATGGCGTATCACTGCAGAATGCTGTGGTAGCCATGCTGGTTAAGTGTGCCATGAATTCTAAATAAATCACAGACAGTGTCACCAGCAAAGCACCCCCACACTATCACACCTCCTCCTCCATGCTTTACGGTGGGAAATACACATGTGGAGATCATCCATTCACCCACACCGCATCTCACAAAGACACGGCGGTTGGAACCAAAAATCTCCAATTTGGACTCCAGACCAAAGGACAAATTTCCACCGGTCTAATGTCCATTGCTCGTGTTTCTTGGCCCAAGCAAGTCTCTTCTTCTTAATGGTGTCCTTTTGTAGTGGTTTCTTTGCAGCAATTCGACGATGAAGGCCTAATTCACGCACTCTCCTTTGAACAGTTGATGTTGAGATGTGTCTGTTACTTTAACTCTGTGAATCATTTAGTTGGGCTGCAATTTCTGAGGCTGGAAACTCTAATGAACTTATCCTCTGCAGCAGAGGTAACTCTGGGTCTTCCATTCCTGTTGCGGTCCTCATGAGAGCCAGTTTCATCATAGCGCTTGATGGTTTTTGCGACTGCACTTAAAGAAACTGTCAATGTTCTTGAAATGTTCCGTATTGACTGACCTTCATGTCTTAAAGTATTGATGGACTGTCATTTATCTTTGCTTATTTGAGCTGTTCTTGCCATAATATGGACTTGGTCTTTTACCAAATAGGGTTATCTTCTGTATACCACCCCTACCTTGTCACAACACGGCTGATTGGCTCAAACGCATTAAGAAGGAAATAAGTTCCTCAAATGAACTTTTAACAAGGCACACCTGTTAATTGAAATGCATTCCAGGTGACGACCTCATGAATCTGGTTGAGAGAATTTCAAGAGTGTGCAAAGCTGTCATCAAGGCAAAGGGTGGCTATTTGAAGAATCTCAAACATAAAATATTTGTTTCACACTTTTTTGGTTACTATATGATTCCATATGTGTTATTTCATAGTGTTGATGTCTTCACTATTATTCTACAATGTAGAAAAAGTACAAATAAAGACAAAACCCTTGAATGAGTTGTTGTTGTAAAACTTTGGACTGGTAGCGTATGTGTCCCAGGTTTTCCACGTAGGAAGCAGCCCCTTTCTAGGCAGCCAGAACCACAGCCAGGACAAGAGCCAGCCAGGGCCTCAGCCAAGCGTCTTGTCTGTCTGGCCAGTCTGAGGGAGCTAACCAGGAGCTGGAGGCCAGCAGACTATAAAACGGAATAAACAAAGGGGTTGGGCATGAGCAGGGTGCTTTTTACTGCATTCCCACGCCAGCAGCAGCAGCAGCAGCTTACTGAGAAGTGCTACCTGAAAAACGCAGGACCCTCCCCCTTCCATCCCCCTTCCATCTACCCCCATCCCTACTAGCAGCAGGAGTAGACAACCAATCCAAGGCGACTGCTGCAGCCCAGGTGTACAAACACTTAACACAGCCCGAGATCAAAGGGTCTCATTAAAGGACAATAGATCCCTATCCCCCACCCCCTAATCCAGACTTGTACCACAGCATGGGCTTTCTCTATATCAATCCACTTCCTTAGGCTACACCTGCTAGAGCGCCACCTACTGTCTGTTCAAACCTGGGACAAGACAGTCACTTTGAGTCAGGGAATCAATGAGGATTGTAACACTTCCCCTAGTGGTCGGTTAGTGGCTGGCCTTTGTCCTGACCTTTAAACTTTGCTGAGATTATAGGTGGTTTGCTTGGATACAACATCCATACAACTCTACTTTATTATCACCCAAGATTTTACAGGTTTACTGTATGCAGACAAATAGACACCGAGCATTACTGAGCTATAAAGATAGTCCAAAACAATTATTCACTCTGTCCAGTAATTTTGGACAAGAAATGAAATATTTAAGTGATACTTAGCAACAGTGGATTTCAGCCTGTCCAAGTATCCAACCACACGTATGAGTGAGCAGTGAAACTGTATCAGCCTCTTATAATAAGATAAACAAATGGAAACACAATCAACTGGATGCCGTGTCCCTGTGATCCAGATGTGCTGGTATTACAACAGTTTTATATAGCAATGATAAATATACAAGAGTGGGTAGATATTTTATAGCGGAATCATCCTTCAGAATTTGTGTCAACTCAGGCAGGTTCTCAAAAACAAGCTGCAAAAGAAGAGCCAGAACCCTATAGAAACCATTTGATTTAGATTTCAAAAACTTTATTGACAGATGTCAGTCAGATCAGGCCTGGGAAAGGTCTGTCTGGACGGACCTCAGAGCCCGCTACCAGCCCCGGTGTGTCTTTGATGGGGAAGCCCTCTCTTTGTAGTCGGCGTGTTAGTCAGTAAAAGTTAAAGGTCCTAAATGGTCCCTAACAGGAAGCAGTTTACACAGTGAAGCTCAAGCTGCCTGTGGCCCCTATTGTTCCCGGGCCCCTCACCACTTCATTACGATTTCCATAATAAAGGAACAGTAATTTACCCTTTTCTTCTGGTCTCCCTTCATCTTGGTGGAGTGGACCTCTCTCTGTCCTCAGTCACTTGTTCCTTCTCTCCTTCATGCTACCAATGTATGGGTTGAAAATGTATGGGTGGTGATGTAATGGCCTTGTATGTTCTGAAAGCATTTAAAACATCATGGAGACCAGTTAGTAAGGATTACAAATAAGGACAAGTTAGAATAAAACTGTATAATGGACAAGCATTTGTCTGTTTTGTGACGAGAAGTAGGACTAATTTGCAGAGCACCTTGACCTGAGAAAGTCAGGTCTGTCTTGATGAAAGACTGGCTCGAGTTCATGAGGGGAAACTTTGTGTCTTTGGTGCTTCTGAGGAGGTTAGCATAACTGAGCTGTACACAGAGAAGATGTTCAAATCCTGGCTGACTGAAGGGTCACTGTGACTGGCCACTCTGTCCACTGATCTGGATAGAGAGAAGACTAGTGTCCACGACCAGCTGAGCTGAGCTATAGAGACCACTGTGGAGAGCGTTCAAACTGTTTCACAGAAAGAGAGAAGGAAAGATCAACATAATGGTCATCCACATTATAAGGCATGGTGTTCAAACCCAGCAAAGTTGACTGTATAGTGAACACACACACACACACACACACACACACACACACACACACACACACACACACACACACACACACACACACACACACACACACACCCCACTATCCCCTTTCCCTAACCCTCATTCCGCACTTTGAACTTCTGAAGTGAGAAGGGGAGAAATGCAGCGAGAGCAGAATTCATTTATTCGGAGAGAACGATGTGTAACTTCTCCAGTTAATCCGCATGGACACATCCTGGGACACATGCAAACACCGATCAAACATGTCCTCTCTCGCTCACGCCTAGTAGGATACCCCAGGATCCCCATATACCCCACTGAGTGGGAAAACACCCCCGTACTCTCCTCCTATGACAGACGTCAGTCCTGTTAAACCAGTGAACAACCTTGGTATTACCCACAGATATAATTCTTGACACGTCTGGATCACACCATTACATGTGTTTAAGAGTGTTTGTTCACACAGATGCTTTAGGTTGTTGAATGCGCCAGATCCTAACTTCAGCCCAACAGTAGCCCTGACTCTTCATTAACAGGAGTAGGTGGTTGGATTGTTTTCCTTCACTTTCAGAGGTCACTTGTCAACACGAGGTGAAAGAGTCTGTTATTATATAATCCAGGGTGGTTATAACTCAGGCTATAACACCAGTTATAACCTCTATAAGGACCCACGGTGCACTCTCCCTATCTTTCTGTTTCCGAAGGGTCTTGGCTGGAAGGCTGGTTGTTGTTCCTCCAGTCTGAGAAGGGGAGGGCAGCCGGCTGCAGACCCCCTCAGTGAGCCGGGCTGTTTTACCCACGGCCCCATGCAGACCCTGACAATAGAACCCGGCTGGAATCATTGTCTGACCTATTGTTGCAGGGGGAGCCAGAGAGGCTGGGGTCGGGTTGAGGTCCAGAGCCCATATGTCTCAGAGTAGGAATGCTGATCTAGAATCAGGTCCCCCCTGTCCATGTACGTCTCACTCATTATAATCGAATAGGCAAAACAGAATCTAGATCTGCAAACCTACTCTGAGAGGCTTTGCCGCCACACCAGCAGGCCTCCTTATTAATACGCAAAATCTCCAAACCTCATTTCCAGGTTATATTTATATTTTATATTTATGTAACCTACAGTTGAGGTCGGAAGTTAACATACACCTTAGCCAAATACATTAAACTCAGGTCTTCACAATTCCTGACATTTAATCCAAGTAAAAGTTCCCTGTTTTAGGTCAGTTAGGATCATCACTTTGTTTTAAGAATGTGAAATGTCAGAATAATAGTAGAGAGAATGATTTATTTCAGCTTTTATTTCTTTCATCACATTCCCAGTGGGTCAGAAGTTTACATACACTCAATTAGTATTTGGTAGCGTTGCCTTTAAATTGTTTAACTTGGGTCAAACGCTTCAGGTAACCTTCCACAAGTTTCCCACAATAAATTGGGTACATTTTGGCCCATTCCTCCTGACAGAGCTGGTGTAACTGAATCAGGTTTGTGGGCCTCCTTGCTTTCACAAGCTTTTTCAGTTCTGCCCACAAATGTTCTATTGGATTGAGGTCAGGGCTTTGTGATGGCCACTCCAATACCTTGACTTTGTTGCCCTTAAGCCATTTTGCCACAACTTTGGAAGTATGCTTGGGGTCATTGTCCATTTGGAAGACCCATTTGCGACCAAGCTTTAAGTTCCTGACTGATGTCTGTATATGTTGCTTCAATATATCCACAACATTTTCCTGCCTCATGATACCATCTATTTTGTGAAGTACACCAGTCCCTCCTGCAGCAAAGCAGCCCCTCAACATGATGCTGCCACCCCCGTGCTTCACAGTTAGGATGGTGTTCTTTGGCTTGCAAGCCTCCCCCTTTTTTCCTCCAAACATAACGATGGTCATTATGGCCAAACAGTTATATTTTTGTTTCATCAGACCAGAGGACATTTCTCCAAAAAGTACGACCTTTGTCCCCATGTGCAGTTGCAAACCATAGTATGGCTTTTTATGGCGGTTTTGGAGCAGTGGCTTCTTCCTTGCTGAGCGGCCTTTCAGGTTATGTTGATATAGGTCTTGTTTTGCAGTGGAAATAGATACTTTTGTACATGTTTCCTCCAGCATCTTCACAGGGTCCTTTGCTGTTGTTCTGGGATTGATTTGCACTTTTCACACCAAAGAACGTTCACCTCCTTCCTGAGCGATATGATAGCTGCGTGGTCCCATGGTGTTTATACTTGCGTGCTATTGTTTGTACAGATGAACGTGGTACCTTCAGGCGTTTGGAAATTGCTGAGGTCTTGGCTGATTTCTTTTGATTTTCCAATGATGTCACGCAAAGAGGCACTGAGTTTGAAGGTAGGCCTTGAAATACATGAACACCTCAGATTGACTCAAATTATGTCAACTAGCTTATCAGAAGCTTCTGAAGCCATGACATAATTTTTTGGAATTTTCCAAGCTGTTTAAAGGCAGTCAGCTTAGTGTATGTAAACTTCTGACCCACTGGAATTGTGATACAGTTAATTATAAGTGAAATAATCTGTCTGTAAACAATTGTTGGAAAAATTACTTGTGTCATGAACAAAGTAGATGTCCTAACCGACTTGCCACAACTATAGTTTGTTAACATGATATTTGCGGAGTGGTTAAAAAACAAGTTAATGACTCCAACCTAAGTGTGTGTAAACTCCCGACTTCAACTGTATATTTATAATCTTCTCTTCAGTGGAGGTTTCTAAATAAAAAAATACCATGAAACCCTCATGGGTAACCCAGTAATATTCATTTAACCCAATAATATTCATTTAACCCAGTAATATTCATTTAACCATTTCAAACCTATGAACTACAAATATTGATGTCATACACTCTATACACACACACACACACACACACACACACACACACACACACACACACACACACACACACACACACACACAAGTTGTCTGCCTGCTCCAGCCCTACCTGACACCTGCTCCAGCCCTACCTGACACCTGCTCCATCCCTACCTGACACCGGCTCCATCCCTACCTGACACCGGCTCCATCCCTACCTGACACCTGCTCCATCCCTACCTGACACCTGCTCCAGCTCTTCCTGACACCTGCTCCAGCCCTACCTGACACCTGCTCCAGCCCTACCTGACACCTGCTCCATCCCTACCTGACACTGGCTCCATCCCTACCTGACACCGGCTCCATCCCTACCTGACACCTGCTCCATCCCTACCTGACACCTGCTCCAGCTCTTCCTGACACCTGCTCCAGCCCTACCTGACACCTGCTCCAGCCCCACCTGACACCTGTCCAGTCCTACTTGACACCTGCTCCAAATCTACCTGACACCTGCTCCAGCCCTACCTGACACCTGCTCCATCCCTACCTGACACCTGCTCCAGCTCTTCCTGACACCTGCTCCATCCCTACCTGACACCTGCTCCAGCCCTACCTGACACCGGCTCCATCCCTACCTGACACCGGCTCCAGCCCTACCTGACACCTGCTCCATCCCTACCTGACACCTGCTCCATCCCTACCTGACACCTGCTCCAGCCCTACCTGACACCTGCTCCAGCCCTACCTGACACCTGCTCCAGCCCTACCTGACACCTGCTCCATCCCTACCTGACACCTGCTCCATCCCTACCTGACACCTGCTCCAGCTCTTCCTGACACCTGCTCCAGCCCTACCTGACACCTGCTCCAGCCCTACCTGACACCTGCTCCATCCCTACCTGACACCGGCTCCAGCCCTACCTGACACCTGCTCCATCCCTACCTGACACCTGCTCCATCCCTACCTGACACCTGCTCCAGCTCTACCTGACACCTGCTCCAGCCCTACCTGACACCTGCTCCATCCCTACCTGACACCTGCTCCATCCCTACCTGACACCTGCTCCAGCCCTACCTGACACCTGCTCCAGCCCTACCTGACACCTGCTCCAGCCCTACCTGACACCTGCTCCATCCCTACCTGACACCTGCTCCAGCCCTACCTGACACCTGCTCCAGCCCTACCTGACACCTGCTCCAGCCCTACCTGACACCTGCTCCAGCCCTACCTGACACCTGCTCCAGCCCTACCTGACACCTGCTCCAGCCCTACCTGACACCTGCTCCATCCCTACCTGACACCTGCTCCAGCCCTACCTGACACCTGCTTCAGTCCTACCTGACACCTGCTCCATCCCTACCTGACACCTGCTCCATCCCTACCTGACACCTGCTCCAGCCCTACCTGACACCTGCTCCATCCCTACCTGACACCTGCTCCAGCCCTACCTGACACCTGCTCCATCCCTACCAGACACCTGCTCCAGCTCTACCTGACACCTGCTCCTTCCTTTATAAACCTGATTCTATATCAGATCATATTTCAAGTGATTCATAGGAGATCCATACAAACCTCAAGTCTCAAGGGCAGCACACGTTACATACAGTGCCTTGCGAAAGTATTCGGCCCCCTTGAACTTTGCGACCTTTTGCCACATTTCAGGCTTCAAACATAAAGATATAAAACTGTATTTTTTTGTGAAGAATCAATAACAAGTGGGACACAATCATTAAGTGGAACGACATTTATTGGATATTTCAAACTTTTTTAACAAATCAAAAACGGAAAAATTGGGCGTGCAAAATTATTCAGCCCCCTTAAGTTAATACTTTGTAGCGCCACCTTTTGCTGCGATTACAGCTGTAAGTCGCTTGGGGTAGGTCTCTATCAGTTTTGCACATCGAGAGACTGAATTTTTTTCCCATTCCTCCTTGCAAAACAGCTCGAGCTCAGTGAGGTTGGATGGAGAGCATTTGTGAACAGCAGTTTTCAGTTCTTTCCACAGATTCTCGATTGGATTCAGGTCTGGACTTTGACTTGGCCATTCTAACACCTGGATATGTTTATTTTTGAACCATTCCATTGTAGATTTTGCTTTATGTTTTGGATCATTGTATTGTTGGAAGACAAATCTCCGTCCCAGTCTCAGGTCTTTTGCAGACTCCATCAGGTTTTCTTCCAGAATGGTCCTGTATTTGGCTCCATCCATCTTCCCATCAATTTTAACCATCTTCCCTGTCCCTGCTGAAGAAAAGCAGGCCCAAACCATGATGCTGCCACCACCATGTTTGACAGTGGGGATGGTGTGTTCAGCTGTGTTGCTTTTACGCCAAACATAACGTTTTGCATTGTTGCCAAAAAGTTCAATTTTGGTTTCATCTGACCATAGCACCTTCTTCCACATGTTTGGTGTGTCTCCCAGGTGGCTTGTGGCAAACTTTAAACGACACTTTTTATGGATATCTTTAAGAAATGGCTTTCTTCTTGCCACTCTTCCATAAAGGCCAGATTTGTGCAATATACGACTGATTGTTGTCCTATGGACAGTCTCCCACCTCAGCTGTAGATCTCTGCAGTTCATCCAGAGTGATCATGGGCCTCTTGGCTGCATCTCTGATCAGTCTTCTCCTTGTATGAGCTGAAAGTTTAGAGGGACGGCCAGGTCTTGGTAGATTTGCAGTGGTCTGATACTCCTTCCATTTCAATATTATCGCTTGCACAGTGCTTCTTGGGATGTTTAAAGCTTGGGAAATCTTTTTGTATCCAAATCCGGCTTTAAACTTCTTCACAACAGTATCTCGGACCTGCCTGGTGTGTTCCTTGTTCTTCATGATGCTCTCTGCGCTTTTAACGGACCTCTGAGACTATCACAGTGCAGGTGCATTTATACGAAGACTTGATTACACACAGGTGGATTGTATTTATCATCATTAGTCATTTAGGTCAACATTGGATCATTCAGAGATCCTCACTGAACTTCTGGAGAGAGTTTGCTGAACTGAAAGTAAAGGGGCTGAATAATTTTGCACGCCCAATTTATCAGTTTTTGATTTGTTAAAAAAGTTTGAAATATCCAATAAATGTCGTTCAACTTCATGATTGTGTCCCACTTGTTGATTCTTCACAAAAAAATACAGTTTTACATCTTTATGTTTGAAGCCTGAAATGTGGCAAAAGGTCGCAAAGTTCAAGGGGGCCGAATACTTTCGCAAGGCACTGTAATAGCAACATGTGGTCACTCAACACAACAAAGTTTAATTTCAAACTTGTTAAATATGTCAGTCAGCCAGCAGCCCTGGGGCCTGAGGCTTGGATGTCCTCCAAAATAAATATGACTTCCGGTTAACCTGGCCTTCAACTACATTTTATGATTGGGTAATAAAAACAATAGGAGAACAAATAAAAAATTTGACATTTTGCACCTTCACCTCTCACGTCTCCGAAAGCTCTGGTTACATTCCACAATGAACTAAACGGAACAAATATATAAACGCAACTATTTAAGAGTTACTGTTCATATAAGGAAACCAGTCAATTTAAATAAATTCATTAGGCCCTAATCTATGGATTTCACATGACTGGGAAGGGGTGGGCCTGGGAAGGCATAGGCCCATCCACTGTGGAGCCAGGGACAGAATGAGTTTTTCCCCACAAAAGAGCTTTATTACAGATAGAAATACTTAATCAACTGTCCGGGCGGCTGGTCTCTGACGATCCCACAGGTGGAGAAGCAGGATGTGGAGGTCCTGGGCTGGCGTGGTTACACGTGGTCTGTGGTTGTGAGGCTGGTCTCTGACGATCCCACAGGTGGAGAAGCAGGATGTGGAGGTCCTGGGCTGGCGTGGTTACACGTGGTCTGTGGTTGTGAGGCTGGTCTCTGACGATCCCACAGGTGGAGAAGCAGGATGTGGAGGTCCTGGGCTGGCGTGGTTACACGTGGTCTGTGGTTGTGAGGCTGGTCTCTGACGATCCCACAGGTGGAGAAGCAGGATGTGGAGGTCCTGGGCTGGCGTGGTTACACGTGGTCTGTGGTTGTGAGGCTGGTCTCTGACAATCCCGCAGGTGGAGAAGCAGGATGTGGAGGTCCTGGGCTGGCGTGGTTACACGTGGTCTGTGGTTGTGAGGTCGTTTGGACGTACTGCCAAATTCTCTAAAACAATGTTGGATGCTTATGGTAGAGAAATGAACATTCAACTCTCTGGCAACAGCTCTGCATGCCAATTGCACACTCCCTCAAAACTTGAGGCATTTTTTGCATTGTGTTGTGTGCAGTAGTCCTGATGGCATATTTCATTCAGGCTCCAGAGTGGCCCAGTGGTCTAAGACACTGCGTCTCAGTGCAAGAGTGGTCACTGCAGTACCTGGTTCGAATCCAGGCTGCATTACATCCGGCTGTGATTTGGAGTCCCGCAGGGCGGCGCACAATTGGCCCAGCGTCGTCTGGGTTTGGCCGGGGTAGGCCGTCATTGTAAATAAGAATTTATTCTTTAATGACTTGCCTAGTTAAATAAAAATGAATGTAGTTTAAATAAATTTATAAAAAATAAAAGGTTCCAAACATTTATTGAGACACTCAAAACACATGGAACAGAACAAAGATGTCACTACAGTCATCAAGTTTCTGTCACAGGAATGAGACTAACAGGAAGCCAGCATCCCATGACGACAGAAAAGGGGAGAGAAAGAGAGACTGTGAAGACAGTAAGATAGGGGTGATTCAATTCAACTGTAACATCGGTGCTGGAGGTTGCTTTTGATAAGGATTCATAGTGGTTGTTTTGTTTTCTTGGGCAGAGTAAGAGTGCAGAGGGGGATGGAGGGTTGTCTGGGGAACGACAGCAACGTCTCTCAGCTGAATTTGGCTTTAGAGAAGTCCATCTCCGGGTGCTGCGACATGAACCTGGAACACAATGACGGGGGTCACATCATGCAGTCTGAACAGTGAAAGAGTAGCCTGGTCCCAGTCGACAAGGAACTGGTAAATGCCAATAGGAGTTTGCAAGATTAAGTGCATCTAGCTTAAAGACAGCATACCAGCCATGTGTTAATCAGGCTAGACAGGATAAACTCCTCCCAGCGTTGAGCCCAGTAAGGGGACAGGGGAGGAAGTGAAGCTGGTAGCAGCAGTGAAGGCGTTTAGAGATGCACCGATGTGAACATTAGGGATGACACCAATAGTCAATATTTTCTTTGCAATATTGACCTATATCTTTGTTTTCTTACCTCCATATCGGGAAAATGCAGATCTAATAGTTTTAGGCTATTATCGTCTAATACCTAAAGTAACCAAATCAGACTGACATCCATTTCTAAAGGACTTGAATGTCTGCTATTGTGTCAAACAGTAACGAACATTCAGTAAAGTCGACCCGTAGTGACCGTACCAGATCTTTTGAAGAGGACACTTTCATAAACTAGAGGAGGTGTGAGGTGATGCAGAACGACACGAATATAACCAGACACAAGTGAACAACCACGGCTAACCTACCATTGGCCTAGTCGTGACCAGGACAGGAAGTAGAAGGGCGTAATAACCTGAACTCTGACAAGAGACTGCCCTCCACATAACCTCCGACGGCTCCTTCCCTAGATCAGGGTTTCCAGTAAGCCACAGGGAAACCTAACGCTGGCCATGCTTGTGACTGGGACTAGAAGGGGTTTCACCTCCACACTGATGAGACCTTAACATCCATCTCAGACGGCTACAGCTCCTTTCCTCTGTCCCGTACAGACCCCTCATCTCAGTGTAATCGTCCTAATACTTATGTCTGGCGAGTCATACGGAGATGAAATATTTGCCAACCATCACTAAATGCACCTCAAATTGCCCAAATCAAGTTGCTAGGAGAGGACATTGTCTGGTCATCTTTACAATACGGAGCATATTCACAAGACTAAGTACTACGTAAACAGAATAGAACTTTGTTCTTCAATAAAAACAACAGGGCACATATATGAGCAGGTGGATGGCACAGTTTAACACAAGTTAAACAGTTGGAGACCTGCTTTTCCCACAAACCGCTTGGATCAGGGTTTCTGTACAATGATGTCCGAGGTCAGTGTGGGGCCCTGACTTTGAACAGGGATAACTTATGCACGACTCATAAAAAAGCAGTGTAATGGGAGACATGTTTCCTCCCCAGACACCTCGGGTATTATGACGGTAGAGGAGCAACAGGCGAGGTCAGCTCTGGTCCCGACTCCGTACGGAAGCTGGTACAGACGTCTCACTATCCGTTTATGGCTGCAGTGATTATGTAACCTGACCTTGACTGGAAACATGTCTATGTTAAACTATACAGTAGCTACTAGAACATGTTAGACAATAAAAAGCAAAGCACCAAGTGGGCGCCTAGTGGTTTGAGCGTTCAAATCCCTGAGCCGACTAGGTGAAAAATGTGGCCATCTGTCCTTGAGCAAGGCCCTTATAACCCTAAGTGCACCAGGGTCGCTGTCAATAATGGCAGATCCTTGGATGTGACCCCATTATCCGCGGGTGTCTCAGGGGGATGGGATATGCAAAAAACAAATTTCACACCACACACCTGTACATGTGTGAAACAGAACAAATATGCCCCCCCCCCATTGTACCTTTACCTGTGAGAAAGGTCAGTAGTTAAGTCCCAGGGAGGACTTGACATGGGTCAAACTTTACACTGTATATGTGAAGAAAAGTATTGCACTACTTAAACGTTATCATAACAGGCATGCTATATGATGGTGCTATTAGCAATGTGCTGAAACCTACTTTTTGAGGATGTCTTGTTTATTCTGCTCTTCGGAGGTGGGTAGACCCATGGACTTCTGTCTCTGATCATACATCATCTTCTCCACCATACCACGGGTCTCCCCATCCAGATCTGACAGCTGAGACAGCCGGAACACAGAGAGAGATGGAAGAGGAGAGAGTGCGAGAAAGAGGGGGAAGAGAGCGAGCGGGGGAAGAGGAGAGAGAGACATGAGAGGAGAGAGTGAGAGAAAGAGACGGAAGAGGAGAGCGGGTGAGCGATAGATGGAGGGTGAGGGAAAGAGAGGAGATGAGTGATGGAGGGTGAGGGATAGAGAGGAGATGAGAGATGGAGGGTGAGGGAAAGAGAGGAGATGAGAGATGGAGGGTGAGGGAAAGAGAGGAGAGGAGAGATGGAGGGTGAGGGAAAGAGAGATGAGATGGAGGGTGAGGGAAAGAGAGGAGAGATGGAGGGTGAGGGAAAGAGAGATGAGATGGAGGGTGAGGGATAGAGAGATGAGATGGAGGGTGAGGGATAGAGAGATGAGATGGAGGGTGAGGGATAGAGAGATGAGATGGAGGGTGAGGGATAGAGAGATGAGATGGAGGGTGAGGGATAGAGAGATGAGATGGAGGGTGAGGGATAGAGAGATGAGATGGAGGGTGAGGGATAGAGAGATGAGATGGAGGGTGAGTGATAGAGAGATGAGATGGAGGGTGAGGGATAGAGAGATGAGATGGAGGGTGAGGGATATAGAGATGAGATGGAGGGTGAGGGATAGAGAGATGAGATGGAGGGTGAGGGATAGAGAGATGAGATGGAGGGTGAGGGATAGAGAGATGAGATGGAGGGTGAGGGATAGAGAGATGAGATGGAGGGTGAGGGATAGAGAGATGAGATGGAGGGTGAGGGATAGAGAGATGAGATGGAGGGTGAGGGATAGAGAGATGAGATGGAGGGTGAGGGATAGAGAGGAGATGAGAGATAGAGAGGAGATGAGAGATGGAGGGTGAGGGAAAGAGAGGAGATGAGAGATGGAGGGTGAGGGAAAGAGGAGATGAGAGATGGAGGGTGAGTGAAAGAGGAGATGAGAGATGGAGGGTGAGGGAAAGAGAGGACATGAGAGATGGAGGGTGAGGGAAAGAGGAGATGAGATGGTGGGTGAGGGATAGATAGAGATGGAGGGTGAGGGAAAGAGAGATGATGAAATATGGAGGTTGAGGGAAAGAGAATATGAAAGATGGAGGTTGAGGGATGGAGATGAGATGGAGGGTGAGGGATGGAGATGAGATGGAAGGTGAGGGATAGATAGAGATGGAAGGTGAGGGATAGATAGAGATGGAAGGTGAGGGATAGATAGAGATGGAAGGTGAGGGATAGATAGAGATGGAAGGTGAGGGATAGAGAGGAGATGAAAGATGGAGGTTGAGGGAAAGAGGAGATGAAAGATGGAGGTTGAGGGATAGATAGAGATGGAGGGTGAGGGATAGATAGAGATGGAGGGTGAGGGATAGATAGAGATGGAGGGTGAGGGATAGATAGAGATGGAGGGTGAGTGATAGATAGAGATGGAGGGTGAGGGAAAGAGAGGAGATGAGAGATGGAGGGTGAGGGAAAGAGGAGATGAGAGATGGAGGGTGAGGGAAAGAGAGGAGATGAGAGATGGAGGGTGAGGGAAAGAGAGGAGATGAGAGATGGAGGGTGAGGGAAAGAGAGGAGATGAGTGATGGAGGGTGAGGGAAAGAGGAGATGAGATGGTGGGTGAGGGAAAGAGGAGATGAGAGATGGTGGGTGAGGGATAGATAGAGATGGAGGGTGAGGAAAGAGAGGAGATGAAACATGGAGGGTGAGGGAGAGGAGATGAGAGATGGAGGGTGAGGGATAGAGAGGAGATGAGAGATGGAGGGTGAGGGACAGATAGAGATGGAGGGTGAGGGATAGAGTTTAATAAGTGGGAGATGCATTACCTTTTTACTTTTAAATATAGGAGAATAATCACATGTTCTCTTGCAAAATACAGTGAGCCTTGCATCAGTAGCTTGGCGTTGGTTACCTTCGAGTTCTCCGGACAGATCTTCTTCGTGTTGAGTTCTGGGTCCGTGGTCACCATCTTATTCCACCACTCCATCTTGTTGATCTGAAACAGACAAGGCATGACTTACTGACTTATAAAATATTTCACGCTGAAACCATCTCTCTCAATTAAACCAATTGCAATAAAGTAAATAAAAGCATCCTCTTTGAAGTACCTTCTCCAGGTGAATGGTGACCACCTTGCCGTCCTCAATGAGCCAGGAGCTCTCCTCCACCTTGACGTGGTTGTAGAGCTGTCCATCGATCACAGGAGGATGGCCCTTCAAACCCACCTTCAGCATACCACGCTGGATGTCCACCTCCACATCCTTCCCTTTCAAACGGAACTTCACATCAAAAGGCACCACCAGCTGGGGGGGCGGAATAGAGGGCAACACCCAGTTAGAATGAAGGCACCACCAGCTGGGGGGGGCGGAATAGAGGGCAACACCCAGTTAGAATGAAGGCACCACCAGCTGGGGGGGCGGAATAGAGGGCAACACCCAGTTAGAATGAAGGCACCACCAGCTGGGGGGGGCGGAATAGAGGGCAACACCCAGTTAGAATGAAGGCACCACCAGCTGGGGGGGGGGCGGAATAGAGGGCAACACCCAGTTAGAATGAAGGCACCACCAGCTGGGGGGGGGGGGCGGAATAGAGGGCAACACCCAGTTAGAATGAAGGCACCACCAGCTGGGGGGGGCGGAATAGAGGGCAACACCCAGTTAGAATGAAGGCACCACCAGCTGGGGGGGGCGGAATAGAGGGCAACACCCAGTTAGAATGAAGGCACCACCAGCAGGGGGGGCGGAATAGAGGGCAACACCCAGTTAGAATGAAGGCACCACTAGCTAGGAGGCAAGGACATAGGGGAACCAACAGAATGCCTGACAACCTTGTCTGCCCAGATTACATCTTGCCCAATACTAAACCAATCCCTAGTGACTGCAGACAAAACGATAAACAACATCCGCTCTGAAATAGAGGGAGCTGCTGCACGATTAGCCCACGAACGAGAGCACAAACACCTCGATTGTTGCTTTAACTATCATGCTCCAGTTAGACAACTTTAATATCACTAGGGAACATAGCAACACGGTAATCACTGAAGACAAGGGAAA
The DNA here is from genome assembly GCF_057628025.1 of Oncorhynchus mykiss. NCBI lineage: Eukaryota > Metazoa > Chordata > Actinopteri > Salmoniformes > Salmonidae > Oncorhynchus > Oncorhynchus mykiss. The sequence goes on along the minus strand of NC_143039.1, from coordinate 55,117,617 downwards.
CAAACTCACGTCCACTTCAGACAGGGACTGTGTCCAGCGATAGTTGGCCAGGTCAGCTCCGTTGCCTGCGTTGGGTTTAATCTTGTCCTTGTCTTTCTCGTCTTCTTCTCCTTCGGAATCCGTCTGGCAGAAATGAAGAAGACTGTGATTTATTGTCTTCAACATACTGCACATACATATAACACCCGTGTGCATCAGTATTTCCCCTAGTTCATTTCCCAGGTGGGACACCCCCATCTATACGATATCGCTCATTTATCTACTGAGGAATCCCAACAGAATCTCTTACCCCCTTGTCTCCCTTCTCTCTCCCTTCCTTCTCAGCTTTCTCAGCTGGAGCTACTGCATTTGTGGCCTCTTTCTTCTCCTCTTGTTTCTTTTGCTGAAACCAAGACAAGAGACATTAAAGAAGCGCATATAAACTTCATCAAGACAGTGACACTGTTAAACCTAGTGTGTATAGTACATCAATCAATCATTCATAACTGACAATCGGTGTTTCTTACCTGGTCGATTTCAGACTGAAGTCTCTCTGCCTCTTCGCCTGTCAGTTCTTTGATTTTGGGCTCGTCGTCTGCGTTCTTCCTCTTCTTTTCCTCCTCTTCCTCAGCTAGCTTGGCAGCCCTCTTTGCCTTCTCTCTCTTCTCCTTCTCCTGCCTCTTCTCCTTCTCTCTGTGGGCCTTCAGGGCAATACCACTGTGGTGGGCAAACGACTCCTTCACCAGCTGGGGACAGAGGGGTCGTCACTAGGTAACACAGCCACAAAGTCATAAACCCCTCACTCACATTTCTACAATTTCTCTTCTTAAAATCTGATTTTAAAACTTATCCTAAACCACACTGTTAACCTTATGTATAACCCTAACCTTAAAATAAGACCAAAAAACTGTTTTGTTTTGATCATTTTTACGATATAGCCAATTTTTTACTTTGTGCTATCTAGTGGAAACCGGACAGAGGGGAAAGAGGGAGATTAGACTGACAAACTACTTTAGCAGTTCTGCATCTTTTGACATATGCATCTTTGTTATGTTTCACTATATTGGATCACTCCGCGGCGGAGGGATACATCGAGGTGAGGAGTTACACCAGTGTACACCGGTGTCACGGCTGGGGTCCGCCTCTATATATAGACACACCTCCATTTTCTCTATGGTTTGAGGTACAAACTTTCTGAAGCTCGCTTGTTAATATCTTCCTTGGAAGTTCTCTCACTGGCTGTTTGCAGCCTGGAGCAGCTGGCCACATGGCCGCCCCTCCTCTTCAGTGCTCCACTCGCAGCGCGCGGTTGGTCTGGATCTTCTGCCGTGGTTTGTCATACTTGTGTTTCGCTAGCGTTACACTACGACTCCGTGTGCATCCATTAGTATGGTGGCTCTTGCTGACACAAACTGTAATTTACCTTACACAACCTGCCCACTGGTTGTTCTGTGTGTTGTCAATTGCTTTAACATGCTGCTTTCCTTTTTGTTCGTTCTTCTGCAGATTGTAGGAGTATCGGGTCGGACCGTCAGCAGGTTGATGACGACAGCTGCTCCCTGTTGGCCAGTGATAGGCTGTTCCTGGGGGACGATGTTCACCACCGTGAGCGGGGCTACCAGGCTGACAGGCCATCACAAGCCGCCAGCGGGGCTCCATCGCACCCAGTGGCTCGAGAGGCTATGAGGAGCCTACTCACTCAGGTAGCCACTGCACTGGACATCAACTGGTGGACAGAGATGACTCTCCATCTGTCCCCAACGGCTCGAGAGGCTATGAGGAGCCTACTCACTCAGGTAGCCACTGCACTGGACATCAACTGGTGGACAGAGATGACTCTCCATCTGTCCCCATCTCTACTGGTGGACAGAGATGACTCTCCATCTGTCCCCATCTCTACTGAGTTCTGCGAGGCCTTGCAGGAGAGCTTGGCCTCTGCCAGGGGGCGCTTCTGACTCACAGCAGAGACTGGACCATGGAGTTATGTTGTGGGCGCGGAGTCACTTGGCCTCCGGGAGAACCCAACCATGGACACCATGATAGCTGCCATGGTCCTCCCGGACCGGGAGATTATAGGGCGGAACCTGCAACTGAAGCCGGACCCCCCCGCATTGGTGCCCAATGGTCCATGTTAGGACTACAGAGGGCGTAATGAACACCATGCAGAGTTTAAGGGCACCGGCTACAACCGCGACATACCAGTTGCCCTGGTGGTTGTTCTGCTCTTGGTGCACTGGTATTGAGGTTGTGCCTGAGTCATGCAGGGTGCAGTGTGTCCTCGTATGGACCCTGGTGGGAGGAGTACATCTCTCCGCTCCAACCCCTCATTCCTCCCGAAGGTTCTGTCAGACAGGCATGTGAACATCCCTTTTATCCTGTCTGCTTACGACCCCAAGGCAGTGGCGGGGGAGTCTGGGCCTCCCTCCGGCATGCTGTGCCCTGTGAGGGCACGGGCAGCCTATATGGAGCGGACACGTCAGTGGGAACAACAGACCAGCTCTTTGTCTGCTATGGTGAGAGAGTCCTGGGGGCTGAGCTATCAAAGCAGAGGCTCTCTCACTGGATCGTGGAGACAATTACGACAGCATACCGCCTGGCTGGCAGGCCAGTGCTGGGATCTGTGCTGGCACATTCAACACGAGGTGTGGCTGCGTCCTGGGCTCTACTGAGAGGAGTGCCCTTCGCTGATATCTGTGCTGCAGCCAGCTGGGCTTCCTCTTGCACCTTTGCTAGGTACTATTGGGTAAATGTGGCACCTCCCACTGCAGTTGGTTCAGCGGTCCTGGGCGTCGCCTCCCCTTCCGGGGACTATGCCGGGACCCCCCTTCCACATTGATGGCCCCTGCGTCTCGGTCCCGCGGAGTGATCCAATACAGTGAAACATAACTGTGGTTACACACGTAACATTAGGTTATGTGAGCTATATAGATCACTCCAATCCTCTAAGGTGCTAGAGCACTTCAAAAATGATGTGTCGTGGCCATAGGGCAATATATAGGGGCAGACCCCAGTCGTGAGACAGGTGTACATGAGAGTACATCTGTAAATCCTCACCTCGGATGGATCCCTCCACCGCAAAGTGATACCAATATATTGGAGTGATCCATATAACTCATAACCGTGGTTACATACGTAACCTTCGTTCTGTTACGCCTTGATCACACTGATAGTAGCCTTGGGCAAAACACTAGGCAGCATCATCATCATCTGGATATATGTTCAACAACAGTTGGTACCATTTCTGTCAAGCCGTCTATGCATACAGTTTGACGCATATGTTCGATTAACATAAACACCACACAGAACGCACTGCAACTGCCTCTGCAACGCAATGCTGAAAGGCAAGGTGTCCCAAAATGCTATGACACTGTCGGTTTGATCGAGGCGTTAGGTAGCCAATTCTGGACTCACCTTCTCTGGTGCTCCTGCCTCTCCACCCGTGAAGAAGTCTGTTTTACGCCGGAGGAAGCTGAAAAACGTGTTTACTAACTGTTGGGAGAATAAATATGACATTAGAGATGATACACAGCCAACCTGAGCTTTAAACACGCCCATTTGCTATGCCTTACCAAAGGTTGCCACACCACCTGCATACCTAAACACAACTAACTAGCTAAACTGTGGTTAACGAATAAGATACTGGTGTGAAATTTAATATACGTAACTACCATTAACTACAGGTTTGTGGTGCCATATTCATGGTGGAAACGCGGGACACTCCCCATCATACAGCTAACGTACATTAGCCGGCCAGCCAGTTGTTTTATGATGAATTTCATAGCATCCTAACAAGCTGGAGTTTACCTCTTGTACACCTCCTTCATGCTGTTGTGCCATAACAAGCAACATCCCGTCATACTTCTCATCATCACCCATGTTCTGTCCTAATGTATGAACTTGATTAAAATATCATTTGAAATGCAGGCTAGCAGGGAACTAAAATGGAGCAATGTGAAGTCACGTTGCTGTGCTACTTCCTGGAAACAAGCACCGCCTTGTTTCTCAGCGAATTAAAAGTTTGACGCAAACAACCATGAGTCCAACCTTTTGATTGGCAAACTAAACAGCCAATTAGATCCTGTTAGATTAACGGCTATGGCGTGTTCAAGTTTTGACGGTGTGAAACCGAGTGCAGCGGGGAACCGAATATTCGTGATGAGAAATTACTGTTTGATTGATGGCAAAAAACGTACTGGTAATTCATTATGACATAATTATCGTATATTCATGTCGTTTCACTATTATACTTTTTTTTTTTTTTTTTTTTTTACGTTAATCTGTTATAAATTTGCATTTGAAAGAATTCAAATGTATTTATGTACAGACATTTTCACATGCAAACACGATTTATATGCTCAAGGATTACTTTCTGATTCTGAACATCTTTGGTGTAGCCATTATATCAAATCTCCCCACCTCTAAATTGGCAATGACCCTTGTTTGTCTTGAGAAATCCTATTGAAAATGTTACATTTGATAGTTGGATAACATCATTCTAATTCTAATCCTTCATTTATTAACAGTGATTTAGCAGGAGATATCTCTGATGGATAGGTGTCAATGACCAACAGCTCAATGTTCTATATTTTGACCCAGATAACATACTGTATCTTGACTCCATGACTGAACTATTCAAATATACTGAAAAAAGGGTCACAGTGACTGCCACACAGTGTTATGTTGAGTGATACACAACGGGTGGAAATAAAAAAAAATTCTAGGTTACCCAGCCTATTTGCAAAAACACATGGAAGGCCAAAAATAAAGTAGGCTATTGATAATGAGATTAAAATGATACCTATCTACATGATTAGGATCTAGGCTACTTGTGTCATTATTTTCCTAAAATTATATTGCTCTTTGTCAATGCCAAATGCTGATATCCTATGATCCTGAGTTTGCATTTACCCCTTAACTAGCAACAAATAGAAGACTGAACCAAGGCCGTGTGTTGGGGTGGTAGTCTGTATGGGAGCATTGACCCCGTCCTTGGTAGTCAGGTCAACATGATAAATGTCATTGATCTCGTAGTGCAGCTGGCTTCCTCACGTCTCTCCCCTCCCTGCAGGCCAAATGTCACAGTTGTATTGAATACGCCCTATCACCTCGCTCCACGTGGAGAGAACCTAACGCAGAGAGCAGAGCAGTCCAGGGTCACTCTGTTGTTCTCAGATGTGAGTGTGTGTGGTTTGTGAGGGAGGGGTCAAGGCTGACTGGTCACACACAGATCAGAGGACAGTGTCCTGTCTTCCTATAAATAAGACTCGGTCTACTGGAGTTGTCAGACAGTCAGAGCTGCTGATCACGCTGCTGGACAATATGTCAAAGAGAGAATGTGGCTATTCTCACGTCTGTAGCATAGCTCTGTAAAGCCTCTGCACTGGGGACATCTTATCATCTATTGATTGATTGATACTTTATTGATCCTCAAAGGGGAATTCTCCATGATGTTTACTGTTGAAGAGATGAAGAGCACCTGCCACTGTTCAGGTTACCGGAAGCAACAACATCAGCCTCACACCATCCTGTACAACATCCTGAGCCGGGCAGACAGTAACTACAGCAACACCGACAGCCTGATCAACAACAACCAGGTGAACCAGTACAACTACAATAAGATGATGCCTCACAACTGTCACTGCAAGCGGCAACGGGCGGTGTGTCTGAAGAACCCTGAGGGAACCTGTCAGATGACATCTGATGTTCTGGTCAAAACCATCTGCTTCATGAAGAGTTTACCCTCCTTCAGTCAGCTTCCAGCGGAGGATCAGCTATCTCTGCTGAGGGACTGCTGGGTGCCCCTGTTCTCTCTGGGCCTGGCCCAGGAACGGACTGTGTTCGAGGTGAAGGATGTTCCACAGGCTAGCATGCTGAGGAGGATCCTCCTCAATGGTCAGGGGCCACAGAGTGAGGAAGAGCAGGAGGTGGAAGATGAGGGGAAGAGGTTGCTGCCCACCCTGGCTGGGGTGCATAAACTCAGGTCCTGTCTGAACAGACTGTGGACTCTGGATCTCAGCCCAAAGGAATATGCCTATCTGAAGGGAGCTATGCTGTTCAATCCAGGTAAAAATCATCTTATCTTCTCAGCATGCTATGATGTAATGTGGAGCTCCAAATCTACCTTAACTGACATTGTATTAATTTCATTTGATGTAAATATTTGAAGCAATCAATAAATCGATGATTATTTAATCATCTAACATGACAATACAGTAAACAGCTCCACTCTTTCTTCTGTCACATTAGTGTTAAACTGCTGATGGTGGAATACAGTTGACATGACATTTCCCTCACTTCCTCTTAATAGACATCCCAGGACTGAGCACCACTGTATTCATCAACAGTCTCCAACAGGAGGCCCAGAGAGCTCTACGGGAGGTTGTGCTGACCCTTCACCCAGGAGACTTGGGTCGATTCAGCTGCATCCTACTATCGACCTCTGACTTACAGACTGTCAGCCAATCACTCATCACAGAACTGTTCTTCAGACCTGTTATTGGTCAGGCGGATCTGTTTGATTTGTTACGCGAGATGCTGTTTATTAGACAAGAATAAAGCTGAAAGTGTGTGTGTGTATGTGTTTGAATTATATTTTAGGGTATTTTCTACCGTGACAACTATGAACGTGAAGAATGCAACCAGGCAATAAAAGTTGAATAAACTAAATGATTCTGTTTTTCTCCTCTTCTATCCACACATTTAATCATTGTACTTTTGGCATGTATCTGACAATTTAACAGTGGTGTGATAACAAGAAATGAAGTGAGAGCAACAGTATTTTCTATTGGATCAAAAAATCCTGTAATATTGTACTGGCTCTTAGCATATGTACTCTGGCTCCTACCTGTGGTATTCTACCTGGACCTACAAGTATCTGTTGTGCTGTTCACTGTACAGGATATTGAATGGAAAGTACCAAAAATCCCCTGAGTGACAGGACCTGGAAAACTCACCAATGTATAAGGAAGGCTAGCAAAATGCGGCTTTAGACTGCATTAATACCCCAACTAGCTCAACAATATGTCAACACTCACATTTCCTGTAAACCTACCTCTTTATCAATTTCCTGTTTATGCCCAGGACCAGAATGACCTGTTTTACAGTCATTTCGTGGTCTGCATTATTTTGTCCTTGCCAAATATAAAAGTTGTCCCCAGAGGGCACAAGTGAACACCCTGGTACTGGTACTGCGCACATGGCAAAGTTATCTGTGTACATTTGGGCCTGTTCAACAGGGCAAAACATTACGTTACAGAACATTCAGACAAAAATGTTAAGTAGAATAAAATATATGCTTCCCATCCATAGTAGAATAGATCTTTTCATTTCAATTCGCAAACTTCTAAACATTTCACATCACAGAACCCTCATTGGTTCGTAAGTCTGCATGTTGTCAGAGATTCTTCCATTTCAATACATCAACATCCACACAATATAACTGAGTTGTAGATAGTTTGGAAGAGTAGTGTGTGTGAGAAACTGGCTGATTCATGTCCAGTAACGCGATGGGAATAGGCTATTTAGAAAGAATGAAAACACAGAAATACACAGAGCTTAATGTCAACAACACACACAAAACATATGACTGGGACTCTTCCACTGGTGAGCTAATGGAAAGTGAGCTAGTCACAGGTTCAGACATTCTTGCCTGGAGGATTTCCATTTCAAATATTTATTTATTTATTAACAAATCATTCATTTAGATATTCTTAGAGAGGCAGATCCTGACTTCCACATAAATCCACTTAGTCTCATTGTACAGAACTCAAATTAGACTCAAGTGGAAGTTAGAATTTTCCCCATAGAGAGCAACACAGTTCATTTTTACCAGCCACAATAAAACAGAAGACAAAATGTGCAAGAATAGCATGGCATCAATGCCTTTACAACTTCATTTATGCTTGTGCATCCCTTTAGGAAAAAAATAGTTTCATATAAAATCACAGAAATGCACACATTATACAATTTAATTTCAAGTATATACTCATTGGCGTCTACAATGAGATCATGTTAATCATTATCCAGGCCACATGCTCGTGAGAGATTTTGGACCCTAACCAATTTTAATGCAATACAAACATATTAGGATTACCGTTATGGGTAACACTTCACTTGACACCCAGCGTCGTAACACGTTATGACATGGTCATAACCATTTTAATAGGTCATAACCTTTTATAATATGGTCATATCCCTTGTCATGACACATATTGCGTTATTTTATGGCAGGTTATGACACCTACATAAGAGTGTCAAAACCTACCACACAAGGCAAAACATTCCATTACACAATTACACTGTTGACATGTTCTATATTTGTGTGTGAAATTGACCACGTTAAATGATCACTATAATTGCATGTCAGGCATGCACTTACCCAAACGCTCCGTTGCTGATGGCTGGGATGAACGCAGATGCAGATTTCAGGAGCAGGATGACGTATATTACAGCATGTACGTGATAGGTGACTTATAGGATGACGTATATTACAGCATGTACGTGATAGGTGACTTATAGGATGACGTATATTACAGCATGTACGTGATAGGTGACTTATAGGATGACGTATATAACAGCATGTACGTGATAGGTGACTTATAGGATGACGTATATTACAGCATGTACGTGATAGGTGACTTATAGGATGACGTATATAACAGCATGTACGTGATAGGCGACTTATAGGATGACGTATATAACAGCATGTACGTGATAGGTGACTTATAGGATGACGTATATAACAGCATGTACGTGATAGGTGACTTATAGGATGACGTATATAACAGCATGTACGTGATAGGTGACTTATAGGATGACGTATATTACAGCATGTACGTGATAGGTGACTTATAGGATGGTAAGTTGGTGGTTGAAGATATCTCTCTAGTGGTGTGGGGGCTGTGCTTTGGCAAAGTGGGTGGGGTTATATCCTTCCTGTTTGGGTCAGTTTGTTATATCTGGAGTACTTCTCCTGTCCTATTCGGTGTCCTGTGTGAATTTAAGTGTGCTTTCTCTAATTCTCTCTTTCTTTCTCTCTCTCGGAGGACCTGAGCCCTAGGACCATGCCCCAGGACTACCTGACATGATGACTCCTTGCTGTCCCCAGTCCACCTGGCCATGCTGCTGCTCCAGTTTCAACTGTTCTGCCTTATTATTATTCGACCATGCTGGTCATTTATGAACATTTGAACATCTTGGCCATGTTCTGTTATAATCTCCACCCGGCACAGCCAGAAGAGGACTGGCCACCCCACATAGCCTGGTTCCTCTCTAGGTTTCTTCCTAGGTTTTGGCCTTTCTAGGGAGTTTTTCCTAGCCACCGTGCTTCTACACCTGCATTGCTTGCTGTTTGGGGTTTTAGGCTGGGTTTCTGTACAGCACTTTGAGATATCAGCTGATGTACGAAGGGCTTATAAATACATTTGATTTGATTTATAGGATGACGTATATAACAGCATGTACGTGATAGGTGACTTATAGGATGACGTATATTACAGCATGTACGTGATAGGTGACTTATAGGATGACGTATATAACAGCATGTACGTGATAGGTGACTTATAGGATGACGTATATAACAGCATGTACGTGATAGGTGACTTATAGGATGACGTATATTACAGCATGTACGTGATAGGTGACTTATAGGATGACGTATATAACAGCATGTACGTGATAGGTGACTTATAGGATGACGTATATAACAGCATGTACGTGATAGGTGACTTATAGGATGACGTATATTACAGCATGTACGTGATAGGTGACTTATAGGATGACGTATATAACAGCATGTACGTGATAGGTGACTTATAGGATGACGGTCATAATGCTTCACGACAGTGTCAAAAAGCGGATTTTCTACAAGTTAATTAAAATACAACAAAAACATGACTGTAAAAAATTCATTATAACAGAGGATTTAAGAAACAATCTTTTAAAAACGAAAGGACACTACTTGGCCGGGAAAAAACTATTTTGAATAAATGTGAGTTTTGATTCTATAACCAGCCATAAAATAATGCAATATATGTCACAATAGGTGTAAACATGGGTCATGACAGTGTAATGACCATATTGTGACAGGTTATGTCAAGCGTTTCCACATAGTTAAGACACTGGGTGTCAAGTAAAATGTGACCTAGTTAGGTACAGGAGCATGATATTCTCTTGGCATCAAAAAGCACATCTACATCTTGTATTTCAAAGTCACCAATACGTCAATAACATTCATTGTCTTTGAGGTGTTCCCTCTTCATCCGTTCCCAGTGGGTTTTTTGGCCTCCAGTACATTCCAGGTTAGTTCTTGGTGTCTACATGTTGCACCATAAAACCGTTGACCAATCAAGTGTGCGGTTATCTATCTTCCTCGGGTCAGTTTACATTACCCTGCAAGTCCCTGGATGTGAGTACACTACCTTGAAACTAATTCTGGTGTTAGTGTTGAAACGATAATGCAGAAAGAGATCCGGCAGCAGTGGAGAGTCGAGTTTCATATCAAAAGAGCTAGTTGTTATTCAAGGGTAAAGGAACACACACCACCACGAATGTAATTGGAGGGCAATAAGAGGAACGGACAACAAAACAGGGGAAGCTGCTGGAAGGGTTTGGGAAGTAAATCTACAGTGGCTTTTCTATGAGACAGACCAACCCCCAAAACAAGGGCGCAATACGCCAGAATCAAAGATAAATTCACGACCCTGGTTACATTAGAATCCTTCAATATACAGATGACACGATTCATAGTATCGCCTTCAAAGTAAAGTCGTGGTCTTCGTGACGGAGTTTGCATACGCATAATACTCCTCCCACCTCATTTAACATAGTGCAATTCTCAGGCTCCTTAAAGTTCTCAACGCAGAATTAAAGAGACCTTACAATATGTGTATCTGTATGGCTCCCAACCTCTTCAGCTGGAGACTGGTGAGTAGCTCCATGGTATCAGCAGTGTTGAAGATGGATCATCATGTTCTGACTGAAGTCCCGGGCAGGGGCATGCCTAACACAGACATCTGACGTTCAGAACTTTCTGCTTAAATCAAAATATGATAAAGGCATGAGATGTAGAACATAATCGAACAGACAAACTTCATTGTCCATGCAATGTGGAAATGTGTCTTTGGCTTCAAAGTCAGTTACACTCATAGTTCCTCTCTAATCAGGGACCGATTTAGTCCTGGGACACCAGGTGGGTGCAATTCATTATCAGGCAGAACAGAAAGCCAGCAGGCTCCGGACCTCATAGGGTCAGAGTTGAAAACCCCTGCAGCAATGTGCCACTGCTAAATGAACACAGGGGGCACACTGCGATTTCAGGGAAAAAAAGTGTGTATTGAAGGACTCTAACCCTATCATAACAAGCTCTTAATGATGACTACAACACTGCAGGACACACAACATAGAGTAACCACGTCAAGTCTCTTACCTGCTCCACTGGTCATCCTCATGTTCCTAGCGTTCATATCAGAATCTGTCTCCTTGGAGATCTGGATATCGTAATCATCTTTGTGGTAAAACAGAGTGACAGTCAACTAACAGTGTAATAACAAATGAAAGCCCATGAAGGATTCCTTCAACAAGTACATAAAATAGGGGAAAAGTGGTTGTTTATCAGTAGAGGTGTTGCTTACTGTTATTGCTGATGGTTGATGTTTGGTAGTTGCTCATAGTTTCGTTCCCGCTGTCGGAGGTTCTCCTCTGTGACCTTCGGTATGGAGGTCTCTTCTTGCTCTTCCTAGTGCTGATCCTGAATGGATAGATTGGATTAAAATAGTATACACTTTATTGTCCATTTTAATATATTGATTTGCTGTCACATTACCAACAGCTTGCATGCACACACACACATACACACTTGTTGTGCCCTTGATCAAGGCAGTTAAACACTACCAGCAAATGTCAGTGAATGGTAGCTACCTGATGATGCCCTTGACCAGTCGACCTTCTGCGTCCTGCTCATCAAGCTGATGCTCCTCGGCCAGGTCACTGATCAGCTGGCTGATCTCACCGGTCTTCTTCAGGAACACTGAGTCCGAGGTGCAGTGGGCCAGCTCATCGATCTGGTACTCAGAGTACAGCTCCAGAAGCTTCTGGGTGATCAGAGAGTCCACATCACCCATGCTCAGATCACCCGTATCCCCCTCATACCAGGAGTAGGATGGAGGGCTGTACCGTCTCCCTCCTCCACCTCTTCCATTGTGTAACAGAGGCCTGGTAATGACCACTGGCTCCTCCTCCATTCTGGGAATATCCACTTTGACCCCTCTAATGTAGATGTCCTCCGACCAATCAGAGTCACTACCCCCGCCCTCCTTCCTGGTTTGGGGGACGTTGGCCCCAGGGTGGCTCTGGAGACCCCGGAGGTTGACCGTCTCCTGATCGTCATCTGGGGACCTCCCTGTGGGACTGGGGGCCAGGATGGTGCGCCGACACACCATGTAGAGTCCACAGGTCAGCACGCTGCACACCCAGTTCTTACAGCTGCCTGGGGAGGAGGGGGCACAAGGACCACACCCGTGATCCCCTGGAGGAGAGTCTGCTGATCCGGGGATGAAGCCGATGGTCTCATCAGCCACCTTGCTCTGCACGTCCCCGTGGTGGGCCTTGTGGTGGGTCCCCCTGGGACCCTGGTGCCTCAACTCCACCGGGTCCACACATCGCTCCTCATAGCAGGAGTCCTGGCTGGTGCTGCTGCCCCTGTAGAGGAGATGGTTGGGTTCCACAGGGATGAGGCCGACCTGGCCCCCTGGCTCTGACCAGGGTCTGGGGCTCCCTGTGATGCTGCTGGGCATGGTGGCTCACTAGAGCCAAGGCCTGGGAAAGAAGAGGACAGGGAGTGTGGGGGAAGGCAATTCATTACATTAATGTAGGAAATATGTATGCTATATTTTTTTAAACATTGCGTAATCCTGTCATAATAATCAGCAGCTTGAAATAGACAACCAAGCAGCCGTGAATCAAATCCAAGGCTTGGTGATGAGATGGGAAATTGATTCAGGTGTGTTATTGCTGTGGGAGGAAAACATTTGCAGCCTGGGTCACCAGCACACGGAGAAGCCCCAAGGGGTATTGAATTAGCGGCTAACTTGCATAAATATTCTTAAATAACTTTTTATTTTATAGAAAGATTAACTTGAAAACGGGGATGTCCTAATTGACTAAACAACCAAAAACACATGCGTAAGTTTAGCTTTCTTAATGAACCAGAAAAGCTAGTCATTTCTAGTTGTTGATTGAAGTGAGCTGGCTAATGTAGGAAATGTGTAGTATACCCCTCCGGCCTGTAGGCCGCGTTCAAAACGTACTTTCACAGAAAGTCAACAAAGGCCATATGGAAGCCAGGATGTGGACGGTGTCCATTCAACGTAGGCCAAAATGTAAACCAATGTGTCATAAGGTGAATGTAATCAAAATACTTTGTCTGATAGGCTATGTGGGGTGGGGGTGACTACAACAATGTCCTGATCAGATGTTTGATGAAAGCAGGGCCGGGCCTACTTCATACAATGAAAGGTTACTACTGCCATATGCTGAGACGCAGAACAACTGGTTGAAAAGGACGACGACCTTTTCAGTCCACCTACAGCCTTTTGTCAACAACAACAAAAAAATACAATAATTGTCAAGGTGCTACTTCCAAAACACATATCTAATCAACTTTCGTTCCATCTGTAATGGATACTTTAAAATAAGTTACACCTGGGTTTATTAATTTGGCTTACTCACGGCATTCGAAGGGTGATTGCGGTTCTCCACCGAGTTTTCTTCCGAGTGGTTATATTCCATAAAGAGCAAGAGTTTACATTTGTATTTTTTTTATTCAATTACCCACAAAAAAGACGCGGCATAGTTTCGTTTCTTAAACGCTTCCTACAACAGATTTTCACCTGCGCGACAAGGTAATAAAGCGAGAGAGTTACTCCAACCAAAATCACCGCAGTAAATTCGCTTTTAGGCTACTTTAGATATTCAGAGTTCGCTCGTCAATAGCTGTCCAACGGAACGTCCTAGGGTAATATCTAGAATCAGATGACGGTAGAGAGCAAAATACACCTTTTGTTTTTACCGATAGTCGAAGTTTTCCCTTAACAGGGTCGAACAGAAGGCAATATTCTGTTTCTGGCGCTCAGGTGGTTTAGGGACCGTCGTAAAAGTGCAATACCGGTGATTACATATGTAAGCAGAAAAAAAAGGTTTTGCATTCCCATTCAGGAGGGTTAGCCCTATGAAGACTGCACACAAGTTTCTGCCTTTCTATGGAGTTTTTTGCGATCCACATCTTGATCTTTGAGTTTTAGGCTGAATTTTGTATAAGCACTTTGTTAAAAAAAAAGGGCTTTATAAATACATTTGGTTTGATGTGGTTTTAGATTTTACACTATGTACAAAACATAAGAACACCTGCTCATTCCATGACATACTGACCAGGTGAACGCTATGATCCCTTATTGATGCCACGTGTTAAATCAGTGTAGATGAAGGCAACGTGACAGCTGAAACAACGATTTTTAAGCCTTGACAAAATTGAGACATGGATTGTGTATGTGTGCCATTCATAGGGTGAATGAGCAAGACAACATATTTAAGTGCCTTTGAATGGGGTATGGTAGTAGGTGTGTCAAGAACTGCAACACTGCTGGTTTTTCCACACTCAACAGTTTCCCATGTGTATCGAGTAGTCCACCACCCAAAGGACATCCAGCCAACTTGACACAACTGTGGGAAGCATTGGCGTCTACATGGGCCAGCATACCTGTGGAATGCTTGACATCTTGTAGAGTCCATGCCCTGACGAATTGAGGCTGTTCTGAGTGGAAAAGGAGGTGAAACACAATATTAGGAAGGTGTTCCTAATGTTTTGTACTCTCAGTGTATATGTCATTTGAACTGGAATCTATTGAAAATTAGATCTTTATGTGAATTCACACGTACAGATCACTGCACCTGTACATAGCCCATCTGTAAATAGCCCATCCAACTACCTCATCCCCATACTGTATTTATTTTGCTCCTTTGCACCCCAGTATCTCTACTTGCACATTCATCTTATGCACATCTATCACTCCAGTGTTTAATTTGTATATTGTAATTACTTTGCCACCATGGCCTATTTATTGCCTTAACCCCCTTATCTTACCTCATTTGCACTCACTGTATATAGATTTTCTTCAGCTGTATCATTGACTGTATGTTTGTTTATTCCATGTGTAACTCTGTGTTGTTGTATGTGTCGAACTGCTGTGCTTTATCTTGGCCAGGTTGCAGTTGTAAATGAGAACTTGTTCTCAACTAGCCTACCTGGTTAAATAAAAGGTGAAATATTTTTTTTTATAACCACAGGAAAAATATTTGTAGGAAATCAAACTGGACGAACTTGTATATCTATATATCATGTTGACAGTGAGCAAATGAAAATTACATGACGATCGATGCTTGGCTGCCATTTGACAAATACAAATCATCTCTCTTTTGTCCATAATCACGTCATCATGTAGGCCAGCCTACCCTCACTATCTGCCAGTTGTTGGCTAGAGCACATGCCATAACCATAATGGGCACATAAGCTATATAAATGCAATATAGGCCTACAGTATTGTGACAAAACCATCAGTTGAGGTGAAGATGGAACAGAAACCAACTTGTATGTTTTTGGTACATGGGAATTGAACCGCAAAAGTAATTATGAAAACTTGTTCTCAACGAGCCTACCTGGTTAAATAAAGGTGAAATAAAAAACCACATCATCATGCACAGCCTTTTATCCGCAACAAGTCAAATTGATAGAGAAAACAAAGCTAGGTAATTCAATTCAATGATGTAAAGGCCTATCATTGGTTCCCACCAGTGATTGAATGAGCTCTAATCATATTTTAGGGCCACACTGCTAGGTTTCCATCCAATTGGCGACAGATTTTCATGAGAATATTCTAGAATCCGCATGAAGTAAATATGCAAATTGTCCCACTAGTGGTGTGTTTCCACCAAACGGACTTGTTGCAAATAAAAATCAGTGTGTGATTTCGCAAAACTTTTCATGTACTGAATAAACCTTAAGTTCAATGTGTTTCCATTGCATTTTCAACTCTACCGACAGTTTCTTCTCAAAATTATTGCATTAAATAGCAAATGTGCTACTCTGTTCTTGGCACATGTGCTTTAGCCAACAGCTCGCAGATACAGTGCAGGCAGCCTGTGCAGGTATCGTTTACATCAATGCTTCCCAAACATGATGATCAATGTTTTTCCTAGCCACCGTGCATCTACACCTGCATTGCTTGCTGTTTTAGTCTGGGTTTTGTAATAACATATTGACACATGTAATAACGCATCTGTAAAGCACTTTGTTACATCTGCTGGATGTAAAACGGGCTTTATAAATACATTTGATTGATTGAGAGCCTCCATACTTATTGGAAAGGAGCATTAAGATCACTGTGCACTTTCACCACCCTATGAAGTTCATTATTTCATCTGTGGCCTAATAAACAGCATGGTTTCCAAAGTCTAGTGGGAGGACCACACGCCATATCGTCACGTGACATCCTTTACTTCAATACTTGTGCAAAAATGAATTTTCACTGCTATTTCCACATAGTTAATTTCCCAGACACAAAAAGATCCCATCATGTCAAGCAAATAGACGCGAAGTAAAGTTTGTGGTTATTGTGTTGTAGTAAAGTGTACTTACACAAGCCTCAGAGCTGAATTCCATCCATATCCAAGAAGTATCGGTGATTTCCGATTGAGCCGACATATGCAGCAACGTTTACTGTGAATGCAGTCGCCGTGAATGAGGGAACATTGCCTTTAAATTTCAATCGAGCAGTCTTGAATCCACTCCGCACAGTGGATTTTGACAGGGAGCGATGAAATTTTGGATGCCAGTCATTGTCAATGGAGGGAAGGGAAGTGGCCAGGAGCGCAATGTGGGCGAGGGATGGTCAACAATGTGGGACCAAAGTTGGGGAAAGGTGAACTTTATGCAAATAGGCTGCTCTGCGACACTATTGACCAATCTAAACTCACGATAACTTCCAGCCCCTACTGGTTTGGCTGTTCATGCCTATCACTATCTAACCTGCTTCCTAGCACCCACACGAGGGCGAAGCTAGCATGGCTATCCAAATTATTGTGTTATGTGGACATCACGTCAGACTACAGTAGCCAAACTCAACTGGCGGACCGCGGTCCTGGTCCGGACCCAGAGAAGGGTCAATCCAATCGGGCAACATCGCATTTTGTTATATACAAGTCAATGCATTTTTTTAGACAGCTTTAAAAATATATATATCAAAACGGGCGCCGCGGCGTCTAACTCCGCAACCTCTCTTTCTCTCTCTCTCTCGAAGCAACGGCCACCTCAACTAGTGCTCCGCCTAATCCAATTGCATGGTTATTTGCAAATACAAGAGGCCGCGTTTTACCCAATCACATTAATCCAAATATCCTCTGTGGAACCTTGGGACAAGCAGGCAGAAAGAATCGGAAAGATTTGACCACGCTTCAACTGTAATTATCACAGATTGAAGGAGATTAGTTACCAGTATCTCTGTTAATATGGCTTGTTTAAAAAAAAAGAGAGTTGATTCTGAAAACGGGACAGTATTTATTAATTCTCCCCGCAAATAGCACAAAACCAATGTGCCTGATATTCAGTGAGTAAAGTGCCAATGTTTAACGCCATGAGGACACCAGGGGTAGTAAATTAGATCGGACGTATCCCCTGAACACAGAGGTGAGAACAAACAAGATTAAGGATATCCATGAGGTCATCAAAGGGATGCTGACAAACAGGGGGAGAGATCTGAAGTCAGAGTTATTCATTATCACAGATGAAGCTCCAGCCATGATAGGAAGAGGGAGGGGACTGGTTGCACGTTTGAAAGAGGACCACCCTGACCTGACAAATCACTGCATCATCCATCAATCTGTCCTGTGTGCCAGTCTGGGAAATGAGTATTCTGAGGTCATGAAAACGATGATGAAGCTGATCAATGGCATCTGCTACGAGGCATTCTGACAAAGGCCAATGCTAGTTCTGATGACTTACTATGGCACAGCAATGTCAGAAAGCTCAGCAAATGCAGGGGTTTGGAATGTTTTTGGGCCTTTCAGGAGGAAATCAAAGCTTTCTTAACAGAGCAAAAGTGTGACAAGGCAACTCAGTTTGAGTTTTAGGAAGATGGAAACAGTTGCATTTGACAGACATTACATCACACCTTAAATCAACTGAATGTTAAGCTGCAGAGAGAACTTGTCCACTTCCCCAATCTCCTGGTGCAAACGCAGGGAGACAAATGTGTTCCCAACCATGTTGATTTCATCCAGAAGTTGATGGATAACAAGGCTCGCTTTGATGACTTCACTGTTGGAAGAGAACAGGTGCTGCTCATCCAGAACCTCTTCCTCGTCACAAACGTGACAAAGTTGTCAGAAGAAGTAAAACAGACCTTCAGATGGGTAGATGTTGCATCACTGCAAATGGAGTTGATTGAACTGTAAGAAAATGTGTATTTGAAGGCGCATGCTGGTGATTGTGACCCTGTCACTTTCTGGGGAAATATAGTGCCTGCAGCTGATGTCCCTGTTCAAGAAACTGGCACTATACATCCTAACCATGTTTGGCTCCACATACAGCTGTGAATCAGCCTTCTCCACAACAAACTTTATTAAAAACAAATACCGCACCAGGCTCACCAATGTTCTCTCTACTACCGCATGGCAAGCGGTACCGGAGCACCAAGTCTAGGACAAAAAGGCTTCTCAACAGTTGTTACCCCCAAGCCATAAGACTCCTGAACAGGTGATCAAATGGCTACCCGGATTATTTGCATTGTGTGCCTCCCCCCAACCCCTATTTTTTACTCTGCTGCTACTCTCTGTTTATCATATATGCATAGTCACTTTAACTATACATTCATGTACATACTACCTCAATTGCGCCGACCAACCAGTGCTCCCGCACATTGGCTAACCGGGCTATCTGAAATGTGTCCCACTGACAACCCGCCAACCCCTCTTTTATACTCTCTGTTCATCATATATGCATAGTCACTTTAACCATACCCACATGTACATACTACCTCAATCAGCCCGACTAACCGGTGTCTGTATGTAGCCTCCCTACTTTTATAGCCTTGCTACTGTATATAGCCTGTCTTTTTACTGTTGTTTTATTTCTTTACCAACCTATTTTTCACCTAATCATTTTTTTGCACTATTGGTTAGAGCCTGTAAGCATTTCACTGTAAGGTCTACACCTGTAGTATTTGGCGCACGTGACAAATACACTTTGATTTGATTTGAACACATGGACCCGTGTCTGAGTTGCTCTCACACCATTTATGCTAAAGTTTAAAGCATTGGCAGGAAACAGAAAGTATCATTTCTGGGCAAGGCATGGATGGCCCAGACTGACTTATAAATGAATATTGCGTGGCCCAGACTGACTTATAAATGAATATTGCGTGGCCCAGACTGACTTATAAATGAATATTGCGTGGCCCAGACTGACTTATAAATGAATATTGCATGGCCCAGACTGACTTATAAATGAATATGATGTGATGTTCTGTGAATTCAGATTACTATTTGTTAAACTCTCCTTCGTTCTCCAGAAAAAAACTATTTTATAAAAAAATAAAATAATTTAAGGCCAATGTACAATGGTTAACAGTGCCCTTTTTGCATAGACAATTATGCAACCACTTCTGTTCTTCAGCAATGTTGCACATGTTTACATTCGAAATAAGTAATTAATTCAAATTTGTACAATTGAATGTAGATTTAATAAAATCAAAGTTTCCTAAATGGTGGACGACTATGTTTGTTACTACGCTGGACCTTCTCAAATGGTTTAATACCGAGGTAAAGTTGGTTTTATATTCACACATTTGGACATGCAACAGACATGCAACAGACATTCAGACATTCAACAGACATTCGCCAAAAGCAATTTAGAAATGTAAAAATCAATAACTAATTCACCGTTTGTCACTGAATCATCAAGCTATGTATGATTTATTCTATAAACTTCTAGCATACTTTTCCAACCTTCGTTCCGAGGAAAAATTCCAGTTTTGACTTAATAGAAATACATAAAATCTAAAAAATGCCATTTAAAGCTGCAAAAATCAATAACTAATTCACTGTTTGTCACAGAAACATCAAACTAGGTATGAATTATTCTATAAATATCAAGCATTATTTTATAACTTATTTTGAGTAAAAACTCCAGTTTTGATTTGACAGAGGTCATGTAGTCCGTCTAGAGGGCTAACGAGTCTGTTATACCCTATTAGAAGGGGCCTGGCAGAAAATGCTGCATCTTCAGTCATTAAATTAGATTACAGGAAACAATGACGTGATGAAGGGGTGACTAACAAAGAAGACAGGTGGATGGATCAAGAGGACCAAGACAACCAAGAGGATCAACATGGACATTCCACAGTGGAGATAAGGAAAACTAAGAGTGACCCATAACATACACTACCGTTCAAAAGTTTGGGGTCACTTAGAAATGCCCTTGCTTTTGAAAGAAAATCTAATTTTTTTGTCCATTAAAATACCAAATTGATCAGAAATACAGGGTACACATTGTTAATGTTGTAAATGACTATTGTAGTTGGAAATGGGAATATATGCAAATTAATACCATTTAAATGTAGATGTTTTTTTGCATTGGATTTATTTACCATATCATATGGACACAGAAACATACACCCTTTGCCTTATCATAGTAGACAAATTGCAAATTATGAAATCCTTCCAGTAGAAAAAAAAACTTCAATTTAGTTACAAATTGAACTTTAATTAAATGAGTTGACTCTTCACATGGGATGATTTCACTGAACAAGAAAGGGAATATTTAACATACATCTGTAAAAGGATAGTCTTGAAACTAAAGCTTTGGTTGTCTTCCTCTCAGGCTTCCATGTCTTCTCACTAGACCTCCTCAATGTCCACCTCTTGAACATCAGACTCCAAGGCCTCATCGTCACTGTCACTTTCCAACCTTGTTGAGGATGGCTCATTGTCAGGCTCAACAAGCATCAAATTTGCCCAGATTGGCCACCAATTTTTCAACCCTTGTATTGTTCAGCCTGTTACATGCTTTGGTGTGTGTGTTCCCAAACAAGGACAAGTTGCGCTCTGAGGCGGCTGATGTTGGTGGGATTTGGAGGCTGATGGAGGCAACAGGGGAAAGAGCCTCAGATCCACAAAGTCCCTTCCATCAAGTGGCTGATGAGATGTGTTGGCACGACTGCCATATTGCATCTCCATCCCAAAGCCCTTGCTTGGAAGTGTACTTCCCCAGACTGTGATGACACCATAGGCCTTGTTGATCTCTGCACCAGACAGGATGCTCTTGCCAGCATCCTTGGGGTCCAACATGTACGCTGTGGCATGTATCGGCTTCAAGCAGAAGTCTTCACACTTTTTGATGTATTTCAGAACTGCAGTTTCCTCTGCTTGAAGCAACAGTGAAGTGGGCAGGGCAGTACGGATTTCTTCTCTTACATCTGCAAGCAGAGTCTGAACATCAGACAGGATGGCATTGTCTGCCTCAATCTGTGCAATGGCTACTGCTATAGGTTTCAGGGGTTTCAGGCTGCTTACCACTCTCTCCCAAAATACATCATCCAGGAGGATCCTCTTGATGGGGCTGTCCATGTCAGCAGGCTGTGATATGGCCATTTCTTGGAGAGTCCTTCCCCTCCAAGAGACTGTCAAACATGATGACACCACCCCAACGGGTGCTGCTAGGCAGCTTCAATGTGGTGCTCTTATTCTTCTCACTTTGCTTGGTGAGGTAGATTGCTGCTATAACTTGATGACCCTTCACATACCTAACCATTTCCTTGGCTCTCTTGTAGAGTGTATGCATTGTTTTCAGTGCCATTGTAACGGAATTCCTCTTCTTCAGAGGAGGAGTAGCAAGGATCAGACCAATGTGCAGCATGGTAAGTGTCCATAATGATCTATTTAATAAATCAACAGACCACTGAACAAAAATAACAAAAGTACAAACAACCGAAACAGTCCCGTATGGTGAAAACACTAACACGGGATACAACCACCCACAAAACACAATAGAAAACAGGCTACCTAAATATGGCTCCCAATCAGAGACAACGACTGACACCTGCCTCTGATTGAGCACCATACTAGGCCAAACACATAGAAATATTACAACAGAACAAAACATAGAAAAACAACATAGAATGCCCACCCCAACTCACGCCCTGACCAACTAAAATAAAGACATAAAAAAGGAACTAAGGTCAGAACGTGACAGCCATGATGTCCTTGAGGAGCAGATTCAATATATGAGCAGCACAGCCAATGGGTGTGATGTGAGGGTAGGACTCCTCCACTTTAGACCAAGCAGCCTTCATGTTCACAGCATTGTCTGTCTCCATGTGCAAATGCCTTCTGTGGTCCAAGGTCATTGATGACTGCCTTCAGCTCATCCGCAATGTAGAGACCCGTGTGTCTGTTGTCCCTTGTGTCTGTGCTCTTGTAGAATACTGGTTGAGGGGTGGAGATGATGTAGTTAATTATTCCTTGTCTACGAACATTCGACCACCCATCAGAGACGATTGCAATACAGTCTGCTTTCTCTATGATTTGCTTGACCTTCTCTTGAACTCTGTTGAACTCTGCACCCAGCAAATAGTAGATAAAGCATGCCTGGCTGGAGGGGTGTATGCTGGATGAAGAACATTCAGAAATCTCTTCCAATACACATTGCCTGTGAGCATCTGAGGTGAATGAGCTGCATACACAGCTCGAGCAAGACGTTCCTCAAATGAGTCAAAAAAAACTTTGGATTCCAGGAGGACCATGAGCTGTTGCTATCGATAAGGTGTCTGATTCACAATTTTCACCTCAAATAGAAGTAGTGGGACTTTGGCCAGATGATTCTGCATCTTTGTTGTATTCTTCACATATGATTTGGCACAGTATTTGCAAATGTACACAGCTTTTCCTTCTACATTATCTGCAGTGAAATGTCTCCATGTACAGATAAATAATTAAGCAGATAGACTAAACAACTCCTTTGTAAGATAAATGTTTTAAAATGAAACATGTATGGAAACAGAAGAATTAACACTCTTCAGTTAGCAGACTCATGCAAGCTAAACTCCACATGGTAGCAAAAACTAGCTAGCAGAAATTGTTAACAAGTTAGAAATGATTTAAACACACTTTGCTGTAGGCTACTATTTACTAGTTTACAAAAAATCATATATGTCGTATAAGATATATTCACCTCACCCAGTATTGTAATCAAAACTTACCAGAAAGCATGTAGTCCTTGGCTCAGATAGTGTAGTAGTGTGGACTCAATAGCATCTCATTAGTGTGCAAGATCTTGAGAATCAGCTGTACATGTGTTGGAAGAATGCACTGCAGAGGGTTGCAATTCCATTGAATTGAGGATGGTTTAACCAAAATATGACGCAATACATAGAATTGCTTTATGTGTATCCCCCAAAAAAGGTTCACTGTTATAAGTTAACTTTGTTGATGAATTTAAGCCAAACTTAACTTCCCATAGAAAATTCAGTCCCTTTGCAACCCTAGTTATTGCTCTAATGTTCTATTATCATGACTCTATGTTATTATTCTACTGTGAGAGATACTAGATACATACTATGACAGGAACTCACTGTAATAGGTGCACACGTTTTATCTGGCACAAGTGACGATTAAAATGATCACCAGGTATGCTCCATATGGAGACACACAGGACACTTTTTCTCTCTTGCTCTTCCCCACCAGTCTGGCAGGTGTCAATCTGATTGATGGGGATCATTACTGTCCCCTGCTGGAATCAGTGTGTGCCATCAGGCCCCCTATCCATGATGAGGATATCTGTCACACTTTCACCCTCACGTCTTATCAGACACATGGCACTGCTAACCAGCCTGGATTCAGATAGTATTAAAAATCATTCCATGTCTTCAGCTGTGCTTGGCTCAGTGGAACTAATGAAATATTCTTAAGTACAAACCCATATCCTGCCCATCTGGCATTCCAGACAGGATCAAGCAAACACTGAAAGTATTTGAAAGATATCGAATACTGTTTGATCCCATGTCTGACTAGATTCAGAATGTTCCCTTGGGTTTTAGATGTTATAATATTGTTGACACATTTGTCTTTTACACTGAGGTAAATGACTAAGCCGGGAAGGGCACACCAGTTTGTCACAGTAAAATAAACAGAGAGAGAGCAACACCTCGCATGCATTGACCATCCATGTGTGGTGGCTCAAATCAAAGATGCTATTTCCTGCCAGAGGAAGTGGAGGCACAGACATCATTTTTTTAGGAGCCGTTTCCTTTCCTCTCTTTTTCCATAACGCCTGGCAACATTCATACATAGGAAAGAAAATAAAGAGAAAAATAACATTCACGCAGAATACAGAAATGTAAAAAAAAATTACAAATAAACCTTTCATTGGCATCAGCAGAAACAATGTTGTTGACAGGACCTTTAGACAGAGGGTAGATTTGCAGGAAGAGGAGAAAGGTGTCTTAAATCATACTGAAAATGAGTTCTATTAATCAACAAAGGATGGAGGTGACTCTTCTGTTCTCTCTAATGGGAGACAACACTCTCTTCTCTATTCGTCAGGCCATTCAACAATATGCTTCACCCATGATATTTCATCATCATAATAAGCATACAACGTACATCTCTCTCTCTCTCTTTCTCTCTCTCTCTCTCTCACACACACACTTTCAATTGAATTCAAGTGGCTTGATTGGCATGGGAAACATATGTTTACACTGTCAAAGCAAATGGAATAGACAATAAACAAAAGGAAATAAACAATTCTTTCTAATTTGCATTCATTTCCTGCAGGTCAATGATGGCCTACCCCAGCCAAACCCTCCCCTGACCCGGACGACGCTGGGCCAATTGTGTTTACTAATACCACAACTAATAGGTAATGCTGGGGCTGGGGCTTTCTGCTTGGCAGGTGCAGTGGGGTTTGGCTGTGGCTTGCTGACATTTGAAGAGCTGGGTTTGGAGTGGCTAGGGGAGGAGGCACTACTTCGAGGCGACAGACACAAGCTCCACCGTAGTATTCTGAGATGTTGTGGATGGTGGCCAGGGCGAAGCATTGAGGGGTGGTGGATGTGCCACTGCTAGTCCCACACTGGGTAAGGCCATAGCTTCTAGAGGAGAGGCTTTGGGTAGGGCCGCCGGCAGACCTAGGGTTGGACTTCACATATCTTAAGGGAACATTTTGACATTTGCCATATGGTTAGTGAGAAAGTCCACATTGCAAATGTACGGTCCCTTACTAGACGTCCGACAACATTTCTAAAATTGGCGGACAGCGTCGGGCCGTGCAGCAGGGCCGGATCTTCCAGGAAGTCGTCAAACGAAGTCTCTCGGACATTCGGTTTTCGTTTAATAAAACTTTCACATTTTGGTCATTTTTCCACTGTCCCGGTAAATCCCACAAGAGGGCGAGTAGAATCATATTGCAAATGTACAAAACATCACCAATCACAACGTGGCCTTATCTCCTAAACGGAAAAGACTTCGAAGACGAAACTTGGTGAGCATAGGTTTGGCATAATGGGCAGTTGGCCCCGAACAAGATGGCGTCCAGGCCTCAACGGGATTAAAGGTCAGAAATGAAAATAGAGCAATAATTTCTCCACTTCATATCAAAGTAAATTAACCTACGGTGTCAATAAAAAAAGAACCAGCCATTTATCTATTGTAATTTAAGAAAAATCGTACAATGTCAAATTGTTGTTGTTTTTTTCTTTTTAAGTTACAGATCCAGTGACAGCTTGTTCAGACGAATCTTTTTGAATTGTGTTTCCGAGCTATGCGAGATTTCTGTGATTTTCTGTGATTTTCTGAAATAACACACACTCATTCAACCCTCTGTAAATAAGTCAGTTCTTAACATAAAGACTTAAAACTCAATATTATATAAGTGACTACCCCAAGGAGGAAATGTGTTTACTTTCAGCTTCCTGCGTAAACCGGAAGTGCCGTAAAATGTTGTCAGAGGTGCTGTTTCAAAGGGTTAAAAAGGTCTGATCTTTTCAAAACTTCATATTGGTTATTAGGCAACCCTCATGAACTGTAAATGAGTCATTTCTCCCAACAGATGTCAAAGAAAAGCTCTGTCACACACACACACGCAGCAAGGATGGAGTGTCAAAGTGCGGTGCCCAAAGACACTCAGAGCCTGAAGTGGCATTACCATAATCTCTAGGCTGTGCCGAGTTCAACGAGATGCCCCGCTAGACCGTAGCTTGCTCGGTCTGAGCTCATAATGAAGCCTGGCCCTAAATTGCAGGGGCTTTTGGGTGACAGCGGGAGAACAGTTAGGGTTAGAAGCACAATTCTACCTCGGGAACATTCCTGAGGTCCTCCCGATCGGTGCAAGCCTAAACTTGACCATGTGGCATTAACCCTTAAAAGTTAAAAGAAGGTGTTTACGTTAAAGAGTTTTCAATTACTTCTCTCCCCATAGTAATACATTGCCTGCACCACTAAATTCAACCTGAAGCCCATGTGGGTTATGAATGTCTTTTGAACCTGTCTTCCATGTCTACCTGTGTTGAATCTAAGCTTCCTGGAGCAACCGGAAGTGGTTAAAATCACCCAAAAATTGTCTTGCCATACCCAACCTGCAGTTTGTGAGAAATAGTGCATTCAACCCTGTGTACATCAGTCAGTTATTAATGTATAGACTTAAAACTCAGGATTCTGTAAAAACCTACTCAAATGAGGATATGTGTTTACTTTTAGCTTCCTGTGCCAACCAGAAGTGCCTTTAATTGGGGTCACAGTGTCTGTTTCGAAGGATTAAAAAAGTCACATCTTTCCAAAACTTCATATGTGTGACTAGGTAACCCTCATGAACTGTAAATCAGTCATTCCTCCCAACAGATGTCAATGAAAAGCTCACACACACACACACACAAACACACACACACACACACACACACACACACACACACACACACACACACACACACACACACACACACACACACACACACACACACACACACACACACACAGCAAGGATGGAGTGACAAAGTGCGGTGATTAAAGACACAGAGAGCCTGCAATGGCATTTCCATATTCTCAAGGCCGTGCAGAGTTCAACAAAATGCCCCGCTTGACCGTAGCTCGCTCTGAGTGCAGCAACCGTGAGAAAAAGTAGGCCCAAAATTAAGCCTGGCCCTAAATTGCAGGTGCTTTTGGGTGACAGTGAGAGAACCATCAGGGTGAGAAGCGCAATTCGACCTCATGTATGTTCCTGAGGTCCTCCCGATCTGTGAAAGCCCAACCTTGACCGTGTAGCATTAACCCTTCAAAGTTAAAACATTGTGTTTACATCAAACAGTTTTCACTGACTTCTCTCCCCATAGGAATACATTGCATCCAACCCTAAATTCAACCTGCAGCCTATATGGGTTATGAATGCCGTATGAACCTGTCTTCGATGACAATCCATCAGGCCACTATGAGGTTTACCTGTGTTGATTCTAAGCTTCCTGAAGCAATTGTAAGTGATTAAATTCACCCTAAAAGTGTATTGATATACATAACCTGCAATTATGAAAATCAATGCATTCAACCCTGTGTAGATCAGTCAATTCTAAACATAAAGACTTAAAACTCAGGATTCTGTAAGAGCCTACCCCAATGAGGATATGTGTTCACGTTCAGCTTCCTGTGCCAACCGGAAGTGCCTTCAAATGGTGTCATATGCGCTGTTTCGAAGGGTTGAAAAGGTCAGATCTTTTTAAAACTTCATATGTGTGATTAAGCAACCCTCATGAACTGTAAATCAGTAATTTTCCCCAACAGATGTCAAAGAAAAGTTCTCTCTCACACACACACACACACACACACACACACAGCAAGGATGGAGTGACAAAGTGCGGTGCTTGAAGACACACAGAGCCTGCGATGGCATTTCCATATTCTCAAGGCCGTGCAGAGTTCAACGAGATGCCCCGCTTGACCGTAGGCCCAAAATTAAGCCTGGCCCTACATTTAATTTGCTTTTGGGTGACAGTGAGAGAACCGTTAGGGTGAGAGGCACAATTCGACCTCAGGTATGTTCCTGTGGTCCTCCCGATCTGTGCAAGCCTAACCTTGACCGTGTGGCATTAACCCTTAACAGTTAATCATGGTTTCTTGATCTCACAGATTACAATGACATCTCTCCTTATAGGAATACATTGCCTGCTCCCCTAAATTCAACCTAGAGCCTATGTGGGTTAATAATGCCTTATGAACCTGTCTTCGATGAAAATCCATCAGGCCACTATGAGGTCTACCTGTGTCGATTCTAATCTTCCCCAAGAAACCGGAAGTGGTTCAAATCACCCTGAAAAGGTTTTTTCCATACCCAACCTGATGTTTGATAGAAATTGTGCATTCAACCCTGTGTAAATCAGTCAGCTCTTAACGTAAAGACTTAAAACTCAGGATTCTGTAACTGCATACCCCAATGAGGATATGTGTTTACTTTTAGCTTCCTGTGCCAACCGGAAGTGCCATAATTGGTGTCATAGGGGCTGTTTCAAAGGGTTAAAAAAGTCAGATCTTTCCAAAACAAAATCAGTCATGTCTCCCATAAAATTTCCAAGAAAAACTCTCTCACACACACACACACACAGCTTGGACGGAGGGACACAGTGTGGTGTGTAGAGACAGACAGAGCCTGCAATAGTTAACTTTGTTCGAACCATTAAAGAACCGTCAGACCTAGAGTTCTGAAACTTTAGAAACCTGTTCTACAGCACAGGTCGATAGTGCGTGGTGAGTTATGTGGCTCTAGAAGGTTCCTTGACCGAGAAACAACCTCATACATTTGAAATTACTTCATTTCATTTGGACCATTACGGAAATGACGACATTTAGAAAAGTCCCAGAGTCGCAAGATTAGGTCCATTGAAACCGGCTCGGCCCATAGAGACGGACCCCAACGTTTCTGTCCGATAGCTCATTCAGGGACCCCACCCCGTAGCAAGGCATGGAAAAAAGTGGATTTTCAGCACCAATTAAGGTCTTGCTTGGGCACCGAATGACCTATCGAGCCGAAACTCCCTCATCATACATGACACATCTAGGTTGATTCATGGCTTAACATAGTGCTATGTATCATTTTGGCAGTATAAATGCCTTTTGGACATGGTTCACTGACTTTTGGGTTTGTAAACCGACTTCCATTTATCATACATGGAAAATGGACATAACATCCTGATTTGCCACTTTCAAATCTTTAATATTGCATTTGGACATTTCTTATGGCATTTGGCAAACAAATAAAAACAGTGACTTTTGACTTCCTATGAAATCATATTGCAAATGGTCAAAAAATATGTCCTTTGGACAAGTAAAAAAAAATGATAATGAAATATGACAAAAGTATTCATACAGTTCTTATACATGTGTAATTGACACAAAATCTAAAGAATTTCGAAAAACAGTCCAGAACGCACTTTTTTAAGGGGGTGATAAGTTTTTGAAAAAAATTTCAATTTTTCAAAATTTTACTCTTGGGTCTTGACACACTCGGCATTTGTTGGATTTTTGGAGTGCTACACTTGGTATTTGCCATATGGCATTTGCAATCAACTTTGATTGAAACAAGGCCGAATTGAGTGGTATTGGACACCGTGTATATGTTTCGTACGATGTCAATGACTTCCCATTCATTTTTGTTTCTTATTCATCCCTTTACATTTGTGTGTATTTGTGTGTATAAGGTAGTTGAAATTGTTAGATTACTAGTTAGATTTTACTGCATAGTCGGAACTAGAAACACAAGCATTTCGCTACACTTGCATTATCATCTGCTAACAATGTGTATGTGACCAATAAAATTTGATTTGAATTTTTGCAAACAATGAACAAAACAAACAAATCCTGTCAAGAGAATAAATTGTACAAGTTAAATCACGTAAAAGCCAAGAGAGAAATGACACAACATATTTCACAAGCAGCAACTTTTCAGTAGATATGAAACACTTTTTCCCCAAACATTGTAACCAAAATGTATTCCAAAAGCTATGAAGTACTACAGAACCCACAGAGGAGACAACGCAATAGCTGCCAGCTCGCTAATTTAGGCTGCTTTTACACAGGCAGACCAATTCAGATCCTTTTTTTACTCATTTGTCTTTTGACCAATCACATCAGATCTTTTCAAATCAGCTCTTTTTCAGAGCAGATCTGATTTGTCAAAAGACTAATTAGTGAAAAACAAGATCAGAATTGTGCTGCCTGTGTAAACGCTGCCTTACTGCCTTGAGTTGTTGATATATCAGCTGAGTGTATATTTATAGCCTGAACAGCCAGTTGTCATCACTGTTTGATTGATTGATCATGTTCATCTGCATGTCATTGTGGTGTCATAACGTTAGCCCTCTTTGTGTGAATTTCAAAAGTCTTTCCTTAACTCTTCGCGTCCTCTGTCCTCACCTTGGTTGTTTTAAAATCTGTCCGCTCCACAAAGACATACAGCTGAGAATGATTAATCAATAAGCCAGTGATTGAATGGCAACTGCAGGTTCAGGCAATAAATACACACCAAGCTGGTACGTCAACTAAATATGGCAGTAAGGCACTGAGCTACTAATTGCAGAGTATTGCTTTGTCTTAGTTGCCGGTGTCAGCACTATATTTATAGCTTCAGATTCTCGGTCACTTTGGATTTTCTTTTTTCCTTGTTTTGGAAGAGAACGTGAGCCGGGTGTGCCATTCTCCTTGTGCAAAATCCACCAACGCGGTCAATCCCTGGGATTGGGTTAGCCAACACGATTTGGTTTGCTTGGAAGGAAAAGGAGTTGGAGCCTTTAGGACGGGAAACTTTTGGAAGGACAATCTTGATGGGGATTCTAAAGCTGACGGTGAAGGACGTATTTTGCTTCCAAGGCAACTCGTTGGAGGGAGCATACGACGTGGCACTACATACAGAGGAGAAACACGATGATATCCTGAGAAGGGCAAGAGCAGTGGGAGGTGAGAGGCCGATGTGCCACTATGAAATAACAAGCCTGGCAAGGAACAACTTTAGGGTTGTAACTGTCAACATTTACAACCCATACGTTAAGGATGAGGAGGTGAGGGCCTTTCTGGGGAGATACATGGATAACATCTCCTCAGCAAGGCACCTCAAAGACTCCCTTGGGTTTTGGAATGGGAGGAGAGGCTTCCAGGCCCTCCTCAGGGAGGACCCAAAGGGACATGGTGGCTACCTCCATCCTCCTGCTATGTTCTCCCTGGGGGCTGACAGGGGAACGTAGTTTTATGCATGTCAGCTCCCATTTTGCCGGCGCTGTATGGCCTACGGCCACATCCTCGCCTCGTGCAGCACAAGAAAGTGCAGATTTTGTGGATCTCGGGAGCACGAGGCGAAGGATTGTGACGAGACTAAGGCGTGCCACGGGTGTGGCTCGTCAGCACACCTGTGGCGGGGGTGCCCGGCTCGTCAGAGGTCATACGCGTCTGCGGCTGGGGGGGAGCAGGAGCGGGGGATGGGGGAAGAAGAGGAAGGGAAGGAAGCACGCCTCATGACCAGAGTACAGGTCCAGAGGGGAAGGCCACAAGGAAGGAGGAGGAGCAAGAAGCGGCGGATGGAAGAGAGAAGGAAACGGAAGGCACGGGAGTAGGAGAACCAGGAAAAATGGCGGAAGAAGGTAAGTGAGTGGAGGAGCATGAGAAAGAAGAAAGCGAGGGAGGGGTGGTGGAGAAGGAGACGGTGGAAGAGCAAGTGGAGTGGGGGGAAAGTGCCCTGGTGGAAGAGATGAGGGGTATGGTGGAGGAGCTGGCGGGGGGGGGAGGGTGGTATCTCTCCACTGCCGCCATCACCAAAGAAGAGAGTGAAGAGGGTGCGATTGGCCGACAGTGGATGGCCAAGAGAGCGATGGGGGTGGGAGAAACCTCTGGGTTGCTGCTGGTTTCCCCAGGCCCTCAACTTCTGTTGGGTGGGGACCCACCTAACAAGACCCAGGACTGGGTACAGGAGGAGGTGGGGAGTTTTTTGTTTGGGGACTCAGCCTTCCCTATTTCTTTTCAAACCAGCTGCAGCGCTGGGGAGGGGGAGGAGTGTGGGGGTAGACCCAGGGTGCAGGGCACCCCGGTGCCAAACACTATTCCTGCATCCTGGGTTGGTGAGATGGAGGAAGAGGAGGGGACGTCGGGAGTACTGATGGTGTTCTCACCGGTAGATATGGAGCAGGGGACCATCGGGCGAGTCTCCTTTTTTTGTTTTTTTCTGTCTGGGTTTAGTATTTGAGTGTATTACATGTTTTTATTTTATTCTTTCATGGGGTCTAATTTGACTTTTGTTAGTTTAAATGTAAAGGGTTTAAGGGATTTTGTTAAGAGGAGGGCGGTATTTAGTTATTTGTTTTTTGTTTTTTACAGGAGGTTCACCTGAGGGATGGAGGGGATGTTAGTAGGTTTAAGAGGGAGTGGGACAAGGGGGAGTCTGTTTGGGGTATTGGGGGGTTGCACTCATCGGGGGTAGGGATTTTGTGTGGGCACAGGGAGGTAAAAGTGGAGGGTTCTTTTGTGGTGATGCAGGGGAGGGTTATGGGGGTGGATGTCACGATAAGGGATTGCAAATTTAGATTAGTGGTGGTGTATGGGCCACAGGTGGCGGTAGACAGGAGGGAGATGGTGGACTGTCTGGCGCCCCTGTGCATCACAAATAGGAAATTAGTGATAGGGGGGGATTTTAATATAGATTTAGGGGTAGGGGGGGATAGCAGTGCAGGCGCCATCACGTGGCTAATGGCTTGCCATGGTCTGGTTGATGGTGGCCTGCACACTACTCTGAAAATGGCCGGTCCTACATGGCGCAACTCCAGGGGGGTTGCGCAGAGGCTCGAGTATATTTTTGTATCCAGGTCAAAGGGTAAGTTGTCTGGGCGGCTGTTGCCTGTTTTCTTTTCAGATCACGACGGGGTGCTCCTGCAGGTGTGGTCGCCAGTCTGCCTCTTCGGTAGGGGGTACTGGAAGTTAGATCGGGATGTGCTGGAGGAGCAGATTTTTGTTGACGCTTTTTTTGGTTTCTTTTGGAG
The DNA here is from genome assembly GCF_057628025.1 of Oncorhynchus mykiss. Lineage (NCBI taxonomy): Eukaryota > Metazoa > Chordata > Actinopteri > Salmoniformes > Salmonidae > Oncorhynchus > Oncorhynchus mykiss. The sequence goes on along the minus strand of NC_143039.1, from coordinate 55,084,540 downwards.
GCTTGAAGGCCTCCGGTCCATGTGCGAGGGGGTGTTAGAGTGGTGGGAATTAGTTAAGGGGAGGATTAGGGCTTTTATAATAGGGTATTGCAAGAGGGAAAAAAGGGAGGAGAGGAGGGAGGTGGATCGTATCCAAAGGTTAATCGGACTCGAGTACGAGGCAGGCAACCTCGGTGGGTTGTTTGACTGGGAGAGGTGGGTTGTTTGACTGGGAGAGATCCGCAACCCTAAAGGCGCAGCTCAGGGAGCTGCAGGAGCGGAAGGCTCGAGCTTTCCTGGAGCGTGCGCATAGTGGCTTTCTAGAACACAATGATACTTGTTCCGCTACGTTCTTTAAGTCGGTTAGGGCCAGACAGAGTAGGAAGGTAATGCATGGCGTTAGGGAAGAAAATGGGAATATAGTTAGAAAACCAGAGGAAATGGTCCGGGTGACAACTGACCATTTCCAAGGTTTATTTAAGGAAAGGGAAATAGATGTAGAGCAGGGAAATGTGTTTTTAGAACACTTGTCCTGGCGGTTGCTGGAGGACATTAGAGAAGTGATAGAGGCCCAGATCTCACTAGAAGAGGTTGAGAGCGCTCTTAGGAGGATGGGAAAAGGGAAGGTGCCTGGGATGGATGGGCTGCCGGCTGAGTTTTATCTCAAGTTTTGGGGTATACTTGGACCAGTGGTCCTCGAAGTCTTGAAGGCCATCCTTGAGACGGGGGTCCCGGGGGGGGATCAATGGCTGTTGGTGTGCTGTCACTTCTATATAAGAAGAACAGACCATGGCAACTGGCGGCCGTTGACCATGCTGTGCGTAGATTGCCCTTCCCTACGTCGCCCATGAGGATCAGACGTGCGGGGTAGAGGGCCGCTCTATTAGATGGAACCTACAGTTAATCAGGGACTCCATCGCTTGGGTTGAAGATAGAGGCCTGCCTTTAATGGTAGCAGCGCTAGATCAGGCGAAAGCCTTTGATCGCGTGAATAGATATTTTCTATTCAGAGTGTTAGGTCGATTAGGATTTGGGGAGAAGTTCATAGGATGGATCCGTACATTATATGTCGGAGCGAGGTGCCGAGTTAGTGTAAATAGTCACTTGGGTGACGTTTTTGACCTCTCGTCTGGGGTCAGGCAGGGGTGCCCACTCTCGGCTCTCCTCTTCGTTCTGTACATGGAGCCTCTGGGGGCTGCCATTAGGGCAGACACAGGGGTGGAAGGCTTGATCCCTGGAAGTGGTGGGCTGCGTGTTAAGATGACGCAGTACGCCGACGACACTTCATTGCTGCTGTGCAAGGACTCGTGCCTGACAAGGTCCCTTGCCATCATTGGGGATTTCACCCGAGCGTCGGGAGCGGTTCTGAACCATGCAAAGTCTTCCGTTAAGTTTTCGGAAGATGGCGCGGTAGGACGGATGTGCCCGGGGGGTTATCTCTCTGTGAGGGGGCCCTGAGGATACTCAGGGTCCATTTTGAGACCTCCGGCTCAGCGACGCTGAACTGGAACATGGGTATCGCAGTGGTACAGAGGAAGCTAGCGATGTGGAAGGCTAGGTCTTTGTCTTTTATGGGCAAGGTCCTGGTCCTTAAGGTGGATGTGTTGCCGTCTCTTTTGTATTTGGCGTACATGTACTAGTGAGGCTTGTGTTTCAGTTCATGTGGGGTGGCAGGTACGAGTGGGTCGCCAGGGCACGCATGCTCTGTCCCATCGGAGAGGGAGGTAAGGGGGTACCACATCTCCCCCTCAAGCTGGACGCAATTTTTGTTTCTTTCTTGTTAACGGAGCTTGCTCATCCAGTAATACACCTGTCCGGTTACCTCCTGCGGGTGTTCTTCTCGTATCAGGCGAGAAGCGTAATGGTGTGGTCTAACACGGGTCCTTGGGCGGAACAGCTGCAGTGGCACTTTGGCCATGCGGCCAAGTGGCTGCGTGCGCACCCTGAGGTTGAAGTTGCCCGAGTAGGTTTAGATCACAGGCACCTGTACGAGGAGGTCAGACAGGCAGGGAGTCTGGCGCCTGTAGTGGGCATCTCGGCAGTGGTCTGGGAGGGAGTGCAGGCGCGGGGCCTGGAAAACAGGCTCAAGGACCTGAATTGGTTGAGCCTCCACAAGTGCTTGCCGGTACGTTCCATCATGTACCGGCATAGTTTGGCGCAATCCCCCCCCTGTCCAAGATCCTCTTGTGGCAGGGAGGAGACTGTGCGCCATGTCTTTTGGGACTGTGCCTTTGCCGGAGTAGTATGGGCTAGGGCACGGGTGTTGTTAAGTTTGGTAAGAGGGGATTTTGTATTGACGTGGGCCAGGTTAGAGAGAGGTGTAGGGAGAGCGAGAGGGACGGATAGGGACAGGTTTCTGCTCTGGCTTCTCACGAGTTTCTTTAAACGGGGGCTGTGGGAAGCCAGGCAGAACATGGTGAAGACAGGGAGAGAATGGGGGATGGAAGGGATAGTGAGGAGGGTGGAAGGAGATTTGAGGGGGAGGATGAAGAGGGAGGAGAGAAAGTGGGGGCAGCATGCTGCCCGGGAGAGGTGGAAGGGGGGGTTTAGGACTGGGTGTCATTTAGATTTGTAAGGGGATAGATTAGGGACGGGGAGATAGGGAAAGGTAGTTTGTAGGATGACGTGGAGGGAAGATGCTCCCCTGAGGTTTTGTTTGGGGTTTTTGTTTAGTTAAATTAAAATACCATTATTGGAGTATGAATGAAAATGATGAGTTGTAAAGAATGAATGGTATTGAATGTAATAAATTATTTTTTGATTAAAAAAAATTGCTTTGTCTGGGCTGTTGGTGGTTTAAGGCTTTGATATGGCTTTTGGAATTAATTTGGGGTAAGATTCTTTGACCAATGTGTTTCAGGTCAACTGCAAGGTTGCTGCTTGTATTTGGAATGTTGATGTGTAATGGCAACTTCTTTTCTTGACAGGATTGTGTTCCTTTGCTCATTGTTTGCAGAACACTCAAGTTTTACATGGGCTCCACGTGGTAAGGCATGAACACAAAACGTTGTCACTTTTGTCAGACCAACCTTCAAGTTTGGCACTGAATCTATAACTTCCCTTCTGTTTAGATGCCCAGAGATTAAGAGGCTATGGGTTTTCTGGCTCTTCCAGAATGGAAGTTGAGCAGAGGCAAACAGGTGGCAGCTATCCCCAGGATCAATTCAGACCAGCCTCTCACACTTCTGGTTCGGTCCAGAGTGAAGCTACTTACCGCGGGACTGGATACAACACACTCGGAGGCTTTGCTCCAAGCTCCCTCCAGCCAGCCCCAAGGGGCTCTGGATCTATCCCGAGCAGCTTTACCTCCGCCCAGACAAAGGGTAAGAGGACCCGTGCCAAGAATACTGACATTAGCCTCTCTGGCTCTATAGCCAGTGGATCCTCTGTCACCCACAACAAGCATCAAACCAAGGCCAGCAGAACCTATGGTCAAAGTGTCACTGACCCCAGTGCATTAAGGCCAGTTTCAAGTTGGGAGGTAAAGAGAATCCAGGCCAACACTCTTCGTACTGTACAGCCTCACTCCGGCAGCTCTGGACTAGTCCAGAATCCTGATGTTGTGTTTAATGTCCAGAGTAGAACTGCCTCTAACCTGAAACCATCTACTCCTAACTATGGCTCTACCCAGAGTGAATTCAAGTTCTCCACCTCCAGACAACCCAACCAAGGCCTTGTCCAGACTCTGAGTAGAGGAGCCCCCAGCCTCTATGGTCAAACTGCCACCCACACCACCTCCCTCACCCACTATGTCCAGGACTTGAAGCAAGGGAGCAGCTTCCCTTCCCTGGCTTTCAAGGGACCAAGGGAGATCTCTGCCCGGTCAATTTCCACTCCTGACCGTGAAGTTCCCTCAAGTGGTTCTTCACAAACTTCATTTAGACCAGGTCCGCTGAGTTTTGGTTCTACTGAAGGTGGGAGTGCAACAAACAGCTACAAGCCTAGCTTCTCTCAAGATGTCATGCAATACCAGAGCAACTCTGCCAGTAGAAGTGTTTCAACTTCCAATCAATATGCCCAAACCGCTGGCCAGAGAATAGATGGAGCCTCTACCTCAAGTCGCGGCATGCCCACTTCTAGCCTGGCCTCTCGCTCCAGTCTTTTTCGCCCCAGCTCTACAGCTAGTGGAAACTCCTATGGCGCCTACAAGCCTGGCTCTGACCTTGGTGCAACACCAAGCCAAAGCCTGTTTACCTCTAACCAATGTAGAAGGGGTTCAACATACAGCCAGAATCTCCTTGCAAAACCTGCCCAAGGGAAGTACGGACAAATGTCTGCTCAGTGGGGGAGCTACCAGCCCAGCTATGCTGCCAGTAGTGGGCCAGTCTCCAGCCTCTTCAGTTCTACCCAGGCTGCCAGTTCTTCAACATTCATCCAGAATGCTCCTGCCACAGGTTTAGGTTTACGTAGGCAGTTCATTGATCTTTTTGCGATTGGCTTAGTCAAAATATCAGAATTTGGCTGCCTGTGTAAATGCAGCCTTGGCACCTGTCTTTGCTTTCATGTATGCTTGTTACTAATCTTTTTGTCTTCTAGGTGCTGTGACCTGGAAGTGTTGTCAGGACTTCTCGACTTCAATTGTTTTAAATAAAATGTACTAATACATATTAGTCTTTATCTATTTAAAAAGAAGAAAAAAAACAATTTGACATTGTACGATTTCTCTTAAATTACGATAGATAAATGGCTGGTTCTTTTTTTATTGACACCGTAGGTTCATTTACTTTGATGTGAAGCGGAGAAATTATTGCTCTCTTTTCATTTTTGACCTTTAATCCCAATGAGGCCTGGACGCCATCTTGTTCGGGGCCAACTGCCCATTATGCCAAACCTATGCTCACCAAGTTTCTTCTTCGAAGTCTTTTCCGTTTAGGAGATAAGGCCACGTCGTGATTGGTGATGTTCTGTACATTTGCAATATGATTCTACTCGTCCTCTTGTTGGCTTTACCGGGACAGTGGAAAAATGACCAAAATGTGAAAGAAAGTTTTATTAAACGAAAACCGAGACTTCGTTTGATGACTTCCTGTAAGATCCGGCCCTGCTGCACGGCCCGACGCTGTCCGCCAATTTTAGAAATGTTGTCGGACGTCTAGTAAGGGACCGTACATTTGCAATGTGGACTTTCTCACTAACCATATGGCAAATGTCAAAATGTTCCCTTAAGGTATGTGAAGTCCAACCCTAGGTCTGCCGGCGGCCCTACCCAAAGCCTCTCCTCTAGAAGCTATGGCCTTACCCAGTATGGGACTAGCAGTGGCACCTCCACCACCCCTCAACGCTTCGCCCTGGCCACAATCCACAACATCTCAGAATACTACGGTGGAGCTTGTGTCTGTAGCCTCGAAGTAGTGCCTCCTCCCCTAGCCACTCCAAACCCAGCTCTTCAAGTGTCAGCAAGCCACAACCAAACCACACTGCACCTGCCAAGCAGAAAGCCCCAGCCCCAGCATTACCTATTAGTTGTGGTATTAGTAAACACCTCCCCTAACCCAGCGTCGTCCGGGTTAGGGGAGGGTTTGGCTGGGGTAGGCCATCATTGTAAATAAGAATTTGTTCTTAACTGACTTGCTTAGTTAAATAAATGTAAAATAAAATGAAATAAAAAGTAGAACACCAGACCAGAACATTTCTGACCTGCAGGAAATGAATGCAAATTAGAAAGAATTGTTTATTTCCTTTTGTTTATTGTCTATTCCATTTGCTTTGACAGTGTAAACATATGTTTCCCATGCCAATCAAGCCACTTGAATTCAATTGAAAGTGTGTGTGTGAGAGAGAGAGAGAGAGAGAGAGAGAGAGATGTACGTTGTATGCTTATTATGATGATGAAATATCATGGGTGAAGCATATTGTTGAATGGCCTGACGAATAGAGAAGAGAGTGTTGTCTCCCATTAGAGAGAACAGAAGAGTCACCTCCATCCTTTGTTGATTAATATAACTCATTTTCAGTATGATTTAAGACACCTTTCTCCTCTTCCTGCAAATTTACTCTCTGTCTAAAGGTCCTGTCAACAAGATCGTTTCTGCTGATGCCAATGAAAGGTTTATTTGTATTTTTTTTTTACATTTCTGTATTCCGCGTGAATGTTATTTTTCTCTTTATTTTCTTTCCTATGTATGAATGTTGCCAGGCGTTATGGAAAAAGAGAGGAAAGGAAACGGCTCCTAAAAAAATGATGTCTGTGCCTCCACTTCCTCTGGCAGGAAATAGCATCTTTGATTTGAGCCACCACACATGGATTGTCAATGCATGCGAGGTGTTGCTCTCTCTCTGTTTATTTTACTGTGACAAACTGGTGTGCCCTTCCCGGCTTAGTCATTCACCTCAGTGTAAAAGACAAATGTGTCAACAATATTATAACATCTAAAACCCAAGGGAACATTCTGAATCTAGTCAGACATGGGATCAAGCAATATTCGATATCTTTCAAATACTTTCAGTGTTTGCTTGATCCTGTCTGGAATGCCAGATGGGCAGGATATGGGTTTGTACTTAAGAATATTTTATTAGTTCCACTGAGCCAAGCACAGCTGAAGACATGGAATGATTTTTAATACTATCTTAATCCAGGCTGGTTAGCAGTGCCATGTGTCTGATAAGACGTGAGGGTGAAAGTGTGACATTGTGACAGATATCCTCATCATGGATGGGGGCCTGATGGCACACACTAGCTCCTCCTGCTCACACGCTTCCAGCAGGGGGCAGTAATGATCCCCATCAATCAGATTGACACCTGCCAGACTGGTGGGGAAGAGCAAGAGAGAAAAAGTGTCCTGTGTCTCTCCATATGGAGCATACCTGGTGATGTTTGATTCAGATTGGTCAAGCAGGCACAAACAAGCAGTTAGTGACATTCTGGGTACAAGGTTTGCAAGGTGAAATTCCATTATAGAACCCACACATGCAAATACTCCAATGACAATGCTGCTATTCCTGTTTCCTTTCTGACAGTCATATTCTTAGATGTATATTGGCTATGCTAACATAAGATATGAGGCAAGATGTACAGCTCATTTTGAAACATGGAGCTGAGCTCAGTAACAGGAATGTTTGGCCTGATACCGACGAGACGGCCTTTCGGGAGGTCAGAGAACTGGCAGAGTGGTACCAGAAAAACCTCTCCCTCAACGTGAGGAAGACTAAGGAGCTGATCGTGGACTACAGGAAAAAGCGGGCCGAACAAGTCCCCATTAACGGGCCTGTAATGGAGCAGGTCGAGAGTTAGGTACCTTGGTATCCACGTCGCCAATTAACTCATGGGTCAAACATACCAAGACAGTCGTGAAGAGGGTACGACAACAACCCCCCCCCCCCCCCCCCCCAAGAGACGGACAAGAAGTGGCATGGGTCCCCAGAAGGTTTTACAGCTGCACCATCAAGAGCATCCTGACCGGTTGCAGTCCAAGTTAAACTTCTGCCACCGCACAGTAAGCGGTTCCGGAGTGCCAGGTCTAGGACCAAAAGGCTCCTCAACAGCTTAATGGCATCTCAAGCTATAAGACTGCTGAACAATTCATTTTTAAAAATGAAAGGGGCTTGCAAGTAAACATTATGGCAAAATTCACACTTGTAGTCAGCGTATGTGACAAGTAGTATATCATTTTCTGGATGATCAGACAATGGAAAAAAAATCCATTTACTTTTTTGGAGAGGGGGGGGGTTAATGAAATACTTCAGAGAACTTTCAGTAGGGTTTAGTGAGATAGAAAGCAAGTGCATTAGAGTCACCATTAATATTAAGGGCATCAGGCCCAAAACTCTGATTCAGGCTCATTGATTGCAGAGGTCCAGTGATGCAAAAGATCCTGTCAAATGCCAGAGAACCAACATTTCTTCTACTGGAACAAGCAACCTAACTACCACAACACTGACATCCCTTTGAAGGCATTCAAAACATTTGTCTGGAAACACTTAGAAAGATGAAGACTATTATGTATTAGTACATTTTATTTAAAACAATTGAAGTAGAGAAGTCCTGACAACACTTCCAGGTCACAGCACCTAGAAGACAAAAATATTAGTAACAAGCATACATGAAAGCAAAGACAGGTGCCAAGGCTGCATTTACACAGGCAGCCAAATTCTGATCTTTTGACTAAGCCAATCGCACAAAGATCAATGAACTGCCTATGTAAACCTAAACAGCCCAAATGGCATAAAAATACAGAGAAACTGAAATCTCACCTCAACTGGTGGCTACAGATCCCACTTCGTCATGTTCTGGACTCCCCTAAAGCTCTGGACTCAATTTAGGTTGTGCTAGGGCCTTTCTGCTTGGCAGATAGTGGTTTGGCTGTGGCTTGCTGACACTTGAAGAGCTGGGTTGAGTGGCTAGGGGAGGCACTACTCCTACCGAGTAGGGTCTTTGAGCCGGTGGATTGTAGATCCGCCGTACAATTCTGGGATGCTGTGCATGATGGTCAGGGCAAAGCGGCGAGGGTTGATCGAGCTGGCACTGCCGGTCCTGCTCTGGGTAGGGCCATAGCTGCTAGACAAGAGGCTCTGTGTTGGACTTCACTGCATTGAACAAATAGCTGGGCTGATAGCGTTGACTGGGGACAGGTTTAGAGCCACTTGGCTTCTGGGCTGTGGCAGGAGCATTCTGGATGAATGTTGAAGAACTGGCAGCCTGGGTAGAACTGAAGAGGCTGGAGACTGGCCCACTACTGGCAGCATAGCTGGGCTGGTAGCTCCCCCACTGAGCAGACATTTGTCCGTACTTCCCTTGGGCAGGTTTTGCAAGGAGATTCTGGCTGTATGTTGAACCCCTTCCACCTTGGTTAGAGGCAAACAGGCTTGGGCTTGGTGTTGCACCAAGGTCAGAGCCAGGCTTGTAGGCGCCATAGGAGTTTCCACTAGCTGTAGAGCTGGGGCGAAAAAGACTGGAGCGAGAGGCCAGGCTAGAAGTGGGCATGCCGCGACTTGAGGTAGAGGCTCCATCTATTCTCTGGCCAGAGGTTTGGGCATATTGATTGGAAGTTGAAACACTTCTACTGGCAGAGTTGCTCTGGTATTGCATGACATCTTGGGAGAAGCTAGGCTTGTAGCTGTTTGTTGCACTCCCACCTTCAGTAGAACCAAAACTCATAGGACCTGGTCTAAATGAAGTTTGTGAAGAAGCACTTGAGGGAACTTCACGGTCAGGAGTGGAAATTGACCGGGCAGAGATCTCCATTGGTCCCTTGAAAGCCAGGGAAGGGAAGCTGCTCCCTTGCTTCAGGTCCTGGACATAGTGGGTGAGGGAGGTAGTTTGACCATAGAGCCTGGGAGCTCCTCTACTCAGAGTCTGGACAAATTCGCTCTGGGTAGAGCCATAGTTAGGAGTAGATGGTTTCAGGTTAGAGGCAGTTCTACTCTGGACATTAAACACAACATCAGGATTCTGGACTAGTCCAGAGCTGCCGGAGTGAGGCTGTACAGTACGAAGAGTGTTGGCCTGGATTCGCTTTACCTCCCAACTTGAAACTGGCCTTAATGCACTGGGGTCAGTGACACTTTGACCATAGGTTCTGCTGGCCTTGGTTTGATGCTTGTTGTGGGTGACAGAGGATCCACTGGCTATAGAACCAGAGAGGCTAATGTCAGTATTCTTGGCACGGGTCCTCTTACCCTTTGTCTGGGCGGAGGTAAAGCTGCTGGGGATAGATCCAGAGCCCCTTGGGGCTGGCTGGAGGGAGCTTGAAGCAAAGCCTCCGAGTGTGTTGTATCCAGTCCCGCGGTAAGTAGCTTCTCTCTGGACCGAACCAGAAGTGTGAGAGGCTGGTCTGAATTGATCCTGGGGATAGCTGCCACCTGTTTGCCTCTGCTCAACTTCCATTCTGGAAGAGCCAGAAAACCCATAGCCTCTTACTCTCTGGGCATCTAAACAGAAGGGAAGTTATAGATTCAGTGCCAAACTTGAAGGTTGGTCTGACAAAAGTGACAACGTTTTGTGTTCATGCCTTACCACGTGGAGCCCATGTAAAACTGGAGTGTTCTGCAAACAATGAGCAAAGGAACATAATCCTGTCAAGAAAAGAAGTTGCCATTACACATCAACATTCCAAATACAAGCAGCAACCTTGCAGTTGACCTGAAACACATTGGTCAAAGAATCTTACCCCAAATTAATTCCAAAAGCCATATCAAAGCCTTAAACCACCAACAGCCCAGACAACGCAATACTCCGCAATTTGTAGCTCAGTGCCTTACTGCCATGCTTAGTTGACGTACCAGCTTGGTGTGTATTTATTGCCTGAACCTGCAGTTGCCATCCAATCACTGGCTTATTGATTGATCATTCTCAGCTGTATGTCTTTGTGGAGGGACAGATTTTAAAACAACTAAGGTGAGGACAGAGGACGCGAAGAGTTAAGTAAAGACTTTTGAAATTCACACAAAGAGGGCTAACGTTATGACACCACAATGACATGCAGATGAACATGATCAATCAATCAAACAGTGATGACAACTGGCTGTTCAGGCTATAAATATACACTCAGCTGATATATCAACAATTCAAGGCAGTAAGGCAGCGTTTACACAGGCAGCACAATTCTGATCTTGTTTTTCACTAATTAGTCTTTTGACAAATCAGATCTGCTCTGAAAAAGAGCTGATTTGAAAAGATCTGATGTGATTGGTCAAAAGACAAATGAGTACAAAAAGGATCTGAATTGGTCTGCCTGTGAAAAAGCAGCCTACGTTAGCGAGTTGGCAGCTATTGCGTTGTCTCTGTGGGTTCTGTAGTACTTCATAGCTTTTGGAATACATTTTGGTTACAATGTTTGGGGAAAAAGTGTTTCATATCTACTGAAAAGTTGCTGCTTGTGAAATATGTTTTGTCATTTCTCTCTTGGCTTTTACGTGATTTAACTTGTACAATGTATTCTCTTGACAGGGGATTTGTTTGTTTTGTTCATTGTTTGCAAAAATTCAAATCAAATTTTATTGTTCACATACACATTGTTAGAAGATGTTAATGCGAGTGTAGCGAAATGCTTGTGCTTCTAGTTCCGACTATGCAGTAAAATGTAACTAGTAATCTAACAATTTCAACTACCTTATACACACAAATACACACAAATGTAAAGGGATGAATAAGAAGCAAAAATGAATGGGAAGTCATTGACACCGTACGAAACATATACACGGTGTCCAATACCACTCAATTTGGCGTCGTTTCAATCAAAGTTGATTGCAAATGCCATATGTCAAATACCAAGTGTAGCACTCCAAAAATCCAACAGATGGCGAGTGCGCGCCACTGTGATTTTTCATATTGCAAATGTAACACAAGTCAAGACCCAAGAGTAAAATTTTGAAAAATTGAACATTGAATAAGTGCTTTCTGGACTGTTTTTCGACATTCTTTAGATTTTGTGTCAATTACACATGTGTAAGAACTGTATGAATAAACTTTTGTCAAATTTCATTTATTTTTTTTACTTGTCCATAGGGCATATTTTTTTGTCCATTTGCAATATGATTTCATAGGAAGTCAAAAGTCACTGTTTTATTTTGTTTGCCAAATGCCATAAGAAATGTCCAAATGCAATATTAAAGATTTGAAAGTGGCAAATCAGGATGTTATGTCCATTTGCCATGTACGATAAATGGAAGTCGGTTTACAAACCCAAAAGTCAGTGAACCATGTCCAAAAGGCATTTACACTGCCAAAATGATATGTAGCACTATGTTAAGCCATGAATCAACCTAGATGGTCTATTTGTCATGTATGATGAGGGAGAAGTGGGACTGTTGTTTTTTAATGATTTTTTGAAAAACGTCCAAAATGACAAGGGGCACAGGTGGGGGGTGCTCCCTACCCAACCGTGGACCCCTTGCTACCCCGTAATGGCATTAAAAACCATTTAAAAAATGTGCTCCTGGTAACCCGTTCCAATCACCAGGTGCACGGCTGTGCATTTGCAGTATGTTTCAATGTGCATTTACCATCACACATTTGTGATGCCCATGTTTCAATGGGCATTTACCATCGCAAATTTGTCATGCTCAAAAATACTGCAGAAATGCAAAATTGACTGGCCTGATGAACTCGGGATGGCCGGGCAGTGATAGTGGTTCCTCTCCATCGCTCGTTGTGTTGATTTCATCACGTCCATTTCATCATGTTGCAAATGCACTGTGCATTGAGAATATGGAAATGCCATCGCAGGCTCTGTGTGTCTTTAAGCACCGCACTTTGTCACTCCATCCATCCTTGTTGTGTGTGTGTGTGTGTGTGTGTGTGTGTGTGTGTGTGTGAGAGAGAACTTTTCTTTGACATCTGTTGTGGAAAATGACTGATTTACAGTTCATGAGGGTTGCTTAATCACACATATGAAGTTTTAAAAAGATCTGACCTTTTTAACCCTTCGAAACAGCGCATATGACACCATTTGAAGGCACTTCCGGTTGGCACAGGAAGCTGAACGTGAACACATATTCTCATTGGGGTAGGCTCTTACAGAATCCTGAGTTTTACGTTTTTATGTTTAGAATTGACTGATCTACACAGGGTTGAATGCAGTGATTTTCATAATTGCAGGTCATGTATATCAAAACACTTTTAGGGTGAATTGAATCACTTACGGTTGCTTCAGGAAGCTTAGATGCAATACAGGTAGACCTCATAGTGTGCGCTGATGGATTGTCATCGAAGACAGGTTCATACGGCATTCATAACCCACATAGGCCTCAGGTTGAATTTAGGGGTGCATGTATTACTATGGGGAAAGAAGTCATTGAAAACTGTTTGACGTAAACACCTTTTAACTTTTAATGGTTAATGCCACATGGTCAAGTTTAGGCTTGCACCGATCGGGAGGGCCTCAGGAATGTTCCCGAGGTAGAATTGTGCTTCTAACCCTAACTGTTCTCCCGCTGTCACCCAAAAGCCCCTGCAATTTAGGGCCAGGCTTCATTATGAGCTCAGACCGAGCAAGCTACGGTCTCGCGGGGCATCTCGTTGAACTTGGCACAGCCTAGAGATTATGATAATGCCATTGCAGGCTCTGAGTGTCTTTAAGCACCGCACTTTGTCACTCCATCCTTGCTGCGTGTGTGTGTGTGTGTGTGTGTGTGTGTGTGTGTGTGTGTGTGTGTGTGTGTGACAGAGCTTTTCTTTGACATCTGTTGGGACAAATGACTGATTTACAGTTCATGAGGTTTGCCTAATAACCAATATGAAGTTTTGAAACGATCAGACCTTTTTAACCCTTCGAAACAGCACCTATGACAACATTTTACGGCACTTCCGGTTTACGCAGGAAGCTGAAAGTAAACACATATCCTCCTTGGGGTAGTCACTTATATAATATTGAGTTTTAAGTCTTTATGTTAAGAACTGACTTATTTACAGAGGGTTGAATGAGTGTGTGTTATTTCAGAAAATCACAGAAAATCGCAGAAATCTCGCATAGCTCGGAAACACAATTCAAAAAGATTTGTCTGAACAAGCTGCAACTGGATCTCTAACTTAAATAGAAAAAAGCAACAATTTGACATTGTACGATTCCTCTTAAATTACGATAGATAAATGGCTGGTTCTTTTTTTATTGACACCGTAGGTTCATTTACTTTGATGTGAAGCGGAGAAATTATTGTTCTATTTTCATTTTTGACCTTTAATCACATTGAGGCCTGGACGCCATCTTGTTCGGGGCCAACTGCCCATTATGCCAAACCTATGCTCACCAAGTTTCTTCTTGAAACTCAAAATAATTATGTAATTCGTCAGTTATATTTATTTTATTTCGCCAGTAGAGAAGGCTAAGCACTGCTAGCACTGCTAGTACAGTATTCAGGAGCTGCCAAGTAGCAAGACTATTGGAGTCCAGAATAGCGACACTGCTCTCTGGTGGTTAAATAAAATAAACTGTCATTGAACCCATTGTAATTAGGCGATCTCAGTGGAGAAATATTGTCAAGGGGAAAAAAAGGAAGAAGGGACGTAACACGGTGTGCACATTAATACAAATGAGTGCAGTGAATGAAGTAATTGCAGAAACTTCTGAAGTGAAGAAGTAGATGAATATTCAGAAAATTAAGGAATATAAGGAAACTGAACAATTAACTGTTAAAATGGCAACCATTGGTCAAGTACCAGAGTTTGAGGCTACAAAAGAGGATTTTGATTCAGTCAGCCAGGGGCCGCCAGTGCCGCCAGTCAGCCAGGGGCCGCCAGTGCCGCCAGTCAGCCAGGGGCCGCCAGTGCCGCCAGTCAGCCAGGGGCCGCCAGTGCCGCCAGTAAGCCAGGGGCCGCCAGTAAGCCAGGGGCCGCCAGTGCCGCCAGTCAGCCAGGGGCCGCCAGTAAGCCAGGGGCCGCCAGTGCCGTCAGTCAGCCAGGGGCCGCCCGAGCAGCTGCCCCTCTGTCCAGAGCAGCTGTCGCCCCTCTGTCCCAAGCTGCTGCCGCCCCTCTGTCCCGAGCAGCTGTCCCTCTGTCCCGAGCAGCTGTCCCTCTGTCCCGAGCAGCTGTCCCTCTGTCCCGAGCAGCTGTCCCTCTGTCCCGAGCAGCTGCCGCCCCTCTGTCCCGAGCAGCTGCCGCCCCTCTGTCCCGAGCAGCTGCCGCCCCTCTGTCCCGAGCAGCTATCGCCCCTCTGTCCCGAGCTGCTATCGCCCCTCTGTCCCGAGCTGCTATCGCCCCTCTGTCCCGAGCAGCTGCCCCTCTGTCCCGAGCAGTTGTCCCTCTGTCCCGAGCAGCTGCTTCACCTCTGTCCCGAGCTGCCCCTCTGTCCCGAGCAGCCCCTCTGTCCAGTGGGGTCATTGAGAGGGGTGGCCATGGTGAGTAAGCCAGGGAGGCGGACAATAAGGCGGACTAAGACAATGGTGAAGTGGGGTCCGCGTCCCGCGCCAGAGCCGCCACCGCGGACAGACGCCCACCCAGACCCTCCCCTATAGGTCAAGGTTTTGCGGCCGGAGTCCGCACCTTTGGGGGGGGGTACTGTCACGTTCTGACCTCTATTTCTGTTTTGTATTTATTTAGTATGGTCAGGGCGTGAGTTGGGTGGGCAGTCTATGTTTGTTTTTCTATGTTTTGGGGCATTTCTATGTTTTCGGCCTAGTATGGTTCTCAATCAGAGGCAGGTGTCATTAGTTGTCTCTGATTGAGAATCATACTTAGGTAGCCTGGGTTTCACTGTGTGTTTGTGGGTGATTGTTCCTGTCTCTGTGTTTGTTGTCACAGGATAGGCTGTATAGGTTTTCACGTTCCGTTTGTTGTTTTGTAGATTTAAGTTATTTCATGTATCGTTCAGGTTTCCATTAAAGAACATGAGTAACCACCCCGCTGCTTTTTGGTCCGCTTCTCCTCCTACAGACGAACGTCGTTACAAAGATGGAATCTATCTCAACATGGAGTTAGCGGGAAAACCAATAAAAATGCAGCTGGACACCGGAGCGTCTGTATCTCTGGTTCCAGAGAGACTCTACAAAGAAAAACTGAAAGAGTGCCCTCTTCAGCCCACGTCCATCCGCCTTTCTTCATACACTGGTGACACTATTCCTGTGTTAGGGCAGATCCAGGTACCAGTCCGGTATGAGGGGAAGGAGTGGACGCTACCGCTTGTCATTGTTAAAGGAGAAAAATCAGCCTTGCTAGGCAGAAACTGGCTACAAAAGATCACGTTGAACTGGGGAGAAATCTTCAGTCTGAGAAATGACAAACCAGTGAGTCAGGCTACACTCACTAACATGCTGGAGAAGCACAAAGAACTTTTCAAAGATGGCTACGGTGAAATACAAGACTTCACAGCAAAAGTCAGAGTGCAAGAAGGAACCAAGCCTATCTTTCACATACCACGTCCAGTTCCCTATGCTCTTAAGGAAGCAGTAGAGAAGGAACTGGACAACCTACAGAAGAATAACATAATCACGAAAGTAGCGAGGAGCGACTGGGCCGCTCCGATTGTTGTAGTCCCAAAGAGAGACAAGACCGTCAGAATGTGCGGTGACTACAAGGTCACAGTAAATCGCTGCATACTACCAGAGGAATATCCACTACCAAACGCTGAAGATCTGTTTGCCACTCTAGCTGGTGGGAAGGTTTTCAGTAAGCTGGACCTGGCTTTCGCTTATCAGCAACTGAAGCTGGATCCGGAGTCGGAACAGTATCTGACCATCAATACACACAAGGGGCTATTCAGATTCAATCGCTTGGCCTATGGAATCTCGACAGCTCCAGCGATATTCCAACACACAATGGATCAGATCTTGGACGGTATAGACAATGTTGTGTGCTTCATAGACGACATCCTCGTGTCAGCACCAACCATTGGAGAGCACCTTGTAGTGCTGGACAAAGTGATGTCAAGACTGGAGAAATACGAAGTGAGAATGAAACGCAGCAAGTGTGAGTTCCTCCAGGACTCAGTGGAGTATCTCGGATACAAGATTGATGCACAAGGCCTGCACCCAACCAACAGCAAGGTGGAAGCAATCGTAAACGCACCAGCACCCACAAATATCTCAGAGCTGAGGTCATTTTTGGGGCTCCTGAACTATTACGGAAAGTTTGTGGCAAACTTGTCCACATTGTTGCATCCGCTTCACCAACTGCTGCAGGCCGATACAAAGTGGAATTGGTCCCCACAATGCGAAGAAGCATTCAAGACTTGCAAACAGCGTCTGCTAAAGAGCAAGTGGCTTGCCCACTATAACACAGAGATGAAGCTGAGACTCGCGTGTGATGCATCTCCATAAGGAGTAGGAGCCGTCATCTCACATGTTCTACCGTCAGGTGAAGAACACCCTATTGCATTTGCATCACGGACTCTGTCACCAAGTGAGAAAAATTATGCTCAAATTGAGAAGGAAGCCCTGAGCATAATATTCAGAGTGAAGAAGTTTCACAAATACCTCTACGGAAGGAAGTTCCAACTGCTGCCAGATCACAAGCCTCTGTTGGCCATCCTGGGACCAAAATCAGCTATAACAACCCTTGCTGCACTTCGAATGCAACGTTGGGCTCTGATATTGTTAGCCTACGACTACGAGATTGAGTACAGACGATCCAGTGATCACGCAAATGCCGATGCACTATCAAGACTACCATGCAATAGTGACTCCGACAGTGAAGATGATAGAGCAGTCTTCCAGATCTCTCATTGATGAACTGCTCATATCTGCTTCTGACATAGCAGAGGAAACAAGGAAAGACCCAGTGCTTTCCAAAGTCTTGGACTTAACATTAGGCGGTTGGCCAACCTTCGTAAATGACGATAACCTTCGTCCATTCATCGACAAGAAAGACCAGTTGTCCACTGATCAAGGGTGTGTTCTGTGGGGATCAAGGGTGTTGGTACCTCACAAATTCCAGAGGAGACTGCTATCTGACCTGCATGAGGGACATCCAGGGATCACTCGAATGAAAGCACTCGCTCGCAGTTATCTGTGGTGGCCTGGACTGGATCAGGACATTCAACAGCATGCTGCTCACCTTGTGAACCTTGTGAAGCTGTTCGCAACAAGCCTGCTGCTGCACCTCTTCATCCATGGTCCTGGGCTGCTACACCTTGGGAACGCATCCATGTGGATTACGCCGAAATTGACAAGCAACATTTCCTTGCTGTCGTCGATGTCAATTCCAAGTGGATGGAAGTGTTCCCTACTCAACTGACCACAGCTGAGAAGACCATCAATCTTCTCAGACACCTGTTTGCATCCTTTGGACTAGTCAAGGAGCTCGTATCGGACAATGGCCCCCCGTTCACGTCAAACGATTTTGAAATGTTTCTCAAGAACAACGGAGTAAGGCACATCCTGTCACCACCTTACCATCCGGCATCAAACGGAGCAGCGGAGAGAGCCGTGCAAACCTTTAAGAAGGCCTGGACTAGACTCGAGGTTCAGTCTGTGCCCATCCACCAAAGGCTTCCCCGGTTCCTGTTTACTTACCGTAACACCCCACACACAGTAACGGAATGTACACCAGCTGAACTGTTTCTGAAACGCCAACCACGTACCCGCCTGACATTGTTGAAACCAGACTTGTCAAGCACTGTGGCAAAGCACCAGCTACAGCAGAAGAAAGCTCATGACAGACACTCAAAGACTGTCGGAGAATTCAAAGAGGAAGAGAGGGTGATGGTACGTGATTTCAGACACCCCAAGCGCCTGTGGAACTCAGGTGTGATCTTGCAACGCAGAGGACCTTTGACTTACCAAGTACAAATTGGTCATCGCCAGGTCAACGTTCATGTGGATCATCTGCTACGGTCCAACGCCCCAGCAGAGACATGCCGAGAGAACAAGAACAATGACGACCCCCAAGACTATTCTCCTGACTGTGGACGTACGGGAGAGACAGAGCCTGACCTTCCACCCGAACCTGGCCCACCACAGGAAGCCCAGGAGGAGCGGAGATATCCTATTCGACAGCAAAGGGCACCTCAAAAGCTTGACCTGTGAGTTGAGCTGGTTAAGGAGGTAACGGACAGTAAAACAAACACTTTAATATGTCCTAGATAAAAGGAAAGAAAAATGACATTACCTGGGTTAGTTATTAGGACACAAACTCCATCTTCGGGGCAGAATAATCCCCTGGATTTGTGCTGGGCTCTGAAAAGTCTGCTTCAACCCAGTAGTTGAAAAATGTTTAAGAATGCATTGTTCAGATATTGCATTAGTAGTTACCTAACATATTTACCTTGTTCTCTGGGAGTTAAACACTATGGGGGAGGAGTGTAGTATCTGGGATCTACATCTGTTTATATTAGTTACTGTGCTGTTACTAAGCAGTAATGCATTATGGCAGTGTTACGTTACTACACCTAATAGGAAATGCACATGTGCACTGGAATGCCGCGAACTGTAGAGCACGAGGGGTTTTGACTAAACAAAAACTAACTGTACTCCCCTCTCCTGCCAGGTCATTTCTCCACAACACAAATATTACATAGCTCAGCCCCAGAGGCAAGGATATGCATATTCTTGATATCATTTGAATGGAAACATTCTGAAGTTTGGAAATGTTAATTGAATGTAGGAGAATATAACACAGTAGATCTGATGGAAGGAAAGAGAAAGAAAGAGCATACTTTTTCTGTTTTTTATTGTTGTAGTATCATCTTTCACATGTACTAGAATAGCCACACAGTCAGCTAGGATGCTGGAGATAATTTTGATGGATAACACAAGAGGGCAACTGTAGGTGTGTAAAGTTTCAGACTGATAACTTCAGGAATGGGTGAGCTACATGACAATTAGCATGATGTCACCCAGGTGTCCCACACAAGTTGCCCAAATGTACCCAAGTGGCCGAATTGGTGAAATGACCTATAACTATATACAGCAGTGCAAATAACTATATACAACATATCAAAAAGCAATTCTAACACACACAAAAAAAAATGTTTAAAAAAAATATTAGAAAAAAAATATTAAAAAAAAACAGTACACACCCCTTGGAGGTCCTCGTCATAATATTTTGCTGCCTGTGCCATGTCCCATTGCAGTCTCTTTCTGATGTAAAGCAGAGGCAAACTGAATAAGTGGTGCAGTTCATGCGACACAGAACACAACGACGCCTCCATGCTGTGCCCTTTTGGCCCTGAGGCACAGTCATGCCGGCAGGGTAGCCTAGTGGTTAGAGCGTTGGACTAGTAACCAGAAGGTTGTGAGTTCAAACCCCCGAGCTGACAAGGTACAAATCTGTCGTTCTGCCCCTGAACAGGCAGTTAACCCACTGTTCCCAGGCCGTCATTGAAAATAAGAATTTGTTCTTAACTGACTTGCCTGGTTAAATAAAGGTAAAATAAAAAATGAACTGTGGCATATGAACACCACTGGGGGCACAGGTAGAGCGGGCTGCTTGACCCCGGGGGCTCCCAGTCGGAGTTGCTGTATTGTATGAGCCTTTTATCATCACAAAAAATAAACAGATATGTATTGATTGTATAGAGCAAAGGGAACAGTCACTAAGGTGTTCCATTCAACTCCGGCCATTGTTATATATATATATGTACACAAACACACACACACACACACCCAAACAAACCAACACACACACACACACACAGCAAGGATGGAGTGACAAAGTACGGTGCTTAAAGACACACAGAGCCTGCGATGGCATTTCCATATTCTCAAGGCCGTGCAGAGTTCAACGAGATGCCCCGCTTGACCGTAGGCCCAAAATTAAGCCTGGCCCTACATTTAATTTGCTTTTGGGTGACAGTGAGAGAACCGTTAGGATGAGAGGCACAATTCGACCTCAGGTATGTTCCTGTGGTCCTCCCGATCTGTGCAAGCCTAACCTTGACCGTGTGGCATTAACCCTTAACAGTTAATCATGGTTTCTTGATCTCACAGATTACAATGACATCTCTCCTTATAGGAATACATTGCCTGCTCCCCTAAATTCAACCTAGAGCCTATGTGGGTTAATAATGCCTTATGAACCTGTCTTCGATGACAATCCATCAGGCCACTATGAGGTCTACCTGTGTCGATTCTAAGCTTCCCCAAGAAACCGGAAGTGGTTCAAATCACCCTGAAAAGGTTTTTTCCATACCCAACCTGATGTTTGATAGAAATTGTGCATTCAACCCTGTGTAAATCAGTCAGTTCTTAACGTACAGACTTAATACTCACTTACTTTTAGCTTCCTGTGCCAACCGGAAGTGCCATAATTGGTGTCATAGGGGCTGTTTCGAAGGGTTAAAAAAGTCAGATCTTTCCAAAACAAAATCAGTCATGTCTCCCATAAAATTTCCAAGAAAAACTCTCACACACACACACACAGCTTGGACGGAGGGACACAGTGTGGTGTGTAGAGACAGACAGAGCCTGCAATAGTTAACTTTGTTCAAACTATTAAAGAACCGTCAGACCTAGAGTTCTGAAACTTTAGAAACCTGTTCTACAGCTCAGGTCGATAGTGCGTGGTGAGTTCTGTGGCTCTAGAAGGTTCCTTGACCGAGAAACAGCCTCATACATTTTAAATTACTTCAATTCATTTTGACCATTACGGAAATGACGACATTTAGATAAGTCCCAGAGTCGCACGACTAGGTCCATTGAAACCGGCTCGGCCCATAGAGACGGACCCCAACGTTTCTGCCTGATAGCTCATTCAGGGACCCCACCCCGTATGTAGCAAGGCATGGAAAAAACTGGATTTTCAGCACCAATTAAGGTCTTGCTCGGGCACCGAATGACCTATCGAGCCGAAACTCCCTCATCATACATGACAAATAGACCATCTAGGTTGATTCATGGTTCATTAACATAGTGCTTATGGCCTTTGGCAAACAAACAAAAAACAGTGACTTTTGACTTCCTATGAAATCGTATTGCAAATGGACAAAACATATGCCCTATGGACAAGTTAAAACAAATGATAATGAAATATGACAAAAGTATATTCATACAGTTCTTACACATGTGTAATTGACACAAAATCTAAAGAATTTCGAAAAACATTCCAGAAAGCACTTTTTTAAGGGGGTGATACGTTTTTGAATGTTTTTTACTCTTGGGTCTTGACTTGTGTTACATTTGCAATATGAAAAATCACAGTGGAGCGCACTCGCCATCTGTTGGATTTTTGGAATGCTACACTTGGCATTTACCATATGGCATTTGCAATCAACTTTGATTGAAACGACACCTAATTGAGTGGTATTGGACACCGTGTATATGTTTCGTACGGTGCCAATGACTTCCCATTCATTTTTGTCCATTTCAGGGGGGTGTTCACTTACATAGAGAGGCTGCTGACAACATACAGACTCAAATCTCTGGCCAATTAAATAAACTGACTTAATAAAGGTATCACTAGTCACTTTAAATAACGCCACTTTAATAATGTTTACATATCCTACATTACTCATCTCATATGTGTATACTGTATTCTACACCATCTACTGCATCTTGCCTATGCCGCACGCCATCGCTCATTCTATTTTTATATGTACATATTCTTACGCATCACTTTACATTTGTGTGTATTTGTGTGTATAAGGTAGTTTTTTTTTGTATAAGGTAGTTGAAATTGTTAGATTACTAGTTAGATTTTACTGCATAGTCGGAACTAGAAGCACAAGCATTTCACTACACTCGCATTAACATCTTCTAACAACGTGTATGTGACCAATAACATTTGATTTGAATTTTTGCAAACAATGAACAAAACAAACAAATCCCCTGTCAAGAGAATACATTGTACAAGTTAAATCACGTAAAAGCCAAGAGAGAAATGACACAACATATTTCACAAGCAGCAACTTTTCAGTAGATATGAAACACTTTTTCCCCAAACATTGTAACCAAAATGTATTCCAAAAGCTATGAAGTACTACAGAACCCACAGAGACAACGCAATAGCTGCCAACTCGCTAACGTAGGCTGCCTTTTCACAGGCAGACCAATTCAGATCCTTTTTGTACTCATTTGTCTTTTGACCAATCACATCCGATCTTTTCAAATCAGCTCTTTTTCAGAGCAGATCTGATTTGTCAAAAGACTAATTAGTGAAAAACAAGATCAGAATTGTGCTGCCTGTGTAAACGCTGCCTTACTGCCTTGAGTTGTTGATATATCAGCTGAGTGTATATTTATAGCCTGAACAGCCAGTTGTCATCACTGTTTGATTGATTGATCATGTTCATCTGCATGTCATTGTGGTGTCATAACGTTAGCCCTCTTTGTGTGAATTTCAAAAGTCTTTACTTAACTCTTCGCGTCATCTGTCCTCACCTTAGTTGTTTTAAAATCTGTCCCTCCACAAAGACATACAGCTGAGAATGATCAATCAATAAGCCAGTGATTGGATGGCAACTGCAGGTTCAGGCAATAAATACACACCAAGCTGGTACGTCAACTAAGCATGGCAGTAAGGCACTGAGCTACAAATTGCGGAGTATTGCGTTGTCTGGGCTGTTGGTGGTTTAAGGCTTTGATATGGCTTTTGGAATTAATTTGGGGTAAGATTCTTTGACCAATGTGTTTCAGGTCAACTGCAAGGTTGCTGCTTGTATTTGGAATGTTGATGTGTAATGGCAACTTCTTTTCTTGACAGGATTATGTTCCTTTGCTCATTGTTTGCAGAACACTCCAGTTTTACATGGGCTCCACGTGGTAAGGCATGAACACAAAACGTTGTCACTTTTGTCAGACCAACCTTCAAGTTTGGCACTGAATCTATAACTTCCCTTCTGTTTAGATGCCCAGAGAGTAAGAGGCTATGGGTTTTCTGGCTCTTCCAGAATGGAAGTTGAGCAGAGGCAAACAGGTGGCAGCTATCCCCAGGATCAATTCAGACCAGCCTCTCACACTTCTGGTTCGGTCCAGAGAGAAGCTACTTACCGCGGGACTGGATACAACACACTCGGAGGCTTTGCTTCAAGCTCCCTCCAGCCAGCCCCAAGGGGCTCTGGATCTATCCCCAGCAGCTTTACCTCCGCCCAGACAAAGGGTAAGAGGACCCGTGCCAAGAATACTGACATTAGCCTCTCTGGTTCTATAGCCAGTGGATCCTCTGTCACCCACAACAAGCATCAAACCAAGGCCAGCAGAACCTATGGTCAAAGTGTCACTGACCCCAGTGCATTAAGGCCAGTTTCAAGTTGGGAGGTAAAGCGAATCCAGGCCAACACTCTTCGTACTGTACAGCCTCACTCCGGCAGCTCTGGACTAGTCCAGAATCCTGATGTTGTGTTTAATGTCCAGAGTAGAACTGCCTCTAACCTGAAACCATCTACTCCTAACTATGGCTCTACCCAGAGCGAATTTGTCCAGACTCTGAGTAGAGGAGCTCCCAGGCTCTATGGTCAAACTACCTCCCTCACCCACTATGTCCAGGACCTGAAGCAAGGGAGCAGCTTCCCTTCCCTGGCTTTCAAGGGACCAATGGAGATCTCTGCCCGGTCAATTTCCACTCCTGACCGTAAAGTTCCCTCAAGTGGTTCTTCACAAACTTCATTTAGACCAGGTCCTCTGAGTTTTGGTTCTACTGAAGGTGGGAGTGCAACAAACAGCTACAAGCCTAGCTTCTCCCAAGATGTCATGCAATACCAGAGCAACTCTGCCAGTAGAAGTGTTTCAACTTCCAATCAATATGCCCAAACCTCTGGCCAGAGAATAGATGGAGCCTCTACCTCAAGTCGCGGCATGCCCACTTCTAGCCTGGCCTCTCGCTCCAGTCTTTTTCGCCCCAGCTCTACAGCTAGTGGAAACTCCTATGGCGCCTACAAGCCTGGCTCTGACCTTGGTGCAAGCCCAAGCCTGTTTGCCTCTAACCAAGGTGGAAGGGGTTCAACATACAGCCAGAATCTCCTTGCAAAACCTGCCCAAGGGAAGTACGGACAAATGTCTGCTCAGTGGGGGAGCTACCAGCCCAGCTATGCTGCCAGTAGTGGGCCAGTCTCCAGCCTCTTCAGTTCTACCCAGGCTGCCAGTTCTTCAACATTCATCCAGAATGCTCCTGCCACAGCCCAGAAGCCAAGTGGCTCTAAACCTGTCCCCAGTCAACGCTATCAGCCCAGCTATTTGTTCAATGCAGTGAAGTCCAACACAGAGCCTCTTGTCTAGCAGCTATGGCCCTACCCAGAGCAGGACCGGCAGTGCCAGCTCGATCAACCCTCGCCGCTTTGCCCTGACCATCATGCACAGCATCCCAGAATTGTACGGCGGATCTACAATCCACCGGCTCAAAGACCCTACTCGGTAGGAGTAGTGCCTCCCCTAGCCACTCAACCCAGCTCTTCAAGTGTCAGCAAGCCACAGCCAAACCACTATCTGCCAAGCAGAAAGGCCCTAGCACAACCTAAATTGAGTCCAGAGCTTTAGGGGAGTCCAGAACATGACGAAGTGGGATCTGTAGCCACCAGTTGAGGTGAGATTTCAGTTTCTCTGTATTTTCATGCCATTTGGGCTATTTAGGTTTACATAGGCAGTTCATTGATCTTTGTGCGATTGGCTTAGTCAAAAGATCCGAATTTGGCTGCCTGTGTAAATGCAGCCTTGGCACCTGTCTTTGCTTTCATGTATGCTTGTTACTAATATTTTTGTCTTCTAGGTGCTGTGACCTGGAAGTGTTGTCAGGACTTCTCTACTTCAATTGTTTTAAATAAAATGTACTAATACATAATAGTCTTCATCTTTCTAAGTGTTTCCAGACAAATGTTTTGAATGCCTTCAAAGGGATGTGTGTTGTGGTAGCTAGGTTGCTTGTTCCAGTAGAAGAAATGTTGGCTCTCTGGCATTTGACAGGATCTTTTGCATCACTGGACCTCTGCAATCAATGAGCCTGAATCAGAGTTTTGGGCCTGATGCCCTTAATATTAATGGTGACTCTAATGCACTTGCTTTCTATCTCACTAAACCCTACTGAAAGTTCTCTGAAGTATTTCATTAACCCCCCTCTCCAAAAAAGTAAATGGATTTTTTTTTCCATTGTCTGATCATCCAGAAAATGATACACTACTTGTCACATACGCTGACTACAAGTGTGAATTTTGCCATAATGTTTACTTGCAAGCCCCTTTCATTTTTAAAAATGAATTGTTCAGCAGTCTTATAGCTTGAGATGCCATTAAGCTGTTGAGGAGCCTTTTGGTACTAGACCTGGCACTCCGGAACCGGAACGCAGAAGTTTAACTTGGACTGCAAACGATCAGGATGCTCTTGATGGTGCAGCTGTAAAACCTTCTGGGGACCCATGCCGAATTCTTGTCCGTCTCTTGGGGGGGGGGGGGGGGTTGTCGTACCCTCTTCACGACTGTCTTGGTATGTTTGACCCATGAGAGTTAATTGGCGACGTGGATACCAAGGTACCTAACTTTCGACCTGCTCCATTACAGGCCCGTTAATGGGGGCTTGTTCGGCCCGCTTTTTCCTGTAGTCCACGATCAGCTCCTTAGTCTTGCTCATGTTGAGGGAGAGGTTTTTCTGGTACCACTCTGCCAGTTCTCTAACCTCCCGAAAGGCCGTCTCGTCGGTATCAGGCCAAACATTCCTGTTACTGAGCTCAGCTCCATGTTTCAAAATGAGCTGTACATCTTGCCTCATATCTTATGTTAGCATAGCCAATATACATCTAAGAATATGACTGTCAGAAAGGAAACAGGAATAGCAGCATTGTCATTGGAGTACTTGCATGTGTGGGTTCTATAATGGAATTTCACCTTGCAAACCTTGTACCCAGAATGTCACTAACTGCTTGTTTGTGCCTGCTTGACCAATCTGAATCAAACATCACCAGGTATGCTCCATATGGAGAGACACAGGACACTTTTTCTCTCTTGCTCTTCCCCACCAGTCTGGCAGGTGTCAATCTGATTGATGGGGATCATTACTGCCCCCTGCTGGAAGCGTGTGAGCAGGAGGAGCTAGTGTGTGCCATCAGGCCCCCATCCATGATGAGGATATCTGTCACACTTTCACCCTCACGTCTTATCAGACACATGGCACTGCTAACCAGCCTGGATTAAGATAGTATTAAACATCATTCCATGTCTTCAGATGTGCTTGGCTCAGTGGAACTAATAAAATATTCTTAAGTACAAACCCATATCCTGCCCATCTGGCATTCCAGACAGGATCAAGCAAACACAAAGTATTTGAAAGATATCGAATACTGTTTGATCCCATGTCTGACTAGATTCAGAATGTTCCCTTGGGTTTTAGATGTTATAATATTGTTGACACATTTGTCTTTTACACTGAGGTGAATGACTAAGCCGGGAAGGGCACACCAGTTTGTGTGAAAGAAAATAAAGAGAAAAATGACATTCACGCGGAATACAGAAATGTAAAAAAAAAATACAAATAAACCTTTCATTGGCATCAGCAGAAACGATCTTGTTGACAGGACCTTTAGACAGAGGGTAGATTTGCAGGAAGAGGAGAAAGGTGTCTTAAATCATACTGAAAATGAGTTATATTAATCAACAAAGGATGGAGGTGACTCTTCTGTTCTCTCTAATGGGAGACAACACTCTCTTCTCTATTCGTCAGGCCATTCAACAATATACTTCACCCATGATATTTCATCATCATAATAAGCATACAACGTACATCTCTCTCTCTCTCTCTCATACACACTTTCAATTGAATTCAAGGGGCTTGATTGGCATGGGAAACATATGTTTACACTGCCAAAGCAAATGGAATAGACAATAAACTAAAGGAAATAAACAAATCTTTCTAATTTGCATTAATTTCCTGCAGGTCAGAAATGTTCTGGTCTGGTGTTCTACTTTTTATTTCATTTTATTTTACATTTATTTAACTAAGCAAGTCAGTTAAGAACAAATTCTTATTTACAATGATGGCCTAACTCAGCCAAACCCTCCCCTAACCCGGACGACGCTGGGCCAATTGTGTTTACTAATACCACAACTAATAGGTAATGCTGGGGCTGGGGCTTTCTGCTTGGCAGGTGCAGTGGGGTTTGGCTGGGGCTTGCTGACACTTGAAGAGCTGGGTTTGGAGTGGCTAGGGGAGGGGAGGAGGCACTACTTCGAGGCGACAGACACAAGCTCCACCGTAGTATTCTGAGATGTTGTGGATGGTGGCCAGGGCGAAGCGTTGAGGGGTTGCGGAGGTGCCACTGCTAGTCCCACACTGGGTAAGGCCATAGCTTCTAGAGGAGAGGCTTTGGGTAGGGCCGCCGGCAGACCTAGGGTTGGACTTCACATATCTTAAGGGAACATTTTGACATTTGCCATATGGTTAGTGAGAAAGTCCACATTGCAAATGTACGGTCCCTTACTAGACGTCCGACAACATTTCTAAAATTGGCGGACAGCGTCGGGCCGTGCAGCAGGGCCGGAACTTCCAGGAAGTCATCAAACGAAGTCTCTCGGACATTCGGTTTTCGTTTAATAAAACTTTCACATTTTGGTCATTTTTCCACTGTCCCGGTAAATCCCACAAGAGGACGAGTAGAATCATATTGCAAATGTACAAAACATCACCAATCACGACGTGGCCTTATCTCCTAAATGGAAAAGACTTCGAAGAAGAAACTTGGTGAGCATAGGTTTGGCATAATGGGCAGTTGGCCCCGAACAAGATGGCGTCCAGGCCTCAATGTGATTAAAGGTCAAAAATGAAAATAGAACAATAATTTCTCCGCTTCACATCAAAGTAAATGAACCTACGGTGTCAATAAAAAAAGAACCAGCCATTTATCTATCGTAATTTAAGAGGAATCGTGAAATGTCAAATTGTTGTTGTTTTTTTCTTTTTAAGTTACAGATCCAGTGGCAGCTTGTTCAGACAAATCTTTTTTAATTGTGTTTCCGAGCTATGCGAGATTTCTGTGATATGTGTTTACTTTCAGCTTCCTGCGTAAACCGGAAGTGCCGTAAAATGTTGTCATAGGTGCTGTTTCGAAGGGTTAAAAAGTATTGGTTATTAGGCAAACCTCATGAACTGTAAATCAGTCATTTCTCCCAACAGATGTCAAAGAAAAGCTCTGTCACACACACACACACACACACACACACACACACACACACACGCAGCAAGGATGGAGTGACAAAGTGCGGTGCTTAAAGACACTCAGAGCCTGTAATGGCATTACCATAATCTCTAGGCTGTGCCGAGTTCAACGAGATGCCCCGCTAGACCGTAGCTTGCTCGGTCTGAGCTCATAATGAAGCCTGGCCCTAAATTGCAGGGGCTTTTGGGTGACAGCGGGAGAACCGTTAGGGTTAGAAGCACAATTCTACCTCGGGAACATTCCTGAGGTCCTCCCGATCGGTGCAAGCCTAAACTTGACCATGTGGCATTAACCCTTAAAAGTTAAAAGAAGGTGTTTACGTCAAACAGTTTTCAATGACTTCTCTCCCCATAGTAATACATTGCCTGCACCCCTAAATTCAACCTGAAGCCCATGTGGGTTATGAATGTCTTATGAACCTGTCTTCCATGACAATCCATCAGGCCACTATAAGGTCTACCTGTGTTGATTCTAAGCTTCCTGGAGCAACCGGAAGTGGTTAAAATCACCCAAAAATTGTCTTGCCATACCCAACCTGCAGTTTGTGAGACCCTGTGTAAATCAGTCAGTTCTTAATGTATAGACTTAAAACTCAGGATTCTGTAAAAGCCTACTCAAATGAGGATATGTGTTTACTTTTAGCTTCCTGTGCCAACCAGAAGTGCCTTTAATTGGGGTCACAGTGTCTGTTTCGAAGCATTAAAAAAGTCACATCTTTCCAAAACTTCATATGTGTGACTAGGTAACCCTCATGAACTGTAAATCAGTCATTCCTCCCAACAGATGTCAATGAAAAGCTCTCTCACACACACACACACACACACACACACACACACGCACACACACACACACACACACACACACAAACACACACACACACACACACACACACACACACACACACACACACACACACACACACACACACACACACACACACACACACACACACACACACACACAGCAAGGATGGAGTGACAAAGTGCGGTGATTAAAGACACAGAGAGCCTGCAATGGCATTTCCATATTCTCAAGGCCGTGCAGAGTTCAACAAAATGCCCCGCTTGACCGTAGCTCGCTCTGAGTGCAGCAACCGTGAGAAAAAGTAGGCCCAAAATTAAGCCTGGCCCTAAATTGCAGGTGCTTTTGGGTGACAGTGAGAGAACCATCAGGGTGAGAAGCACAATTCGACCTCATATATGTTCCTGAGGTCCTCCCGATCTGTGAAAGCCCAACCTTGACTGTGTAGCATTAACCCTTAACAGTTAAAACAATGTGTTTACGTCAAACAGTTTTCAATGACTTCTCTCCCCATTGGAATACATTACATGCACCCCTAAATTCAACCTGCAGCCTATGTGGGTTATGAATGCCGTATGAACCTGTCTTCGATGACAATCCATCAGGCCACTATGAGGTCTACCTGTGTTGATTCTAAGCTTCCTGAAGCAACATGCAATATGAGAATATGTGTTCACGTTCAGCTTCCTGTGGCAACCGGAAGTGCCTTCAAATGATGTCATGTGCGCTGTTTCGAAGGGTTAAAAAGGTCAAATCTTTTTAAAACTTCATATGTGTGATTAAGCAACCCTCATGAACTGTAAATCAGTAATTTTCCCCAACAGATGTCAAAGAAAAGTTCTCTCACACACACACACACACACACACACACACACACACACACACACACACACACACACACACACACACTCACACACACACACACAGCAAGGATGGAGTGACAAAGTGCAGTGCTTAAAGACACACAGAGCCTGCGATGGCATTTCCATATTCTCAATGCACAGTGCATTTGCAACATGATGAAATGGACGTGATGAAATCAACACAACGAGCGATGGAGAGGAACCACTATCACTGCCCGGCCATCCCGAGTTCATCAGGCCAGTCAATTTTGCATTTCTGCAGTATTTTTGAGCATGACAAATTTGCGATGGTAAATGCCCATTGAAACATGGGCATCACAAATTTGTGATGGTAAATGCACATTGAAACATACTCCAAATGCACAGCCGTGCACCTGGTGATTGGAACGGGTTACCAGGAGCACATTTTTTTAATGGTTTTTAATGCCATTACGGGGTAGCAAGGGGTCCACGGTTGGGTAGGGAGCACCCCCCACCTGTGCCCCTTGTCATTTTGGACGTTTTTCAAAAAATCATTAAAAAACAACAGTCCCACTTCTCCCTCATCATACATGACAAATAGACCATCTAGGTTGATTCATGGCTTAACATAGTGCTATATATTATTTTGGCAGTGTAAATGCCTTTTGGACATGGTTCACTGACTTTTGGGTTTGTAAACCGACTTCCATTTATCGTACATGGCAAATGGACGTAACATTCTGGTTTGCCACTTTCAAATCTTTAATATTGCATTTGGACATTTCTTATGGCATTTGGCAAACAAAATAAAACAGTGACTTTTGACTTCCTATGAAATCATATTGCAAATGGACAAAAAAATATGCCCTATGGACAAGTAAAAAAAAATTAAAAAATTGACAAAAGTTTATTCATACAGTTCTTACACATGTGTAATTGACACAAAATCTAAAGAATTTCGAAAAACAGTCAAGAAAGCACTTTTTTAAGGGGGCGATAAGTTTTTGAAAAAATGTTCAATTTTTAAAAATTTTACTCTTGGGTCTTGACTTGTGTTACATTTGCCATATGAAAAATCACAGTGGCGCGCACTCGCCATCTGTTGGATTCTTGGAGTGCTACACTTGGTATTTGCCATATGGCATTTGCAATCAACTTTGATTGAAACGACGCCAAATTGAGTGGTATTGGACACCGTGTATATGTTTCGTACGGTGTCAATGACTTCCCATTCATTTTTGCTTCTTATTCATCCCTTTACATTTGTGTGTATTTGTGTGTATAAGGTAGTTGAAATTGTTAGATTACTAGTTAAATTTTACTGCATAGTCGGAACTAGAAGCACAAGCGTTTCGCTACACTCGCATTAACATCAATGAACAATGAACAAAACAAACAAATCCTGTCAAGAGAATAAATTGTACAAGTTAAATCACTTAAAAGCCAAGTGAGAAATGACACAACATATTTCACAAGCAGCAACTTTTCAGTAGATATGAAACACTTTTTCCCCAAACATTGTAACCAAAATGTATTCCAAAAGCTATGAAGTACTACAGAACCCACAGAGACAACGCAATAGCTGCCAATTCGCTAACGTAGGCTGCTTTTTCACAGGCAGACCAATTCAGATGCTTTTTTTACTCATTTGTCTTTTGACCAATCACATCAGATCTTTTCAAATCAGCTCTTTTTCAGAGCAGATCTGATTTGTCAAAAGACTAATTAGTGAAAAACAAGATTAGAATTGTGCTGCCTGTGTAAACGCTGCCTTACTGCCTTGAATTGTTGATATATCAGCTGAGTGTATATTTATAGCCTGAACAGCCAGTTGTCATCACTGTTTGATTGATTGATCATGTTCATCTGCATGTCATTGTGGTGTCATAACGTTAGCCCTCTTTGTGTGAATTTCAAAAGTCTTTCCTTAACTCTTCGCGTCCTCTGTCCTCACCTTGGTTGTTTTAAAATCTGTCCGCTCCACAAAGACATACAGCTGAGAATGATCAATCAATAAGCCAGTGATTGGATGGCAACTGTAGGTTCAGGCAATAAATACACACCAAGCTGGTACGTCAACTAAGCATGGCAGTAAGGCACTGAGCTACTAATTGCGGAGTTTTGCGTTGTCTGGGCTGTTGGTGGTTTAAGGCTTTGATATGGCTTTTGGAATTAATTTGGGGTAAGATTCTTTGACCAATGTGTTTCAGGTCAACTGCAAGGTTGCTGCTTGTATTTGGAATGTTGATGTGTAATGGCAACTTCTTTTCTTGACAGGATTATGTTCCTTTGCTCATTGTTTGCAGAACACTCCAGTTTTACATGGGCTCCACGTGGTAAGGCATGAACACAAAACGTTGTCACTTTTGTCAGACCAACCTTCAAGTTTGGCACTGAATCTATAACTTCCCTTCTGTTTAGATGCCCAGAGAGTAAGAGGCTATGGGTTTTCTGGCTCTTCCAGAATGGAAGTTGAGCAGAGGCAAACAGGTGGCAGCTATCCCCAGGATCAATTCAGACCAGCCTCTCACACTTCTGGTTCGGTCCAGAGAGAAGCTACTTACCGCGGGACTGGATACAACACACTCGGAGGCTTTGCTTCAAGCTCCCTCCAGCCAGCCCCAAGGGGCTCTGGATCTATCCCCAGCAGCTTTACCTCCGCCCAGACAAAGGGTAAGAGGACCCGTGCCAAGAATACTGACATTAGCCTCTCTGGTTCTATAGCCAGTGGATCCTCTGTCACCCACAACAAGCATCAAACCAAGGCCAGCAGAACCTATGGTCAAAGTGTCACTGACCCCAGTGCATTAAGGCCAGTTTCAAGTTGGGAGGTAAAGCGAATCCAGGCCAACACTCTTCGTACTGTACAGCCTCACTCCGGCAGCTCTGGACTAGTCCAGAATCCTGATGTTGTGTTTAATGTCCAGAGTAGAACTGCCTCTAACCTGAAACCATCTACTCCTAACTATGGCTCTACCCAGAGCGAATTTGTCCAGACTCTGAGTAGAGGAGCTCCCAGGCTCTATGGTCAAACTACCTCCCTCACCCACTATGTCCAGGACCTGAAGCAAGGGAGCAGCTTCCCTTCCCTGGCTTTCAAGGGACCAATGGAGATCTCTGCCCGGTCAATTTCCACTCCTGACCGTAAAGTTCCCTCAAGTGGTTCTTCACAAACTTCATTTAGACCAGGTCCTCTGAGTTTTGGTTCTACTGAAGGTGGGAGTGCAACAAACAGCTACAAGCCTAGCTTCTCCCAAGATGTCATGCAATACCAGAGCAACTCTGCCAGTAGAAGTGTTTCAACTTCCAATCAATATGCCCAAACCTCTGGCCAGAGAATAGATGGAGCCTCTACCTCAAGTCGCGGCATGCCCACTTCTAGCCTGGCCTCTCGCTCCAGTCTTTTTCGCCCCAGCTCTACAGCTAGTGGAAACTCCTATGGCGCCTACAAGCCTGGCTCTGACCTTGGTGCAAGCCCAAGCCTGTTTGCCTCTAACCAAGGTGGAAGGGGTTCAACATACAGCCAGAATCTCCTTGCAAAACCTGCCCAAGGGAAGTACGGACAAATGTCTGCTCAGTGGGGGAGCTACCAGCCCAGCTATGCTGCCAGTAGTGGGCCAGTCTCCAGCCTCTTCAGTTCTACCCAGGCTGCCAGTTCTTCAACATTCATCCAGAATGCTCCTGCCACAGCCCAGAAGCCAAGTGGCTCTAAACCTGTCCCCAGTCAACGCTATCAGCCCAGCTATTTGTTCAATGCAGTGAAGTCCAACACTAGCTCTGCCAGACGTCCCACCCAGAGCCTCTTGTCTAGCAGCTATGGCCCTACCCAGAGCAGGACCGGCAGTGCCAGCTCGATCAACCCTCGCCGCTTTGCCCTGACCATCATGCACAGCATCCCAGAATTGTACGGCGGATCTACAATCCACCGGCTCAAAGACCCTACTCGGTAGGAGTAGTGCCTCCCCTAGCCACTCAACCCAGCTCTTCAAGTGTCAGCAAGCCACAGCCAAACCACTATCTGCCAAGCAGAAAGGCCCTAGCACAACCTAAATTGAGTCCAGAGCTTTAGGGGAGTCCAGAACATGACGAAGTGGGATCTGTAGCCACCAGTTGAGGTGAGATTTCAGTTTCTCTGTATTTTCATGCCATTTGGGCTATTTAGGTTTACATAGGCAGTTCATTGATCTTTGTGCGATTGGCTTAGTCAAAAGATCCGAATTTGGCTGCCTGTGTAAATGCAGCCTTGGCACCTGTCTTTGCTTTCATGTATGCTTGTTACTAATATTTTTGTCTTCTAGGTGCTGTGACCTGGAAGTGTTGTCAGGACTTCTCTACTTCAATTGTTTTAAATAAAATGTACTAATACATAATAGTCTTCATCTTTCTAAGTGTTTCCAGACAAATGTTTTGAATGCCTTCAAAGGGATGTGTGTTGTGGTAGCTAGGTTGCTTGTTCCAGTAGAAGAAATGTTGGCTCTCTGGCATTTGACAGGATCTTTTGCATCACTGGACCTCTGCAATCAATGAGCCTGAATCAGAGTTTTGGGCCTGATGCCCTTAATATTAATGGTGACTCTAATGCACTTGCTTTCTATCTCACTAAACCCTACTGAAAGTTCTCTGAAGTATTTCATTAACCCCCCTCTCCAAAAAAGTAAATGGATTTTTTTTTCCATTGTCTGATCATCCAGAAAATGATACACTACTTGTCACATACGCTGACTACAAGTGTGAATTTTGCCATAATGTTTACTTGCAAGCCCCTTTCATTTTTAAAAATGAATTGTTCAGCAGTCTTATAGCTTGAGATGTCATTAAGCTGTTGAGGAGCCTTTTGGTACTAGACCTGGCACTCCGGAACCGGAACGCAGAAGTTTAACTTGGACTGCAAACGATCAGGATGCTCTTGATGGTGCAGCTGTAAAACCTTCTGGGGACCCATGCCGAATTCTTGTCCGTCTCTTGGGGGGGGGGGGGGGGTTGTCGTACCCTCTTCACGACTGTCTTGGTATGTTTGACCCATGAGAGTTAATTGGCGACGTGGATACCAAGGTACCTAACTTTCGACCTGCTCCATTACAGGCCCGTTAATGGGGGCTTGTTCGGCCCGCTTTTTCCTGTAGTCCACGATCAGCTCCTTAGTCTTGCTCATGTTGAGGGAGAGGTTTTTCTGGTACCACTCTGCCAGTTCTCTAACCTCCCGAAAGGCCGTCTCGTCGGTATCAGGCCAAACATTCCTGTTACTGAGCTCAGCTCCATGTTTCAAAATGAGCTGTACATCTTGCCTCATATCTTATGTTAGCATAGCCAATATACATCTAAGAATATGACTGTCAGAAAGGAAACAGGAATAGCAGCATTGTCATTGGAGTACTTGCATGTGTGGGTTCTATAATGGAATTTCACCTTGCAAACCTTGTACCCAGAATGTCACTAACTGCTTGTTTGTGCCTGCTTGACCAATCTGAATCAAACATCACCAGGTATGCTCCATATGGAGAGACACAGGACACTTTTTCTCTCTTGCTCTTCCCCACCAGTCTGGCAGGTGTCAATCTGATTGATGGGGATCATTACTGCCCCCTGCTGGAAGCGTGTGAGCAGGAGGAGCTAGTGTGTGCCATCAGGCCCCCATCCATGATGAGGATATCTGTCACACTTTCACCCTCACGTCTTATCAGACACATGGCACTGCTAACCAGCCTGGATTAAGATAGTATTAAACATCATTCCATGTCTTCAGATGTGCTTGGCTCAGTGGAACTAATAAAATATTCTTAAGTACAAACCCATATCCTGCCCATCTGGCATTCCAGACAGGATCAAGCAAACACAAAGTATTTGAAAGATATCGAATACTGTTTGATCCCATGTCTGACTAGATTCA